>NC_139036.1:0-1200000 GCF_964662115.1 Mustela nivalis
CCTATCTGCAATATACAGCGTTGCCAGCATGGTAGAAGAAAAGCAAAACAAAATAAGTAAGAAAAGTTTAACATTTCACAAGAGATTTGCTTTTATTTTTTATTTTTTAATTTTTATTTTTCATTTATTATTTACTTCTATTTTCTACTTTATTTTAATGAAAATGTCATGACCATAACATAAGAGCAGAATTAAACCAACATGAGAAATTATTTTTTCATAAGTTAAAATAAACTAGCTTGGTGATTAATTCAAAATTATATTACAAACTTCAGTGTTCTTGCAGTAAGTATCACTGCATAAACAAATCAGTCAGGAGTCATAAACTAATGATGATTCTAAATGTTATTTAGAGAGACATTCTGTTCTTAATATATTTCAAATATTCTACACAAGGCAAAGTGGATCCAAGTAATCTGTAGGCAAAATAAGATTTTAGAGAAGTATATATTTCCAACAGTATTTATAAAATATTACCTTTATGTAAGGCATCATCCTGGACTTTGTGGAAAACACACAAAGGAGTAAGAAGTGGCCCTTCAAGAAACATATACAATATCAAGGTTTAACATGAAGCAGCATGTCTTCTCTAATTAAAAAAAAAAAACATTGTACCAACTGACTTTACTGAAACTTTATATTTATTGCTCTCATTTTAGGTCATAGTGTCCTTCTGCATGCAGGCTGCTATAACGGACATGATATAGACTTAATAGCTTATAAAGAACAGGAATTTATTTCTCACAGTTCTAGAACGGAGAAGTTCAAGATTAAGGAATGGGCAGATCCAGGGAGAGCCCACTTCCTCATAGATGGCTATCTTCTCACTGTAAACGTACATGATGAATGAAGCAAGAGAACTCTCTGGGGTCTCCTTTAAAAGGACTGTAATCCCACTTATGACCTAATCACCTCCCAAAGGCCCCTATGTTTTAATACTAGCACTTACAGAGTTAGATTTCATAATATGATTTTGGGAGACATAAACATTCACACCATAGTATATATAAACAAAAAAAGACACAAAAACAACAAACAAAAAAATTATTTTAACTACCTATTATTTTCAACTACATAAACTTTTAATTTGTTTCTATATAATATTAAATAACTCATTTGAGTGATTCACTTATATCCAATGCATCTGAGTGCAATTAAATTTGCTTACCCAGCATATCCAGAAGCATATTTCTTCAGACTATCCCATTCCCCACCTTACAGGATTTACCACAATTAGAAGACATGGGATAGAGGATAGATAGATAGATGTATACATAAACACACTTGTACATACCCATATGCATATTTTTTCCTGTTAATGATACTCATGCAAATAAAATTTAAGCTCAAGGAAACCTGTCTTGTGTGTTACTTAATATCCAGTTTTTAGTCAACATCCAAAAACAAATAATCCAATAAAAACATGGATAGAAGACATGAACAAGTGTTTCCCCAAAGAACACATTCAAATGTTCAGTAGATACATGAAAAGATGTCCATCATCATGTATCATCAGGAAATTGCAAAGCAAAACTAGAAAGAGATACCACCTCACACCTGTCAGAATGGCTAAAATCAACACTACAAGAAACAAAAGGTGTTGGAGAGGATGTGAAAAAGTAACACTTGTGGGGGCTGCCTGGGTGGCTCAGTGGGTTAAGCCTCTGCCTTCAGCTCAGGCCATGATCTCAGGGTCCTGGGATCAAGTCCCACATCGGGCTCTCTGCCAGGCATGGAGCCTGCTCCCTCCTCTCTCTCTCTCTACTTGTGATCTCTCTCTGTCAAATGAATAAAATCTTAAAAAAAAAAAGAAAAAGTAACAATTGTGAACTGTTGGTGGTGATGCAAACTGATACAGCCATATTTGAAAACAGTATGGAATTTCCATAAAATTTAAAAATAGAAGTCCTTTTTGATCCAACAAACCTGTTGGTGTGTATTTACCCAATGAATATAAGAAAACTTATTCAAAGGGATGCTAGCACCCCTATGTTTATAGCAGCATTATTTATAAAGCTAAGATATGGAAAGCGCCCAAGTATCCATCAATTGATGAATAAATAAAGAATAAGTGGTATGTATATACAATGGAATATTATTCTGCCATAAAAAAGACTGAAATCTTGCCATTTGCAATAACATGGTTGGAACTAGACAGTATAATGCTAAAAGTGAAATAAGTCAGTCAGAGAAAGACAAATACCTTTACTCATATATGGAATAAAAGAAACAAAACAAACAAGCAAAGGGGAAATAATAAGACATAGAAAGAGAAACAAAGCAAGAAACAGACATTTCATTACGGAGAACAAACTGATGGTTACTTGACGGGATCTGAAAGGAGTGATGGATTAAATAAGTGATGGGGGTTAATTAGAGCACTTGTCATGATGAGCACTGAGTGCTATATGTTATATTGTACACATGAATCTAATACAACCATATATGTTAACTAACTGGATTTCAAATGAACATTTTTTAAAATCCCAGTTTTTAGCTCACATTCTGGCTTACAAAAGGGATTTAGTCAGGAATTTGGAGATTAGTTAATGAACAAAAAAGGGGTGAACAGGCAGTTGTTAGATAAAATTACTATCCTTTCTGGCATGATCTTATACCTTTTATCTAGAAGTATTTTTAGCACTTTAGACTCTTCCTATTTTATTTTGAATCATTAAACAAAAATTTCCTCAAAGGACCTTAGACTCCATCCAATTTGAGCAACAGTTTGAGAGAGGAAATGGTGTCCAGGAGGAAAAAAAAAAAAAGATGAAACTACTATTGTTTACTAGTGAATGCATAGTTCTTCCACAGAAGAAGCTCTAAATGGTCATGGCTCCAGCTTTATATGTGCTCAGTCATATGTTCAGAAGTAGGTAACACTATCAAAAAATATAAAGCATCTGAGATTATTTTCCCTTATTTGAAAGCTGGTGTATGAGTCTGCCGTAGTTTCTTGGGTGTTGATAGAAGACGCAGACTCATGTTTCAGAAATAATATAGTTTATTATTCACAGCAATAGAGGTAGCCAGAATATTAACATTATTTGTGTGTGTGTGTGTATTTGTGTGTGTGTGTGTGTTTGTGTGTGTGTAGGGATGGGAGTTATATATCAGTTCTGAGCCTCAGTTCCCACAAGAAGAATCAAAAGAGAGGCAGATAATATTTGCAAACACAACAGGTTAAGTTAAAAAAAAAGATACTATTTCTGTCTTCCAAGTCTATTCAATACAACCATCTTCAAAGGATGGCCTAGAACAAATAATAAATGCAGAAATGTAAGCAACCAATTGAAAAGTGTCTCCCAAGAAACACACTTTGAGAGTCTTCATTTGACAAAAATACTATAGGATATTACATGGATCAGGTGCATTGAATACTGGAAGGTTAAAATTACAAGGGACCAAATATTTTTAAGCAGTTCTGGCATCCAGTAGAGTTCAAATAGGTTTTATAAGATTGAGGAAAGAAGCCATCAAAACCTGGGCCCAGGGGCACCTGTGTAGCTCAGTGGGTTAAGCCTCTGCCTTCGGCTCAGGCCATGATCTCAGAGCCCTGGGATCGAGCTCTGCATCAGGCTCTCTGTTCAGCAGGGAGCCTGCTTCCCACGCCCCCCCCCCCCCCCGCTATTTGCTTACTTGTGGTCTCTGTCTGTCAAATAAATAAATAAAATCTTAAAACAAAACAAAACAAAACAAAACAAAAATCCTGGGCCCAATTTTCCCACAAGTATGATTCTGATTCTAGTCTCTATGATGTTATCCCTTGAAGACAATGTCTCTAATTGAGTTGAATTAGTTTACTAAAGAGCATACCCCCATTTGTTGTAGGAGATGAACAATATGCAAGAGGCAAAATGCCACATGGAAGCCACCTTGTCTTCAGTGGAACATAGAATCAGTTCCTTTGGGATGAATTTGTTCCACATTTGACTTCCCACTTAAGGGAAAATAAGAGTGCCTTCTAATAGATTTTAAATAGGAAATGACAACGGAAGCTTATACAAGATTATAAAATGGGAAATTTCATTTAGATAAGCAATCATTTCAAAGTCATCTTCTTAATATTACAGACTCTTCACATAATCATAATTTTATTTTGGTATTATATGGTAATTTCAAATATAGTAAATATAAAGAATTTACCTCTGTAATTATAGCGAATCTGGTCGTAGTTTAATGGCAACAAATCTTCAATTTAGAAGTATGGTCTACCAATTATTAATACATTTGGAAATGGTGTGTCATCTTCACTCCACTTGTCTCACTAAAACAGTGAGCCAAAAAAAGTAGGTCCAAGCTGTTTACTATGGTCAAAATGGGTTGCTTTTGCACTTGGTAAAGAAGCAGTCATATTTTGGAAGAAAAACTGAGGCTATTAATATTTTCAACTTATTTTCAGAAAAGGAAAGAAAGGATAATCTAACCTAAAGCCAAAATCTTACACAAGGTGGCTGGACAATGATCTTTTCCCAGATAAAGGGTTTTTCAACTTAGCCATGTTAGGAGGAAGAAGAGATGAGACATTGTGGACTTGACTAACGTTTGTACACTGTTCAAAAAGTTTTCAAAATAATGTGTATTATTTTTCTTCTTTTAGTTGAGACAAAAAAAAAAAAAAACCAAAAAAAAAACACTAATGAGCTTACTCTTAAAAGGAGGTAAACAAGAAACTAGCAAAGATTGAGTGTTAGGTATTGTCCCCCTCCTTTTTTTTTTTAAATTATGTTATGTTAGTTACCATACAATACATCATTAGTTTTTGAAGTAGTGTTCCATGATTCATTGTTTGTGTAAAACACCCAGTGCCCCATGCAATATGTGCCCTCCTTAATACCCATCACCAGGCTCACCCATCCCCACATCCTTCTCATCTTTAAAACCCTCAGTTTGTTTCTTGGAGTCCATAGTTTTTCATGTTTCATTTCCCCCTCCAATACCCCCACTTCATTTTTCCTTTCCTTCTCCTAATGTCCTCCATGCTATTCCTTAGGTTCCACAAATAAGTGAAACCATATGATGATTGACTTTCACTGCTTGACTTATTTCACTTAACATAATCTCCTACAGTCCCATCCATGTTGATGCAAAAGTTGGGTATTCATCCTTTCTGATGGCTGAGTGATATTCCATTGTATCCTTGGATCACATCTTCTTTATCCGTTTGTCTGTTGTAGGGGATCTTGACTCTTTCAACAGAATGGCTATAGTGGACATTGCTGCTATGAACACTGGGGTGCATATGGCCCTTCTTTCCAGTAAAATAGAGCTAGCCTATGACCCAGCGATTGCACTACTGAGTATTGACCTCAAAGATACAGATGCAGTGAAAAGAATTAGGTATTGTTAAAGCACAAATGCAGGGGATAGAAGTTATGGTACAGAAGAGGGAAGGGCAACCATATGGCAGAGTAGAATAAAGTAGCTCAGGAAGAAATTAGTCATATCCAGATATTGTAAGGCATGTGGGGTTGGCAGGGAGAGCATGAGAAATCATAAGAGAATAGAGAGAAAATGGACCAGGCAGGAGAGGTTTATAACATTTTAACATCTAAGGTAAGCATATGCAAAGCAGAATAGGGAAAGAAATAAAAGTTTTTATAAGACTCAATACATAAGGAATAACGTGGAGGACACTGGGAGATGGAGAGAAGTGTGCTGGGGGAAATCGGAGGGAGAGACAAACCATGAGAGACTGTGGACTCTGAGAAACAAACTGAGGGTCTTGAAGAGGAGGGTGGCAGGTGGTTGGGTGAGCCCAGTGGTGGGTATTAAGGAGGGAATTTATTACATGAAGCACTGGGTGTGGTGCATAAACAATGAATTTTGGATCCCTGAAAATAAACTAAAAGAAAAAAAAGACTGACTACAGACATGGACCTCAGTGTAACACAGATATGGAACTCACTGTAATACCAGCCACTTCCCACCGACACACACAGACTATGATAATAATAAATAATAATGCAATTAAGAAAATTGCCTGCCAAATAATTTTTCCTCTTTTTTATTTTTATGATTATTATTTTTATTTTATTTTTAAAGTTTTTATTTAAATTGTAGTTAGTTAAAATAAGGTTAATATTACTTTCAGGTGTACAATATAGTGATCAACACTGCCATACAATGGCTTAAATAAAAAAATGAAAAAAAAATTTTTAAAGATTTTATTTTTAAATAAAACCTCTATACCCAAGGTGGATTTCAAACGTACAACCCCACGATCAAGATTTACATATTTTACTGACTGTTCCAGCCAGGCACCCCAACAAATAAAAATTTTATAAAATTGTTGAGTTTGTGGGAGTCTCATTTGCTTAGTCAGTTAAGTGTCTGCCTTTGGCTCAGATCAGGATCTCAAGAGTCCTGGCATCGAGCCCCATATTGCTCATGCTCTCTCTCTCTCTCTATCTCTGGCTTTTGCTCTTAAATAAATAAATAAAATATTTTTTTAAAAATTGTTGAGTTTGTTTAACTAGTTTTAAACTAGTAGACAGAGATGAAGATAAAGTATGATGTAATGGCACGGAAAAATACAACTTACACGTTTAAAAAAAAAAAATGTGCAATGCAAGTTACCTCACTTCTTTTATCACCACACTGGGACTTTCCCTACTGAGTTGTTGTAATGTAAGGACCTATTTTATATTTTTATATTTTAGCAAGAGGCTTTCATTGAGGTTAACCCTTAAACTGTCCTTGTTCCCCTTCCCCCAGGGGATTCACTTAAAAACAAGTCCTGGAAATCAGCTCCAGGTAACAAAGCCCATATACAAGGGTGGGTCAGGCCAGGTGGAGACATCAATCAGCGGGAGGGGGGCGGTGTTTGCATATTGTCTCCCTAGATACTAAGGAGTATGCCCCACTCCTCCGCCCTTTGGGAAACTTTTTTGCACCAATCCTAATCAAGGTGTAATAGGCTGGGTCAAATGTCTATACTAGGGTAAATTGAACCTCAATTGGTCACCTAGCCTCACTGTGGAGTTTCCTGTGTGTGTTAAAATCTCATTGGTCACCTGTGCGTGGCCAGGCCTGACTGCATGGCCTTTGCCCTTAAAAGCTAGACTGTGAAACAGCAAAGGGTTGCCTTCTCTCATAAGAGGTGTGGCCCCAAACGTTTGGTTAGATTCTTGATGCTTGGCATGAAATAAAGCTTTGCTTGACCTTTGCTTTACATCAGTCTCGCTCCTTTAATCATAGACCCATTATTGGGGCATAACAGTATTAATCTTAAAGTTATAAGTCCACAATGCATCCATCATCCATTCTACCCCTTAACATTCCCCTTTGGACAGACCCATGATCTAGAACAAGCCTTATTTTATAGTGCCTTGTAGGAGATTTTTGCTGCTGCCTAAATTGCCTACTTTCCTCTCACCATTACCACGGAAATTGGGTCCACTGAAACAAAGGGGTAGTGTAAGAAATTAAGACTTCCATAAATCTCTTTAAATAATAAAGTATAAGATAGTGATACCTTTTTTTCTGCCACATAACCAATTCTTGCAAGAATAAGGTCATATAAAAGAATTTACAACACATGCTAGCATTATCCTACTGGACCCAGACCATTTGTATGTTTCTCTGTCTCTGAGAAATGTAGTTATTTACATGGCTGAAACCTAAAAATTGTTTGATATGACCACTAATATCACCTACATTATTTTAAAGCCTGTTTAAGGCTTCTGTAATACATAGGCTTTGTAAACACTTATTAAGCATCTTGTATATATCAAACACTTTAAAAATCTCTGCTTAAAAAAAAAAAAACTCTACCTCAATGGAACTTTGAGTCTGAAAAAGATACAGGCAATATACAAGGCAACAGATAGAATAATTACATATTTGATTATATACTCTGAGGATGTCACCTTAAATTGATATGAAAATGATCAGAAGGATCTGGATTTCTTGTCAAAATTTTTTGCCTTAAAAAGAAATTGATATTTAGGGAAAGTTGTTACTGAAAGAGGTCCTGTGTCAACCAAAAATGTTAAACCATGATCTCGCTAAATTTTCCAGTTGTGATTATTGCTTTGTTTAGCTGTCTTCTATTAAGACTGAATTTAGTAATTCAGTCTCAGATTTCAGTAAGTCTTTTTTTAAAAGATTTTATTTATTTATTAGAGAGAGAGAGGGAGGGGCAGAGGGAGAGGAAGAACCAGACTCCTTGCTGAGCAGGCAGCTGATGCAGGACTGGATCCTAGTACCCTGGCATCATGACCTAAGCTGAAGGAAGACACTTAACCAACTGAGCCACCCAGGCACTCTAGACTGTAAACTTCTTAAAGGTAAAAAAGTTTATTCTTCTAGTAGTTCCACAGACATTTCTAACATCCATAAGAAAGCATGTACTGATGTAAAATGCCAGCAAATCAAATTATTTAAAAAAGAAAAAAAGAAAGAAAAGATATATCTGGATAAAGAGAAAAACAGAAAATCTAATAATACATTGAATTATTAGAGCAAAGAGTGGAGGAAGAGAAAATAAATATGAAATAGAGATTTCCACTAAAAGAAAAAAATTGAATAAGGCAGGAGATTTAGAAAATTATTATGACAGACTTGAGAAAAAAATAAAATAGGAATTTTTAGCAAATAGCAATGAATGAAAAGGTAAATTGTTCCTACCTCTATAATATTAGCTGTTTGTTGTTGTTGTTGCTAATTTACCTATTTAATCTAATAAACAAAGAAAGGTTTCATTTAGGGATAAGGTTTCTCTCTCTCTATATATATTTTTTCCATTTAGGGATAAGGTATATATATATATACATAGATATATATGTATATATATATTTTTAAATTTTAATTGTTGGAAAATGTGTCACAGAATGTGTTTAAACTTTAAGATACAGATGCAACATGTAATGAACTGCATTGTTTGAACGTCTAATTTGTAAATGCTGTTAGAGGAAACTTGGTGGAAATGTTCTTATGTGCTTGTGTTTCTGGAACTAAGTATATTTATTAATAAGGAATAGTTTAAAATTATGAAATGACCAGGAGTGGACAATTTTCCTAATCCTATCAGCTCTTTGCAGCTCTTTTATTAGCCCCCTTCAGGAATATCAGCTTTTTTATCTAATTAAATTTTATATTAATGTGCTTTTGACTTTTGGCCTTTCTCTTCCTTCTGTTCTTTTTTTTTTTCCTAAATTACATGTTTCTGTTTAACAGCTACTATCAATTCTTTGATATGAATTCTCAACATCAATTTACTAACTCCAGAGATGAAGGAGCATCAATATTTAGAAGCGAAGAATACAAAGCCTTGGGCATCTGGATGGCTCAGTCACTTAAGCATCTGCCTTCGACTCAGGTGGTGATCCCAGGGTTGTGGGATGGAACCCCAGGTTGAACTTTCTACTCAGCTGGGAGCCTACTTCTCCCTCTCCTTCTGCCTGCAGCTCCCTTTGCTTGCGTTCTCCCTCTCTTTGTCAAGTAAATAAAATAAAATAAAATAAAATAATGTAAATAATACATTTATTTATTTATTAAAATGCAATTATTACACAATACATAATGTATTGCATAATTATAATAATGACTAAATAATTTATTAAATATTTATATTAAATATATCAATTTAATTAAATAAATATTTTTAGAATTTAAAATATTTCAAATTTAGATTATTAAATATTAAATCATTAATTTCATAAATAAATATCTAAACATAATTAAATAAAATAATTTATTTATTAAAATGAATAAAATAATGTTGTCATTATCTCAGCATGTATTTTTAAATAGTCTAAAAAAAATCTAATAAAGTCTAAATACATTGAGTTCAGATATTTATACAAGTTAACCCAGACACTGAACCCACAGTTTCAAAACTTTTGTTTTTATCTACTACTCAAAATACGATTTTAATGTATTTATTTGTAACTTTGACATAGCAAGGAAACTTGGAGGAAAAGGAGACATTTGCTTTTAATATTTGAAAATTATTTTGTTGATTTAAAAAAATAAAAACCTTAACACGTGAGCATTTCTTCTTAAATAACACTGTGAAGTTTCTGAGTCGCATTCTATTAAAAGTGCTGATAAAATGGCCTCAGTTACTCATTTAAATTATCAGCTGAATGGGTAACAAATGAAGTAGAGAGCTTTTTAATTATTTATGAATGTATTGCTTGTGGATGGAGTGCCACATAGAGTTACCTCTCTTTTTGGCTTTGTTTTGTGAGCAGCAGTGGAATCTATGAATGAGATTAAACATAAGGACATTCACAGAAATTCTTAATGAACTTCTGGGGAAGGGCAATAAGTGCAAGGAAAAACTGCAGCAAGACTAATTACAAATTTCAAGTGGTCATCGCTTAATTATAGAAGCTTTTAAGTTCAAGTAATATATCTTTTTCATGAGCCTATCATATTGTATTAATTACCACAAACTGCACTCTTGAACACTTATCTTTTCACATATTTCTTATTCTTAGTACTTAAAATTACCCTTATGATTGATAAGTAAATGGATTTTACAGACAATGCATTTATTTACATAAATAAATAATGCTGTTTATATATATAAAAACAATTGAATATGTGTATGTGTTCAATGAATTTTTTTTCAAATTAACATCTTAATTCTACCACATTAGTTACAAATAGATATAGACTTTATAGATTCATCAAATATTTTATTCTCAAATTTATATGTCCTTTGTGAAGTAAATGAAACTGTATATATTAAATATAATCCTATCACATGTAACAGTTACTAGTGCATCCCAGGACATACATAGGTCAGGTCCTACTCAAGGCATCACGGATAACTGGATTTAACTTTCTATCTTAGGAGTCTTCTGTATATTTCTGTGGCTTTTATACTACAATCAGGAGGAAGAATTCTTTTGCTAAAAGCTTCCAAATGACTATGCGAGTAGATTATTTGTAGACTAGTGATATAATATTATTGTTTAATATGTGAAGCATGATAAAATAAAATGCTATTGCCATATTTAATTTGTTCAGTAAAGCATTCATTTAGTTATCAAGCATTCATTTTCTTTTTTTAAAGATTTTATTTATTTATTTGACAGACAGAGATCACAAGTAGACAGAGAGGCAGGCAGAGAGAAAGGAAGGGAAGCAGGGTCCCTGCTGAGCAGAGAGCCTGATGTGGGGCTCTATCCCAGGACTCTGGGATCATGACCTAAGCAGAAGGCAGAGGCTTTAACACACTGAGCCACCCAAGAGCCCCAAGCATTCATTTTCTTTATACAGAAGAGATAGAACAATATTATATAGTAGAAAATACAGTAAATAATCTAGAAACCTTGATCATTTTGTTTTGGCAATTTTAGAACATAAAATTAGCTAAAGCTCAAGTGCAAGTTATATTTGTATCATAGGAGGAAAAGTTAATTAAAAGTTTGTTTATTACCATAGTTTAACACTTCAACGAAATGATAACGAGTCCAAAATCAATGAATATATGAAGTATACAATAAAAACAATAATCTTGAGTGTATGTGACTCACTGTAGGTATTGATAGGCTAGAAATCAAAGGGAAAGTATCTATAGGGTTTGTTCAGTTCCATGCTCATCAGATTAATAGGCTTTCTCATATTGCTTCCTTCACCACATTAATTTGTCTAATGAAGTTTTCAAGAGTTAAAGACAGTGATAGGTTCATGGCTGGAGAGAAGGTACAGAATCTAAGATAGTTCAGCAGTGCTTATTATTTAAGAGAAAGACAGCATGGGAGGTGAGGGGTATATCATGCATCCTGTTTTCACTCCCTTTGTGGAGCACCTACCCTGGAGGTCATGTAATAATAACCAATGACCAAAAAACAATAAAAAAACCCAAACATCCATGTGGAAGTGCCATCCCTGCCTGGAGATGAGTAGACTGCTCAAACAGATCCTGGGCAGGCATCTCAGCCCAGGACTGTGTTGGGGAAGCTGGTTCCTGGCTTTGGGCGCAATCTGGAAGCCAGCAAACTGACGGGAGAGTGCAGCCAGGGTTAACAGGACTGATGATCTTTTTGCAGCCAGGCCGCGGGTGGACACCCGCTCAAGGAGCCAGGCTAGGAGGCTGCCCAGCGCCAGCGCTGGTCAAGCTTGCAGCCCCCGGGGCTTCCCCCGCGCCCCAGCCAGGGCGGGGCCTCAGGAGGGAGGGGGCGGGGGCGGGGCAGAGAAGGGGCTTTGCTAATTGCCAAAGCGAAAAGGGAGCTCGGGGAGGACTCAGGAGGGAGGGGGGCGGGGGCGGGTGGAGGGCGGCGGGGAGAAGGCGCTTTGCTAATTGCCGAAGCTGGAAGTGAGCTCACAGAGGATGTGGCTGAGAGTCTGGGAGGAGGTGGAGGGGCTGGCGGAGGAGGGGCGGGCAGCGCCGCGGTGCTGTGCTGCGGCTCAGTCGGGACTGCAGGACCCACCGGACTCGCTGCCCGTACGCTCCCATGTGAGGCTCCGCTGTCCCGCTCCTGCTGCCTGCTGCCCCTCCCCGCCCCAAGGCTTCTCCGGACCACCCTCTGCACAGGGGTAAAGTGACACCGCGCCGCGCCCTCACCTGGAGCAGAAAGCGCGGACCCGACCTGGGGGCGAAGAGGGGGGTTGTGGAGGCCCAGCCTCCCGCGAACCCCAGGGCACCGGGACCACCCCGGACGCTGCGCCAAACCCGGGTCCTCATGGGGTCGGGCTGGGGACAGCGCCTTGCGAGGTGCCCCCCGCCAGCAGGCACGCTAGCCCCCATCTTTCCGCAGCCCCATGCGCCCGTGCTGAGGACCCCCTTCCCTCCCCCGCCGAGGCCCCGCTGCTTTTGTTCTGGACTTGGGATCCCAGGTGGAAACTAGTCCCTCAGACCTCCCTGGCAGCAAGGAGGGCAGGGAGGGATTCTTGGTTTCCTGCCCTGGGTCCTCCTCTCTCCCCATTCACAAGCCTTCTGGCTTCCCTTTACTCTCCTCATTGTCAGTTTTCTGAAATGGTTTTCTTCTGCATGTTGACCCAAAGAGCTATTTCATGAATGAATATACACGAAACTGAGTTGGAGCCCACCTGTAGAGGCCTTTCATTAGAATGGTCTCTGGTTCTAGCCTCAGTTCAGAATACTGCATGTACCTGAGGACCAAGTCCAGATGTTTCTTTCATCTCTGACTTGAATTTGAAATCCTCCTCAGACTTCAGCTTCCAGGATTTCTCCAGTCCTTGCTCTCCCACTGTCTTGCTGGGGATCCGCCATGAGTGTTGAACACAGGAATGAATGAATGATATATACCCCAGACTGCTGGGGCTTTGTCTTCTTTTGCTGAGGTTGGAAAGGCTTGGGAGAGACCCCCTGTATGCAGATAGAGAGCTGCATGCAATTGCTTAGATAAACGTGTTCCCCACTTAATTGCTTGGGCATTGAACATTTCGCCCTTAACCTGTGGCTTGAGCATTTAGGAGGAGACAATCTGGAGGTGAATCAGAAGATGGCTGAATCCACATGGTGGTGGTCTGGGTTTGGGAGATTTTCCTGGAGATTCAAAGGAAAGATATAAATTCTTCCAGTGGGGAGTGGTAAACTTTTTATCGATGGGAGATGGAAAATAAATGGTCTGGTTAAACTTTCCCGCCCCCTCAAAACCCATTATTTGAAAACACAAAAAGGGAAGTGAAGGGAGAAATCCTCCCACTCCCATTCCCACTCACCTCCATAGCCATCTCCTCTTCCAAGAACCTAACAGACAAGGTGCCAAGAAGTGTTAGGTACCAGCAGTGGTCTCAGATCTCATTCAAGAATCATGGTGAAAGGCTTTCAAATAGATTGTGGGGGAACAGGGATCCAATTAGGGGGGGACAAGTTTAAGGTTTGCCTGGTCCCCTAAAAATTAATGGCACTAGAGAAGATGAGCTTTGGGAACTATAGCTTAATGGATACAATGTGTTAAAAGCTTCAGTGAGTCATGGTGGGAAGAGGCCAAGAGGGCAGCAAACACAGTCTTAGATGATGTTATTAATAGCACTACAGGCTCTAGATTTCCTGTGGTGGTGTTCTTGGCAAGACCAGCCCGGCCAAAGTGGATACTCTCAACCTGGAACAGAGGGTCTTGGAGATGCCAGCACGTGAGGTATGATGAGAGGGTAAAATGATAGGAGGTGTCCTTTGGAAGGACTGACTCCTTGACTTTAAAAGGGAGAACCCAAATCTGTAGGTGAAATCTTTCTGGCTACAAAGAGGGCCAAGGCCTCCTAAGGTCAAGGTCTCCTCGTCACTTGCAAAGATGTCGAAGAACATATTCAGACATTTCAAAGATGTCCTCATATCATTGGTTCCCACTCTGGAATTCTATCAATAAGGTGAGAGTTCCTCTAGTTGAAAAAGAGATCTAAAAAGACTTCCCTTTCTCATGTAATTTCTGTAACCTCCAGGATACACCCACCTCCCCCTTCCAGCTCTGCAATGAAGCCACAGCTGGTGCCAATTTGTGGAACTCCTTAAAGGCTATTCTCCCTTATATACCCCGGGACCAAGTTCCCATGCTCCCTCACCCGATTTCCTGCACTCACCTCCCACCTGGTGTGTTCACACCTGCAAGTGCCTTTTACCAACCCCTTTGCCAAAAGGCAGCCAGAGTGACCTTTCAAAGACCTATCAGTTCCTGGCATTTGTCTCCATAGAAATCTACACTGATCTTCTAACAAATTCTCAGTCCTCCAAAGGCACCCATAATCCTCCCATCAGTCTATTCATACCCCTCCAACTGACTGATGCCTGTTCTGCCCCATCTCTCTGCCCTTCAACCACACTGCCTCCTTCTTCCTGTGGAGACCTCTCATGGCACCTGCCTCCAAGCACAGGTGATTCCCATTGATGGGAAGACCCTCTTCTCTCCCCCATCTCCCCACTCCAGTTACTCCCACTTATTCGTGAGCTCACAAGCCCCATGGTACACACTCTCCATGCAGCCTGCTCTCTCTTTTCTAGCACTGGCCTCCGTTTCTAGCTGTGCTTGTGTCATGGATGTCCCTCCCCAGCCAGCCTCCAAGCTCTCCTTCCCTTTAGCTCCAACACCTGACACAGTGCCTGGCACGTAGTAAGCCCTGGCTAGCTTCTAAGAGCCTCACTGAGGGACTGAAAGCATTTTAAAAATGTCACCACGTAGGCTCGAAACTGTAGGCAGAAAAAGCTTTGCCTGGATTGACATTTTAGAGACGTATTCGTCAAGTTGGATGTGTTCACTGACTTTACCTTGTAAAATTTAAAAAAAAAAAAAAGGACCTCTGTATCGCTTCGCATCTAAGGAAGGCGCATGTATACTATTAGACCACGTTATGAGCTTAATGGAAGGAGACAAGATGTTTTCGCTAAGAAAATGTATAAGACTGTTGAGGTCAAGTGGGAGGAAACAGTCCGTTTGTTGGAGCATTGCTATCTTACTCTATCACAGCCACTCATAAAAATCTGACACGGGGTGAGTCAGAATTGTCTGTCGGAGAGGAGTTAGATCTGGCTCATGTTCCTACAGACATGAAAGCCAGAAACGAAAAAGGAGGCTTTAAAAGCGTGGGTTGAGGAGGCGGTGTGGTTCACTGCGATGAGCTAAGTGCCCAGGGCCACCAGCAGACATGCTGGCCTGTGTCCGTCCTTTGTTCTGGGGTCCCTCTTGCACCATGTGGTGAGGCTGGTGGCTGGGAGAAGCTCAGGACAGGACCCGGTGGCATCTTATTTCTCCCACCCTCCTGTGGGCTCCAGTGGGCTCCAGTAGGTCCCAAGGGACAGCCTGCCTTCCTTGAAAAGCCCAGAAGCACTGGGAGCAGAAACTGGGGCCAAAGAGTGAGCACCCTGTTTGACAAGCTGGACCAGCCACCTCTTCTTCAGATGCAGGGGGAGCCCTGGCATGCTGACTCCTCCCTTCTCCCTTTCCCCTCTCCTCTTTCCTCCCTCTTTTCTTCCCCTCTCTCCTTCCCTGGTGGTGCCCTTTCCCAATGCCCACTTCATCCCTTTTCCTTTCTACATACCTGTCTTCTAGAGTTTCTTCTCTTTCCTCCCCATTACTTCCCTTCATCTGAATCTCCTCTTTGGTCCCTTTGTCCCTGCTCTCTGCTCCTCCTCCCCTTCCCTGGCCCCTGTTCAGCTCCATACTGAATGCAGGCAGAGCTGGACTAACATGCTCACTTGCTTGCTCAGCCAACCTCCAGAGAAGTCACTCTTCGGTGGCCACCTTCCTGACCCCCTGGTCGCTTCTCCACTTGTTCAGATATTGCTCTGAAGTCTGAGGAGGACAGAGCGGGGCTGCCACAGAAGCAGGCCAGAGGAGAAACCAAACCATGTGTCCACACTGTCCCCCAACACTGCTGCTCTGAGAGCTTTCGGAGTCCTCAACAGGGTTAGGATTTAGGGGCTTCTTCAGAACCGGGAGTGAAAACAAGCATAGGTCAAAAGAAAAGCGACGGCCCCCACACAAAAATAATAATCACAAATGAAAACTATGTTAACTCTGAAGTCCCAAAGTCGAAGAATTGCCTTGAATCTGTCACTAGAAAGCACCCAAGGCCTCACTCTCTGGGTTCTGGGTGCCCTGGGAATGGCAGGAGGCTCTGACATGCACGTGGGGGTGCCGAACTATGAGGGCTAGCCTGCCCGCTGGCAGGGGGGGGTACCTCCTGTGGCGCTGTCCTGGCACGACCCCTGCGTAGGGGGTGTGGCGCGGCGTCCTGGGTGGTCCTGGTGCCCTGGGGTTGCCGGAAGCCTGGGCCCAGACCACTCCACCCTCCCCCCCCCCTCCTGTCCTGCGCTTTCTGCTTCAGGTGAGGGCGCGTCGAGGTGTCACTTTACCTGTGAGCAGAGGGTCCTCCAGAGAAGCCATGGGGCAGGGAGGGGCAGCAGGCAGCAGGAATGAGAACGGGACACCGTGGCCTCTGGGGCTAAGCTGGAGCGTGGGAGCGCAGGGGCAGCGAGTATGGTGGGTCCTGCAGTCCCGAATGGGCTGCAGCACAGCACCCTGGAGCTGTGTGCCCCTCCTTCCCGCCTGGGCAATTAGCAAAGCCCCTTCTCCTGGCCCCCCCCCGCCCCGCCCCCCTCCCTCCTGAGTCCTCTGAGAGCTCACTTCCAGCTTTGGAAATTAGCAAAGACCCTTCTCTGCGCCGGCCCTGCCCCCTCACTCCAGGGGCCTGAACCCTGGCTGGGGTGCAGGGCTATGCCCTAGCATGCTGCCCCATTGCCAGCGCCTGCGCTGGGCAGACTCATAGCCTGGCTTTCTGAGCGGGTGTCCACGGGCAGCCTGGCTGCGAAAAGATCATCAGTCCTAAAGGCCAGCTGCACTCTTGGGTCAGTTTGCTGGCTTCCAGATTGCGCCCAAAGCCAGGAACCAGCTTCCCCAGCACAGGCCTGGGCTGAGATGCCTGCCTGGGATCTGTCTGAGCAGTCTCCTCCACTCCAGGCAGGGATGGCACTTCAACCTGGATGTTTGGGTTTTTGGTTTGTTTTTTTGGTCATTGGTTATTACATGACCTCCAGGGTAGGTGCTCCACAAAGGGAGTGAAAACAGGACGCCATATATAAGCATACAGCCATTCTAGAAAAATAGCTTGGGGTTCTCTCGGAAACGCGGCATTGGTCCTTGCACTATGGTTTAATAGAAAAGGGATTATGCACCAAGTTACTTAAATGAGCATAGGTTGAAATCGTTTACTGAGAGTAAATATTTTAAATAGTTATATTTTAACTAAATCTATCATCAATCATAAATCTATTACACGAAGGTTACAGACAATTTAAAAGCAAGAGCACTCTCTTCAGGGTTTTAAATAATCCCTGTCTGTCTTGGCACATGAGAATGCAAAGATTCGAAATGGTTTGTAAAAGATCATATAATAGCTTTTACTAATTCTATTTATTTGACAGACAGAGATCACAAGTAGGCAGAGAGGCAGGCAGAGAGAAAGATGGGGAAGCAGGCTCCCCGCCTAGCAGAGAGCCTGATGAAGGGCTCGATCCCAGGACCCTGAGATCATGACCTGAGCCGAAGGCAGCGGCTTAACCCACTGAGCCACCCAGGCGCCCTCTCAGTGTCATTTTAATTGCATTTCCTTGATGTCTAATTGTGTCAAAATATATTACTTTGATGTTTAATGCTCTGAGCTTTCTCAGTTCAGGACCATGAAGCCACTTAGGAAAAATACAGTTGCAGAGGCACTCATAGACCAACTCTTATTTCGAAATAAGAAGAAACATTACTACCCATTCCAACAAAAAATAGATTTGTTATGCAGCAGGGATTTTATAAATTACCTGACACAACTTATATAGTAAGATGAAATGGGACAGGCGGCTTCTTGCAGCTATATACAACATCATTTTAATTTCAATTTTCAGTATAATTTTTCCAAGGTATACACAGAATATATATTTAATGTAAATGTGAACATTTTAAACTCTGTATATGGAAATTAGTCAATTTTAAGTTTATAACAATCAAAATTAACGGAAGTTTATTTTAAATTAGTTAGCTTTCTCTGCATTGCAAGACAGAATAATCAAGAATTGGTAAGAAAAAAGTAATCTCTGTAAAATTACCGGGGGTGCATTATAAAGTGTTCGGTAACTGATCAAACTCACAATTTGGATTGAATGGCAAGTGATTTTTAAAATCTGGAACTCATTGTCAATTTTTTTTTCTTCATTGTGTCTTAATAATTTACTGTGTTCATTTGCATGGAAGTGAAGAAAAATGCATGACATTTCAGCTCAACACTAACACCTTTAACTGGCAACTCTAAATGTACTTTACAGCAGTGTAACAAAGTAAAGATCAATGATGTTTCATGAAATATCTGTTATAATTCTCAAGGAGATAGGGAGTTTGTGCAAAAATGCAAATCACTTTGCGACTAAACACATTGTTTATTTCAGCTAATTTTAAGAAAATATGCTGAGAATCTCTCAAAAAAGGAAGCAATGATTTAGGTTTGCCTTCAAACTCCTTATCTAATCCTGAACCAACAGCACATAGTTCAAAGAGCAACTAATTTGAGTAGCTCCAATTTACACATTTCCTAACAATGCTTAATTTAGTGGAATTTCTGTCCAATTATGTTAATTTGATGTAATGAAAGACAAAAGTTCAAAAAGATCATCCTTAATTTATATAGATGCCAAAATCTGCATTTTCTGAATGACGCCCAGGAACGTATTTTCAAAAACAAACAAACAATGCCAGAACCACTATTAGGTCATCTCTAGGCAGAAAGTGACTCAGAGCTTACATTACTCTCTCCCTGAAAGTATACTGTAGGCACTGAAACTACTACCCTGAGTCTGTGCTATCAAATTCCTTAAGTTAGAAAGTTTTAAAACCCGTCTGTGTGGGAGTATTTCATTTACAGATAGAGATTTGGTTGTTTATACATTTTCATACTTGATTTTTAGGGTGTAATAACTATGTTTTAAAATTCATGGTGGTTTTGAATACTGTTGGATAATTGAGCTAAAATGGTATATCCATTCCTCCTAAGAAACAGAAATTATAGAAAGGTAGTGCTTTTCAAATCTGACATCTTTGAGTCATTGCAGTTTCATATAAATGCAATAGGAAAAGTGTCATTCATGTTTATGATATTTTCTATAAATAAATTAGAATGTACTGGAGGCCTGATATAAAGTGGGATGCCTAAACTTCAGTAAGATCTTGTTTTCAATTCAAAATAAATTTTATTTTTTATTTTTTTATAATGTCCCTCAATTTCAGATAAGCACCCCCATAATGTCCACTCCGGTTTTTTTAAGATTTTATTTATTTTATTTGACAGATAGAGATCACAAGTAGGCAGAGAGGCAGGCAGAGAGAGAGGGAAGAGGAAGCAGGCTCCCTGCTAGGCAGAGAGCCCGATGCGGGGCTCGATCCCAGGACCCTGGGATCATGACCTGAGCCAAAGGCAGAGGCTTTAACCCACTGAGCCACCCAGGCACCCCCAAAATAAATTTTAAATTGAATTATGCACCTCTTAGTTCAGAGACAATAAACATCAACCAACACAATTAATAAGTTCTATTTCTTGAAATTTCGGGAACATTGATAGTCTCATCTCCTGGAAGAACAACAGCTAAAATTTTAGGTCATGGATTCCTGCTAAAATATCACTTTCCCAAAGAAAATTAATGTTAGGAATTTTCATTGATTGTTATTGATCATGAAGAATATAACAACCACGATAAAAAGAGTAGGAAAAACATGATATCTCATCTGTAAGGGCATGTGGAAAGTAGGAAATGCTAATAAAAATAACTACCATTATTTCCTAAGTTAACATAATACAACAGAACAAAAATATTTCAAAACAATGTTTTCTTTTTTTTTAATTTTATTTATTTATTTGACAGAGAGAGATCACAAGTAGGCAGAGAGGCAGGCAGAGAGAGAGGAAGAAGCAGGCACCCTGCTGAGCAGAGAGCCCAATGTGGGACTCAATCCCAGGACTCTGAGATTATGACCTGAGCCGAAGGCAGCGGCTTAACCCACTGAGCCACCCAGGCGCCCCCATAACAATATTTTCTAGGCTCATTCTGATAACTCTTTTCTACATTCAAATTTAAAGGTTGAGGCATGTGATATATATTACACAAAAAACATCCCAAGGCATTCGTTAAAAAAAAAAAAAACTCTTAATAAAGAACAAATCCAAAGGAATTTCTTTTCTAATTTAATTAACAAATTATGAATTGACTTACCTATTTTATCACAGTGTATCAGGCACCAATAATATTTTTTAATCGTCACACCTGATGCAATAGTTACCATCTTTCAAACATACTGATCACGAACAAGCAAATAAACAAGAGCACCGTAGCTTAAGATCTACCTGCATAAATATAGGCTACTTCAGACAATCTCTTCACCACAACATAGCAATGAATAGAAATCATACATGCTCTGTATGGACATACAGATGAGATAGAATGGGATGATGTTAATATATGCAGAATCTTTATTAATTACATTGTAAACCATAATATGGAAAAACAGAATACAATTTTAGAAATACCCAGGTCACCATCATTGTTTTATTTTTATATGTGTAGATAAGGAGTTTAATAAACAATCCATGACTATTCAACTCCTTATATTTTGAAAATTTTAGCAAAAGTAACAAACCTAGCACCTAGAAAATTGTACCTATCTGCAATATACAGCTTTGCCAGCATGGTAGAAGAAAAGCAAAACAAAATAAGTAAGAAAAGTTTAACATTTCACAAGAGATTTGCTTTTATTTTTTTATTTTTTAATTTTTATTTTTCATTTATTATTTACTTCTATTTTCTACTTTATTTTAATGAAAATGTCATGACCATAACATAAGAGCAGAATTAAACCAACATGAGAAATTATTTTTTCATAAGTTAAAATAAACTAGCTTGGTGATTAATTCAAAATTATATTACAAACTTCAGTGTTCTTGCAGTAAGTATCACTGCATAAACAAATCAGTCAGGAGTCATAAACTAATGATGATTCTAAATGTTATTTAGAGAGACATTCTGTTCTTAATATATTTCAAATATTCTACACAAGGCAAAGTGGATCCAAGTAATCTGTAGGCAAAATAAGATTTTAGAGAAGTATATATTTCCAACAGTATTTATAAAATATTACCTTTATGTAAGGCATCATCCTGGACTTTGTGGAAAACACACAAAGGAGTAAGAAGTGGCCCTTCAAGAAACATATACAATATCAAGGTTTAACATGAAGCAGCATGTCTTCTCTAATTAAAAAAAAAAAAAAAACATTGTACCAACTGACTTTACTGAAACTTTATATTTATTGCTCTCATTTTAGGTCATAGTGTCCTTCTGCATGCAGGCTGCTATAACGGACATGATATAGACTTAATAGCTTATAAAGAACAGGAATTTATTTCTCACAGTTCTAGAACGGAGAAGTTCAAGATTAAGGAATGGGCAGATCCAGGGAGAGCCCACTTCCTCATAGATGGCTATCTTCTCACTGTAAACGTACATGATGAATGAAGCAAGAGAACTCTCTGGGGTCTCCTTTAAAAGGACTGTAATCCCACTTATGACCTAATCACCTCCCAAAGGCCCCTATGTTTTAATACTAGCACTTACAGAGTTAGATTTCATAATATGATTTTGGGAGACATAAACATTCACACCATAGTATATATAAACAAAAAAAGACACAAAAACAACAAACAAAAAAATTATTTTAACTACCTATTATTTTCAACTACATAAACTTTTAATTTGTTTCTATATAATATTAAATAACTCATTTGAGTGATTCACTTATATCCAATGCATCTGAGTGCAATTAAATTTGCTTACCCAGCATATCCAGAAGCATATTTCTTCAGACTATCCCATTCCCCACCTTACAGGATTTACCACAATTAGAAGACATGGGATAGAGGATAGATAGATAGATGTATACATAAACACACTTGTACATACCCATATGCATATTTTTTCCTGTTAATGATACTCATACAAATAAAATTTAAGCTCAAGGAAACCTGTCTTGTGTGTTACTTAATATCCAGTTTTTAGTCAACATCCAAAAACAAATAATCCAATAAAACCATGGATAGAAGACATGAACAAGTGTTTCCCCAAAGCACACATTCAAATGTTCAGTAGATACATGAAAAGATGTCCATCATCATGTATCATCAGGAAATTGCAAAGCAAAACTAGAAAGAGATACCACCTCACACCTGTCAGAATGGCTAAAATCAACACTACAAGAAACAAAAGGTGTTGGAGAGGATGTGAAAAAGTAACACTTGTGGGGGCTGCCTGGGTGGCTCAGTGGGTTAAGCCTCTGCCTTCAGCTCAGGCCATGATCTCAGGGTCCTGGGATCAAGTCCCACATCGGGCTCTCTGCCAGGCATGGAGCCTGCTCCCTCCTCTCTCTCTCTCTACTTGTGATCTCTCTCTGTCAAATGAATAAAATCTTAAAAAAAAAAAGAAAAAGTAACAATTGTGAACTGTTGGTGGTGATGCAAACTGATACAGCCATATTTGAAAACAGTATGGAATTTCCATAAAATTTAAAAATAGAAGTCCTTTTTGATCCAACAAACCTGTTGGTGTGTATTTACCCAATGAATATAAGAAAACTTATTCAAAGGGATGCTAGCACCCCTATGTTTATAGCAGCATTATTTATAAAGCTAAGATATGGAAAGCGCCCAAGTATCCATCAATTGATGAATAAATAAAGAATAAGTGGTATGTATATACAATGGAATATTATTCTGCCATAAAAAAGACTGAAATCTTGCCATTTGCAATAACATGGTTGGAACTAGACAGTATAATGCTAAAAGTGAAATAAGTCAGTCAGAGAAAGACAAATACCTTTACTCATATATGGAATAAAAGAAACAAAACAAACAAGCAAAGGGGAAATAATAAGACATAGAAAGAGAAACAAAGCAAGAAACAGACATTTCATTACGGAGAACAAACTGATGGTTACTTGACGGGATCTGAAAGGAGTGATGGATTAAATAAGTGATGGGGGTTAATTAGAGCACTTGTCATGATGAGCACTGAGTGCTATATGTTATATTGTACACATGAATCTAATACAACCATATATGTTAACTAACTGGATTTCAAATGAACATTTTTTAAAATCCCAGTTTTTAGCTCACATTCTGGCTTACAAAAGGGATTTAGTCAGGAATTTGGAGATTAGTTAATGAACAAAAAAGGGGTGAACAGGCAGTTGTTAGATAAAATTACTATCCTTTCTGGCATGATCTTATACCTTTTATCTAGAAGTATTTTTAGCACTTTAGACTCTTCCTATTTTATTTTGAATCATTAAACAAAAATTTCCTCAAAGGACCTTAGACTCCATCCAATTTGAGCAACAGTTTGAGAGAGGAAATGGTGTCCAGGAGGAAAAAAAAAAAAAGATGAAACTACTATTGTTTACTAGTGAATGCATAGTTCTTCCACAGAAGAAGCTCTAAATGGTCATGGCTCCAGCTTTATATGTGCTCAGTCATATGTTCAGAAGTAGGTAACACTATCAAAAAATATAAAGCATCTGAGATTATTTTCCCTTATTTGAAAGCTGGTGTATGAGTCTGCCGTAGTTTCTTGGGTGTTGATAGAAGACGCAGACTCATGTTTCAGAAATAATATAGTTTATTATTCACAGCAATAGAGGTAGCCAGAATATTAACATTATTTGTGTGTGTGTGTGTGTGTGTGTGTGTGTGTGTGTGTGTGTGTGTTTGTGTGTGTGTAGGGATGGGAGTTATATATCAGTTCTGAGCCTCAGTTCCCACAAGAAGAATCAAAAGAGAGGCAGATAATATTTGCAAACACAACAGGTTAAGTTAAAAAAAAAGATACTATTTCTGTCTTCCAAGTCTATTCAATACAACCATCTTCAAAGGATGGCCTAGAACAAATAATAAATGCAGAAATGTAAGCAACCAATTGAAAAGTGTCTCCCAAGAAACACACTTTGAGAGTCTTCATTTGACAAAAATACTATAGGATATTACATGGATCAGGTGCATTGAATACTGGAAGGTTAAAATTACAAGGGACCAAATATTTTTAAGCAGTTCTGGCATCCAGTAGAGTTCAAATAGGTTTTATAAGATTGAGGAAAGAAGCCATCAAAACCTGGGCCCAGGGGCACCTGTGTAGCTCAGTGGGTTAAGCCTCTGCCTTCGGCTCAGGCCATGATCTCAGAGCCCTGGGATCGAGCTCTGCATCAGGCTCTCTGTTCAGCAGGGAGCCTGCTTCCCACGCCCCCCCCCCGCTATTTGCTTACTTGTGGTCTCTGTCTGTCAAATAAATAAATAAAATCTTAAAACAAAACAAAACAAAAATCCTGGGCCCAATTTTCCCACAAGTATGATTCTGATTCTAGTCTCTATGATGTTATCCCTTGAAGACAATGTCTCTAATTGAGTTGAATTAGTTTACTAAAGAGCATACCCCCATTTGTTGTAGGAGATGAACAATATGCAAGAGGCAAAATGCCACATGGAAGCCACCTTGTCTTCAGTGGAACATAGAATCAGTTCCTTTGGGATGAATTTGTTCCACATTTGACTTCCCACTTAAGGGAAAATAAGAGTGCCTTCTAATAGATTTTAAATAGGAAATGACAACGGAAGCTTATACAAGATTATAAAATGGGAAATTTCATTTAGATAAGCAATCATTTCAAAGTCATCTTCTTAATATTACAGACTCTTCACATAATCATAATTTTATTTTGGTATTATATGGTAATTTCAAATATAGTAAATATAAAGAATTTACCTCTGTAATTATAGCGAATCTGGTCGTAGTTTAATGGCAACAAATCTTCAATTTAGAAGTATGGTCTACCAATTATTAATACATTTGGAAATGGTGTGTCATCTTCACTCCACTTGTCTCACTAAAACAGTGAGCCAAAAAAAGTAGGTCCAAGCTGTTTACTATGGTCAAAATGGGTTGCTTTTGCACTTGGTAAAGAAGCAGTCATATTTTGGAAGAAAAACTGAGGCTATTAATATTTTCAACTTATTTTCAGAAAAGGAAAGAAAGGATAATCTAACCTAAAGCCAAAATCTTACACAAGGTGGCTGGACAATGATCTTTTCCCAGATAAAGGGTTTTTCAACTTAGCCATGTTAGGAGGAAGAAGAGATGAGACATTGTGGACTTGACTAACGTTTGTACACTGTTCAAAAAGTTTTCAAAATAATGTGTATTATTTTTCTTCTTTTAGTTGAGACAAAAAAAAAAAAACCAAAAAAAAACACTAATGAGCTTACTCTTAAAAGGAGGTAAACAAGAAACTAGCAAAGATTGAGTGTTAGGTATTGTCCCCCTCCTTTTTTTTTTAAATTATGTTATGTTAGTTACCATACAATACATCATTAGTTTTTGAAGTAGTGTTCCATGATTCATTGTTTGTGTAAAACACCCAGTGCCCCATGCAATATGTGCCCTCCTTAATACCCATCACCAGGCTCACCCATCCCCACATCCTTCTCATCTTTAAAACCCTCAGTTTGTTTCTTGGAGTCCATAGTTTTTCATGTTTCATTTCCCCCTCCAATACCCCCACTTCATTTTTCCTTTCCTTCTCCTAATGTCCTCCATGCTATTCCTTAGGTTCCACAAATAAGTGAAACCATATGATGATTGACTTTCACTGCTTGACTTATTTCACTTAACATAATCTCCTACAGTCCCATCCATGTTGATGCAAAAGTTGGGTATTCATCCTTTCTGATGGCTGAGTGATATTCCATTGTATCCTTGGATCACATCTTCTTTATCCGTTTGTCTGTTGTAGGGGATCTTGACTCTTTCAACAGAATGGCTATAGTGGACATTGCTGCTATGAACACTGGGGTGCATATGGCCCTTCTTTCCAGTAAAATAGAGCTAGCCTATGACCCAGCGATTGCACTACTGAGTATTGACCTCAAAGATACAGATGCAGTGAAAAGAATTAGGTATTGTTAAAGCACAAATGCAGGGGATAGAAGTTATGGTACAGAAGAGGGAAGGGCAACCATATGGCAGAGTAGAATAAAGTAGCTCAGGAAGAAATTAGTCATATCCAGATATTGTAAGGCATGTGGGGTTGGCAGGGAGAGCATGAGAAATCATAAGAGAATAGAGAGAAAATGGACCAGGCAGGAGAGGTTTATAACATTTTAACATCTAAGGTAAGCATATGCAAAGCAGAATAGGGAAAGAAATAAAAGTTTTTATAAGACTCAATACATAAGGAATAACGTGGAGGACACTGGGAGATGGAGAGAAGTGTGCTGGGGGAAATCGGAGGGAGAGACAAACCATGAGAGACTGTGGACTCTGAGAAACAAACTGAGGGTCTTGAAGAGGAGGGTGGCAGGTGGTTGGGTGAGCCCAGTGGTGGGTATTAAGGAGGGAATTTATTACATGAAGCACTGGGTGTGGTGCATAAACAATGAATTTTGGATCCCTGAAAATAAACTAAAAGAAAAAAAAGACTGACTACAGACATGGACCTCAGTGTAACACAGATATGGAACTCACTGTAATACCAGCCACTTCCCACCGACACACACAGACTATGATAATAATAAATAATAATGCAATTAAGAAAATTGCCTGCCAAATAATTTTTCCTCTTTTTTATTTTTATGATTATTATTTTTATTTTATTTTTAAAGTTTTTATTTAAATTGTAGTTAGTTAAAATAAGGTTAATATTACTTTCAGGTGTACAATATAGTGATCAACACTGCCATACAATGGCTTAAATAAAAAAATGAAAAAAAAATTTTTAAAGATTTTATTTTTAAATAAAACCTCTATACCCAAGGTGGATTTCAAACGTACAACCCCACGATCAAGATTTACATATTTTACTGACTGTTCCAGCCAGGCACCCCAACAAATAAAAATTTTATAAAATTGTTGAGTTTGTGGGAGTCTCATTTGCTTAGTCAGTTAAGTGTCTGCCTTTGGCTCAGATCAGGATCTCAAGAGTCCTGGCATCGAGCCCCATATTGCTCATGCTCTCTCTCTCTCTCTATCTCTGGCTTTTGCTCTTAAATAAATAAATAAAATATTTTTTTAAAAATTGTTGAGTTTGTTTAACTAGTTTTAAACTAGTAGACAGAGATGAAGATAAAGTATGATGTAATGGCACGGAAAAATACAACTTACACGTTTAAAAAAAAAAAATGTGCAATGCAAGTTACCTCACTTCTTTTATCACCACACTGGGACTTTCCCTACTGAGTTGTTGTAATGTAAGGACCTATTTTATATTTTTATATTTTAGCAAGAGGCTTTCATTGAGGTTAACCCTTAAACTGTCCTTGTTCCCCTTCCCCCAGGGGATTCACTTAAAAACAAGTCCTGGAAATCAGCTCCAGGTAACAAAGCCCATATACAAGGGTGGGTCAGGCCAGGTGGAGACATCAATCAGCGGGAGGGGGGCGGTGTTTGCATATTGTCTCCCTAGATACTAAGGAGTATGCCCCACTCCTCCGCCCTTTGGGAAACTTTTTTGCACCAATCCTAATCAAGGTGTAATAGGCTGGGTCAAATGTCTATACTAGGGTAAATTGAACCTCAATTGGTCACCTAGCCTCACTGTGGAGTTTCCTGTGTGTGTTAAAATCTCATTGGTCACCTGTGCGTGGCCAGGCCTGACTGCATGGCCTTTGCCCTTAAAAGCTAGACTGTGAAACAGCAAAGGGTTGCCTTCTCTCATAAGAGGTGTGGCCCCAAACGTTTGGTTAGATTCTTGATGCTTGGCATGAAATAAAGCTTTGCTTGACCTTTGCTTTACATCAGTCTCGCTCCTTTAATCATAGACCCATTATTGGGGCATAACAGTATTAATCTTAAAGTTATAAGTCCACAATGCATCCATCATCCATTCTACCCCTTAACATTCCCCTTTGGACAGACCCATGATCTAGAACAAGCCTTATTTTATAGTGCCTTGTAGGAGATTTTTGCTGCTGCCTAAATTGCCTACTTTCCTCTCACCATTACCACGGAAATTGGGTCCACTGAAACAAAGGGGTAGTGTAAGAAATTAAGACTTCCATAAATCTCTTTAAATAATAAAGTATAAGATAGTGATACCTTTTTTTCTGCCACATAACCAATTCTTGCAAGAATAAGGTCATATAAAAGAATTTACAACACATGCTAGCATTATCCTACTGGACCCAGACCATTTGTATGTTTCTCTGTCTCTGAGAAATGTAGTTATTTACATGGCTGAAACCTAAAAATTGTTTGATATGACCACTAATATCACCTACATTATTTTAAAGCCTGTTTAAAGCTTCTGTAATACATAGGCTTTGTAAACACTTATTAAGCATCTTGTATATATCAAACACTTTAAAAATCTCTGCTTAAAAAAAAAAAAACTCTACCTCAATGGAACTTTGAGTCTGAAAAAGATACAGGCAATATACAAGGCAACAGATAGAATAATTACATATTTGATTATATACTCTGAGGATGTCACCTTAAATTGATATGAAAATGATCAGAAGGATCTGGATTTCTTGTCAAAATTTTTTGCCTTAAAAAGAAATTGATATTTAGGGAAAGTTGTTACTGAAAGAGGTCCTGTGTCAACCAAAAATGTTAAACCATGATCTCGCTAAATTTTCCAGTTGTGATTATTGCTTTGTTTAGCTGTCTTCTATTAAGACTGAATTTAGTAATTCAGTCTCAGATTTCAGTAAGTCTTTTTTTAAAAGATTTTATTTATTTATTAGAGAGAGAGAGGGAGGGGCAGAGGGAGAGGAAGAACCAGACTCCTTGCTGAGCAGGCAGCTGATGCAGGACTGGATCCTAGTACCCTGGCATCATGACCTAAGCTGAAGGAAGACACTTAACCAACTGAGCCACCCAGGCACTCTAGACTGTAAACTTCTTAAAGGTAAAAAAGTTTATTCTTCTAGTAGTTCCACAGACATTTCTAACATCCATAAGAAAGCATGTACTGATGTAAAATGCCAGCAAATCAAATTATTTAAAAAAGAAAAAAAGAAAGAAAAGATATATCTGGATAAAGAGAAAAACAGAAAATCTAATAATACATTGAATTATTAGAGCAAAGAGTGGAGGAAGAGAAAATAAATATGAAATAGAGATTTCCACTAAAAGAAAAAAATTGAATAAGGCAGGAGATTTAGAAAATTATTATGACAGACTTGAGAAAAAAATAAAATAGGAATTTTTAGCAAATAGCAATGAATGAAAAGGTAAATTGTTCCTACCTCTATAATATTAGCTGTTTGTTGTTGTTGTTGCTAATTTACCTATTTAATCTAATAAACAAAGAAAGGTTTCATTTAGGGATAAGGTTTCTCTCTCTATATATATATTTTTTCCATTTAGGGATAAGGTATATATATATATACATAGATATATATGTATATATATATTTTTAAATTTTAATTGTTGGAAAATGTGTCACAGAATGTGTTTAAACTTTAAGATACAGATGCAACATGTAATGAACTGCATTGTTTGAACGTCTAATTTGTAAATGCTGTTAGAGGAAACTTGGTGGAAATGTTCTTATGTGCTTGTGTTTCTGGAACTAAGTATATTTATTAATAAGGAATAGTTTAAAATTATGAAATGACCAGGAGTGGACAATTTTCCTAATCCTATCAGCTCTTTGCAGCTCTTTTATTAGCCCCCTTCAGGAATATCAGCTTTTTTATCTAATTAAATTTTATATTAATGTGCTTTTGACTTTTGGCCTTTCTCTTCCTTCTGTTCTTTTTTTTCCCCTAAATTACATGTTTCTGTTTAACAGCTACTATCAATTCTTTGATATGAATTCTCAACATCAATTTACTAACTCCAGAGATGAAGGAGCATCAATATTTAGAAGCGAAGAATACAAAGCCTTGGGCATCTGGATGGCTCAGTCACTTAAGCATCTGCCTTCGACTCAGGTGGTGATCCCAGGGTTGTGGGATGGAACCCCAGGTTGAACTTTCTACTCAGCTGGGAGCCTACTTCTCCCTCTCCTTCTGCCTGCAGCTCCCTTTGCTTGCGTTCTCCCTCTCTTTGTCAAGTAAATAAAATAAAATAAAATAATGTAAATAATACATTTATTTATTTATTAAAATGCAATTATTACACAATACATAATGTATTGCATAATTATAATAATGACTAAATAATTTATTAAATATTTATATTAAATATATCAATTTAATTAAATAAATATTTTTAGAATTTAAAATATTTCAAATTTAGATTATTAAATATTAAACCATTAATTTCATAAATAAATATCTAAACATAATTAAATAAAATAATTTATTTATTAAAATGAATAAAATAATGTTGTCATTATCTCAGCATGTATTTTTAAATAGTCTAAAAAAAATCTAATAAAGTCTAAATACATTGAGTTCAGATATTTATACAAGTTAACCCAGACACTGAACCCACAGTTTCAAAACTTTTGTTTTTATCTACTACTCAAAATACGATTTTAATGTATTTATTTGTAACTTTGACATAGCAAGGAAACTTGGAGGAAAAGGAGACATTTGCTTTTAATATTTGAAAATTATTTTGTTGATTTAAAAAAATAAAAACCTTAACACGTGAGCATTTCTTCTTAAATAACACTGTGAAGTTTCTGAGTCGCATTCTATTAAAAGTGCTGATAAAATGGCCTCAGTTACTCATTTAAATTATCAGCTGAATGGGTAACAAATGAAGTAGAGAGCTTTTTAATTATTTATGAATGTATTGCTTGTGGATGGAGTGCCACATAGAGTTACCTCTCTTTTTGGCTTTGTTTTGTGAGCAGCAGTGGAATCTATGAATGAGATTAAACATAAGGACATTCACAGAAATTCTTAATGAACTTCTGGGGAAGGGCAATAAGTGCAAGGAAAAACTGCAGCAAGACTAATTACAAATTTCAAGTGGTCATCGCTTAATTATAGAAGCTTTTAAGTTCAAGTAATATATCTTTTTCATGAGCCTATCATATTGTATTAATTACCACAAACTGCACTCTTGAACACTTATCTTTTCACATATTTCTTATTCTTAGTACTTAAAATTACCCTTATGATTGATAAGTAAATGGATTTTACAGACAATGCATTTATTTACATAAATAAATAATGCTGTTTATATATATAAAAACAATTGAATATGTGTATGTGTTCAATGAATTTTTTTTCAAATTAACATCTTAATTCTACCACATTAGTTACAAATAGATATAGACTTTATAGATTCATCAAATATTTTATTCTCAAATTTATATGTCCTTTGTGAAGTAAATGAAACTGTATATATTAAATATAATCCTATCACATGTAACAGTTACTAGTGCATCCCAGGACATACATAGGTCAGGTCCTACTCAAGGCATCACGGATAACTGGATTTAACTTTCTATCTTAGGAGTCTTCTGTATATTTCTGTGGCTTTTATACTACAATCAGAAGGAAGAATTCTTTTGCTAAAAGCTTCCAAATGACTATGCGAGTAGATTATTTGTAGACTAGTGATATAATATTATTGTTTAATATGTGAAGCATGATAAAATAAAATGCTATTGCCATATTTAATTTGTTCAGTAAAGCATTCATTTAGTTATCAAGCATTCATTTTCTTTTTTTAAAGATTTTATTTATTTATTTGACAGACAGAGATCACAAGTAGACAGAGAGGCAGGCAGAGAGAAAGGAAGGGAAGCAGGGTCCCTGCTGAGCAGAGAGCCTGATGTGGGGCTCTATCCCAGGACTCTGGGATCATGACCTAAGCAGAAGGCAGAGGCTTTAACACACTGAGCCACCCAAGAGCCCCAAGCATTCATTTTCTTTATACAGAAGAGATAGAACAATATTATATAGTAGAAAATACAGTAAATAATCTAGAAACCTTGATCATTTTGTTTTGGCAATTTTAGAACATAAAATTAGCTAAAGCTCAAGTGCAAGTTATATTTGTATCATAGGAGGAAAAGTTAATTAAAAGTTTGTTTATTACCATAGTTTAACACTTCAACGAAATGATAACGAGTCCAAAATCAATGAATATATGAAGTATACAATAAAAACAATAATCTTGAGTGTATGTGACTCACTGTAGGTATTGATAGCCTAGAAATCAAAGGGAAAGTATCTATAGGGTTTGTTCAGTTCCATGCTCATCAGATTAATAGGCTTTCTCATATTGCTTCCTTCACCACATTAATTTGTCTAATGAAGTTTTCAAGAGTTAAAGACAGTGATAGGTTCATGGCTGGAGAGAAGGTACAGAATCTAAGATAGTTCAGCAGTGCTTATTATTTAAGAGAAAGACAGCATGGGAGGTGAGGGGTATATCATGCATCCTGTTTTCACTCCCTTTGTGGAGCACCTACCCTGGAGGTCATGTAATAATAACCAATGACCAAAAAACAATAAAAAAACCCAAACATCCATGTGGAAGTGCCATCCCTGCCTGGAGATGAGTAGACTGCTCAAACAGATCCTGGGCAGGCATCTCAGCCCAGGACTGTGTTGGGGAAGCTGGTTCCTGGCTTTGGGCGCAATCTGGAAGCCAGCAAACTGACGGGAGAGTGCAGCCAGGGTTAACAGGACTGATGATCTTTTTGCAGCCAGGCCGCGGGTGGACACCCGCTCAAGGAGCCAGGCTAGGAGGCTGCCCAGCGCCAGCGCTGGTCAAGCTTGCAGCCCCCGGGGCTTCCCCCGCGCCCCAGCCAGGGCGGGGCCTCAGGAGGGAGGGGGCGGGGGCGGGGCAGAGAAGGGGCTTTGCTAATTGCCAAAGCGAAAAGGGAGCTCGGGGAGGACTCAGGAGGGAGGGGGGCGGGGGCGGGTGGAGGGCGGCGGGGAGAAGGCGCTTTGCTAATTGCCGAAGCTGGAAGTGAGCTCACAGAGGATGTGGCTGAGAGTCTGGGAGGAGGTGGAGGGGCTGGCGGAGGAGGGGCGGGCAGCGCCGCGGTGCTGTGCTGCGGCTCAGTCGGGACTGCAGGACCCACCGGACTCGCTGCCCGTACGCTCCCATGTGAGGCTCCGCTGTCCCGCTCCTGCTGCCTGCTGCCCCTCCCCGCCCCAAGGCTTCTCCGGACCACCCTCTGCACAGGGGTAAAGTGACACCGCGCCGCGCCCTCACCTGGAGCAGAAAGCGCGGACCCGACCTGGGGGCGAAGAGGGGGGTTGTGGAGGCCCAGCCTCCCGCGAACCCCAGGGCACCGGGACCACCCCGGACGCTGCGCCAAACCCGGGTCCTCATGGGGTCGGGCTGGGGACAGCGCCTTGCGAGGTGCCCCCCGCCAGCAGGCACGCTAGCCCCCATCTTTCCGCAGCCCCATGCGCCCGTGCTGAGGACCCCCTTCCCTCCCCCGCCGAGGCCCCGCTGCTTTTGTTCTGGACTTGGGATCCCAGGTGGAAACTAGTCCCTCAGACCTCCCTGGCAGCAAGGAGGGCAGGGAGGGATTCTTGGTTTCCTGCCCTGGGTCCTCCTCTCTCCCCATTCACAAGCCTTCTGGCTTCCCTTTACTCTCCTCATTGTCAGTTTTCTGAAATGGTTTTCTTCTGCATGTTGACCCAAAGAGCTATTTCATGAATGAATATACACGAAACTGAGTTGGAGCCCACCTGTAGAGGCCTTTCATTAGAATGGTCTCTGGTTCTAGCCTCAGTTCAGAATACTGCATGTACCTGAGGACCAAGTCCAGATGTTTCTTTCATCTCTGACTTGAATTTGAAATCCTCCTCAGACTTCAGCTTCCAGGATTTCTCCAGTCCTTGCTCTCCCACTGTCTTGCTGGGGATCCGCCATGAGTGTTGAACACAGGAATGAATGAATGATATATACCCCAGACTGCTGGGGCTTTGTCTTCTTTTGCTGAGGTTGGAAAGGCTTGGGAGAGACCCCCTGTATGCAGATAGAGAGCTGCATGCAATTGCTTAGATAAACGTGTTCCCCACTTAATTGCTTGGGCATTGAACATTTCGCCCTTAACCTGTGGCTTGAGCATTTAGGAGGAGACAATCTGGAGGTGAATCAGAAGATGGCTGAATCCACATGGTGGTGGTCTGGGTTTGGGAGATTTTCCTGGAGATTCAAAGGAAAGATATAAATTCTTCCAGTGGGGAGTGGTAAACTTTTTATCGATGGGAGATGGAAAATAAATGGTCTGGTTAAACTTTCCCGCCCCCTCAAAACCCATTATTTGAAAACACAAAAAGGGAAGTGAAGGGAGAAATCCTCCCACTCCCATTCCCACTCACCTCCATAGCCATCTCCTCTTCCAAGAACCTAACAGACAAGGTGCCAAGAAGTGTTAGGTACCAGCAGTGGTCTCAGATCTCATTCAAGAATCATGGTGAAAGGCTTTCAAATAGATTGTGGGGGAACAGGGATCCAATTAGGGGGGGACAAGTTTAAGGTTTGCCTGGTCCCCTAAAAATTAATGGCACTAGAGAAGATGAGCTTTGGGAACTATAGCTTAATGGATACAATGTGTTAAAAGCTTCAGTGAGTCATGGTGGGAAGAGGCCAAGAGGGCAGCAAACACAGTCTTAGATGATGTTATTAATAGCACTACAGGCTCTAGATTTCCTGTGGTGGTGTTCTTGGCAAGACCAGCCCGGCCAAAGTGGATACTCTCAACCTGGAACAGAGGGTCTTGGAGATGCCAGCACGTGAGGTATGATGAGAGGGTAAAATGATAGGAGGTGTCCTTTGGAAGGACTGACTCCTTGACTTTAAAAGGGAGAACCCAAATCTGTAGGTGAAATCTTTCTGGCTACAAAGAGGGCCAAGGCCTCCTAAGGTCAAGGTCTCCTCGTCACTTGCAAAGATGTCGAAGAACATATTCAGACATTTCAAAGATGTCCTCATATCATTGGTTCCCACTCTGGAATTCTATCAATAAGGTGAGAGTTCCTCTAGTTGAAAAAGAGATCTAAAAAGACTTCCCTTTCTCATGTAATTTCTGTAACCTCCAGGATACACCCACCTCCCCCTTCCAGCTCTGCAATGAAGCCACAGCTGGTGCCAATTTGTGGAACTCCTTAAAGGCTATTCTCCCTTATATACCCCGGGACCAAGTTCCCATGCTCCCTCACCCGATTTCCTGCACTCACCTCCCACCTGGTGTGTTCACACCTGCAAGTGCCTTTTACCAACCCCTTTGCCAAAAGGCAGCCAGAGTGACCTTTCAAAGACCTATCAGTTCCTGGCATTTGTCTCCATAGAAATCTACACTGATCTTCTAACAAATTCTCAGTCCTCCAAAGGCACCCATAATCCTCCCATCAGTCTATTCATACCCCTCCAACTGACTGATGCCTGTTCTGCCCCATCTCTCTGCCCTTCAACCACACTGCCTCCTTCTTCCTGTGGAGACCTCTCATGGCACCTGCCTCCAAGCACAGGTGATTCCCATTGATGGGAAGACCCTCTTCTCTCCCCCATCTCCCCACTCCAGTTACTCCCACTTATTCGTGAGCTCACAAGCCCCATGGTACACACTCTCCATGCAGCCTGCTCTCTCTTTTCTAGCACTGGCCTCCGTTTCTAGCTGTGCTTGTGTCATGGATGTCCCTCCCCAGCCAGCCTCCAAGCTCTCCTTCCCTTTAGCTCCAACACCTGACACAGTGCCTGGCACGTAGTAAGCCCTGGCTAGCTTCTAAGAGCCTCACTGAGGGACTGAAAGCATTTTAAAAATGTCACCACGTAGGCTCGAAACTGTAGGCAGAAAAAGCTTTGCCTGGATTGACATTTTAGAGACGTATTCGTCAAGTTGGATGTGTTCACTGACTTTACCTTGTAAAATTTAAAAAAAAAAAAAAGGACCTCTGTATCGCTTCGCATCTAAGGAAGGCGCATGTATACTATTAGACCACGTTATGAGCTTAATGGAAGGAGACAAGATGTTTTCGCTAAGAAAATGTATAAGACTGTTGAGGTCAAGTGGGAGGAAACAGTCCGTTTGTTGGAGCATTGCTATCTTACTCTATCACAGCCACTCATAAAAATCTGACACGGGGTGAGTCAGAATTGTCTGTCGGAGAGGAGTTAGATCTGGCTCATGTTCCTACAGACATGAAAGCCAGAAACGAAAAAGGAGGCTTTAAAAGCGTGGGTTGAGGAGGCGGTGTGGTTCACTGCGATGAGCTAAGTGCCCAGGGCCACCAGCAGACATGCTGGCCTGTGTCCGTCCTTTGTTCTGGGGTCCCTCTTGCACCATGTGGTGAGGCTGGTGGCTGGGAGAAGCTCAGGACAGGACCCGGTGGCATCTTATTTCTCCCACCCTCCTGTGGGCTCCAGTGGGCTCCAGTAGGTCCCAAGGGACAGCCTGCCTTCCTTGAAAAGCCCAGAAGCACTGGGAGCAGAAACTGGGGCCAAAGAGTGAGCACCCTGTTTGACAAGCTGGACCAGCCACCTCTTCTTCAGATGCAGGGGGAGCCCTGGCATGCTGACTCCTCCCTTCTCCCTTTCCCCTCTCCTCTTTCCTCCCTCTTTTCTTCCCCTCTCTCCTTCCCTGGTGGTGCCCTTTCCCAATGCCCACTTCATCCCTTTTCCTTTCTACATACCTGTCTTCTAGAGTTTCTTCTCTTTCCTCCCCATTACTTCCCTTCATCTGAATCTCCTCTTTGGTCCCTTTGTCCCTGCTCTCTGCTCCTCCTCCCCTTCCCTGGCCCCTGTTCAGCTCCATACTGAATGCAGGCAGAGCTGGACTAACATGCTCACTTGCTTGCTCAGCCAACCTCCAGAGAAGTCACTCTTCGGTGGCCACCTTCCTGACCCCCTGGTCGCTTCTCCACTTGTTCAGATATTGCTCTGAAGTCTGAGGAGGACAGAGCGGGGCTGCCACAGAAGCAGGCCAGAGGAGAAACCAAACCATGTGTCCACACTGTCCCCCAGCACTGCTGCTCTGAGAGTTTTCGGAGTCCTCAACAGGGTTAGGATTTAGGGGCTTCTTCAGAACCGGGAGTGAAAACAAGCATAGGTCAAAAGAAAAGCGACGGCCCCCACACAAAAATAATAATCACAAATGAAAACTATGTTAACTCTGAAGTCCCAAAGTCGAAGAATTGCCTTGAATCTGTCACTAGAAAGCACCCAAGGCCTCACTCTCTGGGTTCTGGGTGCCCTGGGAATGGCAGGAGGCTCTGACATGCACGTGGGGGTGCCGAACTATGAGGGCTAGCCTGCCCGCTGGCAGGGGGGGGTACCTCCTGTGGCGCTGTCCTGGCACGACCCCTGCGTAGGGGGTGTGGCGCGGCGTCCTGGGTGGTCCTGGTGCCCTGGGGTTGCCGGAAGCCTGGGCCCCGACCACTCCACCCCCCCCCCCTCCTGTCCTGCGTTTTCTGCTTCAGGTGAGGGCGCGTCGAGGTGTCACTTTACCTGTGAGCAGAGGGTCCTCCAGAGAAGCCATGGGGCAGGGAGGGGCAGCAGGCAGCAGGAATGAGAACGGGACACCGTGGCCTCTGGGGCTAAGCTGGAGCGTGGGAGCGCAGGGGCAGCGAGTATGGTGGGTCCTGCAGTCCCGAATGGGCTGCAGCACAGCACCCTGGAGCTGTGTGCCCCTCCTTCCCGCCTGGGCAATTAGCAAAGCCCCTTCTCCTGGCCCCCCCCGCCCCGCCCCCCTCCCTCCTGAGTCCTCTGAGAGCTCACTTCCAGCTTTGGAAATTAGCAAAGACCCTTCTCTGCGCCGGCCCTGCCCCCTCACTCCAGGGGCCTGAACCCTGGCTGGGGTGCAGGGCTATGCCCTAGCATGCTGCCCCATTGCCAGCGCCTGCGCTGGGCAGACTCATAGCCTGGCTTTCTGAGCGGGTGTCCACGGGCAGCCTGGCTGCGAAAAGATCATCAGTCCTAAAGGCCAGCTGCACTCTTGGGTCAGTTTGCTGGCTTCCAGATTGCGCCCAAAGCCAGGAACCAGCTTCCCCAGCACAGGCCTGGGCTGAGATGCCTGCCTGGGATCTGTCTGAGCAGTCTCCTCCACTCCAGGCAGGGATGGCACTTCAACCTGGATGTTTGGGTTTTTGGTTTGTTTTTTTGGTCATTGGTTATTACATGACCTCCAGGGTAGGTGCTCCACAAAGGGAGTGAAAACAGGACGCCATATATAAGCATACAGCCATTCTAGAAAAATAGCTTGGGGTTCTCTCGGAAACGCGGCATTGGTCCTTGCACTATGGTTTAATAGAAAAGGGATTATGCACCAAGTTACTTAAATGAGCATAGGTTGAAATCGTTTACTGAGAGTAAATATTTTAAATAGTTATATTTTAACTAAATCTATCATCAATCATAAATCTATTACACGAAGGTTACAGGCAATTTAAAAGCAAGAGCACTCTCTTCAGGGTTTTAAATAATCCCTGTCTGTCTTGGCACATGAGAATGCAAAGATTCGAAATGGTTTGTAAAAGATCATATAATAGCTTTTACTAATTCTATTTATTTGACAGACAGAGATCACAAGTAGGCAGAGAGGCAGGCAGAGAGAAAGATGGGGAAGCAGGCTCCCCGCCTAGCAGAGAGCCTGATGAAGGGCTCGATCCCAGGACCCTGAGATCATGACCTGAGCCGAAGGCAGCGGCTTAACCCACTGAGCCACCCAGGCGCCCTCTCAGTGTCATTTTAATTGCATTTCCTTGATGTCTAATTGTGTCAAAATATATTACTTTGATGTTTAATGCTCTGAGCTTTCTCTGTTCAGGACCATGAAGCCACTTAGGAAAAATACAGTTGCAGAGGCACTCATAGACCAACTCTTATTTCGAAATAAGAAGAAACATTACTACCCATTCCAACAAAAAATAGATTTGTTATGCAGCAGGGATTTTATAAATTACCTGACACAACTTATATAGTAAGATGAAATGGGACAGGCGGCTTCTTGCAGCTATATACAACATCATTTTAATTTCAATTTTCAGTATAATTTTTCCAAGGTATACACAGAATATATATTTAATGTAAATGTGAACATTTTAAACTCTGTATATGGAAATTAGTCAATTTTAAGTTTATAACAATCAAAATTAACGGAAGTTTATTTTAAATTAGTTAGCTTTCTCTGCATTGCAAGACAGAATAATCAAGAATTGGTAAGAAAAAAGTAATCTCTGTAAAATTACCGGGGGTGCATTATAAAGTGTTCGGTAACTGATCAAACTCACAATTTGGATTGAATGGCAAGTGATTTTTAAAATCTGGAACTCATTGTCAATTTTTTTTTCTTCATTGTGTCTTAATAATTTACTGTGTTCATTTGCATGGAAGTGAAGAAAAATGCATGACATTTCAGCTCAACACTAACACCTTTAACTGGCAACTCTAAATGTACTTTACAGCAGTGTAACAAAGTAAAGATCAATGATGTTTCATGAAATATCTGTTATAATTCTCAAGGAGATAGGGAGTTTGTGCAAAAATGCAAATCACTTTGCGACTAAACACATTGTTTATTTCAGCTAATTTTAAGAAAATATGCTGAGAATCTCTCAAAAAAGGAAGCAATGATTTAGGTTTGCCTTCAAACTCCTTATCTAATCCTGAACCAACAGCACATAGTTCAAAGAGCAACTAATTTGAGTAGCTCCAATTTACACATTTCCTAACAATGCTTAATTTAGTGGAATTTCTGTCCAATTATGTTAATTTGATGTAATGAAAGACAAAAGTTCAAAAAGATCATCCTTAATTTATATAGATGCCAAAATCTGCATTTTCTGAATGACGCCCAGGAACGTATTTTCAAAAACAAACAAACAATGCCAGAACCACTATTAGGTCATCTCTAGGCAGAAAGTGACTCAGAGCTTACATTACTCTCTCCCTGAAAGTATACTGTAGGCACTGAAACTACTACCCTGAGTCTGTGCTATCAAATTCCTTAAGTTAGAAAGTTTTAAAACCCGTCTGTGTGGGAGTATTTCATTTACAGATAGAGATTTGGTTGTTTATACATTTTCATACTTGATTTTTAGGGTGTAATAACTATGTTTTAAAATTCATGGTGGTTTTGAATACTGTTGGATAATTGAGCTAAAATGGTATATCCATTCCTCCTAAGAAACAGAAATTATAGAAAGGTAGTGCTTTTCAAATCTGACATCTTTGAGTCATTGCAGTTTCATATAAATGCAATAGGAAAAGTGTCATTCATGTTTATGATATTTTCTATAAATAAATTAGAATGTACTGGAGGCCTGATATAAAGTGGGATGCCTAAACTTCAGTAAGATCTTGTTTTCAATTCAAAATAAATTTTATTTTTTATTTTTTTATAATGTCCCTCAATTTCAGATAAGCACCCCCATAATGTCCACTCCGGTTTTTTTAAGATTTTATTTATTTTATTTGACAGATAGAGATCACAAGTAGGCAGAGAGGCAGGCAGAGAGAGAGGGAAGAGGAAGCAGGCTCCCTGCTAGGCAGAGAGCCCGATGCGGGGCTCGATCCCAGGACCCTGGGATCATGACCTGAGCCAAAGGCAGAGGCTTTAACCCACTGAGCCACCCAGGCACCCCCAAAATAAATTTTAAATTGAATTATGCACCTCTTAGTTCAGAGACAATAAACATCAACCAACACAATTAATAAGTTCTATTTCTTGAAATTTCGGGAACATTGATAGTCTCATCTCCTGGAAGAACAACAGCTAAAATTTTAGGTCATGGATTCCTGCTAAAATATCACTTTCCCAAAGAAAATTAATGTTAGGAATTTTCATTGATTGTTATTGATCATGAAGAATATAACAACCACGATAAAAAGAGTAGGAAAAACATGATATCTCATCTGTAAGGGCATGTGGAAAGTAGGAAATGTTAATAAAAATAACTACCATTATTTCCTAAGTTAACATAATACAACAGAACAAAAATATTTCAAAACAATGTTTTCTTTTTTTTTTAATTTTATTTATTTATTTGACAGAGAGAGATCACAAGTAGGCAGAGAGGCAGGCAGAGAGAGAGGAAGAAGCAGGCACCCTGCTGAGCAGAGAGCCCAATGTGGGACTCAATCCCAGGACTCCGAAGGCAGCGGCTTAACCCACTGAGCCACCCAGGCGCCCCCATAACAATATTTTCTAGGCTCATTCTGATAACTCTTTTCTACATTCAAATTTAAAGGTTGAGGCATGTGATATATATTACACAAAAAACATCCCAAGGCATTCGTTAAAAAAAAAAAAAACTCTTAATAAAGAACAAATCCAAAGGAATTTCTTTTCTAATTTAATTAACAAATTATGAATTGACTTACCTATTTTATCACAGTGTATCAGGCACCAATAATATTTTTTAATCGTCACACCTGATGCAATAGTTACCGTCTTTCAAACATACTGATCACGAACAAGCAAATAAACAAGAGCACCGTAGCTTAAGATCTACCTGCATAAATATAGGCTACTTCAGACAATCTCTTCACCACAACATAGCAATGAATAGAAATCATACATGCTCTGTATGGACATACAGATGAGATAGAATGGGATGATGTTAATATATGCAGAATCTTTATTAATTACATTGTAAACCATAATATGGAAAAACAGAATACAATTTTAGAAATACCCAGGTCACCATCATTGTTTTATTTTTATATGTGTAGATAAGGAGTTTAATAAACAATCCATGACTATTCAACTCCTTATATTTTGAAAATTTTAGCAAAAGTAACAAACCTAGCACCTAGAAAATTGTACCTATCTGCAATATACAGCTTTGCCAGCATGGTAGAAGAAAAGCAAAACAAAATAAGTAAGAAAAGTTTAACATTTCACAAGAGATTTGCTTTTATTTTTTTATTTTTTAATTTTTATTTTTCATTTATTATTTACTTCTATTTTCTACTTTATTTTAATGAAAATGTCATGACCATAACATAAGAGCAGAATTAAACCAACATGAGAAATTATTTTTTCATAAGTTAAAATAAACTAGCTTGGTGATTAATTCAAAATTATATTACAAACTTCAGTGTTCTTGCAGTAAGTATCACTGCATAAACAAATCAGTCAGGAGTCATAAACTAATGATGATTCTAAATGTTATTTAGAGAGACATTCTGTTCTTAATATATTTCAAATATTCTACACAAGGCAAAGTGGATCCAAGTAATCTGTAGGCAAAATAAGATTTTAGAGAAGTATATATTTCCAACAGTATTTATAAAATATTACCTTTATGTAAGGCATCATCCTGGACTTTGTGGAAAACACACAAAGGAGTAAGAAGTGGCCCTTCAAGAAACATATACAATATCAAGGTTTAACATGAAGCAGCATGTCTTCTCTAATTAAAAAAAAAAAAAAAACATTGTACCAACTGACTTTACTGAAACTTTATATTTATTGCTCTCATTTTAGGTCATAGTGTCCTTCTGCATGCAGGCTGCTATAACGGACATGATATAGACTTAATAGCTTATAAAGAACAGGAATTTATTTCTCACAGTTCTAGAACGGAGAAGTTCAAGATTAAGGAATGGGCAGATCCAGGGAGAGCCCACTTCCTCATAGATGGCTATCTTCTCACTGTAAACGTACATGATGAATGAAGCAAGAGAACTCTCTGGGGTCTCCTTTAAAAGGACTGTAATCCCACTTATGACCTAATCACCTCCCAAAGGCCCCTATGTTTTAATACTAGCACTTACAGAGTTAGATTTCATAATATGATTTTGGGAGACATAAACATTCACACCATAGTATATATAAACAAAAAAAGACACAAAAACAACAAACAAAAAAATTATTTTAACTACCTATTATTTTCAACTACATAAACTTTTAATTTGTTTCTATATAATATTAAATAACTCATTTGAGTGATTCACTTATATCCAATGCATCTGAGTGCAATTAAATTTGCTTACCCAGCATATCCAGAAGCATATTTCTTCAGACTATCCCATTCCCCACCTTACAGGATTTACCACAATTAGAAGACATGGGATAGAGGATAGATAGATAGATGTATACATAAACACACTTGTACATACCCATATGCATATTTTTTCCTGTTAATGATACTCATGCAAATAAAATTTAAGCTCAAGGAAACCTGTCTTGTGTGTTACTTAATATCCAGTTTTTAGTCAACATCCAAAAACAAATAATCCAATAAAACCATGGATAGAAGACATGAACAAGTGTTTCCCCAAAGCACACATTCAAATGTTCAGTAGATACATGAAAAGATGTCCATCATCATGTATCATCAGGAAATTGCAAAGCAAAACTAGAAAGAGATACCACCTCACACCTGTCAGAATGGCTAAAATCAACACTACAAGAAACAAAAGGTGTTGGAGAGGATGTGAAAAAGTAACACTTGTGGGGGCTGCCTGGGTGGCTCAGTGGGTTAAGCCTCTGCCTTCAGCTCAGGCCATGATCTCAGGGTCCTGGGATCAAGTCCCACATCGGGCTCTCTGCCAGGCATGGAGCCTGCTCCCTCCTCTCTCTCTCTCTACTTGTGATCTCTCTCTGTCAAATGAATAAAATCTTAAAAAAAAAAAAAGAAAAAGTAACAATTGTGAACTGTTGGTGGTGATGCAAACTGATACAGCCATATTTGAAAACAGTATGGAATTTCCATAAAATTTAAAAATAGAAGTCCTTTTTGATCCAACAAACCTGTTGGTGTGTATTTACCCAATGAATATAAGAAAACTTATTCAAAGGGATGCTAGCACCCCTATGTTTATAGCAGCATTATTTATAAAGCTAAGATATGGAAAGCGCCCAAGTATCCATCAATTGATGAATAAATAAAGAATAAGTGGTATGTATATACAATGGAATATTATTCTGCCATAAAAAAGACTGAAATCTTGCCATTTGCAATAACATGGTTGGAACTAGACAGTATAATGCTAAAAGTGAAATAAGTCAGTCAGAGAAAGACAAATACCTTTACTCATATATGGAATAAAAGAAACAAAACAAACAAGCAAAGGGGAAATAATAAGACATAGAAAGAGAAACAAAGCAAGAAACAGACATTTCATTACGGAGAACAAACTGATGGTTACTTGACGGGATCTGAAAGGAGTGATGGATTAAATAAGTGATGGGGGTTAATTAGAGCACTTGTCATGATGAGCACTGAGTGCTATATGTTATATTGTACACATGAATCTAATACAACCATATATGTTAACTAACTGGATTTCAAATGAACATTTTTTAAAATCCCAGTTTTTAGCTCACATTCTGGCTTACAAAAGGGATTTAGTCAGGAATTTGGAGATTAGTTAATGAACAAAAAAGGGGTGAACAGGCAGTTGTTAGATAAAATTACTATCCTTTCTGGCATGATCTTATACCTTTTATCTAGAAGTATTTTTAGCACTTTAGACTCTTCCTATTTTATTTTGAATCATTAAACAAAAATTTCCTCAAAGGACCTTAGACTCCATCCAATTTGAGCAACAGTTTGAGAGAGGAAATGGTGTCCAGGAGGAAAAAAAAAATGATGAAACTACTATTGTTTACTAGTGAATGCATAGTTCTTCCACAGAAGAAGCTCTAAATGGTCATGGCTCCAGCTTTATATGTGCTCAGTCATATGTTCAGAAGTAGGTAACACTATCAAAAAATATAAAGCATCTGAGATTATTTTCCCTTATTTGAAAGCTGGTGTATGAGTCTGCCGTAGTTTCTTGGGTGTTGATAGAAGACGCAGACTCATGTTTCAGAAATAATATAGTTTATTATTCACAGCAATAGAGGTAGCCAGAATATTAACATTATTTGTGTGTGTGTGTGTGTGTGTGTGTGTGTGTGTGTGTGTGTGTAGGGATGGGAGTTATATATCAGTTCTGAGCCTCAGTTCCCACAAGAAGAATCAAAAGAGAGGCAGATAATATTTGCAAACACAACAGGTTAAGTTAAAAAAAAAGATACTATTTCTGTCTTCCAAGTCTATTCAATACAACCATCTTCAAAGGATGGCCTAGAACAAATAATAAATGCAGAAATGTAAGCAACCAATTGAAAAGTGTCTCCCAAGAAACACACTTTGAGAGTCTTCATTTGACAAAAATACTATAGGATATTACATGGATCAGGTGCATTGAATACTGGAAGGTTAAAATTACAAGGGACCAAATATTTTTAAGCAGTTCTGGCATCCAGTAGAGTTCAAATAGGTTTTATAAGATTGAGGAAAGAAGCCATCAAAACCTGGGCCCAGGGGCACCTGTGTAGCTCAGTGGGTTAAGCCTCTGCCTTCGGCTCAGGCCATGATCTCAGAGCCCTGGGATCGAGCTCTGCATCAGGCTCTCTGTTCAGCAGGGAGCCTGCTTCCCACGCCCCCCCCCCCCCCGCTATTTGCTTACTTGTGGTCTCTGTCTGTCAAATAAATAAATAAAATCTTAAAACAAAACAAAACAAAAATCCTGGGCCCAATTTTCCCACAAGTATGATTCTGATTCTAGTCTCTATGATGTTATCCCTTGAAGACAATGTCTCTAATTGAGTTGAATTAGTTTACTAAAGAGCATACCCCCATTTGTTGTAGGAGATGAACAATATGCAAGAGGCAAAATGCCACATGGAAGCCACCTTGTCTTCAGTGGAACATAGAATCAGTTCCTTTGGGATGAATTTGTTCCACATTTGACTTCCCACTTAAGGGAAAATAAGAGTGCCTTCTAATAGATTTTAAATAGGAAATGACAACGGAAGCTTATACAAGATTATAAAATGGGAAATTTCATTTAGATAAGCAATCATTTCAAAGTCATCTTCTTAATATTACAGACTCTTCACATAATCATAATTTTATTTTGGTATTATATGGTAATTTCAAATATAGTAAATATAAAGAATTTACCTCTGTAATTATAGCGAGTCTGGTCGTAGTTTAATGGCAACAAATCTTCAATTTAGAAGTATGGTCTACCAATTATTAATACATTTGGAAATGGTGTGTCATCTTCACTCCACTTGTCTCACTAAAACAGTGAGCCAAAAAAAGTAGGTCCAAGCTGTTTACTATGGTCAAAATGGGTTGCTTTTGCACTTGGTAAAGAAGCAGTCATATTTTGGAAGAAAAACTGAGGCTATTAATATTTTCAACTTATTTTCAGAAAAGGAAAGAAAGGATAATCTAACCTAAAGCCAAAATCTTACACAAGGTGGCTGGACAATGATCTTTTCCCAGATAAAGGGTTTTTCAACTTAGCCATGTTAGGAGGAAGAAGAGATGAGACATTGTGGACTTGACTAACGTTTGTACACTGTTCAAAAAGTTTTCAAAATAATGTGTATTATTTTTCTTCTTTTAGTTGAGACAAAAAAAAAAAAAAACCAAAAAAAAAACACTAATGAGCTTACTCTTAAAAGGAGGTAAACAAGAAACTAGCAAAGATTGAGTGTTAGGTATTGTCCCCCTCCTTTTTTTTTTTAAATTATGTTATGTTAGTTACCATACAATACATCATTAGTTTTTGAAGTAGTGTTCCATGATTCATTGTTTGTGTAAAACACCCAGTGCCCCATGCAATATGTGCCCTCCTTAATACCCATCACCAGGCTCACCCATCCCCACATCCTTCTCATCTTTAAAACCCTCAGTTTGTTTCTTGGAGTCCATAGTTTTTCATGTTTCATTTCCCCCTCCAATACCCCCACTTCATTTTTCCTTTCCTTCTCCTAATGTCCTCCATGCTATTCCTTAGGTTCCACAAATAAGTGAAACCATATGATGATTGACTTTCACTGCTTGACTTATTTCACTTAACATAATCTCCTACAGTCCCATCCATGTTGATGCAAAAGTTGGGTATTCATCCTTTCTGATGGCTGAGTGATATTCCATTGTATCCTTGGATCACATCTTCTTTATCCGTTTGTCTGTTGTAGGGGATCTTGACTCTTTCAACAGAATGGCTATAGTGGACATTGCTGCTATGAACACTGGGGTGCATATGGCCCTTCTTTCCAGTAAAATAGAGCTAGCCTATGACCCAGCGATTGCACTACTGAGTATTGACCTCAAAGATACAGATGCAGTGAAAAGAATTAGGTATTGTTAAAGCACAAATGCAGGGGATAGAAGTTATGGTACAGAAGAGGGAAGGGCAACCATATGGCAGAGTAGAATAAAGTAGCTCAGGAAGAAATTAGTCATATCCAGATATTGTAAGGCATGTGGGGTTGGCAGGGAGAGCATGAGAAATCATAAGAGAATAGAGAGAAAATGGACCAGGCAGGAGAGGTTTATAACATTTTAACATCTAAGGTAAGCATATGCAAAGCAGAATAGGGAAAGAAATAAAAGTTTTTATAAGACTCAATACATAAGGAATAACGTGGAGGACACTGGGAGATGGAGAGAAGTGTGCTGGGGGAAATCGGAGGGAGAGACAAACCATGAGAGACTGTGGACTCTGAGAAACAAACTTAGGGTCTTGAAGAGGAGGGTGGCAGGTGGTTGGGTGAGCCCAGTGGTGGGTATTAAGGAGGGAATTTATTACATGAAGCACTGGGTGTGGTGCATAAACAATGAATTTTGGATCCCTGAAAATAAACTAAAAGAAAAAAAAGACTGACTACAGACATGGACCTCAGTGTAACACAGATATGGAACTCACTGTAATACCAGCCACTTCCCACCGACACACACAGACTATGATAATAATAAATAATAATGCAATTAAGAAAATTGCCTGCCAAATAATTTTTCCTCTTTTTTATTTTTATGATTATTATTTTTATTTTATTTTTAAAGTTTTTATTTAAATTGTAGTTAGTTAAAATAAGGTTAATATTACTTTCAGGTGTACAATATAGTGATCAACACTGCCATACAATGGCTTAAATAAAAAAATGAAAAAAAAATTTTTAAAGATTTTATTTTTAAATAAAACCTCTATACCCAAGGTGGATTTCAAACGTACAACCCCACGATCAAGATTTACATATTTTACTGACTGTTCCAGCCAGGCACCCCAACAAATAAAAATTTTATAAAATTGTTGAGTTTGTGGGAGTCTCATTTGCTTAGTCAGTTAAGTGTCTGCCTTTGGCTCAGATCAGGATCTCAAGAGTCCTGGCATCGAGCCCCATATTGCTCATGCTCTCTCTCTCTCTCTCTCTCTCTGGCTTTTGCTCTTAAATAAATAAATAAAATATTTTTTTAAAAATTGTTGAGTTTGTTTAACTAGTTTTAAACTAGTAGACAGAGATGAAGATAAAGTATGATGTAATGGCACGGAAAAATACAACTTACACGTTTTAAAAAAAAATGTGCAATGCAAGTTACCTCACTTCTTTTATCACCACACTGGGACTTTCCCTACTGAGTTGTTGTAATGTAAGGACCTATTTTATATTTTTATATTTTAGCAAGAGGCTTTCATTGAGGTTAACCCTTAAACTGTCCTTGTTCCCCTTCCCCCAGGGGATTCACTTAAAAACAAGTCCTGGAAATCAGCTCCAGGTAACAAAGCCCATATACAAGGGTGGGTCAGGCCAGGTGGAGACATCAATCAGCGGGAGGGGGGCGGTGTTTGCATATTGTCTCCCTAGATACTAAGGAGTATGCCCCACTCCTCCGCCCTTTGGGAAACTTTTTTGCACCAATCCTAATCAAGGTGTAATAGGCTGGGTCAAATGTCTATACTAGGGTAAATTGAACCTCAATTGGTCACCTAGCCTCACTGTGGAGTTTCCTGTGTGTGTTAAAATCTCATTGGTCACCTGTGCGTGGCCAGGCCTGACTGCATGGCCTTTGCCCTTAAAAGCTAGACTGTGAAACAGCAAAGGGTTGCCTTCTCTCATAAGAGGTGTGGCCCCAAACGTTCGGTTAGATTCTTGATGCTTGGCATGAAATAAAGCTTTGCTTGACCTTTGCTTTACATCAGTCTCGCTCCTTTAATCATAGACCCATTATTGGGGCATAACAGTATTAATCTTAAAGTTATAAGTCCACAATGCATCCATCATCCATTCTACCCCTTAACATTCCCCTTTGGACAGACCCATGATCTAGAACAAGCCTTATTTTATAGTGCCTTGTAGGAGATTTTTGCTGCTGCCTAAATTGCCTACTTTCCTCTCACCATTACCACGGAAATTGGGTCCACTGAAACAAAGGGGTAGTGTAAGAAATTAAGACTTCCATAAATCTCTTTAAATAATAAAGTATAAGATAGTGATACCTTTTTTTCTGCCACATAACCAATTCTTGCAAGAATAAGGTCATATAAAAGAATTTACAACACATGCTAGCATTATCCTACTGGACCCAGACCATTTGTATGTTTCTCTGTCTCTGAGAAATGTAGTTATTTACATGACTGAAACCTAAAAATTGTTTGATATGACCACTAATATCACCTACATTATTTTAAAGCCTGTTTAAAGCTTCTGTAATACATAGGCTTTGTAAACACTTATTAAGCATCTTGTATATATCAAACACTTTAAAAATCTCTGCTTAAAAAAAAAAAAAAAACTCTACCTCAATGGAACTTTGAGTCTGAAAAAGATACAGGCAATATACAAGGCAACAGATAGAATAATTACATATTTGATTATATACTCTGAGGATGTCACCTTAAATTGATATGAAAATGATCAGAAGGATCTGGATTTCTTGTCAAAATTTTTTGCCTTAAAAAGAAATTGATATTTAGGGAAAGTTGTTACTGAAAGAGGTCCTGTGTCAACCAAAAATGTTAAACCATGATCTCGCTAAATTTTCCAGTTGTGATTATTGCTTTGTTTAGCTGTCTTCTATTAAGACTGAATTTAGTAATTCAGTCTCAGATTTCAGTAAGTCTTTTTTTAAAAGATTTTATTTATTTATTAGAGAGAGAGAGGGAGGGGCAGAGGGAGAGGAAGAACCAGACTCCTTGCTGAGCAGGCAGCTGATGCAGGACTGGATCCTAGTACCCTGGCATCATGACCTAAGCTGAAGGAAGACACTTAACCAACTGAGCCACCCAGGCACTCTAGACTGTAAACTTCTTAAAGGTAAAAAAGTTTATTCTTCTAGTAGTTCCACAGACATTTCTAACATCCATAAGAAAGCATGTACTGATGTAAAATGCCAGCAAATCAAATTATTTAAAAAAGAAAGAAAGAAAGAAAAGATATATCTGGATAAAGAGAAAAACAGAAAATCTAATAATACATTGAATTATTAGAGCAAAGAGTGGAGGAAGAGAAAATAAATATGAAATAGAGATTTCCACTAAAAGAAAAAAATTGAATAAGGCAGGAGATTTAGAAAATTATTATGACAGACTTGAGAAAAAAATAAAATAGGAATTTTTAGCAAATAGCAATGAATGAAAAGGTAAATTGTTCCTACCTCTATAATATTAGCTGTTTGTTGTTGTTGTTGCTAATTTACCTATTTAATCTAATAAACAAAGAAAGGTTTCATTTAGGGATAAGGTTTCTCTCTCTATATATATATTTTTTCCATTTAGGGATAAGGTATATATATATATACATAGATATATATGTATATATATATTTTTAAATTTTAATTGTTGGAAAATGTGTCACAGAATGTGTTTAAACTTTAAGATACAGATGCAACATGTAATGAACTGCATTGTTTGAACGTCTAATTTGTAAATGCTGTTAGAGGAAACTTGGTGGAAATGTTCTTATGTGCTTGTGTTTCTGGAACTAAGTATATTTATTAATAAGGAATAGTTTAAAATTATGAAATGACCAGGAGTGGACAATTTTCCTAATCCTATCAGCTCTTTGCAGCTCTTTTATTAGCCCCCTTCAGGAATATCAGCTTTTTTATCTAATTAAATTTTATATTAATGTGCTTTTGACTTTTGGCCTTTCTCTTCCTTCTGTTCTTTTTTTTTTTCCTAAATTACATGTTTCTGTTTAACAGCTACTATCAATTCTTTGATATGAATTCTCAACATCAATTTACTAACTCCAGAGATGAAGGAGCATCAATATTTAGAAGCGAAGAATACAAAGCCTTGGGCATCTGGATGGCTCAGTCACTTAAGCATCTGCCTTCGACTCAGGTGGTGATCCCAGGGTTGTGGGATGGAACCCCAGGTTGAACTTTCTACTCAGCTGGGAGCCTACTTCTCCCTCTCCTTCTGCCTGCAGCTCCCTTTGCTTGCGTTCTCCCTCTCTTTGTCAAGTAAATAAAATAAAATAAAATAAAATAATGTAAATAATACATTTATTTATTTATTAAAATGCAATTATTACACAATACATAATGTATTGCATAATTATAATAATGACTAAATAATTTATTAAATATTTATATTAAATATATCAATTTAATTAAATAAATATTTTTAGAATTTAAAATATTTCAAATTTAGATTATTAAATATTAAATCATTAATTTCATAAATAAATATCTAAACATAATTAAATAAAATAATTTATTTATTAAAATGAATAAAATAATGTTGTCATTATCTCAGCATGTATTTTTAAATAGTCTAAAAAAAATCTAATAAAGTCTAAATACATTGAGTTCAGATATTTATACAAGTTAACCCAGACACTGAACCCACAGTTTCAAAACTTTTGTTTTTATCTACTACTCAAAATACGATTTTAATGTATTTATTTGTAACTTTGACATAGCAAGGAAACTTGGAGGAAAAGGAGACATTTGCTTTTAATATTTGAAAATTATTTTGTTGATTTAAAAAAATAAAAACCTTAACACGTGAGCATTTCTTCTTAAATAACACTGTGAAGTTTCTGAGTCGCATTCTATTAAAAGTGCTGATAAAATGGCCTCAGTTACTCATTTAAATTATCAGCTGAATGGGTAACAAATGAAGTAGAGAGCTTTTTAATTATTTATGAATGTATTGCTTGTGGATGGAGTGCCACATAGAGTTACCTCTCTTTTTGGCTTTGTTTTGTGAGCAGCAGTGGAATCTATGAATGAGATTAAACATAAGGACATTCACAGAAATTCTTAATGAACTTCTGGGGAAGGGCAATAAGTGCAAGGAAAAACTGCAGCAAGACTAATTACAAATTTCAAGTGGTCATCGCTTAATTATAGAAGCTTTTAAGTTCAAGTAATATATCTTTTTCATGAGCCTATCATATTGTATTAATTACCACAAACTGCACTCTTGAACACTTATCTTTTCACATATTTCTTATTCTTAGTACTTAAAATTACCCTTATGATTGATAAGTAAATGGATTTTACAGACAATGCATTTATTTACATAAATAAATAATGCTGTTTATATATATAAAAACAATTGAATATGTGTATGTGTTCAATGAATTTTTTTTCAAATTAACATCTTAATTCTACCACATTAGTTACAAATAGATATAGACTTTATAGATTCATCAAATATTTTATTCTCAAATTTATATGTCCTTTGTGAAGTAAATGAAACTGTATATATTAAATATAATCCTATCACATGTAACAGTTACTAGTGCATCCCAGGACATACATAGGTCAGGTCCTACTCAAGGCATCACGGATAACTGGATTTAACTTTCTATCTTAGGAGTCTTCTGTATATTTCTGTGGCTTTTATACTACAATCAGAAGGAAGAATTCTTTTGCTAAAAGCTTCCAAATGACTATGCGAGTAGATTATTTGTAGACTAGTGATATAATATTATTGTTTAATATGTGAAGCATGATAAAATAAAATGCTATTGCCATATTTAATTTGTTCAGTAAAGCATTCATTTAGTTATCAAGCATTCATTTTCTTTTTTTAAAGATTTTATTTATTTATTTGACAGACAGAGATCACAAGTAGACAGAGAGGCAGGCAGAGAGAAAGGAAGGGAAGCAGGGTCCCTGCTGAGCAGAGAGCCTGATGTGGGGCTCTATCCCAGGACTCTGGGATCATGACCTAAGCAGAAGGCAGAGGCTTTAACACACTGAGCCACCCAAGAGCCCCAAGCATTCATTTTCTTTATACAGAAGAGATAGAACAATATTATATAGTAGAAAATACAGTAAATAATCTAGAAACCTTGATCATTTTGTTTTGGCAATTTTAGAACATAAAATTAGCTAAAGCTCAAGTGCAAGTTATATTTGTATCATAGGAGGAAAAGTTAATTAAAAGTTTGTTTATTACCATAGTTTAACACTTCAACGAAATGATAACGAGTCCAAAATCAATGAATATATGAAGTATACAATAAAAACAATAATCTTGAGTGTATGTGACTCACTGTAGGTATTGATAGCCTAGAAATCAAAGGGAAAGTATCTATAGGGTTTGTTCAGTTCCATGCTCATCAGATTAATAGGCTTTCTCATATTGCTTCCTTCACCACATTAATTTGTCTAATGAAGTTTTCAAGAGTTAAAGACAGTGATAGGTTCATGGCTGGAGAGAAGGTACAGAATCTAAGATAGTTCAGCAGTGCTTATTATTTAAGAGAAAGACAGCATGGGAGGTGAGGGGTATATCATGCATCCTGTTTTCACTCCCTTTGTGGAGCACCTACCCTGGAGGTCATGTAATAATAACCAATGACCAAAAAACAATAAAAAAACCCAAACATCCATGTGGAAGTGCCATCCCTGCCTGGAGATGAGTAGACTGCTCAAACAGATCCTGGGCAGGCATCTCAGCCCAGGACTGTGTTGGGGAAGCTGGTTCCTGGCTTTGGGCGCAATCTGGAAGCCAGCAAACTGACGGGAGAGTGCAGCCAGGGTTAACAGGACTGATGATCTTTTTGCAGCCAGGCCGCGGGTGGACACCCGCTCAAGGAGCCAGGCTAGGAGGCTGCCCAGCGCCAGCGCTGGTCAAGCTTGCAGCCCCCGGGGCTTCCCCCGCGCCCCAGCCAGGGCGGGGCCTCAGGAGGGAGGGGGCGGGGGCGGGGCAGAGAAGGGGCTTTGCTAATTGCCAAAGCGAAAAGGGAGCTCGGGGAGGACTCAGGAGGGAGGGGGGCGGGGGCGGGTGGAGGGCGGCGGGGAGAAGGCGCTTTGCTAATTGCCGAAGCTGGAAGTGAGCTCACAGAGGATGTGGCTGAGAGTCTGGGAGGAGGTGGAGGGGCTGGCGGAGGAGGGGCGGGCAGCGCCGCGGTGCTGTGCTGCGGCTCAGTCGGGACTGCAGGACCCACCGGACTCGCTGCCCGTACGCTCCCATGTGAGGCTCCGCTGTCCCGCTCCTGCTGCCTGCTGCCCCTCCCCGCCCCAAGGCTTCTCCGGACCACCCTCTGCACAGGGGTAAAGTGACACCGCGCCGCGCCCTCACCTGGAGCAGAAAGCGCGGACCCGACCTGGGGGCGAAGAGGGGGGTTGTGGAGGCCCAGCCTCCCGCGAACCCCAGGGCACCGGGACCACCCCGGACGCTGCGCCAAACCCGGGTCCTCATGGGGTCGGGCTGGGGACAGCGCCTTGCGAGGTGCCCCCCGCCAGCAGGCACGCTAGCCCCCATCTTTCCGCAGCCCCATGCGCCCGTGCTGAGGACCCCCTTCCCTCCCCCGCCGTGGCCCCGCTGCTTTTGTTCTGGACTTGGGATCCCAGGTGGAAACTAGTCCCTCAGACCTCCCTGGCAGCAAGGAGGGCAGGGAGGGATTCTTGGTTTCCTGCCCTGGGTCCTCCTCTCTCCCCATTCACAAGCCTTCTGGCTTCCCTTTACTCTCCTCATTGTCAGTTTTCTGAAATGGTTTTCTTCTGCATGTTGACCCAAAGAGCTATTTCATGAATGAATATACACGAAACTGAGTTGGAGCCCACCTGTAGAGGCCTTTCATTAGAATGGTCTCTGGTTCTAGCCTCAGTTCAGAATACTGCATGTACCTGAGGACCAAGTCCAGATGTTTCTTTCATCTCTGACTTGAATTTGAAATCCTCCTCAGACTTCAGCTTCCAGGATTTCTCCAGTCCTTGCTCTCCCACTGTCTTGCTGGGGATCCGCCATGAGTGTTGAACACAGGAATGAATGAATGATATATACCCCAGACTGCTGGGGCTTTGTCTTCTTTTGCTGAGGTTGGAAAGGCTTGGGAGAGACCCCCTGTATGCAGATAGAGAGCTGCATGCAATTGCTTAGATAAACGTGTTCCCCACTTAATTGCTTGGGCATTGAACATTTCGCCCTTAACCTGTGGCTTGAGCATTTAGGAGGAGACAATCTGGAGGTGAATCAGAAGATGGCTGAATCCACATGGTGGTGGTCTGGGTTTGGGAGATTTTCCTGGAGATTCAAAGGAAAGATATAAATTCTTCCAGTGGGGAGTGGTAAACTTTTTATCGATGGGAGATGGAAAATAAATGGTCTGGTTAAACTTTCCCGCCCCCTCAAAACCCATTATTTGAAAACACAAAAAGGGAAGTGAAGGGAGAAATCCTCCCACTCCCATTCCCACTCACCTCCATAGCCATCTCCTCTTCCAAGAACCTAACAGACAAGGTGCCAAGAAGTGTTAGGTACCAGCAGTGGTCTCAGATCTCATTCAAGAATCATGGTGAAAGGCTTTCAAATAGATTGTGGGGGAACAGGGATCCAATTAGGGGGGGACAAGTTTAAGGTTTGCCTGGTCCCCTAAAAATTAATGGCACTAGAGAAGATGAGCTTTGGGAACTATAGCTTAATGGATACAATGTGTTAAAAGCTTCAGTGAGTCATGGTGGGAAGAGGCCAAGAGGGCAGCAAACACAGTCTTAGATGATGTTATTAATAGCACTACAGGCTCTAGATTTCCTGTGGTGGTGTTCTTGGCAAGACCAGCCCGGCCAAAGTGGATACTCTCAACCTGGAACAGAGGGTCTTGGAGATGCCAGCACGTGAGGTATGATGAGAGGGTAAAATGATAGGTGTCCTTTGGAAGGACTGACTCCTTGACTTTAAAAGGGAGAACCCAAATCTGTAGGTGAAATCTTTCTGGCTACAAAGAGGGCCAAGGCCTCCTAAGGTCAAGGTCTCCTCGTCACTTGCAAAGATGTCGAAGAACATATTCAGACATTTCAAAGATGTCCTCATATCATTGGTTCCCACTCTGGAATTCTATCAATAAGGTGAGAGTTCCTCTAGTTGAAAAAGAGATCTAAAAAGACTTCCCTTTCTCATGTAATTTCTGTAACCTCCAGGACACACCCACCTCCCCCTTCCAGCTCTGTAATGAAGCCACAGCTGGTGCCAATTTGTGGAACTCCTTAAAGGCTATTCTCCCTTATATACCCCGGGACCAAGTTCCCATGCTCCCTCACCCGATTTCCTGCACTCACCTCCCACCTGGTGTGTTCACACCTGCAAGTGCCTTTTACCAACCCCTTTGCCAAAAGGCAGCCAGAGTGACCTTTCAAAGACCTATCAGTTCCTGGCATTTGTCTCCATAGAAATCTGCACTGATCTTCTAACAAATTCTCAGTCCTCCAAAGGCACCCATAATCCTCCCATCAGTCTATTCATACCCCTCCAACTGACTGATGCCTGTTCTGCCCCATCTCTCTGCCCTTCAACCACACTGCCTCCTTCTTCCTGTGGAGACCTCTCATGGCACCTGCCTCCAAGCACAGGTGATTCCCATTGATGGGAAGACCCTCTTCTCTCCCCCATCTCCCCACTCCAGTTACTCCCACTTATTCGTGAGCTCACAAGCCCCATGGTACACACTCTCCATGCAGCCTGCTCTCTCTTTTCTAGCACTGGCCTCCGTTTCTAGCTGTGCTTGTGTCATGGATGTCCCTCCCCAGCCAGCCTCCAAGCTCTCCTTCCCTTTAGCTCCAACACCTGACACAGTGCCTGGCACGTAGTAAGCCCTGGCTAGCTTCTAAGAGCCTCACTGAGGGACTGAAAGCATTTTAAAAATGTCACCACGTAGGCTCGAAACTGTAGGCAGAAAAAGCTTTGCCTGGATTGACATTTTAGAGACGTATTCGTCAAGTTGGATGTGTTCACTGACTTTACCTTGTAAAATTAAAAAAAAAAAAAAAGGACCTCTGTATCGCTTCGCATCTAAGGAAGGCGCATGTATACTATTAGACCACGTTATGAGCTTAATGGAAGGAGACAAGATGTTTTCGCTAAGAAAATGTATAAGACTGTTGAGGTCAAGTGGGAGGAAACAGTCCGTTTGTTGGAGCATTGCTATCTTACTCTATCACAGCCACTCATAAAAATCTGACACGGGGTGAGTCAGAATTGTCTGTCGGAGAGGAGTTAGATCTGGCTCATGTTCCTACAGACATGAAAGCCAGAAACGAAAAAGGAGGCTTTAAAAGCGTGGGTTGAGGAGGCGGTGTGGTTCACTGCGATGAGCTAAGTGCCCAGGGCCACCAGCAGACATGCTGGCCTGTGTCCGTCCTTTGTTCTGGGGTCCCTCTTGCACCATGTGGTGAGGCTGGTGGCTGGGAGAAGCTCAGGACAGGACCCGGTGGCATCTTATTTCTCCCACCCTCCTGTGGGCTCCAGTGGTCTCCAGTAGGTCCCAAGGGACAGCCTGCCTTCCTTGAAAAGCCCAGTAGCACTGGGAGCAGAAACTGGGGCCAAAGAGTGAGCACCCTGTTTGACAAGCTGGACCAGCCACCTCTTCTTCAGATGCAGGGGGAGCCCTGGCATGCTGACTCCTCCCTTCTCCCTTTCCCCTTTCCTCTTTCCTCCCTCTTTTCTTCCCCTCTCTCCTTCCCTGGTGGTGCCCTTTCCCAATGCCCACTTCATCCCTTTTCCTTTCTACATACCTGTCTTCTAGAGTTTCTTCTCTTTCCTCCCCATTACTTCCCTTCATCTGAATCTCCTCTTTGGTCCCTTTGTCCCTGCTCTCTGCTCCTCCTCCCCTTCCCTGGCCCCTGTTCAGCTCCATACTGAATGCAGGCAGAGCTGGACTAACATGCTCACTTGCTTGCTCAGCCAACCTCCAGAGAAGTCACTCTTCGGTGGCCACCTTCCTGACCCCCTGGTCGCTTCTCCACTTGTTCAGATATTGCTCTGAAGTCTGAGGAGGACAGAGCGGGGCTGCCACAGAAGCAGGCCAGAGGAGAAACCAAACCATGTGTCCACACTGTCCCCCAGCACTGCTGCTCTGAGAGCTTTCGGAGTCCTCAACAGGGTTAGGATTTAGGGGCTTCTTCAGAACCGGGAGTGAAAACAAGCATAGGTCAAAAGAAAAGCGACGGCCCCCACACAGAAATAATAATCACAAATAAAAACTATGTTAACTCTGAAGTCCCAAAGTCGAAGAATTGCCTTGAATCTGTCACTAGAAAGCACCCAAGGCCTCACTCTCTGGGTTCTGGGTGCCCTGGGAATGGCAGGAGGCTCTGACATGCACGTGGGGATGCCGAACTATGAGGGCTAGCCTGCCCGCTGGCAGGGGGGGGGGTACCTCCTGTGGCGCTGTCCTGGCACGACCCCCTGCGTAGGGGGGGGCGCGGCGTCCTGGGTGGTCCTGGTGCCCTGGGGTTGCCGGAAGCCTGGGCCCGGACCACTCCACCCCCCCCCCCAGCTCCTGTCCTGCGTTTTCTGCTTCAGGTGAGGGCGCGTCGAGGTGTCACTTTACCTGTGAGCAGAGGGTCCTCCAGAGAAGCCATGGGGCAGGGAGGGGCAGCAGGCAGCAGGAATGAGAACGGGACACCGTGGCCTCTGGGGCTAAGCTGGAGCGTGGGAGCGCAGGGGCAGCGAGTATGGTGGGTCCTGCAGTCCCGAATGGGCTGCAGCACAGCACCCTGGAGCTGTGTGCCCCTCCTTCCCGCCTGGGCAATTAGCAAAGCCCCTTCTCCTGGCCCCCCCCGCCCCGCCCACGCCCCCCTCCCTCCTGAGTCCTCTGAGAGCTCACTTCCAGCTTTGGAAATTAGCAAAGACCCTTCTCTGCGCCGGCCCTGCCCCCTCACTCCAGGGGCCTGAACCCTGGCTGGGGTGCAGGGCTATGCCCTAGCATGCTGCCCCATTGCCAGCGGCTGCGCTGGGCAGACTCATAGCCTGGCTTTCTGAGCGGGTGTCCACGGGCAGCCTGGCTGCGAAAAGATCATCAGTCCTAAAGGCCAGCTGCACTCTTGGGTCAGTTTGCTGGCTTCCAGATTGCGCCCAAAGCCAGGAACCAGCTTCCCCAGCACAGGCCTGGGCTGAGATGCCTGCCTGGGATCTGTCTGAGCAGTCTCCTCCACTCCAGGCAGGGATGGCACTTCGACCTGGATGTTTGGGTTTTTGGTTTGTTTTTTTGGTCATTGGTTATTACATGACCTCCAGGGTAGGTGCTCCACAAAGGGAGTGAAAACAGGACGCCTGATATATATGCATATGGCCATTCTAGAAAAATAGCTTGGGGTTCTCTCGGAAACGCGGCATTGGTCCTTGCACTATGGTTTAATAGAAAAGGGATTATGCACCAAGTTACTTAAATGAGCATAGGTTGAAATCGTTTACTGAGAGTAAATATTTTAAATAGTTATATTTTAACTAAATCTATCATCAATCATAAATCTATTACACGAAGGTTACAGACAATTTAAAAGCAAGAGCACTCTCTTCAGGGTTTTAAATAATCCCTGTCTGTCTTGGCACATGAGAATGCAAAGATAGGAAATGGTTTGTAAAAGATCATATAATAGCTTTTACTAATTCTATTTATTTGACAGACAGAGATCACAAGTAGGCAGAGAGGCAGGCAGAGAGAAAGATGGGGAAGCAGGCTCCCCGCCAAGCAGAGAGCCTGATGAAGGGCTCGATCCCAGGACCCTGAGATCATGACCTGAGCCCAAGGCAGAGGCTTAACACACGGAGCCACCCAGGCGCCCCCAGATGAAATACATTTCTGACTTAGAAACTTCAGATAGAATTATTTTGTCCATGATGACAACTGAAGAAAATGTGTCATCCCTAAACCTAACCTTAAACCCTACCAACACTGAAACCTAAGCTGACCTTAAAGCCCAAACTAGAACCCTGAATCCCAAACCTGGAATGGAACCCAAAGCCTGTACCTGAGCCCTGGATCCAAGCCCTAAACCACGAACCCAAACCCTAAACCAGACCTCCAAGTCATGAAACCTGAACCCAAATCTCAGCATGAAGTCAAACCCCAAATTTGACCTTGAACTTTATCCCATAAGCCCTGAGTCTTAAAGCCTAAATCATAAACTTAAAGCCCTAAACTATAACTCTGTTCCCTTGTCCTTCACTCTAAACCCTCACCCTAACACTAAACCCAAAGCCTGATTAGAACTCTGACTAAAACCTGAACCTGAACCCAAATTCAAACCCTTCACCACACTTTGCTTATGCACTTGCCATTGATGGATATTTGCAGTTTCTACCTCTTGATTCTTGTGAACATTGTTTGGGTTGGGGGCTAGGGTTAGGGTCTTGGATTAGGGTAGGGTCCAGGCTTGAGACCAAGTTGAGGTCAGAGTGTGGGTCTGCATCAGGGCCATGATCAGTGACACTGTTTGGGTCAAGGACTGTTGTAATTCCACATTGTTTCCAATTCATTGTTCCTTAGCTATTTGGGGGGAAGTTGGGGGGTATTGGGCTCCATGCAGCTTGAATTTCCGGAATGAAATGGCATCAGCTGGACCCGGGGAGGGAGCAGGACCTTCCACTGAAGGGTGAGCTCCCACAGTCCTGCACTGCCTTGCACCGCCTGCAGAGGGCGCCAGACCCCAGCACCCGCCCTGAGCCCAGGCTGCACAGCCACAGCTGTGACCTGAGCCCTGCCTTTTCAGGACCCACTGTGGAGACTTCTGGAGAATGTGGGGCGCCTCCCACCCTGACAGGACAAGCTGAGGAGGGTGTGGCTCTGCATCCACACTGACCGGACCCGTTGTGGAGGACGCGCCCACACTGGCAGCAGTCCAACCTCCTAAGGACCAGACGCTGGAGGAGGTGAGGAGAAGTCCCTTAGTGGACTGTCAAGGGGTTCGTGGTCTCAGGACCCCACAGAGAAAGGGCGCCCTGTGTAGACACTGGGGCTTCCGTCGTTTTGTGTGAGGAGACGTGGCCTCCTGCTGTGCTGTGCACGGGGCTGTGGGGTCCCCCCTTTCTGGGCTCGGGTGATCCTTGGTCCTTGTCTGTGTTTGTGTGCTCTCGGATTCGGTTCCTTGGGCTCCTCAGATGGTCTGCAGTCAGGGAGCGTCCCCCTGCTTTGGTGCTCGTGCTCTCCCCACCTCAGCCCTGCGGGGTCCTTCCCGTGTCCACACCCACTCCAGGCTTGCGCCTAGTCTGGAAATTCAGGAGCCAAAGTGAGGACTCTGTAGCCGGTTTTGGGGAGAGTAGGTATTTTCCCAGTGTGGGTTCTTCCCTGAGCACAGTGCCTCCCCATCTCCGTGTGTACCCCTCCCTGTCTGTCGTCATTGTTGCAGGGCTTTCACTTTCTTGGTTCAGGGGCCTCCTGGGTATCTTGCTATCTTGGATGCAGGTGTAAATGAGATCGTTCTCAGCAGTCTCTTTCTGATGGGTCCTTCCGAGCACCTAGGAGTGCCACTAATTTGTGCATATTGATTTTGTTCCTTGCAAGTTCTTGAATTTATTAGTTCGATTGGCCTTAAACTTAATCTGCCAGTTATTTGACCAGCAGCATGGGTTTAATTGGGAAGAGCAGAGAATGGCAGTCTGGGCTGAGCAAGCTAAGGTCCCATCACAGGCAAGTGCGAGAAACAAAGGAGAGGAACATTATTTCATGGAGGAGGAAGAAGTTGGGAAGGGTGCTTGAAGGAAAGTCCCTTGGAGAAAGGCAGGGTGATGGAGAATTCTCACCAGCTGAGCTGCAAAGCTCCTACAAAAAGTCAGGAGATGAACCTCCAGCTTCCCCTGTGGGGCCTAAAATTGGTGAGTCTCTCCTGTGGGGGATTGCAATGTGGGGTCTGTAATGGGCACTGAGCACCAGGCGCCCCCTTCCAGCCTCCCCTTCTGGCATCCCCAGTCCACTTTACTGGGGCTTCCCTTCCTGCTTTTGCACAGTTCTAACCAGCTTGTGGTGGAACGTTGTGGAAAAACTGAAATTCCAAATCCACTGCTTCTACTGCACCTGAGATACAGGGGCCCATGATTTAATCCTCCCACGAGTCTCTTGCTAGCCCCACCTGTCCGTTACTCATTTTGAGAGTTGATATTACCAAAGTACTGTAATTCTAAAAATTTCTGAATTAGCTGTATTATTTCTTTTTAGGTATGAAGTTAACTTCCAATTATATGAATTTAATATTTTGGTCATTGTTTTCTAATTTTATTGCCTTATTCTTGGAAAATATAGCCTGATATTTAACTCTAGGAATTTATTGGCATATACTTCTGGCCTAAATAATGGCCTGTTTGTGTAAATGTTCAACTTATGCTTATATACTTTTGAAGACTCTTGTTTTGGGGTTAGGATGGCTACATTTATTAATAGATCAGGACTATTAGATTCTCTAAATTTTGATGTCTCTTAATTTAATCTAATTAAATTATCAGTTAATGAAAGAAGTTAAATTTTTTATGTACTACTGCATCTAAACTTATCAAAGTCTTTGCTATAATTAGACAAGTATGTCATCCTGTTTTTATACCAAGTCTCACATTAAAAAAATCATACTATCTGAAATATTATTTATTTTTATTATTATTTATTTTTTTTAAAAGATTGTATTTATTGGGGTACCTGAGTTAAGTGTCTACCTATAGCTCAGGTCATAATACCCGGGTCCTGGGATAGAGCCCCGCAGGGGGTTCCCTGCTCAGTGGCGTGCTTCTCCCTCTCCCTCTGTTATTCCCTCTGCTGTGTGCATGTTTTTCTTTTCTCACTCTCTCTCAAATAAATAAGTAAAATTTAAAGATTATCTCTCTCAAATAAATAAGTCAAATTTTTTTTCTCAATGGGAGGGAGAAGCAGACTCTCCACTGAGCAGGGAGCCTGATGCAGGGCTCAATACCAGGACCCTGGGATCATCACCTGAGCTGAAGGCAGACACTTGAACCGACTAAGTCACCCAGGCACTCCAGCTGTTTATTTATTTATTTATTTTTATTATGCATATGTTTTATCTCTCTTTTCTACAAGTCTTTTTTTTGATCTTTTTACTTTTTTCATAAAACTGAATTATTTCAAGATGACTTGGTCATCCTCTTTTCCCCAACCTCAAAGATCATAGAGTATATTTTAACTGTTAAAATAATATTAGTATTTAAGTGCTGCCTACACAAATTAAGGCAAATTATCTGTGATCTGTATTCCTGAAAATATTTTTTTTATTATGCCTTCCTATGCCAATGACATTTTATAAGGATCTAAATGTTTCCATTTGTGATTTTTTTTCAAGATAATAAAGCTATTACTTCATTCTTTTTTATATCTGATGTTATTTAAAAAATTTCTGTCAGTCTGATTCTTGTTTCTTTATTAATGAATTATTTTTTTTCTCTCTAACACTTGTGATTTTTTTTGTGTGTCTTTGGTATGTATGCCCTAGTTTGGGATTCATAGAGTCAACTCTAGTTATGAATATTTTCTTTCTTTTCTTGTATGTAAGTTTTAATCCAGTGTCTTGACTATTTTATGCTTGAGAAATAGATGTACATTAATATTCAAATATTTCTTTCCTTTTTCTTCTTTCATTTAAAAAAAGTCATTTATTTTATTTTATTTAAAAATATTTATTTATTTATTTGGAGTAGAGAGAGAGGGTCATGAAGAGTGGCTGATTATATACTTTCAATTTGGGAGGAGGTTAGGGATAGCACAAGCCTCCAAGGTATTTTATAATCAAGGTTTCCAGGACCTTGAGGGGGCTAGCTATTGTTAGGGAAAGGTCATTTATTACTATTTAGTAAAAACTCAGGGAAGAGACTCTTCTGATGTGTATCAGTGGGTATATGCTTGGGAGATGATTGCCAATGTATATCTTGAGGGCAGGGGTGGGGAGTAGAGATAAAGAAGTTTCCAAAGTAATTTTTACATGTGAAAGTAGATTTTCAGTATCCTGGGGGGTGGACTAAGAATGCTTTTTGCCCTGAGTGGATGTGTCCACATGGAAGCAGCTGAGTCCCCAGAGGAGCTTCAAGGACTTGTCAACAGGCTATGAGTAGTAAGGAAATCTAATTTCTTCTCTAGCTTTTGTTCCACACACATCACCTACATCTTACACCTCTTTTATATTGATAATTTTAATGCTTTGCTGGTATCCAGATGACTATATCCTTAAGTGACTTCTTATCTCTATTGAATCCATTACGTATTCTATCCATTGTATTCTTAATTCAACTAGATTACATATATTTAATCTATTAGTACCACTAGGTTCTTATTCTTGTTTTTATTTCAAAATCTTTCCTTATTTCCTTACATTATTTATTGGGTATATTTTAAATCCCTGAAATACTCACTTATTATATATAAGCTGTCAACCGTATTCTTATTTTGAGGTAGCTATATCTTTTTGGGTTTTAGGACATCATACCAACAATGCCAAATAATTTTCAGACAACAGCAGGATCTCCAAGAATTCAACTAAATTCTGACACTATCTACCTGAACATAGTGTAAGATTTCATCAGTTAATGGATCAGTCCTCCAAGACTATCTCCAACCCCACCTCAGATGCCAGTCTCACTGTAGGCCCCAGGTTATTACCTGTGCTTGTGACTGAGCAACTACAGGTTGGAGGTCCCAGTGGCCTACTTCTTACATTCTTTTAATTTGCTACAGGGACTCACAAAACTCAGAAAAATACTTACTTTATGTTTGCCAGCTTATTAAAAGATATAATAGAAGATTTAAATCAATAGATAGATAAAGAAGTGCACAGGGCAAGGTATGGAGAATGGGCACAGAGCTTCTATTACCTTCTGTAAGACTGCCACTCTTCCTGCCTTTTCATACATTTCACAAACTAAAAGCTTTCTGAACCCAGTCCTTTCAGCTTTTCTGTGGAGGCTTCATGACACAGTCATGACTGACTAAATCATTGTCATTTGCTGATCTAATCTCCAGATCCTCTTCCCTCCCCAGATAATCCTGTATTGGGAGGAAGGGGAGGCAAAAAGTTGTGAAGGCTTTCACCAAGTGGTTGGTCCTTCAGGCAAACAGCCCTTGCCTTGAGTGAGGTCTGAAGGTCACTTCATTAACAGAACAAAACACACCTCTCTCACCCTTATCACAGGAAATCCCAAGAGTTTTAGGAGCTGTGAGTCAGTAGCCATGGTTGAAAACCAAATATTCAGATGACCAAAATATATTTCTTGTAAACCACTATATTACACTACATGCTTAAGTATTTAATTATGTGATCTTTTAAACTAATATTTTTCTAAGAGTATAAACTGTTCTGGCAGTAATCTGGATTGGGGAGTGATGTATTGCCAAATTTCTGTCGTTTTAGTCCAGGAAGTCAAAGAGAAAGAACAGGAGAGCCCCTTAGGGCAGGAAGTTCAAAGTAACAATGTTAACTACTACTACCTTTTCTTGATTTTTTTTTTTTTAAACAAGCAAATCTTCTCTTCAGAGTTGCAGTTTAAAGCCAAGAACATGCAGAATTGGGAGAAAAAATAGTTAAATTTGGAGACTTGCAGAGGTAGAATCAGAGTAGTGAAAGCCATTACAGTAACTGACCTAACTGAGGTCAGTCTTTGGTGAATCACAGAAACAGGTGGAGTTGTCAAACAAAGGAATCTTTGTTTACAACATACAAGGAGATCACAGGGAATAAGTTCCAAAGCCTTGACTGTTTGAACAGGAGAGAGATTTTTATTTAGTATTTAAGATGAATACTCAGAAGGGAGAGTTTTATTATTCCGTGTATGGTTGGTCATAAGGTTGTGGATGCATGCACATCCACATATGTATTTGTGCAATATGTATTGCATGTTCACCTGAATGAAGCTTGTATTCCACCGAGGGCAGAAACTTCAACGTTAGAATAAAGCAGAGGTAACTGTTGGACAAGGGAAAGGGACTCTGCAGGCTTCAAGAGCAGATAGAAACTAGATGGGGTCTTGGGCTCATTTTCTGGGACAAGGAATGCAAGGCCTTGATTGCTTTTGAAATAGCACTAGGAGTTTTGCCACTGATTTATTGTCTCAATAGCTTAGGCTATTTCCTGGTCTGGTGGTGACTGTTAGTTTTCCCATTGCCTTGTTCCCTCAAAATCCTTAAGGAGTGAGGTTTTTGCATTTCTTTGTAAGAACCTCCCAGGAAGTTTTGGAAGAAGTGTGCTTGGGCAAGTACACAGGTGGGGTATAGATCATTGAAAATAGCTGGGGACAAAAAATGATTTTCTTATGTCAGGAAAACTATATGTCATCTTAATTTTCTGGGAACCTCTAATTCTTTCTGCTGATGTTACCAGCAGGCTTCTGAGATATTACTGATTGTTCTCTTGTACCTAAGGAAAAAGAAATGTAGAAAGCAAAAGACAAAACTTTAAAATCTATCCTCCAACTCATCAATTCACTGCAGCCACCTCTCTGTCTTTCCCTTTCTCTTTTTCTTTCTCTTTCTCTCTCACTTTCTCTCTCACATACGCACAACACACGCAAATCATCTTAAAACAATTTTTAATTTTCCCTATTCCATTTTAATATACTTGAGGCATGATCATTTTCTTAGTAAATACAAGAAAAAAAAATCTAGGATTCCATCATTCTGTGTGATTAAAGTATTGAGGAATTTACTTCCAATAGCACTTATAAAAACACATTTTATTTATGTAATATTATATAATCAGGTGCCTGCATTTTTCTTATTCTCTAACTAGTGTTATTTGGCAATTAATATTTTGTCAATCAATATTCCCCTATATCTGAATGTGTGGGCAGTGAGAGATGAGTTAGAGGCAAGGATGGTGAACACTCCCAACAACTGCAGACTACATATATCTTAAGCCATGATTTTCTTTGCAAAGATCAACATTGATAATGTTCTACTCATACCTCCGTGTACCAGGAAAGAAGTAGCATATTTCTTGAAAGACACAGCTATCAAAGCTCCATTGAGAAACTGTAAAGATGGACAAGCGATTTCCAAATTACATATCTGATAATGGACATCTACTCTGATTATTTAAATATGAATAAAAATAAAAAACCTTACTAATAACCAAACAGAGTATCCAATTTTACATGTGAAGGAAATAATGGAAGAGACATGTCACCAAAAGTATATGGATGGCTTATAGGCACATGACAAATTTCTCAACATTTAGACATTAAAGAAATACAAATTAAAATCATAATGAGACATGCTTACATATCTATTAGAATGGCTAAAATTATAAAGGCTAATTGTACTTGGTCTGAGCTAGATTGAGAAGCAACAAAAAATCTAAACTGTTGTTGGCATATATCATGATACAACCACTTTGGAAAATAGTTTGAAAATTTTTTTAAATGCAAAATATGTTGCAGTTACAAAAATAGCCATTTTACTTCTAGGCATTTAACCAAGAGAAACAAGCCCTATGTTCATACAGGGACTTGTATATGAATTTCATAGCAGCTTTATTTTTAAGAATTGAAAACAGTGGAAATGTTCATCAATGTCCATCCATAGAGCAAAGAAAAATTATGATCTATTCATTAAAGAGATTACTATTCAACATCAAAATGAACTATTTACAATTGGAGATTCTCAAAGTAATGATGCTGAGAAAAGAAAAGCCAGGCAATGAATAGTATATACAGTGTGATTCCATGACTATAAAAAATCTAGAAAATACAAATTTATATATAGTCACAGTCATCAAATATATTGGTGTGATTTTAGTGCCTTCTTCTGTGATCCTATAGCTTCCTACACTTGCATCTCTGAGCATTTGTTACACCATGTGAAAATATGAACTCTTTCTCTTCATTCTGTCTTACTAGAATAAGAGTCCTTGAAATTTTATGGACAATTGAACTCTCAGTTATTAGCAGAAATTCTATCACACAGTAAGTTTCCAAATATAAAAGCCAGAGTTTTACAATGACTTCTAAGCTTTTACATGATCTAGCCACTCATTTAACCTCTGTGACCTCTTTCCCTGCTACTCTTCAGTCACTCACAGTGGCCTCCTTGCTATTCCTCAGATATGCCAGGCATGATCCAACCTTATGGCCTTCAAGATAGCCAATTCCTTTGTCTGGAGTGACCTTATTGCTGATAGTTCTGCGCAAATTCATCACCTTTCCATACCTTTGTTCAATTGTCAGCTTCATTGTAACTACCCTGATCTTCCTATTAAAAATTTTAACTCCCCATCCCCTGCCTAGCAACCTTGATTTTTCTCACCCTGATCGAGTTTTTCTTTTTCCCCATTGTACTCATCCTTTTTGAATGCACTATGCAATTTTTATTAAGGTTTATAGCTTTGAATTGTCTCACCCATTAAAATAAAAGTTCTACAAAGCCAAGTATTTCATTTACCAGTGTAGTCTGAAGTAATATCTGCCATATAATAGTTCAGTAGACAATTGGTAAATTTCAAAATAAATTAATGTTGAGAATATACTGAATTTCACAAGTCATTTCAATATTTATTTCCAAAAAATAAACTATGTAAAACATACCTTAAATTTACTTTCAAAATATTTTATAGCATATAATGGACAATATACATAAGCCTTAAAGAAACAATCCTATAAATAACCATTTCATACCTACTTAAAAACTACATAATACCACACTCCTAGATCCTCTCTGAACGCTCTAAAATAACCCTAAAGGAAATACATTTTTAAAAATAACAGATTTTTTTGTCAAATAATTTAATAAAATAAAAGTTTCATTCATCTATGTAGATCATAATAAATGTTTTTAATAAGCATGAAATTATAACTCTGAAGTGTGCTAAAATGAAACCACCTGCTAAGGGTGAGAGAATAAAAATAAACATCATGTTTCCAAATAAGAGGAATTTATTACCTTTGAATCAAAGCATGTGGATTTGTTCAAACTGGCAATAAAGGAATATGGAGACACAAACCATAGAAAGTCATTTTTTAGATTTCTAAAAGACTTCGAAGTGAAGAGTATACATTCACTTCTCACTTATTGCTCCTACATATTCATGAATTTGAGAGAAAATATAGGCCCTGTGTGTCTTAGCAACTAATGGGATATTTTTTGATATTTACATGCTTACACATAGTATGTGTTATAGTCTTCTCTTTTACATGCTGTAAAAAGGTTAACCCCTTTTCTGCAGAGATCTGAAAATGTGAAACAGTGCCTGAGTAGCTGAATTCATCTAATTCAAATTTCTTGCAGGTCTAAGACCTATTGATTTTCACTTGACTGCCTCCTTTTTCATCTGTCAATTGGTTACAAATTCTGGTACTGAAGAGAATACATTGGGGCTGGTGGCTCAGTGTGTTAAAGCCTCTGCCTTCAGTTCAGGTCATGATCTCAGGATCCTGGGATCGAGCTCCACATTGGGACATAATGTAACGACAGATAGTTTATATGGGAGCCCTTTGGGTACTCTGGTGGATGAATGTTTTTAAATTAGTTTTTCATGGACATGGGGAGTTAGAGACGAGAAGGGAGGTGGGGGAAATTGGAAGGGGAGCTGAATCATGAGAGACTATGGACTCTGAAAAACAATCTGAGGGTTTTGAAGGGGCGGGGGATTTGGAGGTTGGGGTACCAGGTGTTGGGTATCATAGAGGGCACTGCTTGCATGGAGCACTGGGTGTGGTGCAAAAAGAATGAATACTGTTATGCTGAAAATAAATAAAAAATTAATTTAAAAAATATTAGTTTTTCGTAAACTACAAAAAAAAAAAAAAAAGAAAAGCGCTCCCATTTATAGCGTACACTTTATGGTTCACAAAGCACGTGCCAACAATAAAAATAATAATGGGTTACCGTTACACTTCATAGAAAAGGAGGTACAGGGAAATTGAATGAAAGGGAATAACAAAGTAGGTTCATAAGTCAATCTTCCTTGTAAAAAAATTAACCTGAAAGTGCGTTTCTGCCACCTCTCTCCTGTGTGACATTTTATCGATGGGAGATGGAAAATAAATGGTCTGGTTAACCTTTCCCTCCCCCTCAAAACCCATTATTTGAAAACACAAAAAGGGAAGTGAAGGGAGAAATCCTCCCACTCCCATCCCCACTCACCTCCATAGCCACCTCCTCTTCCAAGAACCTAGCAGACAAGGTGCCAAGAAGTGTTAGGTACCAGCAGTGGTCTCAGATCTCATTCAAGAATCATGGTGAAAGGCATTCAAAGAGATTGTGGGGGCACAGGGATCCAATTAAGGGGGACAAGTTTAAGGTTTGCCTGGTCCCCTAAAAACTAATGGCACTAGAGAAGATGAGCTTTGGGAACTATAGCATAATGGATACAATGTGTAAAAAGCTTCAGTGAGTCATGGTGGGAAGAGGCCAAGAGGGTAGCAAACACAGTCTTAGATGATGTTATTAATAGCACTATAGGCTCTAGATTTCCTGTTGTGGTGTTCTTTGCAAGACCAGCCCGGCCAAAGTGGATACTCTCAACCTGGAACAGAGGGTCTTGGAGATGCCAGCACGTGAGGTATGATGAGAGGGTAAAATGATAGGAGGTGTCCTTTGGAAGGACTGACTCCTTGACTTTAAAAGGGAGAACCCAAATCTGTAGTTGAAATCTTTCTGGCTACAAAGAGGGCCAAGGCCTCCTAAGGTCAAGGTCTCCTCGTCACTTGCAAAGATGTCGAAGAACATATTCAGACATTTCAAAGATGTCCTCATATCATTGGTTCCCACTCTGGAATTCTATCAATAAGGTGAGAGTTCCTCTAGTTGAAAAAGAGATCTAAAAAGACTTCCCTTTCTCATGTAATTTCTGTAACCTCCAGGACACACCCACCTCCCCCTTCCAGCTCTGTAATGAAGCCACAGCTGGTGCCAATTTGTGGAACTCCTTAAAGGCTATTCTCCCTTATATACCCCGGGACCAAGTTCCCATGCTCCCTCACCCGATTTCCTGCACTCACCTCCCACCTGGTGTGTTCACACCTGCAAGTGCCTTTTACCAACCCCTTTGCCAAAAGGCAGCCAGAGTGACCTTTCAAAGACCTATCAGTTCCTGGCATTTGTCTCCATAGAAATCTGCACTGATCTTCTAACAAATTCTCAGTCCTCCAAAGGCACCCATAATCCTCCCATCAGTCTATTCATACCCCTCCAACTGACTGATGCCTGTTCTGCCCCATCTCTCTGCCCTTCAACCACACTGCCTCCTTCTTCCTGTGGAGACCTCTCATGGCACCTGCCTCCAAGCACAGGTGATTCCCATTGATGGGAAGACCCTCTTCTCTCCCCCATCTCCCCACTCCAGTTACTCCCACTTATTCGTGAGCTCACAAGCCCCATGGTACACACTCTCCATGCAGCCTGCTCTCTCTTTTCTAGCACTGGCCTCCGTTTCTAGCTGTGCTTGTGTCATGGATGTCCCTCCCCAGCCAGCCTCCAAGCTCTCCTTCCCTTTAGCTCCAACACCTGACACAGTGCCTGGCACGTAGTAAGCCCTGGCTAGCTTCTAAGAGCCTCACTGAGGGACTGAAAGCATTTTAAAAATGTCACCACGTAGGCTCCAAACTGTAGGCAGAAAAAGCTTTGCCTGGATTGACATTTTAGAGACGTATTCGTCAAGTTGGATGTGTTCACTGACTTTACCTTGTAAAATTTAAAAAAAAAAAAAAGGACCTCTGTATCGCTTCGCATCTAAGGAAGGCGCATGTATACTATTAGACCACGTTATGAGCTTAATGGAAGGAAACAAGATGTTTTCGCTAAGAAAATGTATAAGACTGTTGAGGTCAAGTGGGAGGAAACAGTCCGTTTGTTGGAGCATTGCTATCTTACTCTATCACAGCCACTCATAAAAATCTGACACGGGGTGAGTCAGAATTGTCTGTCGGAGAGGAGTTAGATCTGGCTCATGTTCCTACAGACATGAAAGCCAGAAACGAAAAAGGAGGCTTTAAAAGCGTGGGTTGAGGAGGCGGTGTGGTTCACTGCGATGAGCTAAGTGCCCAGGGCCACCAGCAGACATGCTGGCCTGTGTCCGTCCTTTGTTCTGGGGTCCCTCTTGCACCATGTGGTGAGGCTGGTGGCTGGGAGCAGCTCAGGACAGGACCCGGTGGCATCTTATTTCTCCCACCCTCCTGTGGGCTCCAGTGGTCTCCAGTAGGTCCCAAGGGACAGCCTGCCTTCCTTGCAAAGCCAAGTAGCACTGGGAGCAGAAACTGGGGCCAAAGAGTGAGCACCCTGTTTGACAAGCTGGACCAGCCACCTCTTCTTCAGATGCAGGGGGAGCCCTGGCATGCTGACTCCTCCCTTCTCCCTTTCCCCTTTCCTCTTTCCTCCCTCTTTTCTTCCCCTCTCTCCTTCCCTGGTGGTGCCCTTTCCCAATGCCCACTTCATCCCTTTTCCTTTCTACATACCTGTCTTCTAGAGTTTCTTCTCTTTCCTCCCCATTACTTCCCTTCATCTGAATCTCCTCTTTGGTCCCTTTGTCCCTGCTCTCTGCTCCTCCTCCCCTTCCCTGGCCCCTGTTCAGCTCCATACTGAATGCAGGCAGAGCTGGACTAACATGCTCACTTGCTTGCTCAGCCAACCTCCAGAGAAGTCACTCTTCGGTGGCCACCTTCCTGACCCCCTGGTCGCTTCTCCACTTGTTCAGATATTGCTCTGAAGTCTGAGGAGGACAGAGCGGGGCTGCCACAGAAGCAGGCCAGAGGAGAAACCAAACCATGTGTCCACACTGTCCCCCAGCACTGCTGCTCTGAGAGCTTTCGGAGTCCTCAACAGGGTTAGGATTTAGGGGCTTCTTCAGAACCGGGAGTGAAAACAAGCATAGGTCAAAAGAAAAGCGACGGCCCCCACACAAAAATAATAATCACAAATGAAAACTATGTTAACTCTGAAGTCCCAAAGTCGAAGAATTGCCTTGAATCTGTCACTAGAAAGCACCCAAGGCCTCACTCTCTGGGTTCTGGGTGCCCTGGGAATGGCAGGAGGCTCTGACATGCACGTGGGGGTGCCGAACTATGAGGGCTAGCCTGCCCGCTGGCAGGGGGGGGTACCTCCTGTTGCGCTGTCCTGGCAGGACCCCCTGCGTAGGGGGTGTGGCGCGGCGTCCTGGGTGGTCCTGGTGCCCTGGGGTTGCCGGAAGCCTGGGCCCCAACATCTCCACCCTCCCCCCCCCCCCCCCCCCGCTCCTGTCCTGCGTTTTCTGCTTCAGGTGAGGGCGCGTCGAGGTGTCACTTTACCTGTGAGCAGAGGGTCCTCCAGAGAAGCCATGGGGCAGGGAGGGGCAGCAGGCAGCAGGAATGAGAACGGGACACCGTGGCCTCTGGGGCTAAGCTGGAGCGTGGGAGCGCAGGGGCAGCGAGTATGGTGGGTCCTGCAGTCCCGAATGGGCTGCAGCACAGCACCCTGGAGCTGTGTGCCCCTCCTTCCCGCCTGGGCAATTAGCAAAGCCCCTTCTCCTGGCCCCCCCCGCCCCGCCCACGCCCCCCTCCCTCCTGAGTCCTCTGAGAGCTCACTTCCAGCTTTGGAAATTAGCAAAGACCCTTCTCTGCGCCGGCCCTGCCCCCTCACTCCAGGGGCCTGAACCCTGGCTGGGGTGCAGGGCTATGCCCTAGCATGCTGCCCCATTGCCAGCGCCTGCGCTGGGCAGACTCATAGCCTGGCTTTCTGAGCGGGTGTCCACGGGCAGCCTGGCTGCGAAAAGATCATCAGTCCTAAAGGCCAGCTGCACTCTTGGGTCAGTTTGCTGGCTTCCAGATTGCGCCCAAAGCCAGGAACCAGCTTCCCCAGCACAGGCCTGGGCTGAGATGCCTGCCTGGGATCTGTCTGAGCAGTCTCCTCCACTCCAGGCAGGGATGGCACTTCGACCTGGATGTTTGGGTTTTTGGTTTGTTTTTTTGGTCATTGGTTATTACATGACCTCCAGGGTAGGTGCTCCACAAAGGGAGTGAAAACAGGACGCCTGATATATATGCATATGGCCATTCTAGAAAAATAGCTTGGGGTTCTCTCGGAAACGCGGCATTGGTCCTTGCACTATGGTTTAATAGAAAAGGGATTATGCACCAAGTTACTTAAATGAGCATAGGTTGAAATCGTTTACTGAGAGTAAATATTTTAAATAGTTATATTTTAACTAAATCTATCATCAATCATAAATCTATTACACGAAGGTTACAGGCAATTTAAAAGCAAGAGCACTCTCTTCAGGGTTTTAAATAATCCCTGTCTGTCTTGGCACATGAGAATGCAAAGATAGGAAATGGTTTGTAAAAGATCATATAATAGCTTTTACTAATTCTATTTATTTGACAGACAGAGATCACAAGTAGGCAGAGAGGCAGGCAGAGAGAAAGATGGGGAAGCAGGCTCCCCGCCAAGCAGAGAGCCTGATGAAGGGCTCGATCCCAGGACCCTGAGATCATGACCTGAGCCCAAGGCAGAGGCTTAACACACGGAGCCACCCAGGCGCCCCCAGATGAAATACATTTCTGACTTAGAAACTTCAGATAGAATTATTTTGTCCATGATGACAACTGAAGAAAATGTGTCATCCCTAAACCTAACCTTAAACCCTACCAACACTGAAACCTAAGCTGACCTTAAAGCCCAAACTAGAACCCTGAATCCCAAACCTGGAATGGAACCCAAAGCCTGTACCTGAGCCCTGGATCCAAGCCCTGAACCACGAACCCAAACCCTAAACCAGACCTCCAAGTCATGAAACCTGAACCCAAATCTCAGCATGAAGTCAAACCCCAAATTTGACCTTGAACTTTATCCCATAAGCCCTGAGTCTTAAAGCCTAAATCATAAACTTAAAGCCCTAAACTATAACTCTGTTCCTTTGTCCTTCACTCTAAACCCTCACCCTAACACTAAACCCAAAGCCTGATTAGAACTCTGACTAAAACCTGAACCTGAACCCAAATTCAAACCCTTCACCACACTTTGCTTATGCACTTGCCATTGATGGATATTTGCAGTTTCTACCTCTTGATTCTTGTGAACATTGTTTGGGTTGGGGGCTAGGGTTAGGGTCTTGGATTAGGGTAGGGTCCAGGCTTGAGACCAAGTTGAGGTCAGAGTGTGGGTCTGCATCAGGGCCATGTTCAGTGACACTGTTTGGGTCAAGGACTGTTGTAATTCCACATTGTTTCCAATTCATTGTTCCTTAGCTATTTGGGGGGAAGTTGGGGGGTATTGGGCTCCATGCAGCTTGAATTTCCGGAATGAAATGGCATCAGCTGGACCCGGGGAGGGAGCAGGACCTTCCACTGAAGGGTGAGCTCCCACAGTCCTGCACTGCCTTGCACCGCCTGCAGAGGGCGCCAGACCCCAGCACCCGCCCTGAGCCCAGGCTGCACAGCCACAGCTGTGACCTGAGCCCTGCCTTTTCAGGACCCACTGTGGAGACTTCTGGAGAATGTGGGGCGCCTCCCACCCTGACAGGACAAGCTGAGGAGGGTGTGGCTCTGCATCCACACTGACCGGACCCGTTGTGGAGGACGCGCCCACACTGGCAGCAGTCCAACCTCCTAAGGACCAGACGCTGGAGGAGGTGAGGAGAAGTCCCTTAGTGGACTGTCAAGGGGTTCGTGGTCTCAGGACCCCACAGAGAAAGGGCGCCCTGTGTAGACACTGGGGCTTCCGTCGTTTTGTGTGAGGAGACGTGGCCTCCTGCTGTGCTGTGCGCGGGGCTGTGGGGTCCCCCCTTTCTGGGCTCGGGTGATCCTTGGTCCTTGTCTGTGTTTGTGTGCTCGCGGATTCGGTTCCTTGGGCTCCTCAGATGGTCTGCAGTCAGGGAGCGTCCCCCTGCTTTGGTGCTCGTGCTCTCCCCACCTCAGCCCTGCGGGGTCCTTCCCGTGTCCACACCCACTCCAGGCTTGCACCTAGTCCGGAAATTCGGGAGTCAAAGTGAGGACTCTGTAGCCGGTTTTGGGGAGAGTAGGTATTTTCCCAGTGTGGGTTCTTCTCTGAGCACAGTGCCTCCCCATCTCCGTGTGTACCCCTCCCTGTCTGTCGTCATTGTTGCAGGGCTGTCACTTTCTTGGTTCAGGGGCCTCCTGGGTATCTTGCTATCTTGGATGCAGGTGTAAATGAGATCGTTCTCAGCAGTCTCTTTCTGATGGGTCCTTCCGAGCACCTAGGAGTGCCACTAATTTGTGCATATTGATTTTGTTCCTTGCAAGTTCTTGAATTTATTAGTTCGATTGGCCTTAAACTTAATCTGCCAGTTATTTGACCAGCAGCATGGGTTTAATTGGGAAGAGCAGAGAATGGCAGTCTGGGCTGAGCAAGCTAAGGTCCCATCACAGGCAAGTGCGAGAAACAAAGGAGAGGAACATTATTTCATGGAGGAGGAAGAAGTTGGGAAGGGTGCTTGAAGGAAAGTCCCTTGGAGAAAGGCAGGGTGATGGAGAATTCTCACCAGCTGAGCTGCAAAGCTCCTACAAAAAGTCAGGAGATGAACCTCCAGCTTCCCCTGTGGGGCCTAAAATTGGTGAGTCTCTCCTGTGGGGGATTGCAATGTGGGGTCTGTAATGGGCACTGAGCACCAGGCGCCCCCTTCCAGCCTCCCCTTCTGGCATCCCCAGTCCACTTTACTGGGGCTTCCCTTCCTGCTTTTGCACAGTTCTAACCAGCTTGTGGTGGAACGTTGTGGAAAAACTGAAATTCCAAATCCACTGCTTCTACTGCACCTGAGATACAGGGGCCCATGATTTAATCCTCCCACGAGTCTCTTGCTAGCCCCACCTGTCCGTTACTCATTTTGAGAGTTGATATTACCAAAGTACTGTAATTCTAAAAATTTCTGAATTAGCTGTATTATTTCTTTTTAGGTATGAAGTTAACTTCCAATTATATGAATTTAATATTTTGGTCATTGTTTTCTAATTTTATTGCCTTATTCTTGGAAAATATAGCCTGATATTTAACTCTAGGAATTTATTGGCATATACTTCTGGCCTAAATAATGGCCTGTTTGTGTAAATGTTCAACTTATGCTTATATACTTACTGAAGACTCTTGTTTTGGGGTTAGGATGGCTACATTTATTAATAGATCAGGACTATTAGATTCTCTAAATTTTGATGTCTCTTAATTTAATCTAATTAAATTATCAGTTAATGAAAGAAGTTAAATTTTTTATGTACTACTGCATCTAAACTTATCAAAGTCTTTGCTATAATTAGACAAGTATGTCATCCTGTTTTTATACCAAGTCTCACATTAAAAAAATCATACTATCTGAAATATTATTTATTTTTATTATTATTTATTTTTTTTAAAAGATTGTATTTATTGGGGTACCTGAGTTAAGTGTCTACCTATAGCTCAGGTCATAATACCCGGGTCCTGGGATAGAGCCCCGCAGGGGGTTCCCTGCTCAGTGGCGTGCTTCTCCCTCTCCCTCTGTTATTCCCTCTGCTGTGTGCATGTTTTTCTTTTCTCACTCTCTCTCAAATAAATAAGTAAAATTTAAAGATTATCTCTCTCAAATAAATAAGTCAAAATTTTTTTCTCAATGGGAGGGAGAAGCAGACTCTCCACTGAGCAGGGAGCCTGATGCAGGGCTCAATACCAGGACCCTGGGATCATCACCTGAGCTGAAGGCAGACACTTGAACCGACTAAGTCACCCAGGCACTCCAGCTGTTTATTTATTTATTTATTTTTATTATGCATATGTTTTATCTCTCTTTTCTACAAGTCTTTTTTTTGATCTTTTTACTTTTTTCATAAAACTGAATTATTTCAAGATGACTTGGTCATCCTCTTTTCCCCAACCTCAAAGATCATAGAGTATATTTTAACTGTTAAAATAATATTAGTATTTAAGTGCTGCCTACACAAATTAAGGCAAATTATCTGTGATCTGTATTCCTGAAAATATTTTTTTTATTATGCCTTCCTATGCCAATGACATTTTATAAGGATCTAAATGTTTCCATTTGTGATTTTTTTTTCAAGATAATAAAGCTATTATTACTTCATTCTTTTTTATATCTGATGTTATTTAAAAAATTTCTGTCAGTCTGATTCTTGTTTCTTTATTAATGAATTATTTTTTTTCTCTCTAACACTTGTGATTTTTTTTGTGTGTCTTTGGTATGTATGCCCTAGTTTGGGATTCATAGAGTCAACTCTAGTTATGAATATTTTCTTTCTTTTCTTGTATGTAAGTTTTAATCCAGTGTCTTGACTATTTTATGCTTGAGAAATAGATGTACATTAATATTCAAATATTTCTTTCCTTTTTCTTCTTTCATTTAAAAAAAGTCATTTATTTTATTTTATTTAAAAATATTTATTTATTTATTTGGAGTAGAGAGAGAGGGTCATGAAGAGTGGCTGATTATATACTTTCAATTTGGGAGGAGGTTAGGGATAGCACAAGCCTCCAAGGTATTTTATAAACAAGGTTTCCAGGACCTTGAGGGGGCTAGCTATTGTTAGGGAAAGGTCATTTATTACTATTTAGTAAAAACTCAGGGAAGAGACTCTTCTGATGTGTATCAGTGGGTATATGCTTGGGAGATGATTGCCAATGTATATCTTGAGGGCAGGGGTGGGGAGTAGAGATAAAGAAGTTTCCAAAGTAATTTTTACATGTGAAAGTAGATTTTCAGTATCCTGGGGGGTGGACTAAGAATGCTTTTTGCCCTGAGTGGATGTGTCCACATGGAAGCAGCTGAGTCCCCAGAGGAGCTTCAAGGACTTGTCAACAGGCTATGAGTAGTAAGGAAATCTAATTTCTTCTCTAGCTTTTGTTCCACACACATCACCTACATCTTACACCTCTTTTATATTGATAATTTTAATGCTTTGCTGGTATCCAGATGACTATATCCTCAAGTGACTTCTTATCTCTATTGAATCCATTATGTATTCTATCCATTGTATTCTTAATTCAACTAGATTACATATATTTAATCTATTAGTACCACTAGGTTCTTATTCTTGTTTTTATTTCAAAATCTTTCCTTATTTCCTTACATTATTTATTGGGTATATTTTAAATCCCTGAAATACTCACTTATTATATATAAGCTGTCAACCGTATTCTTATTTTGAGGTAGCTATATCTTTTTGGGTTTTAGGACATCATACCAACAATGCCAAATAATTTTCAGACAACAGCAGGATCTCCAAGAATTCAACTAAATTCTGACACTATCTACCTGAACATAGTGTAAGATTTCATCAGTTAATGGATCAGTCCTCCAAGACTATCTCCAACCCCACCTCAGATGCCAGTCTCACTGTAGGCCCCAGGTTATTACCTGTGCTTGTGACTGAGCAACTACAGGTTGGAGGTCCCAGTGGCCTACTTCTTACGTTCTTTTAATTTGCTACAGGGACTCACAAAACTCAGAAAAATACTTACTTTATGTTTGCCAGCTTATTAAAAGATATAATAGAAGATTTAAATCAATAGATAGATAAAGAAGTGCACAGGGCAAGGTATGGAGAATGGGCACAGAGCTTCTATTACCTTCTGTAAGACTGCCACTCTTCCTGCCTTTTCATACATTTCACAAACTAAAAGCTTTCTGAACCCAGTCCTTTCAGCTTTTCTGTGGAGGCTTCATGACATAGTCATGACTGACTAAATCATTGTCATTTGCTGATCTAATCTCCAGATCCTCTTCCCTCCCCAGATAATCCTGTATTGGGAGGAAGGGGAGGCAAAAAGTTGTGAAGGCTTTCACCAAGTGGTTGGTCCTTCAGGCAAACAGCCCTTGCCTTGAGTGAGGTCTGAAGGTCACTTCATTAACAGAACAAAACACACCTCTCTCACCCTTATCACAGGAAATCCCAAGAGTTTTAGGAGCTGTGAGTCAGTAGCCATGGTTGAAAACCAAATATTCAGATGACCAAAATATATTTCTTGTAAACCACTATATTACACTACATGCTTAAGTATTTAATTATGTGATCTTTTAAACTAATATTTTTCTAAGAGTATAAACTGTTCTGGCAGTAATCTGGATTGGGGAGTGATGTATTGCCAAATTTCTGTCGTTTTAGTCCAGGAAGTCAAAGAGAAAGAACAGGAGAGCCCCTTAGGGCAGGAAGTTCAAAGTAACAATGTTAACTACTACTACCTTTTCTTGATTTTTTTTTTTTAAACAAGCAAATCTTCTCTTCAGAGTTGCAGTTTAAAGCCAAGAACATGCAGAATTGGGAGAAAAAATAGTTAAATTTGGAGACTTGCAGAGGTAGAATCAGAGTAGTGAAAGCCATTACAGTAACTGACCTAACTGAGGTCAGTCTTTGGTGAATCACAGAAACAGGTGGAGTTGTCAAACAAAGGAATCTTTGTTTACAACATACAAGGAGATCACAGGGAATAAGTTCCAAAGCCTTGACTGTTTGAACAGGAGAGAGATTTTTATTTAGTATTTAAGATGAATACTCAGAAGGGAGAGTTTTATTATTCCGTGTATGGTTGGTCATAAGGTTGTGGATGCATGCACATCCACATATGTATTTGTGCAATATGTATTGCATGTTCACCTGAATGAAGCTTGTATTCCACCGAGGGCAGAAACTTCAACGTTAGAATAAAGCAGAGGTAACTGTTGGACAAGGGAAAGGGACTCTGCAGGCTTCAAGAGCAGATAGAAACTAGATGGGGTCTTGGGCTCATTTTCTGGGACAAGGAATGCAAGGCCTTGATTGCTTTTGAAATAGCACTAGGAGTTTTGCCACTGATTTATTGTCTCAATAGCTTAGGCTATTTCCTGGTCTGGTGGTGACTGTTAGTTTTCCCATTGCCTTGTTCCCTCAAAATCCTTAAGGAGTGAGGTTTTTGCATTTCTTTGTAAGAACCTCCCAGGAAGTTTTGGAAGAAGTGTGCTTGGGCAAGTACACAGGTGGGGTATAGATCATTGAAAATAGCTGGGGACAAAAAATGATTTTCTTATGTCAGGAAAACTATATGTCATCTTAATTTTCTGGGAACCTCTAATTCTTTCTGCTGATGTTACCAGCAGGCTTCTGAGATATTACTGATTGTTCTCTTGTACCTAAGGAAAAAGAAATGTAGAAAGCAAAAGACAAAACTTTAAAATCTATCCTCCAACTCATCAATTCACTGCAGCCACCTCTCTGTCTTTCCCTTTCTCTTTTTCTTTCTCTTTCTCTCTCACTTTCTCTCTCACATACGCACAACACACGCAAATCATCTTAAAACAATTTTTAATTTTCCCTATTCCATTTTAATATACTTGAGGCATGATCATTTTCTTAGTAAATACAAGAAAAAAAAATCTAGGATTCCATCATTCTGTGTGATTAAAGTATTGAGGAATTTACTTCCAATAGCACTTATAAAAACACATTTTATTTATGTAATATTATATAATCAGGTGCCTGCATTTTTCTTATTCTCTAACTAGTGTTATTTGGCAATTAATATTTTGTCAATCAATATTCCCCTATATCTGAATGTGTGGGCAGTGAGAGATGAGTTAGAGGCAAGGATGGTGAACACTCCCAACAACTGCAGACTACATATATCTTAAGCCATGATTTTCTTTGCAAAGATCAACATTGATAATGTTCTACTCATACCTCCGTGTACCAGGAAAGAAGTAGCATATTTCTTGAAAGACACAGCTATCAAAGCTCCATTGAGAAACTGTAAAGATGGACAAGCGATTTCCAAATTACATATCTGATAATGGACATCTACTCTGATTATTTAAATATGAATAAAAATAAAAAACCTTACTAATAACCAAACAGAGTATCCAATTTTACATGTGAAGGAAATAATGGAAGAGACATGTCACCAAAAGTATATGGATGGCTTATAGGCACATGACAAATTTCTCAACATTTAGACATTAAAGAAATACAAATTAAAATCATAATGAGACATGCTTACATATCTATTAGAATGGCTAAAATTATAAAGGCTAATTGTACTTGGTCTGAGCTAGATTGAGAAGCAACAAAAAATCTAAACTGTTGTTGGCATATATCATGATACAACCACTTTGGAAAATAGTTTGAAAATTTTTTTAAATGCAAAATATGTTGCAGTTACAAAAATAGCCATTTTACTTCTAGGCATTTAACCAAGAGAAACAAGCCCTATGTTCATACAGGGACTTGTATATGAATTTCATAGCAGCTTTATTTTTAAGAATTGAAAACAGTGGAAATGTTCATCAATGTCCATCCATAGAGCAAAGAAAAATTATGATCTATTCATTAAAGAGATTACTATTCAACATCAAAATGAACTATTTACAATTGGAGATTCTCAAAGTAATGATGCTGAGAAAAGAAAAGCCAGGCAATGAATAGTATATACAGTGTGATTCCATGACTATAAAAAATCTAGAAAATACAAATTTATATATAGTCACAGTCATCAAATATATTGGTGTGATTTTAGTGCCTTCTTCTGTGATCCTATAGCTTCCTACACTTGCATCTCTGAGCATTTGTTACACCATGTGAAAATATGAACTCTTTCTCTTCATTCTGTCTTACTAGAATAAGAGTCCTTGAAATTTTATGGACAATTGAACTCTCAGTTATTAGCAGAAATTCTATCACACAGTAAGTTTCCAAATATAAAAGCCAGAGTTTTACAATGACTTCTAAGCTTTTACATGATCTAGCCACTCATTTAACCTCTGTGACCTCTTTCCCTGCTACTCTTCAGTCACTCACAGTGGCCTCCTTGCTATTCCTCAGATATGCCAGGCATGATCCAACCTTATGGCCTTCAAGATAGCCAATTCCTTTGTCTGGAGTGACCTTATTGCTGATAGTTCTGCGCAAATTCATCACCTTTCCATACCTTTGTTCAATTGTCAGCTTCATTGTAACTACCCTGATCTTCCTATTAAAAATTTTAACTCCCCATCCCCTGCCTAGCAACCTTGATTTTTCTCACCCTGATCGAGTTTTTCTTTTTCCCCATTGTACTCATCCTTTTTGAATGCACTATGCAATTTTTATTAAGGTTTATAGCTTTGAATTGTCTCACCCATTAAAATAAAAGTTCTACAAAGCCAAGTATTTCATTTACCAGTGTAGTCTGAAGTAATATCTGCCATATAATAGTTCAGTAGACAACTGGTAAATTTCAAAATAAATTAATGTTGAGAATATACTGAATTTCACAAGTCATTTCAATATTTATTTCCAAAAAATAAACTATGTAAAACATACCTTAAATTTACTTTCAAAATATTTTATAGCATATAATGGACAATATACATAAGCCTTAAAGAAACAATCCTATAAATAACCATTTCATACCTACTTAAAAACTACATAATACCACACTCCTAGATCCTCTCTGAACGCTCTAAAATAACCCTAAAGGAAATACATTTTTAAAAATAACAGATTTTTTTGTCAAATAATTTAATAAAATAAAAGTTTCATTCATCTATGTAGATCATAATAAATGTTTTTAATAAGCATGAAATTATAACTCTGAAGTGTGCTAAAATGAAACCACCTGCTAAGGGTGAGAGAATAAAAATAAACATCATGTTTCCAAATAAGAGGAATTTATTACCTTTGAATCAAAGCATGTGGATTTGTTCAAACTGGCAATAAAGGAATATGGAGACACAAACCATAGAAAGTCATTTTTTAGATTTCTAAAAGACTTCGAAGTGAAGAGTATACATTCACTTCTCACTTATTGCTCCTACATATTCATGAATTTGAGAGAAAATATAGGCCCTGTGTGTCTTAGCAACTAATGGGATATTTTTTGATATTTACATGCTTACACATAGTATGTGTTATAGTCTTCTCTTTTACATGCTGTAAAAAGGTTAACCCCTTTTCTGCAGAGATCTGAAAATGTGAAACAGTGCCTGAGTAGCTGAATTCATCTAATTCAAATTTCTTGCAGGTCTAAGACCTATTGATTTTCACTTGACTGCCTCCTTTTTCATCTGTCAATTGGTTACAAATTCTGGTACTGAAGAGAATACATTGGGGCTGGTGGCTCAGTGTGTTAAAGCCTCTGCCTTCAGTTCAGGTCATGATCTCAGGATCCTGGGATCGAGCTCCACATCGGGACATAATGTAACGACAGATAGTTTATATGGGAGCCCTTTGGGTACTCTGGTGGATGAATGTTTTTAAATTAGTTTTTCATGGACATGGGGAGTTAGAGACGAGAAGGGAGGTGGGGGAAATTGGAAGGGGAGCTGAATCATGAGAGACTATGGACTCTGAAAAACAATCTGAGGGTTTTGAAGGGGCGGGGGATTTGGAGGTTGGGGTACCAGGTGTTGGGTATCATAGAGGGCACTGCTTGCATGGAGCACTGGGTGTGGTGCAAAAAGAATGAATACTGTTATGCTGAAAATAAATAAAAAATTAATTTAAAAAATATTAGTTTTTCGTAAACTACAAAAAAAAAAAAAAAAAAAAGAAAAGCGCTCCCATTTATAGCGTACACTTTATGGTTCACAAGGCACGTGCCAACAATAAAAATAATAATGGGTTACCGTTACACTTCATAGAAAAGGAGGTACAGGGAAATTGAATGAAAGGGAATAACAAAGTAGGTTCATAAGTCAATCTTCCTTGTAAAAAAATTAACCTGAAAGTGCGTTTCTGCCACCTCTCTCCTGTGTGACATTTTATCGATGGGAGATGGAAAATAAATGGTCTGGTTAACCTTTCCCTCCCCCTCAAAACCCATTATTTGAAAACACAAAAAGGGAAGTGAAGGGAAAAATCCTCCCACTCCCATTCCCACTCACCTCCATAGCCACCTCCTCTTCCAAGAACCTAGCAGACAAGGTGCCAAGAAGTGTTAGGTACCAGCAGTGGTCTCAGATCTCATTCAAGAATCATGGTGAAAGGCATTCAAAGAGATTGTGGGGGCACAGGGATCCAATTAAGGGGGACAAGTTTAAGGTTTGCCTGGTCCCCTAAAAACTAATGGCACTAGAGAAGATGAGCTTTGGGAACTATAGCATAATGGATACAATGTGTAAAAAGCTTCAGTGAGTCATGGTGGGAAGAGGCCAAGAGGGTAGCAAACACAGTCTTAGATGATGTTATTAATAGCACTATAGGCTCTAGATTTCCTGTTGTGGTGTTCTTTGCAAGACCAGCCCGGCCAAAGTGGATACTCTCAACCTGGAACAGAGGGTCTTGGAGATGCCAGCACGTGAGGTATGATGAGAGGGTAAAATGATAGGAGGTGTCCTTTGGAAGGACTGACTCCTTGACTTTAAAAGGGAGAACCCAAATCTGTAGGTGAAATCTTTCTGGCTACAAAGAGGGCCAAGGCCTCCTAAGGTCAAGGTCTCCTCGTCACTTGCAAAGATGTCGAAGAACATATTCAGACATTTCAAAGATGTCCTCATATCATTGGTTCCCACTCTGGAATTCTATCAATAAGGTGAGAGTTCCTCTAGTTGAAAAAGAGATCTAAAAAGACTTCCCTTTCTCATGTAATTTCTGTAACCTCCAGGACACACCCACCTCCCCCTTCCAGCTCTGTAATGAAGCCACAGCTGGTGCCAATTTGTGGAACTCCTTAAAGGCTATTCTCCCTTATATACCCCGGGACCAAGTTCCCATGCTCCCTCACCCGATTTCCTGCACTCACCTCCCACCTGGTGTGTTCACACCTGCAAGTGCCTTTTACCAACCCCTTTGCCAAAAGGCAGCCAGAGTGACCTTTCAAAGACCTATCAGTTCCTGGCATTTGTCTCCATAGAAATCTGCACTGATCTTCTAACAAATTCTCAGTCCTCCAAAGGCACCCATAATCCTCCCATCAGTCTATTCATACCCCTCCAACTGACTGATGCCTGTTCTGCCCCATCTCTCTGCCCTTCAACCACACTGCCTCCTTCTTCCTGTGGAGACCTCTCATGGCACCTGCCTCCAAGCACAGGTGATTCCCATTGATGGGAAGACCCTCTTCTCTCCCCCATCTCCCCACTCCAGTTACTCCCACTTATTCGTGAGCTCACAAGCCCCATGGTACACACTCTCCATGCAGCCTGCTCTCTCTTTTCTAGCACTGGCCTCCGTTTCTAGCTGTGCTTGTGTCATGGATGTCCCTCCCCAGCCAGCCTCCAAGCTCTCCTTCCCTTTAGCTCCAACACCTGACACAGTGCCTGGCACGTAGTAAGCCCTGGCTAGCTTCTAAGAGCCTCACTGAGGGACTGAAAGCATTTTAAAAATGTCACCACGTAGGCTCCAAACTGTAGGCAGAAAAAGCTTTGCCTGGATTGACATTTTAGAGACGTATTCGTCAAGTTGGATGTGTTCACTGATGAGGGAGCAGGAGGCTGGCTGAGAACGGAGCAGGGGCTAGCACCTTGCACCCCCTCTCCACCCACTCCCCTTGGTAATATGTGTGACATTTCGCGGGCACCCCTGACTGCCCTAAAAGAAGAGCAAATGGTTATCTTGCAGAGATCACAGTCCTGCAAGGCAGGAGTCTCTCTTGGTTTACAAATGTCCTTGAGATTTACAACAAAGAAGTTGCCTTATCAATAGCCCAATTTCCAAAGATACATAACTCAGTTCCTCAAGCCCTAACGTCACCCTCCCCTCCATAAAAAAACCGAAGGAGATGGAGGTAGAAGGAAAAGTAAATAAAGTTAAATTTCTTTTAAGACCTAAATCTCACTAACAAGGACGTTTGATAGCAGGAATGTAACATTCCACCAGGAGACTCCCAATTGTCTTTATGTTAGTGCCTCCTTAGAGGGAAAGTGGCCTTGGCTTGATAGTAACCAGGCTTTCCATATCCTGACAGTCTTCTTTATCCCAATAGCCCTTCTGAACAACCCTTTGTCCTCACCTACCCAACTCCTGTGTATATAACCAACCACTCCTCACAACCCGGGGCAGCAGCATCTCCGTCTGCCCACGGGCCCTGTCCCCGTGCTTTAATAAACCACCATTTTGCACCAATGACGTCTTAAGAATTCTTTCTTTAGTCGTCGGCTCCGAACCTCCTCACCCCACCGAACCTGACTTAGGTTCTGGGACTTCATCATTTTTGGCGAGCCAGCCAGGAGGTTTGTGAGTTCACATTTGGACTCTGAGCTTCGGTGCAAAAGTGGTGAGTATTCCCTCTCTTCTTCCTTTACTCTCGTTTCACGGGCTTTTCAAGGAGTATGGTCTTATTGGAACACTTGCATGTCAATTGCTCAGACTGTAATCCTCTAGCCCGTGGCTACTCTACGGGGAGGAGAGCGTCTGCCTTTTGGCTGTAAGTTAGTACCCTGGCCGGAATGGCAATAGGACCCAGAAACTTGATGGCCTCTCTTTATTCCTGTTCTTGTATAAAGTTGTCTCTCTTGGGCACGGGACAGCCACCTAAGTCACCAGGACGGCTGCCAATCTTAAGACTCCCGTGTGAGGTTTCCTCCTGATTGATCTAATGTGATCCCCTCCACATGCCCGGTCTAGCCACTTCTGGCCGCGAGACCTCCACTGGGAGCCGGCCGAAACCAGTACCCGATTGAATTAAAATGCAACCGGGGACCGTTTCCTAGGGAAGTTGGCTGTAAGGACCACATGTGCTGGAATGTCGCTTAGACCATGATGGATTTCAGTCTTTACTGTTTATCGTCAGTGTCGTCTGCAAACCGCTTAAAGCTATGAAATTGGGTAATTTCCCCTTGCCAAACTTTTCTAGTACTTCCATGGGTTAATATGGCAAAACAGTATGCAGTCTTCAGGACATATGATAGCATGGCATAAGCGTTTTAGTCCATTCACCAGGCACCCATCAGCAGCCTAGGATGCGATGGGGAAGTGGAGGGACGCCGGCACCCCTCCAGGGCCTTTTACGGCAGGAATGTCTTCCCAGGGAAGGCAGGATGGTGATCAATAGCGATATCTTGAGGGACGCCTCTGGTCGCTTTTGACACACAGGAACCTCTGACATATCCTGCGTGGGACGCTACCCAGGAGTCAGGGGGGATTTGGTAATGGACCTTCATTACTTTTCTGGCTTCCTCAGTTCCCAAGGACTCTACCTTGGGGTGCCTTTTAACCCACTGGAAATAATTTGGATTGCAAAACTTAGGAAAGGACTGAGCTCCTGTAACACTGCATGGCCTCAGTGGGATCTATCAGTTAGATCTCCTCTGCAGGAAACAGGGCAAATGGACCTAGGATACCTTCACTGCTCATACCTAGGCCTTTATTGCTCTGCACCAGGACCCTGGACTAAGGGGCTTTTGTGGAATGTGTTTGCCCAAATGAGTCAGCTAGTAAACTTTCTCCTGACATATTGGATGGTAATTACGTAAATAAGCCTTCTTCTAGTAAACCCAGGTTGCTGGGCCATCCCTAGCAAAGGGGACTCTGGCTTTATTTCTTTCTGTTTCTCCTAATAGATGTGGGGGCTTCTCCCTCACTCACTTCCCGTGTTAATGGCTATAACTGGAGCCAACTGGGGTTGGTCTAACTCGAGACAGAGACCATAAGGAATATTCCCAAGCAGCTGCCGAAACTCTCTTTGTTTCGGGGAAGTTTCCCTGTGTTCTCTGGCCTGACTTGGACTGCTTAACCCTTCCCCCCTTGCTGGTGGGAAAGCATGGTGTCTGCTCCTCTGTTGGGGCTTATGAGCTCTAAAATCGGGAATCCTTTCTCTGCCTCCTGGCAGCACTTTGTTTCTTCTGTTTCCCCCTTCTCCTGTTTCTGTGCACCAGCGTGCGTGCAGCCTGCATGACTAGCCTCTAGATCATGCACCACAGCTCCTTCTCTCTTCACTGTCAAGGAGCAAGAAGAACACCTCCCCACTCCAGATCTTCCCACGCATGTCTCAGGTAAACATTCAAAGTGGAGTGGGCCCAGGTGGAACGTAAATCAGTATTGAAACTAAGTTAAGTTTGTTGGTTTAATTAAGATAGATGCATCTTTGAAGTTAACAGCAGTAAATGTGAAGCTTTTATTCTATCAAAGTTTACTGAAGGTCAAATAAGCTTGTGTTATTAAAATTTGTTAGCAAAGAAATGACTAAACTGATTAATTGTCTGTCTCAAAGTTCTAATGGGTAACTGCTGAAGTAGCTTTCAAAGTCTTTGGTAACCTGAAAGTTTTAAAGTTTTGCTTGGATGACAAATGGAATTAAATTGTGGACATCTGTATCTTAACCAAACAGGATAAAATGCTAAGTCGTTAATTATTGGATGTAGGTTTGTGCTTTTGACTTCTTACTGCAAAGAAACTAAGAGTATTTAAATCTGTTGGTAAACTTGTTTGCCACTTAACTGATTCATAAATTTGCCACCTGAAGAATTCTGTTGTGTAACAGTTTACAATTGGTTAATAACTAAAGGTGTTTCTAAGAATACAAAGTTCTGCTTAGTGTAACTAAGACTGATGGAAATAAGGGAAACTCTGTAGGAAAGTAGATGATAAGTAAGAAAGATTTAAGGAATGGGAATACATTTTGTTGAAGGTAAGGGAAGGTAATTTTGTCCTAAATGAGATGGTTGTTTGGAAGGAAATGGCTTGGGACAAAACCTGAATGCAAAGGAAAGTTGTAGATGGTTTGTGAAGGGAAATCTTCAGAAAAGAAATTTTAGATATGGTCAGGACAGACTAAAAAAGAAAGAAAAACAGCCTCCAAGGTAATTTAGCACTCTCCTGACCTGCCTCCACACAGATTATACTTCCTAGTATAAGGGCCATTTGGCCTTGAGAGATTAAGGAAGCAGCCCAACCTTGAGGCACAGCGAAAACACCCTGTTACCATCCTCCATTGCCTGTAACCATAGAAACTCACTCTAATCTGTAAAGAATGAAAGGGGAGACTGATAACCTCCCATTAGCCAGAAATGCCCAGAAGGGGAGGGTATCCAACCTGTTTGAATCTGAAGAGTGCCTGACTGTGTGAATGTGTCTGTATGGCTCCACCACTTCGGCTACGGAGTCTGAGTGGGCTGCACCTTGAGTCTCGCGGGCGTCATATGGCATAACAGTCATCTACTCCCCGGAGTAGCCTGTTCTGGGGTTTATGCGGACAGGCCTTAGCTAAGACGCTCCTAAATTCCCGTGAGGGATGCAAACAGGACAGCAGGGGAAAGATCCCCCCCTTGTCTGTGACATCATTCATGATAGGAGGGAAACCCAGAAAACTCCTATCTTAAGACTGCACACTTAGAAGTAAAATAAAAAAAAGGGAAAGACACTGGTATAAAAAGCTGGTTTTCTTTCTGTTTAAAAGGGGCAAAGTTTTCTTAGCTAATTGATCTGTTAAAAAGTGTAAGTGGTTTTCTCTTTGCCTGCCTGAAAAATTCAGTTCCTATGTTTTGTTTTATCAGGTGTTTAACATCCCTAATTATATTTAGGCATGTGTTTTTAAACTTTCTAAGGTTTTAGCAATTGTTGACAAGGTTTAAACCAATGATAAACCTTGGGTTACATTTGGGAAAATGCTATAACTATTCTAGAGATTCTATGCACTTCCTAAAGTTTTAATGTTTTGAGAGATCATCGCTTGATACTGTAATTATGGGAATGTTATATGTCACAGAAATTGTAACCTGATTTTCTTGCAGCTAAATTGTAAATTCCCATGTCTCTTTAGCTCTAACCATATCCATTCTGAGTTTTTGTCATTTATAATTGTTTTAATTCTCTTGTAAAATGAGTTTTATCTTCAAGGAGATTCCTATAAAGGACTTTCAGGACAAATACAGATATTTGATATACTTGAAAGTCCTAAAACTGAAATGGGTAAGAATTTCCAAAACTGACTAAAGCCGCATTCACCAGAATTAGTAACATGGGACTAAGTGAACTAAAAGATTATAGTGTTGTGTCTCTTAATGTTTTGTCTTACTTTAAACATTGCTGGTTCTCTCTAATGTTTGCTCTTCCAGACTAGGGATACTTTTTCTTAAGTTATCTGTAACTTATAGAGATGTATAAGTGCTCATTTGTAAAAGTGCTCAAAGCATTCAAGCTTTTCTCTCTATATGAACCCTCTGAAACCAAAAGGTCTCAGTAAGCATTCTTCTATGGCAATCAGTCATTTGCATAAGTTCAATAAGAATCTGTTCTCCTTGTAACAGGACACCATTGGAAACTGGTTATTTTACCAAGGCTTTGACTGGGATGTCATATTTGAAAAGACTCAGATATGACCAGACAGTTTAAAGGAACTAAGGTTGACTTTATGAAACCTGGAGCCATAAAGCCCCTTGGGACTGTTGGCCTGATACCTTGCTTACAGAGTTCGAGCAGCCTCACCAGGTGAGTAAAGAATGTCACTCCTTGGTAGGTGCGGAAACTCAGAAGAGGAACTCGCCCAAATCAACAGGTATTGCAGGCATGCCTGATGGCAAGTACAGAGCTTGGCTTCTGACCCGGAGAGGCTACTAAAAGTTCAACCTAGAGATTCCTTATACAAAGTTCCAGCAAAGCAGATTCTAAAAGATCTATTGATCACACTCACTGTTCTTGCTGAGCTTATGTAAATAATTAGGCCAAGTTTGTTAAAACTGGACTTGTTTCACAAGTGAATTAGTCCTGATTTGGCTATCTCTGGAAATGAGGGTTATTTTAGAGAGAAAAATTGTTTTAGTAACACACCATTATGGATGTTAAATTCTAGATTTGATTGTCTTTAAATGTTTACCTATGCTAAACAATTTGAGGTAAACTTCAGAGAAGTTGCACAATAGCTTCTTTAGTCGATCTTACTGTTTTATGGGGATATTAGCAGACCCCACGGCACAAGATGAAACAACTGGAATAATGAAATTGCCTAAAAGCCAACCTATCGCACTCCATAGGATTAACTATGGACTTGTGGAGATAATGGATGACCCCACTTTCTTTATGATTGGATTGAATGATCCATGGGGGACTCCCCTTATCTCTTGACAAGTTTTCTCACTTGCCAGTGATCCTCTGTAATCAGGATATTGTTAAGGTTGGACCACTCAGAGGTCGTCTTATTGGTTTCATCCCTTAGTCATATTTATCCTAGAGGCCACCTCTGTTGAGGTGCGATTGCAAACAGATGCTTTAGCTAAGCATAGAACAGCCCTCATAAAAGGAGCCTCAAAGCTCACTATGGGACAGTCCCTGACTGTAATGATGTCACATCAGGTCCAGATTTGTCTTAGTAGCCAAATTGTCAAAGCCTAAGAATTAACATTTATACTGACTTGCCCAGGGAGCTATTTGGAAGGAAAGGGGATGCTATCAAGCCATAACTCCCCAATCAAATATGGGCCTAAGTTACAAAACCCTCCTTATCGCTATACTAAGGATGGCCTTAGATGTCCTGACAGCAGCCCAGGGTGGCACATGTGCAATTATCAAGACAGAATATTGTGTGTACATCCCAGACTATCACAAAAGTATCACAGGACTAATAAAGGATATGAATGCCCAGATTAAGGCTCTACAAGGTCCCTCTCTCTCTTTTAGTGATTAGTTAAGTTCCTGGTTTGAAGGAGGGCTATGGCCAAATCTCCTTTTCGGGCTTCTCATTCTTATCGCCTTATTAACCTTAATATGTTGCTCTGTTCAGTGTTTCTATACTTGGTGCCGAGACTCCATTGCTGCAATGACTTCACCACAGCAGATGATCCTTACCACGCGCAAAGACACTCCTTCACTGTCAGCGCTGGATTCAGCTGCCTCCGCCTTTCGTAACTCCCCTATACATTCCTCCACTGATCAATGTTGACCTCAGTAGGTAGGGACAGCTCTACGCCCCTATTCAGCAGGAAGAAGTTACAGAAGATGAGACCTTCCACCTTCAACCACCTTAAAGATTTAAGGGTCAAAATTGTTCAGGGGGGAATGATGAGGGAGCAGGAGGCTGGCTGAGAACGGAGCAGGGGCTAGCACCTTGCACCCCCTCTCCACCCACTCCCCTTGGTAATATGTGTGACATTTCGCGGGCACCCCTGACTGCCCTAAAAGAAGAGCAAATGGTTATCTTGCAGAGATCACAGTCCTGCAAGGCAGGAGTCTCTCTTGGTTTACAAATGTCCTTGAGATTTACAACAAAGAAGTTGCCTTATCAATAGCCCAATTTCCAAAGATACATAACTCAGTTCCTCAAGCCCTAACGTCACCCTCCCCTCCATAAAAAAACCGAAGGAGATGGAGGTAGAAGGAAAAGTAAATAAAGTTAAATTTCTTTTAAGACCTAAATCTCACTAACAAGGACGTTTGATAGCAGGAATGTAACATTCCACCAGGAGACTCCCAATTGTCTTTATGTTAGTGCCTCCTTAGAGGGAAAGTGGCCTTGGCTTGATAGTAACCAGGCTTTCCATATCCTGACAGTCTTCTTTATCCCAATAGCCCTTCTGAACAACCCTTTGTCCTCACCTACCCAACTCCTGTGTATATAACCAACCACTCCTCACAACCCGGGGCAGCAGCATCTCCGTCTGCCCACGGGCCCTGTCCCCGTGCTTTAATAAACCACCATTTTGCACCAATGACGTCTTAAGAATTCTTTCTTTAGTCGTCGGATCCGAACCTCCTCACCCCACCGAACCTGACTTAGGTTCTGGGACTTCATCATTCACTGACTTTACCTTGTAAAATTTAAAAAAAAAAAAAAGGACCTCTGTATCGCTTCGCATCTAAGGAAGGCGCATGTATACTATTAGACCACGTTATGAGCTTAATGGAAGGAGACAAGATGTTTTCGCTAAGAAAATGTATAAGACTGTTGAGGTCAAGTGGGAGGAAACAGTCCGTTTGTTGGAGCATTGCTATCTTACTCTATCACAGCCACTCATAAAAATCTGACACGGGGTGAGTCAGAATTGTCTGTCGGAGAGGAGTTAGATCTGGCTCATGTTCCTACAGACATGAAAGCCAGAAACGAAAAAGGAGGCTTTAAAAGCGTGGGTTGAGGAGGCGGTGTGGTTCACTGCGATGAGCTAAGTGCCCAGGGCCACCAGCAGACATGCTGGCCTGTGTCCGTCCTTTGTTCTGGGGTCCCTCTTGCACCATGTGGTGAGGCTGGTGGCTGGGAGCAGCTCAGGACAGGACCCGGTGGCATCTAATTTCTCCCACCCTCCTGTGGGCTCCAGTGGTCTCCAGTAGGTCCCAAGGGACAGCCTGCCTTCCTTGAAAAGCCCAGTAGCACTGGGAGCAGAAACTGGGGCCAAAGAGTGAGCACCCTGTTTGACAAGCTGGACCAGCCACCTCTTCTTCAGATGCAGGGGGAGCCCTGGCATGCTGACTCCTCCCTTCTCCCTTTCCCCTTTCCTCTTTCCTCCCTCTTTTCTTCCCCTCTCTCCTTCCCTGGTGGTGCCCTTTCCCAATGCCCACTTCATCCCTTTTCCTTTCTACATACCTGTCTTCTAGAGTTTCTTCTCTTTCCTCCCCATTACTTCCCTTCATCTGAATCTCCTCTTTGGTCCCTTTGTCCCTGCTCTCTGCTCCTCCTCCCCTTCCCTGGCCCCTGTTCAGCTCCATACTGAATGCAGGCAGAGCTGGACTAACATGCTCACTTGCTTGCTCAGCCAACCTCCAGAGAAGTCACTCTTCGGTGGCCACCTTCCTGACCCCCTGGTCGCTTCTCCACTTGTTCAGATATTGCTCTGAAGTCTGAGGAGGACAGAGCGGGGCTGCCACAGAAGCAGGCCAGAGGAGAAACCAAACCATGTGTCCACACTGTCCCCCAGCACTGCTGCTCTGAGAGCTTTCGGAGTCCTCAACAGGGTTAGGATTTAGGGGCTTCTTCAGAACCGGGAGTGAAAACAAGCATAGGTCAAAAGAAAAGCGACGGCCCCCACACAAAAATAATAATCACAAATGAAAACTATGTTAACTCTGAAGTCCCAAAGTCGAAGAATTGCCTTGAATCTGTCACTAGAAAGCACCCAAGGCCTCACTCTCTGGGTTCTGGGTGCCCTGGGAATGGCAGGAGGCTCTGACATGCACGTGGGGGTGCCGAACTATGAGGGCTAGCCTGCCCGCTGGCAGGGGGGGGGTACCTCCTGTGGCGCTGTCCTGGCACGACCCCCTGCGTAGGGGGTGTGGCGCGGCGTCCTGGGTGGTCCTGGTGCCCTGGAGTTGCCGGAAGCCTGGGCCCCGACATCTCCACCCTCCCCCCTCCCCGCACCCCCCGCTCCTGTCCTGCGTTTTCTGCTTCAGGTGAGGGCGCGTCGAGGTGTCACTTTACCTGTGAGCAGAGGGTCCTCCAGAGAAGCCATGGGGCAGGGAGGGGCAGCAGGCAGCAGGAATGAGAACGGGACACCGTGGCCTCTGGGGCTAAGCTGGAGCGTGGGAGCGCAGGGGCAGCGAGTATGGTGGGTCCTGCAGTCCCGAATGGGCTGCAGCACAGCACCCTGGAGCTGTGTGCCCCTCCTTCCCGCCTGGGCAATTAGCAAAGCCCCTTCTCCTGGCCCCCCCCGCCCCGCCCACGCCCCCCTCCCTCCTGAGTCCTCTGAGAGCTCACTTCCAGCTTTGGAAATTAGCAAAGACCCTTCTCTGCGCCGGCCCTGCCCCCTCACTCCAGGGGCCTGAACCCTGGCTGGGGTGCAGGGCTATGCCCTAGCATGCTGCCCCATTGCCAGCGCCTGCGCTGGGCAGACTCATAGCCTGGCTTTCTGAGCGGGTGTCCACGGGCAGCCTGGCTGCGAAAAGATCATCAGTCCTAAAGGCCAGCTGCACTCTTGGGTCAGTTTGCTGGCTTCCAGATTGCGCCCAAAGCCAGGAACCAGCTTCCCCAGCACAGGCCTGGGCTGAGATGCCTGCCTGGGATCTGTCTGAGCAGTCTCCTCCACTCCAGGCAGGGATGGCACTTCAACCTGGATGTTTGGGTTTTTGGTTTGTTTTTTTGGTCATTGGTTATTACATGACCTCCAGGGTAGGTGCTCCACAAAGGGAGTGAAAACAGGACGCCTGATATATATGCATATGGCCATTCTAGAAAAATAGCTTGGGGTTCTCTCGGAAACGCGGCATTGGTCCTTGCACTATGGTTTAATAGAAAAGGGATTATGCACCAAGTTACTTAAATGAGCATAGGTTGAAATCGTTTACTGAGAGTAAATATTTTAAATAGTTATATTTTAACTAAATCTATCATCAATCATAAATCTATTACACGAAGGTTACAGGCAATTTAAAAGCAAGAGCACTCTCTTCAGGGTTTTAAATAATCCCTGTCTGTCTTGGCACATGAGAATGCAAAGATAGGAAATGGTTTGTAAAAGATCATATAATAGCTTTTACTAATTCTATTTATTTGACAGACAGAGATCACAAGTAGGCAGAGAGGCAGGCAGAGAGAAAGATGGGGAAGCAGGCTCCCCGCCAAGCAGAGAGCCTGATGAAGGGCTCGATCCCAGGACCCTGAGATCATGACCTGAGCCCAAGGCAGAGGCTTAACACACGGAGCCACCCAGGCGCCCCCAGATGAAATACATTTCTGACTTAGAAACTTCAGATAGAATTATTTTGTCCATGATGACAACTGAAGAAAATGTGTCATCCCTAAACCTAACCTTAAACCCTACCAACACTGAAACCTAAGCTGACCTTAAAGCCCAAACTAGAACCCTGAATCCCAAACCTGGAATGGAACCCAAAGCCTGTACCTGAGCCCTGGATCCAAGCCCTGAACCACGAACCCAAACCCTAAACCAGACCTCCAAGTCATGAAACCTGAACCCAAATCTCAGCATGAAGTCAAACCCCAAATTTGACCTTGAACTTTATCCCATAAGCCCTGAGTCTTAAAGCCTAAATCATAAACTTAAAGCCCTAAACTATAACTCTGTTCCCTTGTCCTTCACTCTAAACCCTCACCCTAACACTAAACCCAAAGCCTGATTAGAACTCTGACTAAAACCTGAACCTGAACCCAAATTCAAACCCTTCACCACACTTTGCTTATGCACTTGCCATTGATGGATATTTGCAGTTTCTACCTCTTGATTCTTGTGAACATTGTTTGGGTTGGGGGCTAGGGTTAGGGTCTTGGATTAGGGTAGGGTCCAGGCTTGAGACCAAGTTGAGGTCAGAGTGTGGGTCTGCATCAGGGCCATGTTCAGTGACACTGTTTGGGTCAAGGACTGTTGTAATTCCACATTGTTTCCAATTCATTGTTCCTTAGCTATTTGGGGGGAAGTTGGGGGGTATTGGGCTCCATGCAGCTTGAATTTCCGGAATGAAATGGCATCAGCTGGACCCGGGGAGGGAGCAGGACCTTCCACTGAAGGGTGAGCTCCCACAGTCCTGCACTGCCTTGCACCGCCTGCAGAGGGCGCCAGACCCCAGCACCCGCCCTGAGCCCAGGCTGCACAGCCACAGCTGTGACCTGAGCCCTGCCTTTTCAGGACCCACTGTGGAGACTTCTGGAGAATGTGGGGCGCCTCCCACCCTGACAGGACAAGCTGAGGAGGGTGTGGCTCTGCATCCACACTGACCGGACCCGTTGTGGAGGACGCGCCCACACTGGCAGCAGTCCAACCTCCTAAGGACCAGACGCTGGAGGAGGTGAGGAGAAGTCCCTTAGTGGACTGTCAAGGGGTTCGTGGTCTCAGGACCCCACAGAGAAAGGGCGCCCTGTGTAGACACTGGGGCTTCCGTCGTTTTGTGTGAGGAGACGTGGCCTCCTGCTGTGCTGTGCGCGGGGCTGTGGGGTCCCCCCTTTCTGGGCTCCGGTGATCCTTGGTCCTTGTCTGTGTTTGTGTGCTCGCGGATTCGGTTCCTTGGGCTCCTCAGATGGTCTGCAGTCAGGGAGCGTCCCCCTGCTTTGGTGCTCGTGCTCTCCCCACCTCAGCCCTGCGGGGTCCTTCCCGTGTCCACACCCACTCCAGGCTTGCGCCTAGTCCGGAAATTCGGGAGTCAAAGTGAGGACTCTGTAGCCGGTTTTGGGGAGAGTAGGTATTTTCCCAGTGTGGGTTCTTCTCTGAGCACAGTGCCTCCCCATCTCCGTGTGTACCCCTCCCTGTCTGTCGTCATTGTTGCAGGGCTGTCACTTTCTTGGTTCAGGGGCCTCCTGGGTATCTTGCTATCTTGGATGCAGGTGTAAATGAGATCGTTCTCAGCAGTCTCTTTCTGATGGGTCCTTCCGAGCACCTAGGAGTGCCACTAATTTGTGCATATTGATTTTGTTCCTTGCAAGTTCTTGAATTTATTAGTTCGATTGGCCTTAAACTTAATCTGCCAGTTATTTGACCAGCAGCATGGGTTTAATTGGGAAGAGCAGAGAATGGCAGTCTGGGCTGAGCAAGCTAAGGTCCCATCACAGGCAAGTGCGAGAAACAAAGGAGAGGAACATTATTTCATGGAGGAGGAAGAAGTTGGGAAGGGTGCTTGAAGGAAAGTCCCTTGGAGAAAGGCAGGGTGATGGAGAATTCTCACCAGCTGAGCTGCAAAGCTCCTACAAAAAGTCAGGAGATGAACCTCCAGCTTCCCCTGTGGGGCCTAAAATTGGTGAGTCTCTCCTGTGGGGGATTGCAATGTGGGGTCTGTAATGGGCACTGAGCACCAGGCGCCCCCTTCCAGCCTCCCCTTCTGGCATCCCCAGTCCACTTTACTGGGGCTTCCCTTCCTGCTTTTGCACAGTTCTAACCAGCTTGTGGTGGAACGTTGTGGAAAAACTGAAATTCCAAATCCACTGCTTCTACTGCACCTGAGATACAGGGGCCCATGATTTAATCCTCCCACGAGTCTCTTGCTAGCCCCACCTGTCCGTTACTCATTTTGAGAGTTGATATTACCAAAGTACTGTAATTCTAAAAATTTCTGAATTAGCTGTATTATTTCTTTTTAGGTATGAAGTTAACTTCCAATTATATGAATTTAATATTTTGGTCATTGTTTTCTAATTTTATTGCCTTATTCTTGGAAAATATAGCCTGATATTTAACTCTAGGAATTTATTGGCATATACTTCTGGCCTAAATAATGGCCTGTTTGTGTAAATGTTCAACTTATGCTTATATACTTACTGAAGACTCTTGTTTTGGGGTTAGGATGGCTACATTTATTAATAGATCAGGACTATTAGATTCTCTAAATTTTGATGTCTCTTAATTTAATCTAATTAAATTATCAGTTAATGAAAGAAGTTAAATTTTTTATGTACTACTGCATCTAAACTTATCAAAGTCTTTGCTATAATTAGACAAGTATGTCATCCTGTTTTTATACCAAGTCTCACATTAAAAAAATCATACTATCTGAAATATTATTTATTTTTATTATTATTTATTTTTTTTAAAAGATTGTATTTATTGGGGTACCTGAGTTAAGTGTCTACCTATAGCTCAGGTCATAATACCCGGGTCCTGGGATAGAGCCCCGCAGGGGGTTCCCTGCTCAGTGGCGTGCTTCTCCCTCTCCCTCTGTTATTCCCTCTGCTGTGTGCATGTTTTTCTTTTCTCACTCTCTCTCAAATAAATAAGTAAAATTTAAAGATTATCTCTCTCAAATAAATAAGTCAAATTTTTTTTCTCAATGGGAGGGAGAAGCAGACTCTCCACTGAGCAGGGAGCCTGATGCAGGGCTCAATACCAGGACCCTGGGATCATCACCTGAGCTGAAGGCAGACACTTGAACCGACTAAGTCACCCAGGCACTCCAGCTGTTTATTTATTTATTTATTTTTATTATGCATATGTTTTATCTCTCTTTTCTACAAGTCTTTTTTTTGATCTTTTTACTTTTTTCATAAAACTGAATTATTTCAAGATGACTTGGTCATCCTCTTTTCCCCAACCTCAAAGATCATAGAGTATATTTTAACTGTTAAAATAATATTAGTATTTAAGTGCTGCCTACACAAATTAAGGCAAATTATCTGTGATCTGTATTCCTGAAAATATTTTTTTTATTATGCCTTCCTATGCCAATGACATTTTATAAGGATCTAAATGTTTCCATTTGTGATTTTTTTTCAAGATAATAAAGCTATTACTTCATTCTTTTTTATATCTGATGTTATTTAAAAAATTTCTGTCAGTCTGATTCTTGTTTCTTTATTAATGAATTATTTTTTTTCTCTCTAACACTTGTGATTTTTTTTGTGTGTCTTTGGTATGTATGCCCTAGTTTGGGATTCATAGAGTCAACTCTAGTTATGAATATTTTCTTTCTTTTCTTGTATGTAAGTTTTAATCCAGTGTCTTGACTATTTTATGCTTGAGAAATAGATGTACATTAATATTCAAATATTTCTTTCCTTTTTCTTCTTTCATTTAAAAAAAGTCATTTATTTTATTTTATTTAAAAATATTTATTTATTTATTTGGAGTAGAGAGAGAGGGTCATGAAGAGTGGCTGATTATATACTTTCAATTTGGGAGGAGGTTAGGGATAGCACAAGCCTCCAAGGTATTTTATAAACAAGGTTTCCAGGACCTTGAGGGGGCTAGCTATTGTTAGGGAAAGGTCATTTATTACTATTTAGTAAAAACTCAGGGAAGAGACTCTTCTGATGTGTATCAGTGGGTATATGCTTGGGAGATGATTGCCAATGTATATCTTGAGGGCAGGGGTGGGGAGTAGAGATAAAGAAGTTTCCAAAGTAATTTTTACATGTGAAAGTAGATTTTCAGTATCCTGGGGGGTGGACTAAGAATGCTTTTTGCCCTGAGTGGATGTGTCCACATGGAAGCAGCTGAGTCCCCAGAGGAGCTTCAAGGACTTGTCAACAGGCTATGAGTAGTAAGGAAATCTAATTTCTTCTCTAGCTTTTGTTCCACACACATCACCTACATCTTACACCTCTTTTATATTGATAATTTTAATGCTTTGCTGGTATCCAGATGACTATATCCTTAAGTGACTTCTTATCTCTATTGAATCCATTATGTATTCTATCCATTGTATTCTTAATTCAACTAGATTACATATATTTAATCTATTAGTACCACTAGGTTCTTATTCTTGTTTTTATTTCAAAATCTTTCCTTATTTCCTTACATTATTTATTGGGTATATTTTAAATCCCTGAAATACTCACTTATTATATATAAGCTGTCAACCGTATTCTTATTTTGAGGTAGCTATATCTTTTTGGGTTTTAGGACATCATACCAACAATGCCAAATAATTTTCAGACAACAGCAGGATCTCCAAGAATTCAACTAAATTCTGACACTATCTACCTGAACATAGTGTAAGATTTCATCAGTTAATGGATCAGTCCTCCAAGACTATCTCCAACCCCACCTCAGATGCCAGTCTCACTGTAGGCCCCAGGTTATTACCTGTGCTTGTGACTGAGCAACTACAGGTTGGAGGTCCCAGTGGCCTACTTCTTACGTTCTTTTAATTTGCTACAGGGACTCACAAAACTCAGAAAAATACTTACTTTATGTTTGCCAGCTTATTAAAAGATATAATAGAAGATTTAAATCAATAGATAGATAAAGAAGTGCACAGGGCAAGGTATGGAGAATGGGCACAGAGCTTCTATTACCTTCTGTAAGACTGCCACTCTTCCTGCCTTTTCATACATTTCACAAACTAAAAGCTTTCTGAACCCAGTCCTTTCAGCTTTTCTGTGGAGGCTTCATGACATAGTCATGACTGACTAAATCATTGTCATTTGCTGATCTAATCTCCAGATCCTCTTCCCTCCCCAGATAATCCTGTATTGGGAGGAAGGGGAGGCAAAAAGTTGTGAAGGCTTTCACCAAGTGGTTGGTCCTTCAGGCAAACAGCCCTTGCCTTGAGTGAGGTCTGAAGGTCACTTCATTAACAGAACAAAACACACCTCTCTCACCCTTATCACAGGAAATCCCAAGAGTTTTAGGAGCTGTGAGTCAGTAGCCATGGTTGAAAACCAAATATTCAGATGACCAAAATATATTTCTTGTAAACCACTATATTACACTACATGCTTAAGTATTTAATTATGTGATCTTTTAAACTAATATTTTTCTAAGAGTATAAACTGTTCTGGCAGTAATCTGGATTGGGGAGTGATGTATTGCCAAATTTCTGTCGTTTTAGTCCAGGAAGTCAAAGAGAAAGAACAGGAGAGCCCCTTAGGGCAGGAAGTTCAAAGTAACAATGTTAACTACTACTACCTTTTCTTGATTTTTTTTTTTTTAAACAAGCAAATCTTCTCTTCAGAGTTGCAGTTTAAAGCCAAGAACATGCAGAATTGGGAGAAAAAATAGTTAAATTTGGAGACTTGCAGAGGTAGAATCAGAGTAGTGAAAGCCATTACAGCAACTGAACTAACTGAGGTCAGTCTTTGGTGAATCACAGAAACAGGTGGAGTTGTCAAACAAAGGAATCTTTGTTTACAACATACAAGGAGATCACAGGGAATAAGTTCCAAAGCCTTGACTGTTTGAACAGGAGAGAGATTTTTATTTAGTATTTAAGATGAATACTCAGAAGGGAGAGTTTTATTATTCCGTGTATGGTTGGTCATAAGGTTGTGGATGCATGCACATCCACATATGTATTTGTGCAATATGTATTGCATGTTCACCTGAATGAAGCTTGTATTCCACCGAGGGCAGAAACTTCAACGTTAGAATAAAGCAGAGGTAACTGTTGGACAAGGGAAAGGGACTCTGCAGGCTTCAAGAGCAGATAGAAACTAGATGGGGTCTTGGGCTCATTTTCTGGGACAAGGAATGCAAGGCCTTGATTGCTTTTGAAATAGCACTAGGAGTTTTGCCACTGATTTATTGTCTCAATAGCTTAGGCTATTTCCTGGTCTGGTGGTGACTGTTAGTTTTCCCATTGCCTTGTTCCCTCAAAATCCTTAAGGAGTGAGGTTTTTGCATTTCTTTGTAAGAACCTCCCAGGAAGTTTTGGAAGAAGTGTGCTTGGGCAAGTACACAGGTGGGGTATAGATCATTGAAAATAGCTGGGGACAAAAAATGATTTTCTTATGTCAGGAAAACTATATGTCATCTTAATTTTCTGGGAACCTCTAATTCTTTCTGCTGATGTTACCAGCAGGCTTCTGAGATATTACTGATTGTTCTCTTGTACCTAAGGAAAAAGAAATGTAGAAAGCAAAAGACAAAACTTTAAAATCTATCCTCCAACTCATCAATTCACTGCAGCCACCTCTCTGTCTTTCCCTTTCTCTTTTTCTTTCTCTTTCTCTCTCACTTTCTCTCTCACATACGCACAACACACGCAAATCATCTTAAAACAATTTTTAATTTTCCCTATTCCATTTTAATATACTTGAGGCATGATCATTTTCTTAGTAAATACAAGAAAAAAAAATCTAGGATTCCATCATTCTGTGTGATTAAAGTATTGAGGAATTTACTTCCAATAGCACTTATAAAAACACATTTTATTTATGTAATATTATATAATCAGGTGCCTGCATTTTTCTTATTCTCTAACTAGTGTTATTTGGCAATTAATATTTTGTCAATCAATATTCCCCTATATCTGAATGTGTGGGCAGTGAGAGATGAGTTAGAGGCAAGGATGGTGAACACTCCCAACAACTGCAGACTACATATATCTTAAGCCATGATTTTCTTTGCAAAGATCAACATTGATAATGTTCTACTCATACCTCCGTGTACCAGGAAAGAAGTAGCATATTTCTTGAAAGACACAGCTATCAAAGCTCCATTGAGAAACTGTAAAGATGGACAAGCGATTTCCAAATTACATATCTGATAATGGACATCTACTCTGATTATTTAAATATGAATAAAAATAAAAAACCTTACTAATAACCAAACAGAGTATCCAATTTTACATGTGAAGGAAATAATGGAAGAGACATGTCACCAAAAGTATATGGATGGCTTATAGGCACATGACAAATTTCTCAACATTTAGACATTAAAGAAATACAAATTAAAATCATAATGAGACATGCTTACATATCTATTAGAATGGCTAAAATTATAAAGGCTAATTGTACTTGGTCTGAGCTAGATTGAGAAGCAACAAAAAATCTAAACTGTTGTTGGCATATATCATGATACAACCACTTTGGAAAATAGTTTGAAAATTTTTTTAAATGCAAAATATGTTGCAGTTACAAAAATAGCCATTTTACTTCTAGGCATTTAACCAAGAGAAACAAGCCCTATGTTCATACAGGGACTTGTATATGAATTTCATAGCAGCTTTATTTTTAAGAATTGAAAACAGTGGAAATGTTCATCAATGTCCATCCATAGAGCAAAGAAAAATTATGATCTATTCATTAAAGAGATTACTATTCAACATCAAAATGAACTATTTACAATTGGAGATTCCCAAAGTAATGATGCTGAGAAAAGAAAAGCCAGGCAATGAATAGTATATACAGTGTGATTCCATGACTATAAAAAATCTAGAAAATACAAATTTATATATAGTCACAGTCATCAAATATATTGGTGTGATTTTAGTGCCTTCTTCTGTGATCCTATAGCTTCCTACACTTGCATCTCTGAGCATTTGTTACACCATGTGAAAATATGAACTCTTTCTCTTCATTCTGTCTTACTAGAATAAGAGTCCTTGAAATTTTATGGACAATTGAACTCTCAGTTATTAGCAGAAATTCTATCACACAGTAAGTTTCCAAATATAAAAGCCAGAGTTTTACAATGACTTCTAAGCTTTTACATGATCTAGCCACTCATTTAACCTCTGTGACCTCTTTCCCTGCTACTCTTCAGTCACTCACAGTGGCCTCCTTGCTATTCCTCAGATATGCCAGGCATGATCCAACCTTATGGCCTTCAATATAGCCAATTCCTTTGTCTGGAGTGACCTTATTGCTGATAGTTCTGCGCAAATTCATCACCTTTCCATACCTTTGTTCAATTGTCAGCTTCATTGTAACTACCCTGATCTTCCTATTAAAAATTTTAACTCCCCATCCCCTGCCTAGCAACCTTGATTTTTCTCACCCTGATCGAGTTTTTCTTTTTCCCCATTGTACTCATCCTTTTTGAATGCACTATGCAATTTTTATTAAGGTTTATAGCTTTGAATTGTCTCACCCATTAAAATAAAAGTTCTACAAAGCCAAGTATTTCATTTACCAGTGTAGTCTGAAGTAATATCTGCCATATAATAGTTCAGTAGACAACTGGTAAATTTCAAAATAAATTAATGTTGAGAATATACTGAATTTCACAAGTCATTTCAATATTTATTTCCAAAAAATAAACTATGTAAAACATACCTTAAATTTACTTTCAAAATATTTTATAGCATATAATGGACAATATACATAAGCCTTAAAGAAACAATCCTATAAATAACCATTTCATACCTACTTAAAAACTACATAATACCACACTCCTAGATCCTCTCTGAACGCTCTAAAATAACCCTAAAGGAAATACATTTTTAAAAATAACAGATTTTTTGTCAAATAATTTAATAAAATAAAAGTTTCATTCATCTATGTAGATCATAATAAATGTTTTTAATAAGCATGAAATTATAACTCTGAAGTGTGCTAAAATGAAACCACCTGCTAAGGGTGAGAGAATAAAAATAAACATCATGTTTCCAAATAAGAGGAATTTATTACCTTTGAATCAAAGCATGTGGATTTGTTCAAACTGGCAATAAAGGAATATGGAGACACAAACCATAGAAAGTCATATTTTAGATTTCTAAAAGACTTCGAAGTGAAAAGTATACATTCACTTCTCACTTATTGCTCCTACATATTCATGAATTTGAGAGAAAATATAGGCCCTGTGTGTCTTAGCAACTAATGGGATATTTTTTGATATTTACATGCTTACACATAGTATGTGTTATAGTCTTCTCTTTTACATGCTGTAAAAAGGTTAACCCCTTTTCTGCAGAGATCTGAAAATGTGAAACAGTGCCTGAGTAGCTGAATTCATCTAATTCAAATTTCTTGCAGGTCTAAGACCTATTGATTTTCACTTGACTGCCTCCTTTTTCATCTGTCAATTGGTTACAAATTCTGGTACTGAAGAGAATACATTGGGGCTGGTGGCTCAGTGTGTTAAAGCCTCTGCCTTCAGTTCAGGTCATGATCTCAGGATCCTGGGATCGAGCTCCACGTCGGGACATAATGTAACGACAGATAGTTTATATGGGAGCCCTTTGGGTACTCTGGTGGATGAATGTTTTTAAATTAGTTTTTCATGGACATGGGGAGTTAGAGACGAGAAGGGAGGTGGGGGAAATTGGAAGGGGAGCTGAATCATGAGAGACTATGGACTCTGAAAAACAATCTGAGGGTTTTGAAGGGGCGGGGGATTTGGAGGTTGGGGTACCAGGTGTTGGGTATCATAGAGGGCACTGCTTGCATGGAGCACTGGGTGTGGTGCAAAAAGAATGAATACTGTTATGCTGAAAATAAATAAAAAATTAATTTAAAAAATATTAGTTTTTCGTAAACTACAAAAAAAAAAAAAAAAGAAAAGAAAAGCGCTCCCATTTATAGCGTACACTTTATGGTTCACAAAGCACGTGCCAACAATAAAAATAATAATGGGTTACCGTTACACTTCATAGAAAAGGAGGTACAGGGAAATTGAATGAAAGGGAATAACAAAGTAGGTTCATAAGTCAATCTTCCTTGTAAAAAAATTAACCTGAAAGTGCGTTTCTGCCACCTCTCTCCTGTGTGACATTTTATCGATGGGAGATGGAAAATAAATGGTCTGGTTAACCTTTCCCTCCCCCTCAAAACCCATTATTTGAAAACACAAAAAGGGAAGTGAAGGGAGAAATCCTCCCACTCCCATCCCCACTCACCTCCATAGCCACCTCCTCTTCCAAGAACCTAGCAGACAAGGTGCCAAGAAGTGTTAGGTACCAGCAGTGGTCTCAGATCTCATTCAAGAATCATGGTGAAAGGCATTCAAAGAGATTGTGGGGGCACAGGGATCCAATTAAGGGGGACAAGTTTAAGGTTTGCCTGGTCCCCTAAAAACTAATGGCACTAGAGAAGATGAGCTTTGGGAACTATAGCATAATGGATACAATGTGTAAAAAGCTTCAGTGAGTCATGGTGGGAAGAGGCCAAGAGGGTAGCAAACACAGTCTTAGATGATGTTATTAATAGCACTATAGGCTCTAGATTTCCTGTTGTGGTGTTCTTTGCAAGACCAGCCCGGCCAAAGTGGATACTCTCAACCTGGAACAGAGGGTCTTGGAGATGCCAGCACGTGAGGTATGATGAGAGGGTAAAATGATAGGAGGTGTCCTTTGGAAGGACTGACTCCTTGACTTTAAAAGGGAGAACCCAAATCTGTAGGTAATATTATATCTGTAATATTATATCACTAGTCTACAAATAATCTACTCGCATAGTCATTTGGAAGCTTTTAGCAAAAGAATTCTTCCTCCTGATTGTAGTATAAAAGCCACAGAAATATACAGAAGACTCCTAGGATAGAAAGTTAAATCCAGTTATCCGTGATGCCTTGAGGAGGACCTGACCTATGTATGTCCTGGGATGCACTAGTAACTGTTACATGTGATAGGATTATATTTAATATATACAGTTTCATTTACTTCACAAAGGACATATAAATTTGAGAATAAAATATTTGATGAATCTATAAAGTCTATATCTATTTGTAACTAATGTGGTAGAATTAAGATGTTAATTTGAAAAAAAATTCATTGAACACATACACATATTCAATTGTTTTTATATATATAAACAGCATTATTTATTTATGTAAATAAATGCATTGTCAGTAAAATCCATTTACTTATCAATCATAAGGGTAATTTTAAGTACTAAGAATAAGAAATATGTGAAAAGATAAGTGTTCAAGAGTGCAGTTTGTGGTAATTAATACAATATGATAGGCTCATAAAAATGATATATTACTTGAACTTAAAAGCTTCTATAATTAAGCGATGACCACTTGAAATTTGTAATTAGTCTTGCTGCAGTTTTTCCTTGCACTTATTGCCCTTCCCCAGAAGTTCATTAAGAATTTCTGTGAATGTCCTTATGTTTAATCTCATTCATAGATTCCACTGCTGCTCACAAAACAAAGCCAAAAAGAGAGGTAACTCTATGTGGCACTCCATCCACAAGCAATACATTCATAAATAATTAAAAAGCTCTCTACTTCATTTGTTACCCATTCAGCTGATAATTTAAATGAGTAACTGAGGCCATTTTATCAGCACTTTTAATAGAATGCGACTCAGAAACTTCACAGTGTTATTTAAGAAGAAATGCTCACGTGTTAAGGTTTTTATTTTTTTAAATCAACAAAATAATTTTCAAATATTAAAAGCAAATGTCTCCTTTTCCTCCAAGTTTCCTTGCTATGTCAAAGTTACAAATAAATACATTAAAATCGTATTTTGAGTAGTAGATAAAAACAAAAGTTTTGAAACTGTGGGTTGAGTGTCTGGGTTAACTTGTATAAATATCTGAACTCAATGTATTTAGACTTTATTAGATTTTTTTTTTAGACTATTTAAAAATACATGCTGAGATAATGACAACATTATTTTATTCATTTTAATAAATAAATTATTTTATTTAATTATGTTTAGATATTTATTTATTAAATTAATGATTTAATATTTAATAATCTAAATTTGAAATATTTTAAATTCTAAAAATATTTATTTAATTAAATTGATATATTTAATATAAATATTTAATAAATTATTTAACCATTATTATAATTATGCAATACATTATGTATTGTGTAATAATTGCATTTTAATAAATAAATAAATGTATTATTTACATTATTTTATTATATTTTATTTCGTTGACAAAGAGAGGGAGAACGCAAACAAAGGGAGCTGCAGGCAAAAGGAGAGGGAGAAGTAGGCTCCCAGCTGAGCAGAAAGTTCAACCTGGGGTTCCATCCCACGACCCTGCGATCACCACCTGAGTCGAAGGCAGATGCTTAAGTGACTGAGCCATCCAGATGCCCAAGGCTTTGTATTCTTCGCTTCTAAATATTGATGCTCCTTCATCTCTGGAGTTAGTAAATTGATGTTGAGAATTCATATCAAAGAATTGATAGTAGCTGTTAAACAGAAACATGTAATTTAGGGGAAAAAAAAGAACAGAAGGAAGAGAAAGGCCAAAAGTCAAAAGCACATTAATATAAAATTTAATTAGATAAAAAAGCTGATATTCCTGAAGGGGGCTAATAAAAGAGCTGCAAAGAGCTGATAGGATTAGGAAAATTTTCCACTCCTGGTCATTTCATAATTTTAAACTATTCCTTATTAATAAATATACATAGTTCCAGAAACCCAAGCACATAGGAACATTTCCACCAAGTTTCCTCTAACAGCATTTACAAATTAGACGTTCAAACAATGCAGTTCATTACATGTTGCATCTGTATCTTAAAGTTTAAACACATTCTGTGACACATTTTCCAACAATTAAAATTAAAAAATATATATATACATATATATCTATGTATATATATATATACCTTATCCCTAAATGGAAAAAATATATATATAGAGAGAGAAACCTTATCCCTAAATGAAACCTTTCTTTGTTTATTAGATTAAATAGGTAAATTAGCAACAACAACAACAAACAGCTAATATTATAGAGGTAGGAACAATTTACCTTTTCATTCATTGCTATTTTCTAAAAATTCCTATTTTATTTTTTTCTCAAGTCTGTCATAATAATTTTCTAAATCTCCTGCCTTATTCAATTTTTTTCTTTTAGTGGAAATCTCTATTTCATATTTATTTTCTCTTCCTCCACTCTTTGCTCTAATAATTCAATGTATTATTAGATTTTCTGTTTTTCTCTTTATCCAGATATATCTTTTCTTTCTTTCTTTCTTTTTTAAATAATTTGATTTGCTGGCATTTTACATCAGTACATGCTTTCTTATGGATGTTAGAAATGTCTGTGGAACTACTAGAAGAATAAACTTTTTTACCTTTAAGAAGTTTACAGTCTAGAGTGCCTGGGTGGCTCAGTTGGTTAAGTGTCTTCCTTCAGCTTAGGTCATGATGCCAGGGTACTAGGATCCAGTCCTGCATCAGCTGCCTGCTCAGCAAGGAGTCTGGTTCTTCCTCTCCCTCTGCCCCTCCCTCTCTCTCTCTAATAAATAAATAAAATCTTTTAAAAAAAGACTTACTGAAATCTGAGACTGAATTACTAAATTCAGTCTTAATAGAAGACAGCTAAACAAAGCAATGATCACAACTGGAAAATTTAGCGAGATCATGATTTAACATTTTTGGTTGACACAGGACCTCTTTCAGTAACAACTTTCCCTAAATATCAATTTCTTTGTAAGGCAAAAAATTTTGACAAGAAATCCAGATCCTTCTGATCGTTTTCATATCAATTTAATGTGACATCCTCAGAGTATATAATCAAATATGTAATTATTCTATCTGTTGCCTTGTATATTGCCTGTATCTTTTTCAGACTCAAAGTTCCATTGAGGTAGAGTTTTTTTTTTTTAAAGCAGAGATTTTTAAAGTGTTTGATATATACAATATGCTTAATAAGTTTTTAAAAAACCTATGTATTACAGAAGCCTTAAACAGGCTTTAAAAAAAGAAGGTGATATTAGTGGTCATATCAAACAATTTTCAGGTTTCAGTCATGTAAATAACTACATTTCTCAGAGACAGAGAAACATACAAATGATCTGGGTCCAGTAGGATAATGCTAGCATGTGTTGTAAATTCTTTTATATGACCTTATTCTTGCAAGAATTGGTTATGTGGCAGAAAAAAAGGTATCACTATCTTATACTTTATTATTTAAAGAGATTTATGGAAGTGTTAATTTCTTACACTACCCCTTTGTTTCAGTGGACCCAATTTCCGTGGTAATGGTGAGAGGAAAGTAGGCAATTTAGGCAGCAGCCAAAATCACCTACAAGGCACTATAAAATAAGGCTTGTTCTAGATCATGGGTCTGTCCAAAGGGGAATGTTAAGGGGTAGAATGGATGATGGATGCATTGTGGACTTATAACTTTAAGATTAATACTGTTATGCCCCAATAATGGGTCTATGATTAAAGGAGCGAGACTGATGTAAAGCAAAGGTCAAGCAAAGCTTTATTTCATGACAAGCATCAAGAATCTAACCAAACGTTCGGGGCCACACCTCTTATGAGAGAAGGAAACCCTTTGCTGTTTCACAGTCTAGCTTTTAAGGGCAAAGGCCATGCAGTCAGGCCTGGCCACGCACAGGTGACCAATGAGATTTTAACACACACAGGAAACTCCACAGTGAGGCTAGGTGACCAATTGAGGTTCAATTTACCCTAGTATAGACATTTGACCCAGCCTATTACACCTTGATTAGGATTGGTGCAAAAAAGTTTCCCAAAGGGCGGAGGAGTGGGGCATACTCCTTAGTATCTAGGGAGACAATATGCAAACACCGCCCCCCTCCCGCTGATTGATGTCTCCACCTGGCCTGACCCACCCTTGTATATGGGCTTTGTTACCTGGAGCTGATTTCCAGGACTTGTTTTTAAGTGAATCCCCTGGGGGAAGGGGAGCAAGGACAGTTTAAGGGTTAACCTCAATGAAAGCCTCTTGCTAAAATATAAAAATATAAAATAGGTCCTTACATTACAACAACTCAGTAGGGAAAGTCCCAGTGTGGTGATAAAAGAAGTGAGGTAACTTGCATTGCACATTTTTTTTTAAAAAGTGTAAGTTGTATTATTCCGTGCCATGACATCATACTTTATCTTCATCTCTGTCTACTAGTTTAAAACTAGTTAAACAAATTCAACAATTTTTTAAAAAATATTTTATTTATTTATTTAAGAGCAAAAGCCAGAGAGAGAGAGAGAGAGAGCATGAGCAATATGGGGCTCGATCCCAGGACTCTTGAGATCCTGATCTGAACCAAAGGCAGACACTTAACTGACTAAGCAAATGAGACTCCCACAAACTCAACAATTTTATAAAATTTTTATTTGTTGGGGTGCCTGGCTGGAACAGTCAGTAAAATATATAAATCTTGATCTTGGAGTTGTACGTTTGAAATCCACCTTGGGTGTAGAGGTTTTATTTAAAAATAAAATCTTTAAAAAAATTTTTTTCATTTTTTTATTTAAGCCATTGTATGGCAGTGTTGATCACTATATTGTACACCTGAAACTAATATTAACCTTATTTTAACTAACTGGAATTTAAATAAAAACTTTAAAAATAAAATAAAAATAATAATCATAAAAATAATAAAGAGGAAAAATTATTTGGCAGGAAATTTTCTTAATTGCATTATTATTTATTATTATCATAGTCTGTGTGTGTCGGTGGGAAGTGGCTGGTATTACAGTGAGTTCCATATCTGTGTTACACTGAGGTCCATGTCTGTAGTCAGTCTTTTTTTTCTTTTAGTTTATTTTCAGGGATCCAAAATTCATTGTTTATGCACCACACCCAGTGCTTCATGTAATAAATTCCCTCCTTAATACCCACCACTGGGCTCACCCAACCACCTGCCACCCTCCTCTTCAAAACCCTCAGTTTGTTTCTCAGAGTCCACAGTCTCTCATGGTTTGTCTCTCCCTCCGATTTCCCCCAGCACACTTCTCTCCATCTCCCAGTGTCCTCCACGTTATTCCTTATGTATTGATTCTTATAAGAACTTTTATTTCTTTCCCTATTCTGCTTTGCATATGCTTACCTTAGATGTTAAAATGTTATAAACCTCTCCTGCCTGGTCCATTTTCTCTCTCTTCTCTCATGATTTCTCATGCTCTCCCTGCCAACCCCACATGCCTTACAATATCTGGATATGACTAATTTCTTCCTGAGCTACTTTATTCTACTCTGCCATATGGTTGCCCTTCCCTCTTCTGTACCATAACTTCTATCCCCTGCATTTGTGCTTTAACAATACCTAATTCTTTTCACTGCATCTGTATCTTTGAGGTCAATACTCAGTAGTGCAATCGCTGGGTCATACGCTAGCTCTATTTTACTGGAAAGAAGGGCCATATGCACCCCAGTGTTCATAGCAGCAATGTCCACTATAGCCATTCTGTTGAAAGAGCCAAGATCCCCTTCAACAGACAAACGGATAAAGAAGATGTGATCTATGGATACAATGGAATATCACTCAGCCATCAGAAAGGATGAATACCCAACTTTTGCATCAACATGGATGGGAATGTAGGAGATTATGTTAAGTGAAATAAGTCAAGCAGTGAAAGTCAATCATCATATGGTTTCACTTATTTGTGGAACCTAAGGAATAGCATGGAGGACATTAGGAGAAGGAAAGGAAAAATGAAGTGGGGGGATTGGAAGGGGAAATGAAACATGAAAAACTATGGACTCCAAGAAACAAACTGAGGGTTTTAAAGATGAGAAGGATGTGGGGATGGGTGAGACTGGTGATGGGTACTAAGGAGTGCACATATTGCATGGGGCATTGGGTGTTTTACACAAACAATGAATCATGGAACACTACGTCAAAAACTAATGATGTATTGTATGGTAACTAACATAACATAATTAAAAAGAAAAGGAGGGGTACAATACCTAACACTCAATCTTTGCTAGTTTCTTGTTTACCTCCTTTTAAGAGTAAGCTCATTAGTGTTTTTTGTTTGTTTGTTTTTGTCTCAACTAAAAGAAGAAAAATAATACACATTATTTTGAAAACTTTTTGAACAGTGTACAAACGTTAGTCAAGTCCACAATGTCTCATCTCTTCTTCCTCCTAACATGGCTAAGATGAAAAACCCTTTATCTGGGAAAAGATCATTCTCCTGCCACCTTGTGTAAGATTTTGGCTTTAGCTTAGATTATCCTTTCTTTCCTTTTCTGAAAATAAGTTGAAAATATTAATAGCCTCAGTTTCTTCTTCCAAAATATGACTGCTTCTTTACCAAGTGCAAAAGCAACCCATTTTGACCATAGTAAACAGCTTGGACCTACTTTTTTTGGCTCACTGTTTTAGTGAGACAAGTGGAGTGAAGATGACACACCATTTCCAAATGTATTAATAATTGGTAGACCATACTTCTAAATTGAAGATTTGTTGCCATTAAACTATGACCAGACTCGCTATAATTAGAGAGGTAAATTCTTTATATTTACTATATTTGAAATTACCATATAATACCAAAATAAAATTATGATTATGTGAAGAGTCTGTAATATTAAGAAGATGACTTTGAAATGATTGCTTATCTAAATGAAATTTCCCATTTTATAATCTTGTATAAGCTTCCGTTGTCATTTCCTATTTAAAATCTATTAGAAGGCACTCTTATTTTCCCTTAAGTGGGAAGTCAAATGTGGAACAAATTCATCCCAAAGGAACTGATTCTATATTCCACTGAAGACCAGGTGGCTTCCATGTGGCATTTTGCCTCTTGCATATTGTTCATCTCCTACAACAAATGGGGGTATGCTCTTTAGTAAACTAATTCAACTCAATTAGAGGCATTGTCTTCAAGGGATAACATCATAGAGACTAGAATCAGAATCATACTTTTGGGAAAATTGGGCCCAGGATTTTTGTTTTGTTTTGTTTTAAGATTTTATTTATTTATTTGACAGGCAGAGACTACAAGTAGGCAAAGAGGCAGGGGGGGGGGAAGCAGGCTCCCTGCTGAACAGAGAGCCTGATGCAGAGCTTGATCCCAGGATCCTGAGATCATGGCCTGAGCCGAAGGCAGAGGCTTAACCCACTGAGCTACCCAGGGGCCCCTGGGCCCAGGTTTTGATGGCTTCTTTCCTCAATCTTATAAAACCTATTTGAACTCTACTGGATGCCAGAACTGCTTAAAAATATTTGGTCCCTTGTAATTTTAACCTTCCAGTATTCAATGCACCTGATCCATGTAATATCCTATAGTATTTTTGTCAAATGAATACTCTCAAAGTATGTTTCTTGGGAGACACTTTTCAATTGGTTGCTTACATTTCTGCATTTATTATTTGTTCTAGGCCATCCTTTGAAGATGGTTGTATTGAATAGACTTGGAAGACAGAAATAGTATCTTTTTTTTTAACTTAACCTGTTGTGTTTGCAAATATTATCTGCCTCTGTTTTGATTCTTCTTGTGGGAACTGAGGCTCAGAACTGATATATAACTCCCACCCCTACACACACACACACACACACAAATACACACACACACACAAATACTGTTAATATTCTGGCTACCTCTATTGCTGTGAATAATAAACTATATTATTTCTGAACCATGAGTCTGCGTCTTCTATCAACACCCAAGAAACTACGGCAGACTCATACACCAGCTTTCAAATAAGGGAAAATAATCTCAGATGCTTTATATTTTTTGATAGTGTTACCTACTTCTGAACATATGACTGAACACATATAAAGCTGGAGCCCTTTCCATTTAGAGCTTCTTCTGTGGAAGAACTATGCATTCACTAGTAAACAAAAGTAGATTCATCTTTTTTTTTTTTTTTTCCTCCTGACACCATTTCCTCTCTCACACTGTTGCTCAAATTGGATGGAGTCTAAGGTCCTTTGAGGAAATTTTTGTTTAATGACTCAAAATAAAATAGGAAGAGTCTAAAGTGCTAAAAATACTTCTAGATAAAAGGTATAAGATCATGCCAGAAAGGATAGTAATTTTATCTAACAACTGCCTGTTCACCCCTTTTTTGTTCATTAACTAATCTCCAAATTCCTGACTAAATCCCTTTTGTAAGCCAGAATGTGAGCTAAAAACTGGGTTTTAAAAAATTTTCATTTGAAATCCAGTTAGTTAACATATATGGTTGTATTAGTTTCATGTGTACAATATAACATATAGCACTCAGTGCTCATCATGACAAGTGCTCTAATTAACCCCCATCACTTATTTAATCCATCACTCCTTTCAGATCCCGTCAAGTAACCATCAGTTTGTTCTCTGTAATGAAATGTCTGTTTCTTGCTTTGTTTCTCTTTCTATGTCTTATTATTTCCCCTTTGCTTGTTTGTTTTGTTTCTTTTATTCCATATATGAGTAAAGGTATTTGTCTTTCTCTGACTGACTTATTTCACTTTTAGCATTATACTGTCTAGTTCCAACCATGTTATTGCAAATGGCAAGATTTCAGTCTTTTTTATGGCAGAATAATATTCCATTGTATATACATACCACTTATTCTTTATTTATTCATCAATTGATGGATACTTGGGTGCTTTCCATATCTTAGCTTTATAAATAATGCTGCTATAAACATAGGGGTGCTAGAATCCCTTTGAATAAGTTTTCTTATATTCATTGGGTAAATACACACCAACAGGATTGTTGGATCACAAAGGACTTCTATTTTTAAATTTTATGGAAATTCCATACTGTTTTCAAATATGGCTGTATCAGTTTGCATCACCACCAACAGTTCACAATTGTTACTTTTTTTTTTTAAGATTTTATTCATTTGACAGAGAGAGATCACATGTAGAGAGAGAGAGAGGAGGGAGCAGGCTCCATGCCTGGCAGAGAGCCCGATGTGGGACTTGATCCCAGGACCCTGAGATCATGACCTGAGCTGAAGGCAGAGGCTTAACCCACTGAGCCACCCAGGCAGCCCCCACAAGTGTTACTTTTTCACATCCTCTCCAACACCTTTTGTTTCTTGTAGTGTTGATTTTAGCCATTCTGACAGGTGTGAGGTGGTATCTCTTTCTAGTTTTGCTTTGCAATTTCCTGATGATACATGATGATGGACATCTTTTCATGTATCTACTGAACATTTGAATGTGTGCTTTGGGGAAACACTTGTTCATGTCTTCTATCCATGGTTTTATTGGATTATTTGTTTTTGGATGTTGACTAAAAACTGGATATTAAGTAACACACAAGACAGGTTTCTTGAGCTTAAATTTTATTTGCATGAGTATCATTAACAGGAAAAAATATGCATATGTGTATGTACAAGTGTGTTTATGTATACATCTATCTATCTATCCTCTATCCCATGTCTTCTAATTGTGGTAAATCCTGTAAGGTGGGGAATGGGATAGTCTGAAGAAATATGCTTCTGGATATGCTGGGTAAGCAAATTTAATTGCACTCAGATGCATTGGATATAAGTGAATCACTCAAATGAGTTATTTAATATTATATAGAAACAAATTAAAAGTTTATGTAGTTGAAAATAATAGGTAGTTAAAATAATTTTTTTGTTTGTTGTTTTTGTGTCTTTTTTTGTTTATATATACTATGGTGTGAATGTTTATGTCTCCCAAAATCATATTATGGAATCTAACTCTGGAAGTGATAGTATTAAAACTTAGGGGCCTTTGGGAGGTGATTAGGTCATAAGTGGGATTACAGTCCTTTTAAAGGAGACCCCAGAGAGTTCTCTTGATTCATTCATCATGTACGTTTACAGTGAGAAGATAGCCATCTATGAGGAAGTGGGCTCTCCCTGGATCTGCCCATTCCTTAATCTTGAACTTCTCCGTTCTAGAACTGTGAGAAATAAATTCCTGTTCTTTATAAGCTATTAAGTCTATATCATGTCCGTTATAGCAGCCTGCATGCAGAAGGACACTATGACCTAAAATGAGAGCAATAAATATAAAGTTTCAGTAAAGTCAGTTGGTACAATGTTTTTTTTTTTACTTAGAGAAGACATGCTGCTTCATGTTAAACCTTGATATTGTATATGTTTCTTGAAGGGCCACTTCTTACTCCTTTGTGTGTTTTCCACAAAGTCCAGGATGATGCCTTACATAAAGGTAATATTTTATAAATACTGTTGGAAATATATACTTCTCTAAAATCTTATTTTGCCTACAGATTACTTGGATCCACTTTGCCTTGTGTAGAATATTTGAAATATATTAAGAACAGAATGTCTCTCTAAATAACATTTAGAATCATCATTAGTTTATGACTCCTGACTCATTTGTTTATGCAGTGATACTTACTTCAAGAACACTGAAATTTGTAATATAATTTTGAATTAATCACCAAGCTAGTTTATTTTAACTTATGAAAAAATAATTTCTCATGTTGGTTTAATTCTGCTCTTATGTTATGGTCATGACATTTTCATTAAAATAAAGTAGAAAATAGAAGTAAATAATTAATGAAAAATAAAAAATAATAAATAAAAAATAAAAGCAAATCTCTTGTGAAATGTTAAACTTTTCTTACTTATTTTGTTTTGCTTTTCCTCTACCATGCTGGCAAAGCTGTATGTTGCTGATAAGTATAATTTTCTAGGTGGTAGGTTTGTTACTTTTACTAAAATTTTCAAAATATAAAGAGTTGAATAGTCATGGATTGTTTATTAAACTCCTTATCTACACATATAAAAATAAAACAATGATGGTGACCTGGGTATTTCTAAAATTGTATTCTGTTTTTCCATATTATGGTTTACAATGTAATTAATAAAGATTCTGCATATATTAACATCCATCCCCTTCTATCTCATCTGTATGTCCATACAGAGCATGTATGATTTCTATTCATTTCTATGTTGTGGTGAAGAGATTGTCTGAAGTAGCCTATATTTATGCAGGTAGATCTTAAGCTACGGTGCTCTTGTTTATTTGCTTGTTCGTGATCAGTATGTCTGAAAGATGATAACTATTGCATCAGGTGTGACGATTAAAACATATTATTGGTGCCTGATACACTGTGATGAAATAGGTAAGTCAATTCATAATTTGTTAATTAAATTAGAAAAGAAATTCCTTTGGATTTGTTCTTTATTAAAGTTTTTTTTTAACGAATTCCTTGGGATGTTTTTTGTGTAATATATATCACATGCCTCAACCTTTAAATTTGAATGTAGAAAAGAGTTATCAGAATGAGCCTAGAAAATATTGTTATGGGGGCGCCTGGGTGGCTCAGTGGGTTAAGCCGCTGCCTTTGGCTCAGGTCATAATCTCAGAGTCCTGGGATCGAGTCCCACATTGGGCTCTCTGCTCAGCAGGGTGCCTGCTTCCTCCTCTCTTTCTGCCTGCCTCTCTGCCTACTTGTGATCTCTCTCTGTCAAATAAATAAACAAAATCTTAAAAAAAAGAAAACATTGTTTTGAAATATTTTTGTTCTGTTATATTATGTTAACTTAGGAAATAATGGTAGTTATTTTTATTAGCATTTCCTACTTTCCACATGCCCTTACAGATGAGATATCATGTTTTCCCTACTCTTTTTATCGTGGTTGTTATATTCTTCATGATCAATAACAATCAATAAAAATTCACAACATTAATTTTCTTTGGGAAAGTGATATTTTAGCAAGAATCCATGACCAAAAATTTTAGCTGTTGTTCTTCCAGGAGATGAGACTATCAATGTTCCCGAAATTTCAAGAAATAGAACTTATTAATTGTGTTGGTTGATGTTTATTGTCTCTGAACTTAGAGGTGCATAATTCAATTTAAAATTTATTTTGGGGGCACCTGGGTGGCTCAGTGGGTTAAAGCCTCTGCCTTTGGCTCAGGTCATGATCCCAGGGTCCTGGGATCGAGCCCCGCATCGGGCTCTCTGCCTAGCAGGGAGCCTGCTTCCTCTTCCCTCTCTCTCTGCCTGCCTCTCTGCCTACTTGTGATCTCTATCTGTCAAATAAAATAAATAAAATCTTAAAAAAAACGGAGTGGACCTTATGGGGGTGCTTATCTGAAATTGAGGGACATTATAAAAAAATAAAAAATAAAATTTATTTTGAATTGAAAACAAGATCTTACTGAAGTTTAGGCATCCCACTTTATATCAGGCCTCCAGTACATTCTAATTTATTTATAGAAAATATCATAAACATGAATGACACTTTTCCTATTGCATTTATATGAAACTGCAATGACTCAAAGATGTCAGATTTGAAAAGCACTACCTTTCTATAATTTCTGTTTCCTAGGAGGAATGGATATACCATTTTAGCTCAATTATCCAACAGTATTCAAAACCACCATGAATTTTAAAACATAGTTATTACACCCTAAAAATCAAGTATGAAAATGTATAAACAACCAAATCTCTATCTGTAAATGAAATACTCCCACACAGACGGGTTTTAAAACTTTCTAACTTAAGGAATTTGATAGCACAGACTCAGGGTAGTAGTTTCAGTGCCTACAGTATACTTTCAGGGAGAGAGTAATGTAAGCTCTGAGTCACTTTCTGCCTAGAGATGACCTAATAGTGGTTCTGGCATTGTTTGTTTGTTTTTGAAAATACGTTCCTGGGCGTCATTCAGAAAATGCAGAGTTTGGCATCTATATAAATTAAGGATGATCTTTTTGAACTTTTGTCTTTCATTACATCAAATTAACATAATTGGACAGAAATTCCACTAAATTAAGCATTGTTAGGAAATGTGTAAATTGGAGCTACTCAAATTAGTTGCTCTTTGAACTATGTGCTGTTGGTTCAGGATTAGATAAGGAGTTTGAAGGCAAACCTAAATCATTGCTTCCTTTTTTGAGAGATTCTCAGTATATTTTCTTAAAATTAGCTGAAATAAACAATGTGTTTAGTCGCAAAGTGATTTGCATTTTTGCACAAACTCCCTATCTCCTTGAGAATTATAACAGATATTTCATGAAACATCATTGATCTTTACTTTGTTACACTGCTGTAAAGTACATTCAGAGTTGCCAGTTAAAGGTGTTAGTGTTGAGATAAAATGTCATGCATTTTTCTTCACTTCCATGAAAATGAACACAGTAATTTATTAAGACACAATGAAGAAAAAAAAATTGACAATGAGTTCCAGATTTTAAAAATCACTTGCCATTCAATCCAAATTGTGAGTTTGATCGGTTACCGAACACTTTATAATGCACCCCCGGTAATTTTACAGAGATTACTTTTTTCTTACCAATTCTTGATTATTCTGTCTTGCAATGCAGAGAAAGCTAACTAATTTAAAATAAACTTCCGTTAATTTTGATTGTTATAAACTTAAAATTGACTAATTTCCATATACAGAGTTTAAAATGTTCACAATTTACATTAAATATATATTCTGTGTATACCTTGGAAAAATTATACTGAAAATTGAAATTAAAATGATGTTGTATATAGCTGCAAGAAGCCGCCTGTCCCATTTCATCTTACTATATAAGTTGTGTCAGGTAATTTATAAAATCCCTGCTGCATAACAAATCTATTTTTTGTTGGAATGGGTAGTAATGTTTCTTCTTATTTCGAAATAAGAGTTGGTCTATGAGTGCCTCTGCAACTGTATTTTTCCTAAGTGGCTTCATGGTCTTGAACTGAGAAAGTTCAGAGCATTAAACATCAAAGTAATATATTTTGACATAATTAGACATCAAGGAAATGCAATTAAAATGACACTGAGATATCACTACACACTTACCAGAATGGCTAAAATAAAATATAATGACAAGCCCAAAAGAAAAAAATATACCATTTGATGATACACAATGGCAAGTTGTACCATAACTTAACCATCTCAGACTAGTGTAGTGTTAAATTTGTTTTTCTAAGCCATGTTTTGGGTCACTTACCACTTTTCAAGCATATAAAGTGCTATCATTTTACTTAAAACTGTGAAATTTGGTCAGATTTAAATTTCAATTTATGTTAAAACATTCTGTAAACTGTGTTAGACTTTGACATTTGTTCCCTCAGTTCAGTGAATAACACTATATCATATTCTGAAAAATACGCTAATTTTTTATTATTTTGAAAAATATCCCTTTTTCCTCTTATGGTAATTATGAATATGAATTAATAGTAGAATTTGATATGGTCCAGTATGACCATAAATACTTTATTGTATATTATCAAATTTAATAATGAATATAATGTACTTCTTTGGACAATTTTTAAAGACCAGTCTACTCTTAAAACAAAAAAAATGGAGATGCACTTCTTTAGTTCACACAAATTTCATTTTATTATATATGACCTCAGATAAATTTCAACAAATCATAATTTATTAAAATCATGTCTACTTAAAAATCTCATAGAAGAGTTAAACCATCAAAAATAAAAATAAACACACACAACACACACACATCACCCATGTATTGGCAAATCACAATTGCTGTAACAATACATTAGGCATTCCACAGTTAAGGGCTATCAAAATTTCCATCAGTGACAAAAAGATTTGTATCCAAATGGACTGATTTTCCAGAATCCAAGAAAAAGTCTCCTAGGATTTATTTAAAGATAAATATTTGAACAAATACTTCTTAAATTTAGGAAATTCAGAACATACGATTAAAGAATATTTGCAGTGCAGACTATATTCAATCCTTCCTTCAAAATGTGCCTTTGAGTACATAATTCTGTTTTCTCAATCTAAATTGAGCTGTCTTCCAAGGAAGTTTTCCAAAATGTGTGTCTCTGTGTGATAAATGTTCTAAGACCTAACATGCTTCATTGTATTTTTACTGTGCTCTCAAATTTAATCAATAATTTGGATTGATGTATAATACCTAGTTTCAAATATCTTTTCCATCTATAAAAACTCCCAGCTGTCTCTTTATATGCTATTACTATTGAGAATTGTGCTGTCAGTATTATTCTTGTACATTTTAGGTGATCTGTTCTTCTCTTGGGCATCATTTATGCTCTTCTCTGTTTTTGATATTCTTAAAACTCACCATAATGTATACGAGTGGTTTTTAGTGTGTGTAGTTTTTGTTTTGTTTTGTTTCTGATATCTCATGTTTGGCATCATTTTAAGTCTGGTATCTTTTATCTTTCTTTAATTCTCCAAAATTTATCTCAGTACTTATTTAAATATTTTCTTTATTTTTTTTTCTCTTCTGCTGTATTTGGGCAGAAGTCATTAATTTGTTTGTTTTTCCCAACTCATTTATTCATTTTACAGCTATATTCATCTTAGTCTCCATTTATTGTATTCTTTATTTCAACAATTTTCACTTAATTTATATTCACAGTATAGTATCTTTCTTTTCCTTGTATATGTATATCATTATTTTATCATATACTTTTAAGCTATTTTTAAAAATATTTTATTTATTTATTTGACAGTGAGAGATCACAAGTAGGCAGAGAGGTGGGCAGAGAGAGAGGAAGAGAAGCAGGCTACCTGCTGAGCAGAAAGCCCGATGTGGGGCTTGATCCCAGGACCCTGAGATCATGACCTGAACGGAAGGCAGCGGCTTAACCCACTGAGCCACCCAGGCGCTCCTTTTAAGCTATTTTTTAAAAGTACAGTCATTCTTTTTTTTTTTTTAAGATTTTATTTATTTATTTATTTGACAGAGAGAGATCACAAGTAGACAGAGGGCAGGCAGAGAGAGAGAGAGGGAAGCAGACTCCCTGCTGAGCAGAGAGCCTGATGCAGGACTTGATCCCAGGACCCTGAGATTATGACCTGAGCTGAAGGCAGTGGCTTAATCCACTGTGCCACCTAGGCGCCCCTAAGCTATTTTTTTAATTCCTGTTCCAATAACACTTGGATTGGCATATAAAGTTAACCACATCATATTTTTTAGGTAAGTAATTGTACTTTTTATGTGCATAGTTATTTTGGTCCATGAGTTCAGCTCTTCTTAGGATCATCAAATCTCTGTAAAGTCTGGGTATGCTAGGATTTTCTAAGCAACAATAAAATACATTGAAACCTGGTAGCTTAATTATAATAATGTTTTCTTTCTCAATCATTCATAATAGTATTCCATTCTGAGTAGCTTCCTTCTATTTTGCAGCTTTAGTGTTTGGAAAAACTTGAAATGTGATATTACTGTGATAATGTGAATTAGTCAGGGTTTTTCAGAGAATCGGGAAGAGAAAAAAAGGAAGATATTCTCCAGGGCCAACTCTAGAAGTGACTATTAAAACATCTGTCCAAATTCAATTGAACAAAACTCAGAAATGCCATCTCCAGTGAAATACAAAAAAGATTATATATAGTTCTGGGCACACACATCTCATTTGACCCAATGATGTATATCAATGAAAGACTGAAGGCCAATCACCACTCCATGGGAGAATTTAAAAATAAATTTACTAATGAGGCCAAGAATTCAGAATCACCAATACTTCAGAACTAATAATAACTGCCTTCACTTGATTTTATTCTATAAGATAAACCCTATGATCAAGTTTCAATTTTAAATTCTTACAATTTTAAATTCTTAAATCCTTATGAAGAAGCATCATTTGGAGGGAGCAGTTTTCATAATTTATCATCCATCAGCTTTTTTTTAAAGATTTTATTTATTTATTGGACACAGAGAGAGAGAAAGAGAGCGAGAGAGAGAGATCACAAGTAAGCAGAGAGGCAGGCAAGCAGGGAGGGAAGCAGGCTTCTTTTTGAGCAGAGCCCGATGTGGGGCTGGATCCCAGGACCCAGAGACCATGACTTGAGATGAAGGCAGAGGCTTAACCCACCACCCACGTGATGAGAGAGCCACTCAGGTGCCCCTCATCCATCAGTCTTAATTGATTGGAGGAAAATGTGTGGAGGAATAATGCCTTAGGGAGCTAATCTCTCTAAAGAATTTTCAAGTCTTTACCCCTTCAAGGTTTTTGTAAAGTTCTGATAGCCTCTAAACATCTAGTGGATTTCTACAGTGACAGGCCTGTTAAAACCTGTCTTCAAACCAGGAATAGAGCTTGAAACATACCAGTCAAGGGCAACTTTGAGTCTTTTAAGGAATTTATCATCATTTCTTTCTTTTTGGTTAATATCTGAAATAGTTCCATATTACACTGGCATAATTTCTCCAGAGCTGACTTTGAAGGAGGCATTCAGTTCCAGCTAGTTCCATATTTTGGCAAGAACTATACTTCTATATTAAAAAAAAAACATATTTTAGGGCACCTGGGTGGCTCAGTGGGTTAAAATCTCTTCCTTCGGCTCAGGTCATGATTCCAGGTTCCTGGGATTGAGTCCTACAGTGGGCTCTCTTCTCAGCTGGGAGCATGCTTCCATTCCTCTCTCTCTGGCTGCCTCTCTGCCTTCCTATGATCTCTGTCAAGTAAATAAATAAAATTTTTAAAAAAACATATTTTATACCAGTTATCCATGTTTATTAACTAAGATATCACAATACAAATAATACAAACAGTTGCTCTTTATTAATACCTTCAACCAAGATCAAAAAATATGTCATATTTTCTCCAAAAATTTTATATCATCTGATAGGTCAGATATATATATAAAATTACTTTTAAAGTTTTAAAAATATCAGCAAATATTTTCATTTAAATGCAAATTTGAAAAAAAATCTACTTTTCCAAACACGACTTTTTATCCTATTTATTTTGAATTTTGTCAACAACTGATAAAATGTTTAGCGAGACTATAAATGTTAGATCGAAAAAAATGATTAATAGATGTAGGTTCAAATTATTATGTTCCATTAAAAATGATTTAGTCTTTGATGAACATCTGTTTGGTAATATGTTGATCCAGATATAGTAAATTAAAGACATATATAAAATTATAGGGAAATGACATCTTTCGTTCCATTATGAGTAGAGCTTTTAAAATGCTATTTGTCACAACCTGTCATCTTGTCATTATGTAGCATTATGTAGCAATTAAAAAATGTATACTCTTCACTTAGAAGTCTTTTAGAAATCTAAAATATGACTTTCTATGGTTTGTGTCTCCATATTGCTTTATTGCCAGTTAAAACAAATCCACATGCTTTGATTCAAAGGTAATAAATTCCTCTTATTTTGAAAAAGGATGTTTATTTTTGTTCTCTCACCCTTAGCAGGTGGTTTCATTTTAGCACACTTCAGAGTTATAATTTCATGCTTATTAAAAATATTTATTTTGATCTACATAGATGAATGAAACTTTTATTTTATTAAATTATTTGCCAAAAAATCTGTGAGTTTTAAAAATGTATTTCCTTTGAAGGGTTATTTTAGAGCATTCAAAGAGGATCTAAGAGTGTGGTATTATGCAGTTTTTAAGTAGGTATGAAATGGTTAATTATAGGATTGTTTCTTTAGGCTTATGTATATTGTCCATTATATGCTATAAAATATTTTGAAAGTAAATTTAAAGTATGTTTTATGTAGTTTATTTTTTGGAAAAAAATATTGAAATGACTTATGAAATTCAGTATACTCTCAACATTGATATATTTTGAAATTTACCAGTTGTCTACTGAACTATTATATGGCAGATATTACTTCAGACTACACTGGTAAATGAAATACTTGGCTTTGTAGAACTTTTATTTTAATGGGTGAGACAATTCAAAGCTATAAACCTTAATAAAAATGGCATAGTGCATTCAAAAAGGAAGAGTACAATGGGGAAAAAGAAAAATTCGATCAGGGTGAGAAAAATCAAGGTTGCTAGGCAGGGGATGGGGAGTTAAATCTTTTAATAGAAAGATCAAGGTAGTTACAATGAAGCTGACAATTGAACAAATGTATGGAAAGGTGATGAATTTGCGCAGAACTATCAGCAATAAGGTCACTCCAGACAAAGGAATTGGCTATCTTGAAGGCCATAAGGTTGGATCATGCCTGGCATATCTGAGGAATAGCAAGGAGGCCACTGTGAGTGACTGAAGAGTAGCAGGGAAAGAGGTCACAGAGGTTAAATGAGTGGCTAGATCATGTAAAAGCTTCGAAGTCATTGTAAAACTCTGGCTTTTATATTTGGAAACTTACTGTGTGATAGAATTTTTGCTAATAACTGAGAGTTCAAATGTCCATAAAATTTCAAGGATTCTTATTCTAGTAAGACAGAATAAAGAGAAAGAGTTCAGATTTTCACATGGTGTAAGAAATGCTCGGAGATCCAAGTGTAGGAAGCTATGGGAGCACAGAAGAAGGCACTAAAATCACACCATATATTTGATGACTGTGACTATATATAAATTTGTATTTTCTAGATTTTTTGTAGTCATGGAATCACACAGTATATACTATTCATGGCCTGGATTTTCTTTTCTCGGCATCATTACTTTGAGAATCTCCAATTGTCTTTGCTCTATTGATGGACATTGATGAACATTTCCACTGTTTTCAATTCTTAAAAATAAAGCTGCTATGAAATTCACATACAAGTCCTTGTATGAACATAGGGATTGTTTCTCTTGGTGAAATGCCTAGAATAAAATGGCTATTTGTGTAACTGCAACATATTTTTCATTTAAAAAAATTTTGAAACTATTTTCCAAAGTGGTTGTATCATGATATATGCCAACAACAGTTTAGATTTTTTGTTGCTTCTCAATCTAGCTCAGACCAAGTACAATTAGCCTTTATAATTTTAGCCATTCTAATAGATATGTAAGCATGTCTCATTATGATTTTAATTTGTATTTCTTTAATGTTTAAATGTTGAGAAATTGGCCATGTGCTTATAAGCCATCCATATACTTTTGGTGACATGTCTCTTCCATTATTTCCTTCACATGTAAAATTGGATACTCTGTTTGGTTATTAGTAAGGTTTTTTATTTTTATTCATTTTTAAATAATCAGAGTAGATGTCCATTATCAGATATTTAATTTGCAAATCCCTTCTCCATCTTTACGGTTTCTCAATGGAGCTTTGATAGCTGTGTCTTTCAAGAAATATGCTACTTCTTTCCTGGTACACGGAGGTATGACTAGAACATTATCAATGTTGACCTTTGCAAAGAAAATCATGGCTTAAGATATATGTAGTCTGCAGTTGTTGGGAGTGTTCACCATCCTTGCCTCTAACTCATCTCTCACTGCCCACACATTCAGGTATAGGGGAATATTGATTGACAAAATATTAATTGCCAAATAACACTAGTTAGAGAATAAGAAAAATGCAGGCACCTGATTATATAATATTCCTTAAATAAAATATGTTTTTATAAGTGCTATTGGAAGTAAATTCCTCAATACTTTAATCACACAGAATGATGGAATCCTAGATTTTTTTTTCTTGTATTTACTAAGAAAATGATCATGCCTCAAGTATATTAAAATGGAATAGGGAAAATTAAAAATTGCTTTAAGTCGATTTGCGTGTGTTGTGCGTATGTGAGAGAGAAAGTGAGAGAGAAAGAGAAAGAGAGAAAAAGAGAAAGGGAAAGACAGAGTGGTGGCTGCAGTGCATTGATGAGTTGCAGGATAGATTTTAAAGTTTTTTCTTTTGCTTTCTACATTTCCTTTTCCTTAGGTTCAAGAGAACAATCAGTAATATCTCAGATGCCTGCTGGTAACATCAGCAGAAAGAGTTAGAGGTTCCTAGAAAATTAAAGAAGAGATATAGTTTTCCTGACATAAGAAAAGTCATTTTTTGTCCCCAGCTATTTTCAATGATCTATACCCCACCTGTGTACTTGCCCCAGCACACTTCTTCCAAAAATTCCTGGGAGGTTCTTACAAAGAAATGCAAAAACCTCACTCCTAAGGATTTTGAGGGAACAAGGCAATGGGAAAACTAACAGTCACCACCAGACCAGGAAATAGCCTAAGCTATTGAGACAATAAATCAGTGGTAAAACTCCTAGTGCTATTTCAAAAGCAATCAAGGCCTTTCATTCCTTGTCCCAGAAAATGAGCCCAAGACCCCATCTAGTTTCTATCTGCTCTTGAAGCCTGCAGAGTTCCTTTCCCTTGTCCAACAGTTACCTCTGCTTTATTCTAACGTTGAAGTTTCTGCCCTCGGTGGAATACAAGCTTCATTCAGGTGAACATGCAATACATATTGCACAAATACATATGTGGATGTGCATGCATCCACAACCTTATGACCAACCATACACGGGATAATAAAACTCTCCCTTCTGAGTATTCATCTTAAATACTAAATAAAAATCTCTCTCCTGTTCAAACAGTCAAGGCTTTGGAACTTATTCCCTGTGAACTCCTTGTATGTTGTAAACAAAGATTCCTTTGTTTGACAACTCCACCTGTTTCTGTGATTCACCAAAGACTGACCTCAGTTAGTTCAGTTACTGTAATGTAATATCAAGCATATCTAGTTAGTTGATCATTTTGTTCAAGTCTTACATATCTTACCAATATGATGACCATTTGTCTATGTAATCTTAAAATAAGGGTGTTGAAATTATTTTCCATTTGTCGTCCAAGGTAGAAGTTATGATTTTTGTTCTTAGTTTTTCCCTATATATCCCCAAATCTGTTGTTACGTATTAAAATTCAAGAATTATTATACTCCCGGGGCGCCTGGGTGGCTCAGTGGGTTAGGCCGCTGCCTTAGGCTCAGGTCATGATCTCAGGGTCCTGGGATCGAGTCCCGCATCGGGCTCTCTGCTCAGCAGGGAGCCTGCTTCCTCCTCTCTCTGTCTCTGCCTGCCTCTCTGCCTACTTGTGATCTCTCTCTGTCAAATAAATAAATAAAATCTTTAAAAAAAAAAGAATTATTATACTCCCTGATGAATTCATCCTTTTACTCTTCTGTAATTTTGACTTGATCTTTATGTCTGATAATGAAATTTGCTTTAAAATCACTTTTCATTATCTTGATATAACCACCAAAGTTATAGTGTGATTAGAGTTAATATAGCATATTTTTTCTTTTACTTTTTAAAGCACTTCTATATTGAATCCTGACAAAGAAACAAAACAGCTTTTTAACTCTGGAAGCATCTTTCTAAATTATCCTTTTTTTTTTTTTAATGAAGCAGTAGCAATTTTTGTTAAGGGACCTAAACTGAAAGTAGGTTTAGAAATTTATTTATTTTTTTATTTATTTAGTAAAAGATTTTATTTTATTTATTGACAGCAAGAGAGAGAGAGAGAGAGAGAAGAAGGACACAGACAGGGGGAATCATGTGCAAAGGGAGAGGAAGAAGCAAGCTCCTTGGGGTGCAAGTAGTCCCATGCAGGGCTGGATCCCTGTACACTGGAATCATGACCTCAGCCAAAGGCAAACATCTGCTTAAACAACTAAGTCATCCAGGCACCCCTAGAAAATTAAAAAAAAAAAAAAGGCCTTTTAAAACATTTTGTTTCTTTCTTGTTTTTTTTTTAAATATTTTATTTATTTGACAGACAGAGAGACAGGAAGAGGAACTATAAGCAGGGCAGAGGGAAAAGGAGAAGCAGGTTTCCCACTGTGCAGAGAGCCTGATGTGGGGCTTCATCCCAGGACCCTGGGATCATGACCTGAAAAGAAGGGACACTTCTTGGAGGAAGCCACCCAGACACCTCTTTTCTTTGTTTTTAATATATGGCAACTGATGCTTCCCAGCCACGAGGAGCATATTACCCATTGATTAAATCTTTGATAACAACCTATTTAAAAAGGTGTGTAAATATATACTTACTCAGATTTATACACTTTGTGTTTTCTTCATAGTTTGGGGCTGGACCCCATGGTCACAACACTGCTTCCAGTCTTTGCCTTCCCATCTTTTGATACCAGGTATTTGGTCAGCAAAGCAAATTAGTATCAAAATTGATAAGCCCTTGGCACCATATCTCTGGAGCAGGGCTTGCTCTTAGCCAAGGCCCAGAGCAGTTGACCTCCCCTCACTAGTGCTATAGCCCCAAGGACTAGGTCCCTGCCACCAGAACTCAGTCTTACATGTTATGCTAAGCAGACAAAACCAAACCAGGAAAGCTCCGACAGCTTTCACTGGCATGCCTCATCTCCAACTCTCTCGACGTCTAGGCAGTACCAGATGACAGGGAGGGGTCTTGGTCCAACATATGGGAGGGAAGGAAGTAGCCACGAGCAAGTACCTGCCTCTCTGTTCCTTTCTTTCATGAGCAGGTTGTAAGGAGGAGGAAGAGGAAGGGGAAGAGAGGTGAACTTCAAGGGGTGAAGGCCTCAGGTAGGCAGCTGGCTCCTGCCAGTAGGAAAGGGACAAAGGAGAAGGCAGTGAGTCTTGCAGGGAGGGTGGGGGGTAAGGGTTACAGCTTATGACGGAATCTGGACAGGAGTAATAGGGATACTAGTCATTTGAGTCCACCATTGGCAAGCTGGGCTGGGTGTCAGGGCAGATAGGCCTCCCTGGGCAACGGCACATGAGAGAAGGTGGAATTCTTCTCTGAGGAGCAGGTGAAGCTTTAGGTGTTGGGAAAGCATAGACAGTATTGTTTCAGGGCCAAGGACAGGTCCGGGTACTCCTGGTTGGAGGTCAAGGCCACAGTATGATCCAGGTCTTCTACCAGCAGCTTGAAGGTACCACATGCCAGCCACCCCTCATTATTGTGTATAACTCTCTGGTGCACTTATTGGCTTATCCATCAAATGACTCCTTCAGCAGCTTGAAAACCACCTCCACAGGCACTCCAGGATATGGGAGGCTTCCAGAGTGAAAATTTTGCACAGGATCACCCCCAAAAGACCAGAAGTCACTCTGGTGGATGTAGATCTGGTCAAACATGGCCTTAGGGACCATCCACTTCACAGGCAGTCCACTGTTGGTTCTCATTTTATAGTAACTGATGTGGTGATATCTCTGGCAAGGCTGAAGTCTGAGATCTTCATCATGTTGTCCTTTGTCACCAGCACTTCCCTGGTGGCCAGGTCTTGGTGTATGCACTTCTTGGAGGCAAGGTACTCCATGCCTCAGGCTACCTGGTAGGCAAAGTATACCGGGTGCTTGGAGGAGAGTTGCTCTGCTGCATTGTGGCTGATATTGTAACAGTACTCCAGGTCAGGAGGCCTCTGGGCCTGCAGGTACTCCTGTATGTTGTCTTTGGAGGCATATTCCATGATAGTGTACGAAGGACCATCCTGTGTGCAGGACCCAGCAGGTTGATGGTGTCCTTGTGCTGTCCAATCATCTTCATCATCTCCATTTCTGAGATTAGGTTTGACAGGTCTTTCTCTGCTGCATCTGACTTCAACATCTTCACAGACACTTTAGTCAAATGGTTGGATTTGTCTTTGTCCAGCCCAAAGTAGGCCTCTCTTAGGGGTCTGCCTAAACTGCCTACAACCAGCCTGCCTCAAGGCAGTTATGTACTCTAGATTATCCTCAAAAACATTAAACCACAAGCTAAAAATTCTCTTCACTAGGTCTCTGTCGCAGGTCTAATTTTCTTATCTTTCATCATTTATCTTTTTCCTAATTCTTATTTTCAGTATAGTTTATTTGGCTTCCAGGTGTTTCCCCGGGTTTCTGTATGCTGTTTCATAGGGAAGAATTATCCTGTCATAAAATTATTTCTTGAGCATTCATTACATCTCTCGGTTAAAATGGGTTCTTTTATGGTATTGATTCATTTGAGTTTTCTCAAAATGGGAAGAATTTTCAAAATGGTGTTTTCCTCAAGGTTCAGAGTATGTCTTAGCCTCATCTTTACTCTTTTTGAAATTCACTTTTCAAATTCTTGTCCCTCTTTTTATCTTTTTAAATTAAAATGTTTCCTTTTACTATTTTTTTATTTGAGTGTAGTTGATAGTCAGTGTTACATTGGTTTCAGGTTTTCAAGATCTCCATACATTATTCTATGATCACTACAAATATAGCCACCATCTGTCACCATATAACACTATTATAATATCATTGACTATATTCTCTACACTGTCCCATATCTCTTTTTAAAATCTCTGATTTTTATGTTTTCTGTTATTCCAATTTTCGACCTCATTTTACTTGGTTACTTTAATAAAATATGCCTGATTACACACTCTATGCTGAAAACCATAGCATTTGATTTATAGTAGTCTTCTTCTTCTTCTTCTTCTTCTTCTTCTTTCTTCTTCTTAATTAACATATAATGTATTATTAGCCCCAGGGGTACAGGTCTGTGAATCGCCAGGTTTACACACTTCACAGCACTCACCACAGCACATACCCTCCCCAATGTTCATAACCCCACCACCCTCTCCCTAACCTCCCCACCCCCCCCCCGGCAACTCTCAGTTTGTTTTGTGAGATTAAGAGTCTCTTATGGTTTGTCTCCCTCCCGATCCCATCTTGTTTCATTTACTCTTTTCCTGTTCCCCAAACCCCCCACATTGCACCTCCATTTCCTCATATCAGGGAGATCATATGATAGTGACTTTCTCTGGTTGACTTATTTTGCTAAGCATAATACCCTCCAGTTCCATGCATGTCAACGCAAATGGCAAGATTTCATTTCTTTTGATGGCTGAATAGTATTCCATTGTGTGTGTGTGTATATATATATATATATTTCATTTGTTGATGGACATCTAGGTTCTTTCCATAGTTTGGCTATTGTGGATATTAATGCTATAAACATTTGGTGCACGTGCCCCTTTGGATCATATACAGTCTTCTTTACCTCTATCAGAACCCCAGGAAGCTTTATTTATTTATTTACTCACATAAACAGATGATCCAACACAACGTTTTTTGATGTTCCAATGTATTATAATGTCTTACCGCTTAACACTATGCTTACTGCTCTCTTTCACTGTCTGACTAAATCCTCATCATCACTATGCCATTTAATGAGAAAGAACATTTGAACTCAGAGTTCTCTCCATATCAGGGAATGAAGACTCCACCCTTCTGTTTGTGCAGGTAAAATAAATGTTGATGTCTGTCCTGCACATACCCCATCCTGTTCACCAGAATATTCACCATCAAAATATATACACAATGAAAACCATACCTCACCACTTCTATTACCACCCAGCATGCTAAAAACACCATCATATGTTCCTGAATTATTGACTTGATTGATAACCCCACTTCCACACATACTGCACTCCTTTCTCCATGCAAATTTATTTTGGTACAGCAATTTAACCTAAAAATCAAGTCATATGATTTTATTCTGCTGTTGAAAGACTTTTGGTATCTTCCCCTTTCATATTAAATAAAAACTGAAGGCGTTTCAATGTACTAGAAGGTCATACATCAATACGTTCTTCCTCTCTCCACCACTATGAACTCCTCATTGGCCTCCTTGCTTTTCCTCAAAAGTAACAGACAAGCTGTTCACACAAAGTCTATATACTTACTTGCTCTGCCTAGAGCAATCTTTTCCTTTAATATTTGTATAACACTCTCCTTCACTTCCTGGGTCTTTGTGCAAATAACATCTCATAAATGAGATATAACTACCCAAAACAAAATAAAATTAACTTTCATCCCAGCATTCCCCAATGGCTTTTACCTTTCTTGTATTTCTTTGTATCACTTATCACCATCAACCATCAATCATTATTCTATTACTGGTTTATTTTCTTATTTGAGACAGAGAGAGAGAGAATTGGGAGGGTGCGCAGAGGAAGAAGAAAACACCCCACTGCCTAGAAAGCCTGCTGGGGAGTTACATCCCAGGACCCTGAGATCATGACCCAAGCCAAAGGCAGTCACTCAATGGACTGAGCCACCCAGGTGCCCCTCTATTATTGGTTTATTTCACTATTATATTTCAAAAGAATGTAAGCTCTTTGTGGTCAGGTATTTTATATGTTTTATTAATTGAAGTATTCTCAGAAAGGTAGCTGGCAGATTGTAAGGGCTCACTAAACTGTATTTTGTTGTTATTATTGGGCTCCTTTATGGGCTTTACCTCTTACGCTAGAAGTCTATCCTTCAGATGTAAGCGATAAGAATAGAGCCCTGCTGCCTGTTCAAATGTGTAAAAAGCCTGTATTAAGTGGATATTTTAAAAGCTAAATGAATGGCTTAATATTTGTATATAGGGGGAAAGGGAACATATTTTCCACAGTTTAGAAGTGGAGTTCTTTTATAGAGTTCTTGTACAAGCCTACACTATGGAACGATAATGGGCAGTTGTACATTACAATTATACAAACACTTTGGTAATTTATATCCTTTTTTAGTAATTCTTGACTGGATCATTTAATTCCTTAGGAGCATTATAGCATTTCAACTTTTCATGTTCAATAAACTTATTGGGGTTGCTACCTTTTTTATTCAAATGGAGAAATAGTCATGATTTAATCTAAATAAAGTGTTATTGATTGTGTTGTTTTCTAGGAATGAGTCGCACATGCTAGTTTAAAAGTTTTGTTAAAGTCCCAAGTCTGTCACTGATAAAAGCCTTTTGTAGATTAGTAACTTGATCAAAACGGAAAAGTTATGTAACACCAATTGTTATACTATCTTTGTTTCCATCTTGCATTGTAATAACACCCATCTTAACTCTATTTAAGACAAATCATTGCCAGATGGATTTCTGGCATTGATTGCAGGATATGAAATCTAGTATAACTAAAAGTTTTTGGTTTTAGTAGCATATAAATCAATTTAGAAAAATATATGTATTTGAATATAAGATAAAGTTTTAAATTATTTGGCAATAATAAACTAAACTTTTTTTTTGTAAATTTTTATTTTCTAAAATTTCATTGAGCTCTCTTGCAATAAGAAACAAGTTACAAAAAATTAAGGTTTATTTACCCCAATTCAAAATTATTAGGAATATAATCATAGAGGTTGAAGTATTTAAAATATTGAACCCAAAATGTTTTATTAGGTAAATTCATGAATGCTGAGCATTCACTGTTAAAATATACTAATACTATTGATAGACTGGTAGAAGCCTAAAATCAAATATTTATTAAATATTTATATCCATATCTTTTCATAGCTTGGTAATTCATTTCTCTAGCATTAAATAATATTCCATTGTTTGCATGTACTACACTTTCTTTGACCTTTCACTTATGGAAGGATATCTTGGTTGCTTCCAAGCTTTTGTCAGTTATGAATAAAACTACTATAGACATCTTTGTGGGTATAGATTTCATCTTCTTTGGATAAATACCAAGAGCTGCTACTGCTGAATCATCTGGCAAGAATATGTTTAGTTTTGTAAGAAACTGCCAAGTTGTTTTCCATTCTTTATTCTCAATACACATGGAAGAACATTCCTGTTGCTCCACATCCTCACCAACATTTCGTGTTCTGTTGTCAGTGCTCTGGATTCTGGGTATGTACTGGTGTCTCTTTTTTGTTTTAATTTGCATTTTCCTGATGACATATGATGTGAAGCATCTTTTTATATGCTTATGTGCCATCTGTAATATTTTCTTTGGTGAGGTATCTGCTAAGGCCTTTGGCTCATTTTTAATCCGGTCTTTCCCCCATTGTTGAGTTTTTAGGGGTCTTTGTGTATTTTTGATTAACAGTCCTTTGCCAGATGTGTATTTTGCAAATTTTTTCTCATACTCTGTGCTTTGCCTTTTCATTCTCTTGGCATTGTGTTTCACAGAGTAGACATTTTTAAATTCAGTGCTTGTGCTTTTGTAGCTAAAGTTATTGTGAAAACCAAGGTCATTTAAATTTTCTTCTATATTACCTTCTACATGTTTCATGTTTAGGTTTATAATCCAATCTGAGTTCATTTTTGTGAAGAGTGTAGGATATCTGCCTGGATTTATTTTATTTTATATTTTTAGATTTAGCTTCACCATTGCTACAGAACCATTTGTTTAAAAGATTGTATTTTGCTCTCTTGTATTGCTTTTGCTTTTCTATTAAATATAAAATATAATTGATAATATATATTCTGTTGCTTTAATCTAGTCTCTCTGTGGTATTACAATATCATGCTTACAATTATCGTTATGGTAAACTTTTTTTAAAGATTTTATTTATTTATTTGACAGAGAGAGAGATCACAAATGGGCAGAGAGACAGCCAGAGAGAGAGATGAGGAGAAGCAGGCTCCCTGCTGAGCAGAGAACCCAATGCCGGACTCGATCCCTGGCCCCTGGGATCATGACCTGAGCCGGAAGGCAGAGGCTTAACCAACTGAGCCACCCAGGTGCCCAATCGCTTTAGTAAACTTTGAAGTCAGTCCTCAGTCTTTGTTCTCCTTCAACACTATGTTGACTATTGTGAGTCTTTGCCTCTCCATATAAACTTTAAAATAAGTTTGTTAATATTAAAAAAAAGAACTTGCTGGAATGCATTAATTTTATAGATAAACTTGGAAACCAGTGACCTCTTGAGCTTAGCAGGAGATAGACCATGGACATCAGTTGTCACAGTGGTGCCTCTGGCAGAACCTATTGCAAATCCCTAGGCAAAATGAGACCTCAAGGATCTGAGAGAATGTCTAAGAAGTACTTGATACATCCCTTGGGTATGGTTTATTGAAGTGTCCACCTGTCTGAAAGCTGGGGAATCTAGATAAGGGAGGGAAAATTAGTTATGATAAAACATATCAACAAACATCAATAAATTTTGTAAAACTAATTGTCATGGCTCATATACAATATGACCAACAGAGGGACCATCAGAAGGAAAGCATCAGTTATGTTTATTGTGAAATTTTTTATTCAAAATAAAGCAATGTGAGGGGAAGACACAATGAGAAAATTACCATTTTTTAAATGGTAAACATCTTACAAAATGGAATAGGTTTTATATTCTAAGTAGTATATTGAAAAGTAAAACATTGGGGCGCCTGGGTGGCGCAGTGGGTTGGGCTGCTGCCTTCAGCTCGGGTCATGATCTCAGGGTCCTTGGATTGAGCCCCGCATCGGGCTCTCTGCTCCGCAGGGAGCCTGCTTCCCCCCCCCTCTCTCTCTCTCACTGCCTGCCTCTCTGCCTACTTGTGATCTCTGTCTCTCAAATAAATAAATAAAATCTTTAAAAAAAAAAGAAAAGAAAAGTAAAACATTAAAAAATAAAATTTCAATGAAAAAAATTATTTAATTTTTAAAAAGGTTAAAAATAGCAGAACCATTTTTCTTATAACTGGAAAATACACTGTATATACATCTATCAAAATAACTTGTCATGGGGGAGCCTGGGTGGCTCAGTAGGTTAAAGCATCTGCCTTTGGCTCAGGTCATGATTCCAGGATCCTTGGATCGAGGCCCACATCGGGCTCTCAGCTCAGCAGGGAGCCTGCTTCCTCCTCTCTCTCTCTGCCTGACTCTGCCTTATTGTGATCTCTGTCAAATAAATAAATAAAAACTTTTATAATAAATATTTGAAAAATAACTTGCCATGTCTGGAATCAGGAGCATATGGAAATAAATAATATCTGAGGACAATACTTCTGCCATGTTTTGTGCCTTGCTAATATTTTTAAACAGTCAGGCAACTTTTAGCCTTATTGAAATACCTGCTAAGATACCTGCAGTGCCTTTTGGAGCCCTATGACTATAAAAATTAATTGCAAATATTCAAAATGTTTACTATGGTGTCACTATTTAGGGCCACCACCAAGTATGTTTCAGAAGTAAGCATAACTGTTACTCTTCCATAAGGCAAAAGGGCATATTTTCAGGAGTTCCATCTGCTGTACCAGGAGGTGAATCAAGTAATGATTTTTGTCTATAAAATAATTCACTTTTCAATCTAACATTCCTCATTCCACATTATAATAATAAAAACTAGGAGGAGACTAAAACAAACAAACAACTACAACTACAACAACCAGCTTTTCCCACAGTGGAAAAGTAAATATAACCTTAGGAGTAGCCTGAAATTTATTTTTAAATATTTTTAAGATAAACGTTTTTGTTAGAAAACCATATATTTTATATTACTAAGAAATAACAGGCAACGTTTTATTAACTTCTAAAAAGTCTAGTTACTTGTATTTATCTATTAACTCATCTCTTTATGAAGTAGAACATGATCACACCTCTTGTATCTACCCAAGTTTGTATGCTTTGGTTGTTTTATGTTTGCTATTTCCTTGCTTAATTTTTACAATATTTGATACATAATAGTATCTTTAAGTCCATCTATGGTTTCACAGAATTTGTTTGAACTTCATAAAAATGTACCATACTTTTTGCACTGTCCTTGTTTTACTTCTCTATTAGCTTTCCAGGTTTTATTCACTTTAGAGTGTGTAGCTATCATTTATTTTTACTCCTCCATAATGCTATGTTTACAAATTTGTATTTATCTGTACTTTTAAAAATATCTTAATTATATACCATTTCTCATCTCACGTAACACTCATGTTACTTCTACACTTATCAGATATTATGTAACTGAAAACCACAACTCAGCAACAATAGAACACCATTTTTCAAAATTAAATGGCTTACCAGAATTCTTTAATTCTATCCTTTATTTGTATTAGATGACCCTTTATTCTGGTATTTGGCATTGTTCATATGGAGGAAAGCTTATAAGTTGATATTCCATAAATAGAAGGATTTTTATGATCGATTAATTATTTTCATTTAGAATGCATAGAATATGGTTGATTTAATATTTCTTTCTTACTCTCTGCCTGGAACATAGTGCTATCTATGCAATAGCCACTAAAATATTAAGTTAATTACCTAGACTTTAAACTGCATATTAATAGGAATAGCATACAGAACTCTTCTCAGATTGGGACACCTGGGTGGCTCAGTCAGTTAAACGCCTGAGCCTTTAGCTCGGGTCATGATCTTAGGGTCCTGGGACTCAGTTCTGCAACAGATTCCCTGCTTAGCCGGGAGTTTGCTTCTCCCTCATCCTGCTGCTCCCCCTGCTTGTGCTCTCTCTCACTCTCTCTCTTACAAATAAATAAAATTAAAAAAATAAATTCTTCTCAGATAGCTAATATAGAATATCGTCTTTGTATTCATCAAAGGGAAAGTGCCATATAATAATGAAATCCAGACTACTTCAAATTCATTTTTTAACCAGTAAGAAAGTACTGGAAACAAGCCAAAAATGTCTTCAATGAATTAAAGAAATAGATTGATTTTCAATATCTTAATGTTTCTAATGTTAAATTGCAAGATTTTTATACTAGATATCAGTGTAAATATTCATTATACAAGGATATTCTAAAAATAAACCTGAGAAAACTACTTGACATATATGATGACAAAAACCAATGTCAGTTTGGGTAAAACTTACAACACCTACCACCTGAAACTCTTGTTCTATATGGTGCCATCTTGTGATGCTGGGCAGCGGCAGTGAGCCACAGCTTCCAGTCAGCTAGAAGATTACAGGGGTGAACACCTGATATTCTTACAAGCATTCTATATATAGAATATATATATAGAATATATATATTCTTCTTTTTTTAGTGTAATATTTAATAAATTGCATGTGATATTTGATACTTTGTTATAAAATAGGCTTTGCTTAAGATGATTTTGCCCAAATGCAGGCAAATGTAAGTGTTCTGAGTATGTTTAAATAAGCTTAAGGTAAGCTATGATATTTGATTGTTTAGGGGTATTAAATGCATTTTCAATTTTTTATGTGTTTCTCTGTACATAGCCCCCTTGTAAGCTGAGGAACATCTCTATATGTATATGTAGCCTTGGTATGGCTTACATATTATTGGCATGAAACATCTAGAACAGTACGTGTGCCATAGAATTGTCTACAACATCAAACAAGTTTCTTGAAAACTTGTGCCAAAGGGGTTATGTCTTTAAGGATTCTTATTTCAGAAGGGTTCTCTCAAACGTAAGATTTTTCAGAAGTTAAGTGAAAATCTGCCCAAACTAAACATTTTTCCATTTTCCCTAGTGAGCAAAGATAGCTAAAATCTATCTGCCATTTTCAACACTGTACTCAACGATTGTAATTCTAATTTAAGAACAGATTATTTATATCAAAACCACATGTTGGCCTAATCTTATACAATATTCATAAGTCACACTCAGACCCTTGGACACTTTTATTTGTTGAGTCTATATGGTACTACGGACATTCATCTTTTTTGACCTCATAGCTTCATGTATGTCTATACTTTTGAAAATACATGCATCATAGTTCCATTGTAAAATGTCTGGGTTATAAAATGTGCTATGCTATCAAAATGGTAATAAGAACATACAAATGACCTGATGTAATGAACTGGACCAGATTGCCAGATATCACATTGCATACCAGAAAGATTCAGTGGTAAGTTTTAAAATGGCCAGCTATACACTGACTGAATTATAACTCATTTAGCTTCTTTCTTTGTGTACAGTATTATACATTAGTCAGTATTATAGTAGATAAGTACTTTGGACAGATGTAAATATGCTGTAATAAAAAATGTTTTTCTTCTTTCTTTTAGTCCTTTTTACTTGTAAGACTAGCCACAAATACCACGCCTCCCCCAAAATAATTTGCAATCCAAATTTATCTCTAAATGAATTTATTGCACAGAAAAATATGTATATATATATATATATATATACACTTACAGAAGACATGTTCAAAAATAGTTACACAACAGCAGGGCCCTAAATGTAAGCAGTATAGTTGTTTTGTTTTGTTTTGTTTCTTTTAAAAAAAGAGGTTATGTGAAATATTAGGATTTTATTTCCAGGCGTAGTATTTCAAGACAGTTAACTACACCTATGGTGTCAACAGCCTCTTGTTGGCAGTATGATTTTATTGGCTCCATGGAATAACAGCAAGAATTTACTATTGCTTCTTTCTTTTATGACACACACAGAATAAAAAAATTGACACATTTGCTCAAGACCAACCAGAATCCTTTTAACCTATCAAAATTGATGGGAGGCCTTCACTGCCAAAGTCACTGCTGGGTTTTCACAATTCATTGCAGACAATGTGCTACTCCCATTATGATAAAGGAGAGAAGAGTCATAATCAGGGAAGAAAGCTAGATTAATACTTGTAATTATCATTGAATTATTTAGCCTGCTATAGGATTATTATTATTAGTGCCATTTGATAATTTTCTCTCATTATATTAAACACAACTGTGAGTAATTACCCTACCTAATATTTCTCTGTATTGGCTGACTAGCTAGCAAACATTCATGAAAATATCCATTAGCCACACATATAAAATGCTGCATTATGATGCTGTTGAATCAGAACATACCACTACCTGATCCTGTAGCTCTTTGAGGATTTGCAAATCAATTAATTCTATCTTTGTTGGATTCTTCCCATACAATTAGAAAATTTATAATCGAGTCCATGAACATTATTAGTTTTACCATTTTAAACCAGCAATCACACTTTGATTTTTACAACAAAAGCAGAAATATAAACACACACATTTGGATCAGTTTTCTCTTAGTCTGTCTGGACTTCAAAATCCTATTCCTCAAGATGATGCACACCAAAGTTCTGGATTAAACAAGAAATTAGATGGCACCTGAACACTTGGTTTAATATTCTCAAAAGGACTATGCAACTTCTTTCTTACATTAAGACATTGTTTTACAAAGATCCACACTTTTATAATGTTAGTATTTTTAATAATCAATAAAGTCAATTAATCATGATTAAAAATCAAACATAAAAATTTCTACTTTTTGCTTTTGCCCCCTCCATTTAGAACTTATTTATAGCCTGATATTCAAAGGTCCCTATGTTTATGAAAATCTGGACAGAAATAGCTCTAAGATCCCATTCAGAACTTGATATTAATCTAAGTCTTTTGGCTCCATTTATCCTGAGAGCAAAGAGTAGGACAAAGGATTTGAGTACTGTTAGTTTATCTGGGAGATTATCCAAGGTAGAAAAGAATGGGAAAGTGATACAGTGAAGAAGCAACTTTGTCAAAGAGGTACATTGTTGATATAATTGTTGTGGATAGAAAATGAAGGCTTGCTTTTACTGAAAGGTCCTGAGAAACTTCTTTAAGTTGTCCTCATGAAGACCTGAAAACTGACAATTTTACCTATGGTTCTTATTTCCACTTCACTGAGAGCTGTCCTCAGAGGACATTAACTCTCCTACACTTTCAGGTTGTGTTGGAGACATTCTAAAATGAGAGAGAGAACATGAGATGCTATCAGTGTTAAGTAACTGCAATTTCCCATGGAACTATCCACCACAGGTTTGGCTATAATCAGGTGTTGGGCCTTGATATCAGAGGGATTTGAGGCAGTATCATTTTAGGTTAATCATTATATCTGAAATTTCCAAAAACTTCAACTGATGAAACTTTGATTATAAACCTATAAATATAACAATAAATCTACAGTATTCAAATTATTTTCATAGAAATACACAAACAAAGCATCAACTGATTAATATTTAAATGTTACAAAATACTGAACTGAAAGAATTTGGTCATATAACAACGTGTAAGAAGTAGAGCTTAGGTTTAGGTTAGAAGTCAGGATGCATTTGGGACTCAGTTAAGAAATTGAATGGAGGGACGCCTGGGTGGCTCAGTGGGTTAAGCCACTGCCTTCGGCTCAGGTCATGATCCCAGGGTCCTGGGACCGAGCCCCAAATCAGGCTCTCTGCTCAGCAGGGAGACTGCTTCCTCCTCTCTCTCTGCCTGCCTCTCTGCCTGCTTGTCATCTCTCTCTGTCAAATAAATAAATAAAATCTTAAAAAAAAAGAAATTGAATGGATGTCTGACTATCTTATAGGTTTGCTAAAAATCAGTGACTTTGTGTTCACGTGTGGCTATGCGGGAATTTTTAACTTTCTCTAAGAAGTTATTAGATTGATTATATAATGGCAGTAAAGGATGGGGAAAAGCAAAGTACAAACCCCATAAAGACAAAGACACTGAGTATGAGAAAAGAGTAATAGATAAGAAGAATCAATGCATTTGAGGAAAATGGGAATTGAAATACACAATGATTGTTGATTTTTTTAGATGCAGAAATCAAAACTAGCTTGCAAGAAGGAAATAACAGAAGACATGTTGTGAAAAGGCAGTAACGTGGAATAAAGGAGTAGGGAGAGCATATCAGGTAATTTGGATAGGAAGGAGTTAGGAGATAACTGCTTGATAAATTTTATATGGCCCACTTAAATGCACAGATTTCTCTTCTTTAATTTATATGGAGAACAGGGTGTCGTTTCTCTTCCCTTTCAGAGCACTCGAGGTGTACTCTTTCAGACTGAAAACCTGAAAAGCTCAGGACTCAGTTGCTTAAGCACAGCTGAGAGGACATATTTCAATTAAGATTTACAGTTTGCTGTAGGTAGTAGACTGTCAAAAGTGGTTTAACCATATTTTTCATTTAACAAGAAGACTACAGAGAGTGTTTTCTGGTGTTGGTTCAGAGTCTTAAGAAAGTCAAGTGAACTATCTTAGAGGTTTTCATGGCTTTTTATTCACAGTTGCAAAAATTGCTGTTGGAGTTCTCACTATTAAGCCCACATTTCTGGCAGAAAGATAGAGGTAAAAGAGAATGATATCTTGTACGACTGATACTTTGTCATATGGTTACAATGTAACTAGAAAAGAGACAATAAAATATTTGATGTTGTTTTAAGTTTCCTTGTTGTCAATCCCTCAGTGCTTTCTGATACTAAAGGAAAAAGTAGATGGATATTGACCTGGCAACTATCAACACCTGTTAGTCTCTCTTGGATAACCAATATCTCTATAATCTCTTCTTCCCAGTAAAAAAAAAATAAAATATATTCATAAACCACACTGTGCCATCTCAAGTTACTGCACCAAGATAAAATTACAATGATTTTCAGTTGTTCCAAATGGACAGAAGACCCTTCCTTATGATATCATGTCTTATAAGATAGATAATTGGCTTGCTACCAATATACCCAGATGAGACTGTGGAAGAGACAGGAAAAAAATAATAATATTTATTTATTCCTTGGGTTGACCCTGTTTACACAGATGCATTACTATTAGAAAAGGTTGGTTTGGGACATTGGAATGAATTTACTTAATGGGTCTGTATGTAATTGGGTTGGAGAAAATTTTTAATTTCTACAAAAATTATTAGAATTCTATCTTATTCCCTTTTGATAATTTTCACATGTTAACAAAGCCAACGTTTTTGTCTAGCAGACAAGATCTTAAATCCTAACAAAACTCAATTTTTTCCTTTTTTTTTTTAAGTTTGAGAGCCTCATGTTCTCTCATGCTGCTTTAAATACAACTCAAAAAAACAAAAGGAGCTAAATGGGGCAGTAAGCCCAGACTTTTTATTTTAATTTATTTATCTTATTTTTAATTAAAAAATTAAAGATTGTATTTATTTATTTGAGAGAGAGAGAGCATGAGTGGGGCAGGGGGATGTAGCTGCAGAGAGAGACTGAGAAGTATACTCCCTAATGAGCAGGAAGCCCGATATGGGGCTCGATCCCAGGATCCTGACTGAGATCATGACCAGAGACAAAGGCAGATACATGTGCAAAATCCCTTTTTTTCTGGGAAACAATACTTTACAAGAGATGTTTGAAAAAGTACTGGGGAAACAACTTTAATCAGAGATACAAAAATTTAATTGACTTCTGTAAAGCTACAGGGATCCAAATGATGGGAATCCCAGGCCGTTTAGGTTGTGGACCACAGAGTATTCTTCTTTGTAATATTTTATTTTCTTCCATGTCTACTAACTCCAGTCCAAGTTCACTGATCTCTTTTTAGATAGTGCAAAACATGGCAAAGAATACCAAACAAGTGCCCAATATTCTACATTTATTACATCATTTCTAACATATAGAAGTGTGTTATCAAGGCTGGTTCTGTGAACAAACCTAGTTATGCTAAAGTGTGTTTTGTTCTCCAAAAATTAAATTCATGATTATCACACAATTATAAAATACTTGTGTCAAGAATTTTTATTCAAAAATTAATAAGAGAAGCAGATATTAAAACTAGTTCACATGGTTATTTGGGATATAAGCAGAGTTGTGCAGCAGAAGTGCTCTGGGCCCATAATTTGGGTTATAGAATTTATGTTTTCTAATGAAAAATCACTAACTTGCATTATTGTTAACAAGAATCCTGTGCATTACCATCAGTTTTCTCCATTATAACCTCTTGCTCTACAGTTTGTAAATAACTTTGTCAATAGCAAGCTAATAAACGGGGTGACTCCAATGGATTGAGATAATCTCCAGAGTTTCTGCTACATAATGAACAGGACTCCATTGAAAGGACACCTAAGAGTTTATTTTGCCCAAAAATTTGATCACTTTTTTCACTGTCCTTACCTATTTTCCAAACCTAGTTCTTTTCAGTCTACAGACAACCCTGTATCTGACTGACTTGTTAATTCTGGGAATGTCTTGCAGATTAATTTGCTTGCCCGAGGTGGTTCCTCTAATTGATGTCTAAGAACCCTAATTAGTTAAGAAAACTTTTTTTTTAACATTTTCATTGCTATTTATTATTATTATTATTATTATTATTATTGCTAATATCTCTATTATAAATAATTCACAAGGGCATCTTTCTGACAAAAGACAAAGAGATGGCTACTAGTAGAAAAAGTACATTTGACTCTGTCAGTGAAAGTGGTAAAGGGATTTGAGAAAATAAGGCAAAGCAGTGGAATTATGTGTTAAAACTTTAAATATTATAGACACATTTACTTAATTTCTAATACTGCTTATAATTAAAAAAGATGTTTTCCATGAACCACGCATTACAGCAAATATATTGTTTATACAGATTAAATTTTCATCAAAAGGGATGCCTGGGTGGCTCAGTTGGTTAAGCAGCTGCCTTTGGCTCAGGTCATGATCCCAGCATCCTGGGATCGAGTCCCGCATCTGGCTCCTTGCTCGGCCGGAGCCTGCTTCTCCCTCTACCTCTGCCTGCCATTCTGTCTGCCTGTGCTTGCTCTCTCGCCCACTCTCTCTGATAAAGAAATAAAATCTTAAAATAAATAAATAAATTTTCATCAAAAAATTATAAGTGTATTTTTTTGTAGGATCATGATAAGCATTTTGCAGATGAGAAAAGTGAAATTTAGAAAAGTATGTCTCTTCAAATCCCTCATACAATATCTGGCCTAGATAGAAGGATATACTATCACAATTGAGGAAGATAATTGAGATTACTTAAAATGATAAACTTTACTGTATAGGGTTTTTTACAAGTTTGCCACAGATTCACATTTTTTAAAATATATATCTATTTGTGTAAAGAGAATGCACTGAGAAGTAAAAAGATAGTGATATATCAGTGCTACCAACTAATGGCTATAATATCATCACCTTATTTATGAACAATGAAACAGTGTGTAATATTTAAATAAATTTAAATAAATTCCTATTTATTTTATATATTTATAAATTTAAATAAATTCCTATTTATTTATTATTAAAGAAATTCCTCTAACAAACAGTATGTTTTGAAGGTTGCTAGCAGGAAAGTGTTGTACGACATGGAAGTAATCAGAAAATGTGATCTAAAATTCTGCTTTCAAGGGCGCCTGGGTGGCTCAGTGGGTTAAAATTCTGCTTTCAAGAAGCTATAACAGTAAGTACTGAGCATTAGCTATTATATGCTATGGATGAATAACTGAAATCTACATTTGAAACTATTGGTACACTATATGTTACTTAATTGAATTTTAAAAAGTTAATAAAAAAAACCACTATTTTATAAAACAATATTCCCAACAGGCTCTTTTGCTTTAAAATACTCACTTTGTTTCCTCTCCGAGAGAACACCAAATGGCGGATGACGCCGGTGCTGCGAGAGGGCCCGGAGGGCCCGGGGGCCCTGGAATGGGAGGCCGCGGCGGTTTCCGCGGTGGCTTCGGCCCCGGCGGCATCCGGGGCCGGGGCGGGCCGGGGCCGTGGTCGGGGCCGGGGCCGAGGCCGCGGAGCTCGCGGGGGCAAGGCCGCGGACAAGGAGTGGATCCCCGTCACCAAGCTGGGCCGCCTGGTCAAAGACATGAAGATCAAGTCCCTGGAGGAGATCTATCTCTTCTCCCTGCCCATCAAGGAGTCTGAGATCATCGACTTCTTCCTGGGAGCCTCCCTCAAGGACGAGGTTTTGAAGATCATGCCTGTGCAGAAGCAGACGCGCGCGGGCCAGCGGACCAGGTTCAAGGCATTTGTCGCCATCGGAGATTACAATGGACACGTCGGTTTGGATGTCAAGTGTTCCAAGGAGGTAGCCACTGCCATCCGCGGAGCCATCATTCTGGCGAAGCTTTCCATTGTCCCTGTGCGGCGAGGCTACTGGGGGAACAAGATCGGCAAGCCCCACACTGTCCCGTGCAAGGTGACTGGCCGCTGTGGCTCTGTGCTGGTGCGTCTCATCCCCGCCCCCAGAGGCACTGGCATTGTCTCAGCCCCTGTGCCCAAGAAACTGCTGATGATGGCTGGTATTGACGACTGCTACACCTCGGCCAGGGGCTGCACTGCCACCCTAGGGAACTTTGCCAAGGCTACTTTCGATGCCATCTCCAAGACCTACAGCTGTGTTCACCAAGTCTCCCTATCAGGAGTTCACGGACCATCTTGTGAAGACCCACACCAGAGTCTCTGTTCAGAGGACCCAGGCTCCAGCTGTGGCTACTACATAGTTTTATACAAGAAAAATAAACTGAACTAAAGCTTGAAAAAAAAATACTCACTTTGTAATGAGAGTCATTACTTTTGTCTAGCCAAATCTTATAGCACTGTTTATCCCTTCCCTGCTTTATCCCTTCCCAGTATCAATAAAGGCTCACTTGGGTTACCTAGAAGCCATGAGAAAGCTTGTAATAGATCTGGCTGGTTTTCACCAGCAATTTGACCACCATGTGCACAGGGAAGTCTATTGATAAAGGCTTTATTGCAATAAGTTGCAAATACATGGATGATTTTGAATTCTCTTTCTTGAGGTCTTGTTTCATGATAATAAATTTAGGGTGGCTTATTGGAATGGATGTTATTAACATATCTTCATAGTTATAAGCACATGGAATTGTAAAATAGATGAATGAATGTGGCATTACTGACAACTGTCCTCATTTTGAAATCAAATTACAGTGTACTAAGATGAGGAAGCAAAGCAGATTTGGGATTATGAGTGAAATAATTTTAAAAAGTATTAGGGGTATGATCGGACTATTGGGTAATTCAGTAGAAAAATGTCTACTGATTGAGATTCTGTGTTCCCTGATTTCAGAGAGAAGTTAAGATAAATAAGTAACACGAGGAGACTAGGAAGCCAAACATAAGTGATAATTTTGTGCCAGGGTGTGTATACATCTGTTTATCTTCTTGCTTTACCACTAAGGTTGCTCCTAGAGGAGAGTTTAAATATGTGTTGGAGCTAATCTCTGTGGATTACACAAGAAACCACATCCTACAGCTCTCCCTGAAACACCCCTTATGATTTCAATGTAATTTGGTTTTTGCATTTTTAGAAATAACAAAATACTTTGCAAACTCATCTACTTTATTACCATCACAAGTGAGTCAGCTGACTCCACATTTTAACACAGTGACAGTCACAGAGGAATGGAGGAATGAGTAGAGTTATCAATATATGTGCTTTTAAGAAGTATGACAGGGTAGCAGCTATTTCCAGGAACCAAAACATGGGTCAGCAGCTGTGCAAGAAAAGTGATGGAATAAATGACTCATTTCAGAGGAGTTCTATAACATATTAGTTCTATAATGTATCTTCAGCCCCCAATTACCCACTTTGATCTAAAGATAAGGATTTACAGTTAAGGTCCCATTTATAATTTGACTGGTAGGGTCTGAATCATGTTTACTATTGTTTTGACTATTACTTGAAACCTATAGTAGTACTTGGGATATGTGTTGTGTATTCTGTGAACATGTGCTATTTTTAGATTAGATAATTTCTGTCTCGAACCCCTGTTCATTTGTTTGTTTTTGTTTATTTGATAGTGGTTTCAGTAAATGGATATATCTGAAAAATTGCAAAGCCACTATTAAAACAAGTTATTATTATATATAGCATGGAATTGCACATTCCTCCTTTGAATCCGACAGAGCTTCACCATATCCTTAACAATTTGGGAAAAACATGCTATTATTTTTCTTTATAAAATTTCTCCTGTTAGGCTGTGATGGTTGTCATCAGCAGTAACTCCTCTGAAGGCTTTGTCAAAAGAGTTGAAAAAATTGGAAAGGTGTGTGAATGAAGCTGTTTGTTGAATATAAAGAAAAGAGCATTGAAGTACAATTCACACTCTTACTTCTCCTTCTATGCTTTCAGATGTTTGTCATTTGAAAATTTTGCTTCTAGAAGAGATGCCCTATATAATTCTTACTTTAAGGAGCAAGTTGCTTTTATAATTTTTTTATTATTCTACCATTCCAGTATTTCCATTTAAATTAAATTCAATACCATTTAAAAAAAATCAAAAGTGCAGCCAGTATTCAATTCCTGGGCTAAATAATTTTAGAAAGCTTTGTGTTATTGAACCTATGGGGTTTTTATGTAGTTTTAACTCTTTCTTTCTGTGATTTTTCCCATTAGTCATGTAAGTGACTGCAAATTAACAGACATTGAGGATAAAGAAGGACTGAATAGAACAATCCTTGGCCTCATGAAGTTGAGAATCTAGCAAGGGAGTCAAACAATTCAATCATTCAGAGACAATTTATTGAGTGCCTGGCCTAAGATGAGCACAACAAAACCCCAGCCCAGAGGAATCATTTTAATGGGAGAGATAGATAATAGGTAAGCCAACTTTAAAAAAAAAAAACGTACTGATTTTTCTTTAATAGAGATGCATATTTGAACTAAATAAGCACATTTTTAAAAGAGCAGTGATTGAGAAGAGGTTTTTAAACTGAGTGGTCCAAAAGGGCCTCCCTGAAAAAGTCTGTTTTGAACAGATTTCTGAATAATATCAGCTAGGAAGCTGCGTAAAAATCTCAGGGATGGGTGATTTTTCCAGTCGAAAAACTGTAAAGGCTCCAAAGTCACAATAGAGCTATAAGTTTCTCTAATAAAGTAACTTCTGACAAAGAATGAGAAGAAATAACTAACCCAGGTTTGAAAGAAAAGGGACAGACTTTCTATGGAATTCATATTTAATTAAAGCTCTAAAGGACAAAAATACAATAGAGCAAAATTCTGGTCACGCTGATATACCTAACGAAAGTTCATAAACAAGCTTTGGGTAGCAAAGAGTGTGTGGGAATGTTGGTAAGAACAGTGGGGAAGAGTCATCCCTGAACATGTTCTTAAATGAAGCAATTCTTGGGTTGTTTTAAAGGGTAAATTGGAGTTTGCCTAAGTGATTAGAGAAGGATGCCTCAGCTTATGGAAGTTCAAAGCCATAAAGATGTGATAAACTACTGCAGATATTTTCATGTATATTTGTTGTTGCTTCTAGTAATGGTGATCTAAAAACTCCTACTTAAGACAACTAAAAATCCAGACAAAATAGCTTTTAAAGTTAAAAATATCAGAATGATTATAAAAATAAGTGAGGGATTACTGGGCCAAAATACGAAATACAATGAGAGCCTAGAGATATATGCCCTGAAGCCATTTTAGCTATGAGAGCATTTGAAACTGCTAAAACACACTGAGCTGTGTTGTTCATAGACTCTTGATACTAGAGAAACAAAATTCAAAATCCAGCAGCAATCAAATTTGAGGACTTTGGTACAACCCAAATTTAACTTGAGATCCCCAAAGCACAAGGAGAAGCAGAAATAAGACTATAGCCTACCTTGCCTTCTGTGTAAACTGAGAAAGTCAATCACTGAATTTGGAGTATGATTGTCTTGTAGAGTCTCAGATATAAGAGAAAATCCTACCAAGGAGGACCATACCATTATTATAGCTCTTAATTATCCCTACTCAATAAGAGTTTCAAATATAATGTCTTGAACATAGCAAAATGTAACAAAGCACACAAAGAAAAACCATTAACAAGATTTGATAGACAAAATGGGATTAAGTATGATGTTAAAATGATCAATAAAGATTGTAAAATGGCTTGATTACTCTGCTCAAAGAAATGAGAGGGGAAGCAAATTGAACAAAAAACTGAAACTAAAAATGATATTGAGAAAGGTTTTATAAATGAACCAAATGGATACTCTAGAACTTTAAAAATATGACAGCTAATTTAAGGTACCACAGGGGTGCCTGGGTGGCTCACTTAATTAAACCTCCAATTCTTTTTCCTTTTTTTTTTAACACCTTAATTTTATTTTATCTCTTTCATTTGGCTCAGGTCATGATGTCAGGGTTGTGAAATAGAGCCCAGAGTTGGGCTCTGTGCTGAGCCTGGAGTCTGCTTAAGATTCTTTTCCCTTCTTTTTCTATCCCTCCCTGCACTCTCACTTGCTCGCTCTCTCTTGCTTGCAAATAAATAGATAGATAGATAGATAATAGACAAAGAAAAATAAAAGCAGATTATGAAAATAAATATAAAGATTTTGAAATGAAAACAAGTTCAAAATAAAATAGAGAAGACCTACACAGCTTAAAGTTCATTCAGAAAATCTACTATTAAAGAAGTCAGTATGACACAATGTTAAGATATCAAAAGATTTGAGCATGCACTTTACAGAAAGGGTAATCCAAATGGCCACTCATATATAAAAACTGTTTATCTTTATTATGAATCTGGAATTAAATTAAATTAAATTAATAATAAATTAAAACCTAAAATGACATACTATTACACACTTACCATATTGGGCAACAGTAAAATTGCCTTGCAAGAATGTGAAAGAATGAAAGTGCCCATAATAAAAACATTTGAGGTAAGTTGGACAATATTTAGAAAACTTAAAAATAAAAATAAAAATTTGGTCCATTCCTAGAAATACAACATGGAACTAAATGAATATTTTCACCAGGATATGCAAACAGATGATTATAGCTATTTCATTCATAACAGCAGATCAGTAGTGGTCTATTTGCACAATGTTACATTAAATAAGAGAGAATATTAACAAACTGGAAGGAGGGGCTAGGTTGTTATCATAAACAGATCTTCTATGGTGCTGATTATGTTCTATTTCTCAAAATCTTTAAGTTAAAAAAGTTTTCACATTATATCTAGATAGATAGATGATAGATAGATATCCCAGAAGCTGCAATGCTAGGCTAAGACCAGGCTTTAAAGGGCTTTTCTATACTCTACTAAATACTTGAAACCATTCATTATATCATAGCTCAGTGTTCAAATCTCCATTTGTTTCCTCAGTTTCCTAATATTTACCTTAAGGTGACCTGATCCAGACTTTTGATCACCTTTGTCTAAATATTTCTATTTTAACAAAGTCCTTTTTAACACTGAGAGACTAAAACTTAGAAAAATACTCTTTTATCTCACTAGAGTGGAAAATATATAGTTACCCATTAACTAATGATATCCATGTCTACATTAGATCAATGACATTTTTAATTCTTGGGAGCTTTTGGTTAAATGAAATTTTTAAGCTTCCTTTAAATGAAGCTTTAAGCCATCACCACATGAATAAAATTAAAGAACCAAATGAAAACAGGCCAAGTATTTACAGAGTAATAGAATGTGCAATGGTAAGAGTACAATTCTGAAATCATAAAGCCTAAATTAGTGTGATGCATTTTTGCTACCCATGTAATCATAAACCAGTTATCCAAATGTGTTAGCCTCAGTTTTTTCACCCATGAAATGGTGATGATAATACTTATTATGCTGCGTTGTTGTGTGTATGTGATGAAGCATGGAGCATGAGAATCTTATATTCCATGCTAAAATGATAGCTATTTTTATACTTATAATAATTCTAGTAATAGTAATTAAATTGTTCAAAATGGTAATATTCATTTATATTGAGGCATTGTATTGACTATTCATAGACACATTTACCAAAATAAATTTCATTTTACTTTACCCCCTCTGAGGATATATATTCCCTAATTCAATATGAATCTCTTTATGAATAATAATTATCATAATAAATATGCTGATTTGTCTTCTATTTGTTTTTAGGGAGGTATCCTTTACTGTTGAACATGAAACTTAAGCAAGTCTGTCTTATTCAAAATTTGCATGCTGTTTTCTTATGAAACTAGATTATAGAGTTGTATGAAATAAATTCATGCAGTTAAGACATTGATGTTTGGAACACTGGGTGGTCAGTTTAGTATTTCAAAAGAAGATTTTAAATTTAAACCTTAAAACTGAGCTCTTTCAGCCTTATTTATAGACCATCCTTCATGTTTCATAAGTACTCCTCCATTGTAAACTAAGTAATACTTTTTGTCACAGTGTATATAATGAAAATGGATTTTATATTCTATTATTTCAGAGTTAGTTGCAGTTTCTACTGCCTTACTTCATTTTTTGAAAAATAGATTAATTCTACAAAAAGTTTTTTCCAGGTTTATTGAAAAAAATCGACATATTTGTAAATTTAAGAAATGATTTCTTATAACATTGCAAACCTTTAACATTGTGTAAATTTTGTACAATTTGATAAATTGCTATACATCTTTATTGCAATATAATCTACATAAAAATGTTAATACATCTACTATCTCGTATAGTTGCCACTGTTTTTTATGCATTTATCATAAGGAATTTTAAGATCTACTCTCTTAGCAACTTTTATGTATATAGTATAGTAGAGATAAACTTCAGAGGTCTTGTGGGTTTTGTTCCAGACTGCCTCAATAAAGTGATTATCTCAATAAACTAAGTCAAATTATTATATTTTTTGGTTTCCCAGTGCATATAAAAAATTATGTTTCCCAGTGCATATAAAAAATAAAAACTATACTGCACTGTTCAAAAGCATTATGTTTTTAAAGAAAAACAATGTATATACCTTAAGTACACTAGTTCTGAGTTTTCAGTGGGTCATAATTACTGATCACAGATCACCATAACAAATACAATAATAATGAAAAAACTTGATATATTGCAAGAATTACCAACATGTGACAAAGAGACACAAAATGAACAAATGTTGTTAGAAAAATGGTGGCAGCAGACCTCTTTTATACAAGATTGCTATAAACTTTCAACTTGTAAGAATGTGATATATGCAAAGTTTAATAAAGGGAAGCACAATAAAAAAAAGTATGTATATCTTATTAACTATGATCATCATGCTGTACATTAGATCCCCAGAACTTTTTCATATTATAGTTGCAAGTTTGCACCCTTGGACCACCTTACTCCACCCCAGGTTCACCCCTTGTCAACTCAACTCTAAGTTTCCATTAGTTTTCCTTTTCCTCAGATTCTGTATGTAAGGGATATCATAATACATAAATTAAAAAAATATACAAAATCTTTGAAATATTTCACTTAGAATAATACCTTCAAGATCCATCCATGCTGTTGTAAATGGCAGTATTTCTTAATTTTTCATGGTTAAGTAGTATTCCGTAGTATATATTTACCATACTTATTTTACTCATTCATCCATTAATGGATACTGAAGTTATTTCCATCTCTTGCTTAGAGTTAATAATTTTATAATAAACATAAGAGTGCAGATATGTCTTTGAACAGTGAACTTCGTTTTCTTTAGATAGATACCTAGAAGTGGGATTACTGAATCATATGGTAATTTTACTTTTAATAATATGAATAATCTCCATACTGTTTTCCATACAAATTTATATCCCTATTACAGTGCGTAAGTTCCCCGTTTTCCCCAATATTTACCAAAATTGGTTAGTTTCAATTTTTTGGTAGTATATATTCTAATATCTTGCTGTGTTTTTCAGAGGTAAACAACAACAACAACAACATAAGGACTTTGCCCTGAGATTTTTACGTTGAGCACTTTTTAATGCTCCTGTTGGTCATTTATATAACTTTTTTGAAAAAAAAAGTCTATTGAGATCCTTTTGCTATTTTTTTAATCATATATTTTTTTCTATTTGTATCTGTTGGTTATTAACCTCTTTTCAGATATAAGATTCGTAAGTATTTTCTTACATTCTGTGGATTGTGTTTTCATTCTCTCTCCCTTTTTTTGGCAATGCAGAAACGTTAGTTTGATGTAATACCATTTATTTATTTTTGCTTTTTTTGCTTGTGTTTTTAGTCTGGTATCCAAAAAACTATTGGCAAGACTAATGTCAAGGAGAATTTTTCCTATGTTTTCCTTTAGGAAATTTAGTTTCATGCATCACCTTTAAGTCTTTAATCTATTTCAAGTTCAGACTTATGAGTGATATAAGGTTCCCTTCATACTGTTTATGTGACTATTCAGTTTTAAATATCATTTATTGAACAGACTATCTTTCCCCATTACATATGTTGGCCCCTGTCAAATATTAGGTGACTGTATGAAAGGATTTATTTCTGGACTCTCAATTCTGTTCTACTTGTTTATTGGTCTGTTTTTATGCCAGTATACTTTATTGTTTTGAGCATGAGGGCTTTGTAGTATAGTTTCAAATCAAGAAGTGTAATCTCCCTTCTTCATTCTTTCTCAGAACTGCTTTGATTATTTGTTGTCTTTCATGGTCTCATATAAACTTTAGGATTCTTTACTTACTTCTGTAAAACAATAATATTGGATTTTTTTTTAAGATTTTTAATTTATTTATTTGACAGAGAGAGATGACAAGCAGGCAGAGAGGCAGGCAGAGAGAGAAGAGGAAGCAGGCTTCCTGCTGAGCAGAGAGCCTGATGCGGGGCTCGATCCCAGGACCCTGGGATCATGACCAGAGCCGAAGGCAGCGGCTTAACCCACTGAGCCACCCAGGCGCCCCTAACATTGGATTTTTTATAGGAATTGGATTTACAGATGGTATACAGTAGTATGGACATTTTAACAATGTTAATTCTTACCATTCATAAATATGAGCTATCTTTCCATTTCTGTCACCTTCAATTTCTTTATCAATGTCATAGTTTATGGAGTACAGATCTTTCATCTTCTTAGTTAAATCTATTCCTAAGTATTTTATTATTTTTGATGCTATTGTGAATTAGATTGTTTTCTTTATTTTTTCAGATAGTTCATCATTAGAATGTTAAAATGCTCCTGTCTTGTGCTTACTTTGGCAGCACATATACTAAAATTGGAATGATGCAGAGAAGATTAGCGTGATCACTGAACAAGGATGACATGACAAACTGGGAAGCAGTCCATAAAAAAAAAAGAAACAAAACAAAATTCTTTTCTTTTATATATTGATCTTGTATTTGGTAATTTTACTAAATTTGTTTATTCAAATTTTTTGTGAATTTTTTAGGATTTTTTAACATGTAAGTTCATGTTATCCAAAAAAAGAAAATTTTACTTCTTCCTTTTTTTTTTTTTTTTGGAGTCTCTTATTTCTTTGTGTTCCTTGTTTCTCTGGCTAGGACATCCACTACTGTGTCAAATGAGAGTAGTGAAAATGGACACACTTGTCTTTCTTCTGATCTTTAAGGGGAAAACTTTCAAAAGTTTTGATTGAATATGAGATTAGCTCTGGGCTTGCAATCTGTGTTTTTTCTTTAATGGGTTTTTTAAATTATTTTTTAAAATTTTTTATATAATGTGTTTTTATCCCTAGGGGTACAGGTCTGTGATTCACAGCACTCACCATCACTCACCATAGCACCTGCCCTCTCCAATGTCCATACCCCCACCATCCTCTCCCAACACACCTCCCCCCAGCAACCCTCAGTCTGTTTTGTGAGATTCAGTCTTTTATGGTTTGTCTCCCTCCTAATACCATCTTTTTTTATTTTTTTTTTCGTACGCCCGAAACTGCCTATGTTGCATCTCCACTTCATCATATCAGGGAGATCATATGATAGTTGTCTTTCTCAGATTGATTTATTTCGCCAAGCATAATACCCTCTAGTTCCATCCACGTCATCACAAATAGCAGGATTTCATTTTTTTTTTGATGGCTGCATAGTATTCCATTGAACATATATACCACATCTTATTTATTGATTCATCTGTTGAAGGACATTTAGTTTCTTTCCATAGTTTAACTATTGTGGACATTGCTGCTATAAACATTTGGGTGCATGTGCCCCTTCAGAATGCCACGTTTGTATCTGTAGGATATATACCCAGTACTACAAGCACTGGGTCATAGGGTAGTTCTATTTTCAGCTTTTTGAGGCACGTCCACGCTGTTTTCCAGAGTGGTTGCACCAGCTTGCATTCCCACATACAGTGTAGGAGGGTTGCCCTTTCTCCACATCCTCGCCAGCATCTGTCATTGACGGACTTGTTCATTTTAGCCATTCTGAACGGTGTGAGGTGGTATCTCATTCTGGTTTTGATTTGTATTTCCCTGATGCCGAGTGATGTGGAGCATTTTTTCATGTGTCTGTTGGCCATTTGAATGTATTCTTTGATGGAACATGATAGTGAGCTTAGGGAATCACCAAGTTAATGAAAGAGGTCCCTCTTGTAGGTGAATTAAGAGTGAGAGAAAGAAAAGAGGGCTTATCCTAGATTGGAGAACTCAGGGCTGAAAAGGACCCTCATCTGGGAGCAGAGAAAGTGGTCCAGAATCAGAGGCACAGAGGACTCCCAACACCTTCCACAAAAGCGGAGCACCTAAAGACATAGTGCCATTACCCCTGAAAATCTAGGCATGGAGGTATTCTCTTTAGGCAAATAGGCATCGGAGAATAGTTTGTCCATAGCCCAGTCACTGACTTCAAGAGGAAAAGCTATAACAGCTCTCGAAGCAGGCCGGATAGCTCAAGCAACAGCAGCCAAGCCAAAATCCTTATCCCCTGCATTTCTGAACAATGACAGAGCAGCGGTTCTGTCTAGAACCAGGAGGTATTCAGAAGTCAATTGTTGGGTCCCGGGTTGTGTCCATCAGTTCAGACGCGGCCTTCAGATCAACTCATGATTCCAGGGCCTTGGCATTGACTCTGTTCTCAGGTTCTCTGCTCAGGGGCAAGTAAGCTTCTCCCTCTCCAGCTCCACCCCCTGATTGGGATCTCTCTGCCTCTCTGTCCAAACGTGCATGTGCATGTTCGATAAGATAACAAAGACAAAAACAGTGCACAATAATTGACTGGGACCAAAGGATGTTTTATTGAATTTGGACCTAGGTTCCTATGGAGGGCAGCCAGGTATAGAGAACCTCCCACCATCCTAAAATGCCCGACCTTCGCTTGGAGCTTCCTTGTTCATTCTCCTGTTCTTTGCCTTCCTGGATCTCCTCACCAACCTGCAGCATCCGCTGTCTGTCGTGCTGTACTGACCCCTTGTTAACACATTGTGCATCCTCTCGGGGCTCCATTGGAACATGCCCATCTTCCTCAAGAGGCACTGTTTGCTTATCGCATGTAACCATTTGGGGGATGGTCATGAGAGGGTGAAGGCAGGCTTGTGCTGCCACATCTCCATGCAGTTCCACAGAGGGTAGCTGATCCACCATGAGGGAGTGCTCAAGGTTCTTCCACATTCGAATCCTCTTCAATGCGTCCTTTTGCACATACAAGTTGTCTTCCTGAAATGGGCACGGAAGTCTTTCAGTTGGCTTCATTGGGCTATGGGTCTCTTCCAACATGCTCTCCGTTGGCTTCTGTGGACTCCAAGAACATGAGTCCGTCCTGGACCTAAGGTTCTAGGGTGTAGACTCTGCCTTGGATGCATGGTCTTTTTGGAAGATTGGGAGGCCTTGTTGGCACCGTTTCTGGAGACCATTGAGGTACTCGTGTGCTTTCTGTGGAAGACTCCAGACATGTCTTTGGCACGGTTGCGGGGGTTCACTTTGAGCTTCCCTTGGGTGGACCTTTTCCTGTTGAGATGCTCCATGATTTGGTGGGAGGGTCTCACCCTTACGCAGGGCTCAGATTTCCTCCCCTGAGGCATTGCTTGCGGTCTGTTAGTTTCTTGGCTTGTCGTTGCTAAGATGGAATGCGGCATCTTGCCTTTCTCCGAGGTCCAGAGGGCTGGTGCTGACACTCACGACCAAATACTATGAATTGGGCCATGGAGAAGGTGACACCGACTCGCTTCGCAAACTGCCTTGGTGAGAGACCCAAGCGGCTCCAGCAGTTTGGGACGGCCTGGGGTCCTCTTGGCCCACCCATGACTACTCCAGTCAAGTGTAGTGATCAGGCCTGGGTTGATGAGGAGTGGTTGCTATGACCTCAAAGCTTTGTGATATCACAGATGCTGGCTTCACTGAAGCAGCTGTCCCTCTCCCATGACCTTGGTGTCCTATGGCTTTAAGTAGGAAGCCCCAGGAAGGACAAAACAAGAGCCCTCTGAACCTGATCAAGAATTCAGGATGTCTTGTGGTTTAATGTCCAACTTCCCCTTTCTGGAGACATAGAGGAAGGAAAATGACATTCAGTATACCTTCCTTTAGGCCAACATATCCCCGGAGATGGCAAGGTGTCCTTTTACACTACAATTTCTAGATATCTCAAGAAAAGGTGAGGTCGCGTGTATGAGCAGCTCTCCGTGGGGTTTTTCGTCCTGTGGGTGAGAGCGTACTTTGTCAGCGTCTTTTGCTTATGGGTCAGTGATGACTAAGGTACGGAAAGTACCTTTCCGAGGTAAAAGGTGAGGGCATCGCTATATGGTGCCGTCTGTGTCCTCGTCTCCTAGTGTTCTGAAACACGCGGCTAAGGGATGAGGCCTCTGTCTACCTGGCTTTCCCTTAAATACCTTTGAAAGTCTTTGTGGAGAGTGACCTTCTGCATCAGAGCTAACTCTCAGAGAGGTCTACCGAACCCCTTGTTATTATTAGTTAACTGTACTTGTTGTGGTAACGGGTATAGACATGTGGACCAAGACTCTTTAGTCAGAAGGAAAGGGACGGCGTATATAGACGGCTTGCAAGGCCCATTCGAGCAGACCTTTGGAGTGAGCCGCAATGCCCTTGCAAGGACTAGTGGATCAGGATGTTTGGGTCCATTTCGGCACCTCAGTATTCCTCTGCCATCGAAGTGAATGAACCCCTGGACCTTGCCTTGACATGAATGTCCCATGCCCTGCTGTTGGGAAATGGAAAAGGCAAGCAAAGGGAAATATCATATGGCTTCCCACAATATGTGCATCGGGAGGAATACCTTGGCCCTAGGAAAGGAAGGGAATAATGAAGGGCAAGAAGTCAGAGAAGGAGACCCACCAGGAGTGACTCAGGACTCTGAGAATCCAGATGAGGGCTACCGAAAAGAGAACTGATTAATGGGTGGTCAGGAGTTGTGGCATATATTAGGAGGAGCACTAGGACGTCCATGCAACTAAAGCATCCGTGAATACTCTGTCAAAAATGGATGATGGATGATAGGCAGGCTTTCTCAACAGAACAGCAACAAGAACAACATCAATTCATAGGAAAACAATGTGGCCCTCTCAAAACCAAAGGAAGTCACAGGGAGAAAAGGAAAGAATTATATTGTTTATTATCTTTCCTTATTGAAATGACATGGGTGGGTTTCCTAAAATGTCCTTCTTTGAATTGGGTCTTTATCCTTGTAAATTAGAGTTTACCCACCTCTTCCATCTCTGGATTTGATGAGAGGACATGACAATGCCTTCACTAAATACATAGAAGAGTGGCCCAAGCAAATGACTTGACCTGGCCTTCTGTGTGTTGGCAGGGGTTGGATTACTGCTTCAAAGGCTTCCGTCTAAACTAGAGAGCTGAGATTTTGTAGGTTTCCTGACCTAATCTTGGAAGTTTCTATGTGTCTGGGAATTTATCCTTTTCTCTCAGTTCTTGGATTTGCTAGCATAAATGTGTGGCTATGCCTTTTCGGTTATTCTTTTTTCCTTGCTACCAGTTGTGATGTGGTTTCATACTTGCAGCTGTGTGCTTGTCTCCCTGTTTTATCCCAGTAATGGCTTCTGCGGTTTGTTCCTGTTGTCAAAACTCAAGTGTGAGATCTCCTGATTTTTTTCCTATTGGTTTGTTTGTATTTCCTTAATTTTGATAATCACATGTCTGATTTCAATTTTTCTGTTAACTTTGGAGTTCGGTTTTTCTTCATCTTGTTCCTTCAGTCGTCCTTTTAGGTGGCTTTCTTTTTCGGTGTTTTTAAATTTTGGAAATGCACACATTTAACCCTATATTGTTTCCCCATAAAATGTTTTGGCATCCTCCTCTGAGTTTCTTAGAATTCCTTCGTTCATGGCTCTTCTTTTCCTTTGGATTTTCTTTCTTGCATTCATTGCAGTTCGTGAATGTGTTGTGTTTTCCACTTTAGTGTCTGGCTGTATTTCCAATTTGAAAGTGATATCTTCCTGTTTTCATACCTTCGTGATGATAAGTGCACAGGATAGGTTTTGACTTCTCTTCCATGAATTATGACTGGATTTGGACTCGAGCTCATGACCTGCGATAGACAAAGTTAGGTCTGCTGCTGGGAAGAACATATCTTATTGTCCTCAGAGACGCAATCTTACTCATGGACCCCCCAAAGTTCAGGTGGTCTCGAATGCCCATGTGGACGTCTGTTATTCCTTAGCACCTTCCCATCCAGATAATCTGTCCTGTGCTTAACCTGGATATCATAGTTGCCAACAGTATTGGATAAACGTCGCCATCTCCATTCCTGTGTGTTCATAGGCTTCCAACGTTTAGATACACCTTTTTTCATGGTGGATATGTTGGCAATTCTTCCAGGTTTCTGATGTTTTGATGCTCCATCAAGACAAAACACCTTCCGCTTAGCTTTTTTCTCTCGAAGGCATAAAATGACTCTCGCTGACTTAGGCACAAACACTTTGGCTCTCTTCTCCTTGGGAATAGCATAACCTACATCTTCCCTGTTTCTTCACTTGCAAGCTATGAGTATCTTTATAGTCGAAGGAAATCTCCTATGGGCAACAGAAGGACGAGCCTGTTTAATATTTGCTGTTTTCTTATGGATGTTTCTATTTTTTTTTTTCTTTGATTTGGAATTTCAACCACTGTTACAAACTGTTTGTATTGACGGGAGTCTTTAGTCCTGAGTACTGAATGTATTATTGATAGGTAATAGTTCACTTTCTCATTTCGGTTGGCTTCTGACTTGGATTCTATTTGCCTTTCACCTATATGGTATTTTCTTGGGGTTGCTTCATTGGTACGATTCCTCGCTTCCTTCCCATATTTTGCATGTCTTATCTTTGTGTGTTTGCATGTGCATGTGTTAATGCTGTGTGGTGTGTGTGTGTTTCACATCACAATTATTATTAAAATACGAGAGAATGGAATTCGGTCTCTTGTGGGTAGCAATTCAATTTGACATGCCTTGAAATCTCACATTCCATTAGTTTCAGGAAATCTCCTTAAAGGAATGTCATCTCTTGTCCTCTTCAAGAATCCCGTGTTCTCACAAAACGGCCTTCCAACAAACAGCACCATTTGAATTCCTCATTAGAGTCATAATGTTTGTCCCAATACCCTTTCTTTTTCGTATGTTTCTTGACTGTCATGAGTTAGTGAAATCGTCTGTTTATTGTCTTTCTGAGAATGATAGATGTGACAAAGTCCAATGCTCTCCGCAAGACTGCCATAAGAGACATGTGGAAGAATTCCTTCTTGCTTATGTCACAGTACAAATTGTGGTGACATGAAGACACTGAGATGGTAGTAGTGTCTAATAACCTCATGCTTCTTCAACCATGAAGGCAACAAAAAGATGACCACAACAACTGCAGTGGGGTGGAAATTGACCTGAAGCCTACAAGGTAAACTCCAGAGCGAAATAGAACGGAAGTTGCAGAGATGATGGGAGAAGGTTGGAGACATGGCTCAGGGGAGATTTGGTTGGTTCGTGGATCAGAGGGCTGGAGTCCATGAAGAGGACCAAAGCACAGGAGAGCAGGGCACCCTGGGAACACACAAGGAACCTGTTTCCCAGTGCCGTTGACTGTGAGACGCAGAGGGTCTGAAGGGCACGAGTACTTGACAACACAAGTGTTGAGGGCTGAAGTTTTCCTATCAGCAGGCTTGGCAGACATCAACTTGAAAGAACACCATCTTTTTCCTGCATATGACACCAACAAGCGACCAGGAGCAGACAGCCTGGAGACAATGATCAGAGAGAGACAATACCAAGAGACGCAGTGGGAAGATGATGAGTCGTGGGAGTGATTCCGTGAAAGGCAGTGTTCGTGGAGATGACTCAATGTGGACATAATAAATTTTGGCTCTCACAACAGCAGCATCAAGACAGAGCTTGGCCAAGACAGGTATGTGAGGACAGAGACTCCCTAGCCAGCCAACACAAAATACCAACAGTGGAACACTTGGAGGATTGCCTTCCTCAGTCCAAGATGCTTAGTCCAAGGAGAACAGACTCTCCCATACGGGACGAGAAGAAAGCTTTGACCACATGTTCTCTTCTGAACACAGCATTCTGCAGGCCTGCGTTCTGTTGAGTTGGTAGAGTTTCTCCTTTCACAGGCACACCAGAGCCCACCAAGGTAAACCTCAGCATATTCAGCCCGGACCCTAAAAACAACAAACGGCCGGAAAGGAGAGCTACTGCAAATGACTGGCCTCCAGGACAGGGTCAGCCACAACACAAACAGCAGTGGCATGCATGCCACATACACTCTCACAAACACACACACACACGCATGCACTCAACAAACCTTAAGGGCGAGCCCTGGGTCACTCACGGATCACTTCCTCCTAAATAAATTACCCTCAGGTTAGAAAACAGAATGAGTTTAACGAATACAGAGAGGTGACAGAGACTTAGATCCAATGCAAAGATGGAAGAATCAATTGATTCCCAGGTAAAGGAAGAAGGAGTGATTACGACTAGGCAGTCAGAGTGAAACCTCTACATAGAGCACGCCCGATGCGGGATAGAAAGCTGTGGCCTGGATACTCGCTGTACATCAGAAAACATAGGAGATATCAGAGAGTCTCGAAACACAGAGATAAAACTGATAAAGATAAAAACACCTAAAGAACTCCTGAAGAGAAGATTGGCAGGAGACTGGATGCAAAGTTCGGGAACATGGTAGAAGTGGAGGATCCAATTAGGAACCGAGAAGAACAAGCCTAGAAAATAAGGATGCAAATTCTAAGAGAGAAGGCAGAATGATGGAACATGATAGTGAGCTTAGGGAATCTCTAAGGAAATGAAAGAGGTGCCTCTTGTAGGTGAATTAAGAGTGAGAGAAAGAAAAGAGGGCTGATCCTAGATTAGAGAACTCGGGGCTGGAAAGGACCCTCATCTGGGAGCAGAGAAAGTGGTCCAGAATCAGAGGCACAGAGAACTCCCAACACCTTCCACAGAAGCGGAGCACCTAAAGACATAGTGCCATTCCCCCCGGAAAATCTAGGCATGGAGGTATTCTCTTAGGCAAATAGGCATCGGAGGATAGTTTGTCCATAGCCCAGTCACTGACTTCAAGAGGAAAAGCTATACCAGCTCTCGAAGCAGGCCGGATAGCTCAAGCAACAGCAGCCAAGCCAAAATCCTTATCCCCTGCATTTCTGAACAATGACAGAGCAGCGGTTCTGTCTAGAACCAGGAGGTATTCAGAAGTCAATTGTTGGGTCCCGGGTTGTGTCCATCAGTTCAGACGCGGCCTTCAGATCAACTCATGATTCCAGGGCCTTGGCATTGACTCTGTTCTCAGGTTCTCTGCTCAGGGGCAAGTAAGCTTCTCCCTCTCCAGCTCCACCCCCTGATTGGGATCTCTCTGCCTCTCTGTCCAAACGTGCATGTGCATGTTCGATAAGATAACAAAGACAAAAACAGTGCACAATAATTGACTGGGGCCAAAGGATGTTTTATTGAATTTGGACCTAGGTTCCTATGGAGGGCAGCCAGGTATAGAGAACCTCCCACCATCCTAAAATGCCCGACCTTCGCTTGGAGCTTCCTTGTTCATTCTCCTGTTCTTTGCCTTCCTGGATCTCCTCACCAACCTGCAGCATCCGCTGTCTGTCGTGCTGTACTGACCCCTTGTTAACACATTGTGCATCCTCTCGGGGCTCCATTGGAACATGCCCATCTTCCTCAAGAGGCACTGTTTGCTTATCGCATGTAACCATTTGGGGGATGGTCATGAGAGGGTGAAGGCAGGCTTGTGCTGCCACATCTCCATGCAGTTCCACAGAGGGTAGCTGATCCACCATGAGGGAGTGCTCAAGGTTCTTCCACATTCGAATCCTCTTCAATGCGTCCTTTTGCACATACAAGTTGTCTTCCTGAAATGGGCACCGAAGTCTTTCAGATGGCTTCACTTGGGCTTGGGTCTCTTCCAACATGCTCTCCGTTGGCTTCTGTGGACTCCAAGAACATGAGTCCGTCCTGGACCTAAGGTTCTAGGGTGTAGAGTCTGCCTTGGATGAATGGTGTTTTTGGAAGATTGGGAGGCCTTGTTGGCACCGTTTCTGGAGACCATCGAGGTACTCGTGTGCTTGCTGTGGAAGATTCCAGACATGTCTTTGGCACGGTTGCGGGGGTTCACTTTGAGCTTCCCTTGGGTGGACCTTTTCCTGTTGAGATGCTCCATGATTTGGTGGGAGGGTCTCACCCTTACGCAGGGCTCGGATTTCCTCCCCTGAGGCTTTGCTTGTGGTCTGTTAGTTTCTTGGCCTGTCGTGGCTAAGATGGAATGAGGGGTCCTTGCCTTTCTCCGAGGTCCAGAGGGCTGGTGCTGACACTCACGACCAAATACTACGAATTGGGCCATGGAGAAGTTGACACCGACTCGCTTCGCAAACTGCCTTGGTGAGAGACCCAGGCGGCTCCAGCGGTTTGGGATGGCTTGGGGTCCTCTTGGCCCACCCATGACTACTCCAGTCAAGTGTAGTGATCAGGCCTGGGTTGATGAGGAGTGGTTGCTATGACCTCAAGGCTTTGTGACATCACAGATGCTGGCTTCACTGAAGCAGCTGTCCCTCTCCCATGACCTTGGTGTCCTATGGCTTTAAGTAGGAAGCCCCAGGAAGGACAGAACAAGAGCCCTCTGAACCTGATCAAGAACTCAGGATGTCTTGTGGGTTAATGTCCAACTTCCCCTTTCTGGAGACATAGAGGAAGGAAAATGACATTCAGTATACCTTCCTTTAGGCCAACATATCCCCAGAGACGGCAAGGTGTCCTTTTACACTACAATTTCTAGATATCTCAAGAAAAGGTGAGGCCTCGCGGGTATAAGCAGCTCTCCGTGGGGTTTGTCGTCCTGTGGGTGAGAGCGTACTTTGTCAGCGTCTTTTGCCTATGGGTCAGTGATGACTAAGATACGGAAAGTCCCTTTCGGAGGTAAAAGGTGAGGGCATCGCTATATGGTGCTGTCTGTGGCCTCGTCTCCTAGTGTTCTGAAACACGCGGCTAAGGGATGAGGCCTCTGTCTACCTGGCTTTCCCTTAAATACCTTTGCAAAGTCTTTGAGGAGAGTGATATTCTGCATCTGAGCTAACTCTCAATGAAGAGGCCTGGACCGAACCCGTTGTTATTATTAGTTAACTGTACTTGTTGTGGTAACGGGTATAAACATGTGGACCAAGACTCTTTAGTCAGAAGGAAAGGGACGGCCTATACCGAAGGCTTGCAAGGCCCATTCGAGCAGAACTTTGGAGTGAGTCGCAATGCCCTTGCAAGGACTAGTGGATCAGAAAGTTTGGGTCCATTTCGGCACCACAGTATTCCTCTGCCGTCGAGTGAATGAACCCCTGGACCTTGCCTTGACATGAATGTCCCATGCCCTGCTGTTGGGAAATGGAAAAGGCAAGCAAACAAAGGGAAATGTCATATGGCTACCCACAATATGTGCCTCGGGAGGAATACCTTGGCCCACTTAAGGAAGGGAATAATAAAGGGCAAGAAGTCAGAGAAGGAGACCCACCAGGAGTGACTCAGGACTCTGAGAATCCAGATGAGGGCTACCGAAAAGAGAACTGATTAATGGGTGGTCAGGAGTTGTGGCATATATTAGGAGGAGCACTAGGACGTCCATGCAACTAAAGCATCCGTGAATACTCTGTCAAAAATGGATGATGGATGATAGGCAGGCTTTCTCAACAGAACAGCAACAAGAACAACATCAATTCATAGGAAAACAATGTGGCCCTCTCAAAACCAAAGGAAGTCACAGGGAGAAAAGGAAAGAATTATATTGTTTATTATCTTTCCTTATTGAAATGACATGGGTGGGTTTCCTAAAATGTCCTTCTTTGAATTGGGTCTTTATCCTTGTAAATTAGAGTTTACCCACCTCTTCCATCTCTGGATTTGATGAGAGGACATGACAATGCCTTCACTAAATACATAGAAGAGTGGCCCAAGCAAATGACTTGACCTGGCCTTCTGTGTGTTGGCAGGGGTTGGATTACTGCTTCAAAGGCTTCCGTCTAAACTAGAGAGCTGAGATTTTGTAGGTTTCCTGACCTAATCTTGGAAGTTTCTATGTGTCTGGGAATTTATCCTTTTCTCTCAGTTCTTGGATTTGCTAGCATAAATGTGTGGCTATGCCTTTTCGGTTATTCTTTTTTCCTTGCTACCAGTTGTGATGTGGTTTCATACTTGCAGCTGTGTGCTTGTCTCCCTGTTTTATCCCAGTAATGGCTTCTGCGGTTTGTTCCTGTTGTCAAAACTCAAGTGTGAGATCTCCTGATTTTTTTCCTATTGGTTTGTTTGTATTTCCTTAATTTTGATAATCACATGTCTGATTTCAATTTTTCTGTTAACTTTGGAGTTCGGTTTTTCTTCATCTTGTTCCTTCAGTCGTCCTTTTAGGTGGCTTTCTTTTTCGGTGTTTTTAAATTTTGGAAATGCACACATTTAACCCTATATTGTTTCCCCATAAAATGTTTTGGCATCCTCCTCTAAGTTTCTTAGAATTCCTTCGTTCATGGCTCTTCTTTTCCTTTGGATTTTCTTTCTTGCATTCATTGCAGTTCGTGAATGTGTTGTGTTTTCCACTTTAGTGTCTGGCTGTATTTCCAATTTGAAAGTGATATCTTCCTGTTTTCATACCTTCGTGATGATAAGTGCACAGGATAGGTTTTGACTTCTCTTCCATGAATTATGACTGGATTTGGACTCGAGCTCATGACCTGCGATAGACAAAGTTAGGTCTGCTGCTGGGAAGAACATATCTTATTGTCCTCAGAGACGCAATCTTACTCATGGACCCCCCAAAGTTCAGGTGGTCTCGAATGCCCATGTGGACGTCTGTTATTCCTTAGCACCTTCCCATCCAGATAATCTGTCCTGTGCTTAACCTGGATATCATAGTTGCCAACAGTATTGGATAAACGTCGCCATCTCCATTCCTGTGTGTTCATAGGCTTCCAACGTTTAGATACACCTTTTTTCATGGTGGATATGTTGGCAATTCTTCCAGGTTTCTGATGTTTTGATGCTCCATCAAGACAAAACACCTTCCGCTTAGCTTTTTTCTCTCGAAGGCATAAAATGACTCTCGCTGACTTAGGCACAAACACTTTGGCTCTCTTCTCCTTGGGAATAGCATAACCTACATCTTCCCTGTTTCTTCACTTGCAAGCTATGAGTATCTTTATAGTCGAAGGAAATCTCCTATGGGCAACAGAAGGACGAGCCTGTTTAATATTTGCTGTTTTCTTATGGATGTTTCTATTTTTTTTTTTTTTTTGATTTGGAATTTCAACCACTGTTACAAACTGTTTGTATTGACGGGAGTCTTTAGTCCTGAGTACTGAATGTATTATTGATAGGTAATAGTTCACTTTCTCATTTCGGTTGGCTTCTGACTTGGATTCTATTTGCCTTTCACCTATATGGTATTTTCTTGGGGTTGCTTCATTGGTACGATTCCTCGCTTCCTTCCCATATTTTGCATGTCTTATCTTTGTGTGTTTGCATGTGCATGTGTTAATGCTGTGTGGTGTGTGTGTGTTTCACATCACAATTATTATTAAAATACGAGAGAATGGAATTCGGTCTCTTGTGGGTAGCAATTCAATTTGACATGCCTTGAAATCTCACATTCCATTAGTTTCAGGAAATCTCCTTAAAGGAATGTCATCTCTTGTCCTCTTCAAGAATCCCGTGTTCTCACAAAACGGCCTTCCAACAAACAGCACCATTTGAATTCCTCATTAGAGTCATAATGTTTGTCCCAATACCCTTTCTTTTTCGTATGTTTCTTGACTGTCATGAGTTAGTGAAATCGTCTGTTTATTGTCTTTCTGAGAATGATAGATGTGACAAAGTCCAATGCTCTCCGCAAGACTGCCATAAGAGACATGTGGAAGAATTCCTTCTTGCTTATGTCACAGTACAAATTGTGGTGACATGAAGACACTGAGATGGTAGTAGTGTCTAATAACCTCATGCTTCTTCAACCATGAAGGCAACAAAAAGATGACCACAACAACTGCAGTGGGGTGGAAATTGACCTGAAGCCTACAAGGTAAACTCCACAGCGAAATAGAACGGAAGTTGCAGAGATGATGGGAGAAGGTTGGAGACATGGCTCAGGGGAGATTTGGTTGGTTCGTGGATCAGAGGGCTGGAGTCCATGAAGAGGACCAAAGCACAGGAGAGCAGGGCACCCTGGGAACACACAAGGAACCTGTTTCCCAGTGCCGTTGACTGTGAGACGCAGAGGGTCTGAAGGGCACGAGTACTTGACAACACAAGTGTTGAGGGCTGAAGTTTTCCTATCAGCAGGCTTGGCAGACATCAACTTGAAAGAACACCATCTTTTTCCTGCATATGACACCAACAAGCGACCAGGAGCAGACAGCCTGGAGACAATGATCAGAGAGAGACAATACCAAGAGACGCAGTGGGAAGATGATGAGTCGTGGGAGTGATTCCGTGAAAGGCAGTGTTCGTGGAGATGACTCAATGTGGACATAATAAATTTTGGCTCTCACAACAGCAGCATCAAGACAGAGCTTGGCCAAGACAGGTATGTGAGGACAGAGACTCCCTAGCCAGCCAACACAAAATACCAACAGTGGAACACTTGGAGGATTGCCTTCCTCAGTCCAAGATGCTTAGTCCAAGGAGAACAGACTCTCCCATACGGGACGAGAAGAAAGCTTTGACCACATGTTCTCTTCTGAACACAGCATTCTGCAGGCCTGCGTTCTGTTGAGTTGGTAGAGTTTCTCCTTTCACAGGCACACCAGAGCCCACCAAGGTAAACCTCAGCATATTCAGCCCGGACCCTAAAAACAACAAACGGCCGGAAAGGAGAGCTACTGCAAATGACTGGCCTCCAGGACAGGGTCAGCCACAACACAAACAGCAGTGGCATGCATGCCACATACACTCTCACAAACACACACACACACGCATGCACTCAACAAACCTTAAGGGCGAGCCCTGGGTCACTCACGGATCACTTCCTCCTAAATAAATTACCCTCAGGTTAGAAAACAGAATGAGTTTAACGAATACAGAGAGGTGACAGAGACTTAGATCCAATGCAAAGATGGAAGAATCAATTGATTCCCAGGTAAAGGAAGAAGGAGTGATTACGACTAGGCAGTCAGAGTGAAACCTCTACATAGAGCACGCCCGATGCGGGATAGAAAGCTGTGGCCTGGATACTCGCTGTACATCAGAAAACATAGGAGATATCAGAGAGTCTCGAAACACAGAGATAAAACTGATAAAGATAAAAACACCTAAAGAACTCCTGAAGAGAAGATTGGCAGGAGACTGGATGCAAAGTTCGGGAACATGGTAGAAGTGGAGGATCCAATTAGGAACCGAGAAGAACAAGCCTAGAAAATAAGGATGCAAATTCTAAGAGAGAAGGCAGAATGATGGAACATGATAGTGAGCTTAGGGAATCTCTAAGGAAATGAAAGAGGTGCCTCTTGTAGGTGAATTAAGAGTGAGAGAAAGAAAAGAGGGCTGATCCTAGATTAGAGAACTCGGGGCTGGAAAGGACCCTCATCTGGGAGCAGAGAAAGTGGTCCAGAATCAGAGGCACAGAGAACTCCCAACACCTTCCACAGAAGCGGAGCACCTAAAGACATAGTGCCATTCCCCCCGGAAAATCTAGGCATGGAGGTATTCTCTTAGGCAAATAGGCATCGGAGGATAGTTTGTCCATAGCCCAGTCACTGACTTCAAGAGGAAAAGCTATACCAGCTCTCGAAGCAGGCCGGATAGCTCAAGCAACAGCAGCCAAGCCAAAATCCTTATCCCCTGCATTTCTGAACAATGACAGAGCAGCGGTTCTGTCTAGAACCAGGAGGTATTCAGAAGTCAATTGTTGGGTCCCGGGTTGTGTCCATCAGTTCAGACGCGGCCTTCAGATCAACTCATGATTCCAGGGCCTTGGCATTGACTCTGTTCTCAGGTTCTCTGCTCAGGGGCAAGTAAGCTTCTCCCTCTCCAGCTCCACCCCCTGATTGGGATCTCTCTGCCTCTCTGTCCAAACGTGCATGTGCATGTTCGATAAGATAACAAAGACAAAAACAGTGCACAATAATTGACTGGGGCCAAAGGATGTTTTATTGAATTTGGACCTAGGTTCCTATGGAGGGCAGCCAGGTATAGAGAACCTCCCACCATCCTAAAATGCCCGACCTTCGCTTGGAGCTTCCTTGTTCATTCTCCTGTTCTTTGCCTTCCTGGATCTCCTCACCAACCTGCAGCATCCGCTGTCTGTCGTGCTGTACTGACCCCTTGTTAACACATTGTGCATCCTCTCGGGGCTCCATTGGAACATGCCCATCTTCCTCAAGAGGCACTGTTTGCTTATCGCATGTAACCATTTGGGGGATGGTCATGAGAGGGTGAAGGCAGGCTTGTGCTGCCACATCTCCATGCAGTTCCACAGAGGGTAGCTGATCCACCATGAGGGAGTGCTCAAGGTTCTTCCACATTCGAATCCTCTTCAATGCGTCCTTTTGCACATACAAGTTGTCTTCCTGAAATGGGCACCGAAGTCTTTCAGATGGCTTCACTTGGGCTTGGGTCTCTTCCAACATGCTCTCCGTTGGCTTCTGTGGACTCCAAGAACATGAGTCCGTCCTGGACCTAAGGTTCTAGGGTGTAGAGTCTGCCTTGGATGAATGGTGTTTTTGGAAGATTGGGAGGCCTTGTTGGCACCGTTTCTGGAGACCATCGAGGTACTCGTGTGCTTGCTGTGGAAGATTCCAGACATGTCTTTGGCACGGTTGCGGGGGTTCACTTTGAGCTTCCCTTGGGTGGACCTTTTCCTGTTGAGATGCTCCATGATTTGGTGGGAGGGTCTCACCCTTACGCAGGGCTCGGATTTCCTCCCCTGAGGCTTTGCTTGTGGTCTGTTAGTTTCTTGGCCTGTCGTGGCTAAGATGGAATGAGGGGTCCTTGCCTTTCTCCGAGGTCCAGAGGGCTGGTGCTGACACTCACGACCAAATACTACGAATTGGGCCATGGAGAAGTTGACACCGACTCGCTTCGCAAACTGCCTTGGTGAGAGACCCAGGCGGCTCCAGCGGTTTGGGATGGCTTGGGGTCCTCTTGGCCCACCCATGACTACTCCAGTCAAGTGTAGTGATCAGGCCTGGGTTGATGAGGAGTGGTTGCTATGACCTCAAGGCTTTGTGACATCACAGATGCTGGCTTCACTGAAGCAGCTGTCCCTCTCCCATGACCTTGGTGTCCTATGGCTTTAAGTAGGAAGCCCCAGGAAGGACAGAACAAGAGCCCTCTGAACCTGATCAAGAACTCAGGATGTCTTGTGGGTTAATGTCCAACTTCCCCTTTCTGGAGACATAGAGGAAGGAAAATGACATTCAGTATACCTTCCTTTAGGCCAACATATCCCCAGAGACGGCAAGGTGTCCTTTTACACTACAATTTCTAGATATCTCAAGAAAAGGTGAGGCCTCGCGGGTATAAGCAGCTCTCCGTGGGGTTTGTCGTCCTGTGGGTGAGAGCGTACTTTGTCAGCGTCTTTTGCCTATGGGTCAGTGATGACTAAGATACGGAAAGTCCCTTTCGGAGGTAAAAGGTGAGGGCATCGCTATATGGTGCTGTCTGTGGCCTCGTCTCCTAGTGTTCTGAAACACGCGGCTAAGGGATGAGGCCTCTGTCTACCTGGCTTTCCCTTAAATACCTTTGCAAAGTCTTTGAGGAGAGTGATATTCTGCATCTGAGCTAACTCTCAATGAAGAGGCCTGGACCGAACCCGTTGTTATTATTAGTTAACTGTACTTGTTGTGGTAACGGGTATAAACATGTGGACCAAGACTCTTTAGTCAGAAGGAAAGGGACGGCCTATACCGAAGGCTTGCAAGGCCCATTCGAGCAGAACTTTGGAGTGAGTCGCAATGCCCTTGCAAGGACTAGTGGATCAGAAAGTTTGGGTCCATTTCGGCACCACAGTATTCCTCTGCCGTCGAGTGAATGAACCCCTGGACCTTGCCTTGACATGAATGTCCCATGCCCTGCTGTTGGGAAATGGAAAAGGCAAGCAAACAAAGGGAAATGTCATATGGCTACCCACAATATGTGCCTCGGGAGGAATACCTTGGCCCACTTAAGGAAGGGAATAATAAAGGGCAAGAAGTCAGAGAAGGAGACCCACCAGGAGTGACTCAGGACTCTGAGAATCCAGATGAGGGCTACCGAAAAGAGAACTGATTAATGGGTGGTCAGGAGTTGTGGCATATATTAGGAGGAGCACTAGGACGTCCATGCAACTAAAGCATCCGTGAATACTCTGTCAAAAATGGATGATGGATGATAGGCAGGCTTTCTCAACAGAACAGCAACAAGAACAACATCAATTCATAGGAAAACAATGTGGCCCTCTCAAAACCAAAGGAAGTCACAGGGAGAAAAGGAAAGAATTATATTGTTTATTATCTTTCCTTATTGAAATGACATGGGTGGGTTTCCTAAAATGTCCTTCTTTGAATTGGGTCTTTATCCTTGTAAATTAGAGTTTACCCACCTCTTCCATCTCTGGATTTGATGAGAGGACATGACAATGCCTTCACTAAATACATAGAAGAGTGGCCCAAGCAAATGACTTGACCTGGCCTTCTGTGTGTTGGCAGGGGTTGGATTACTGCTTCAAAGGCTTCCGTCTAAACTAGAGAGCTGAGATTTTGTAGGTTTCCTGACCTAATCTTGGAAGTTTCTATGTGTCTGGGAATTTATCCTTTTCTCTCAGTTCTTGGATTTGCTAGCATAAATGTGTGGCTATGCCTTTTCGGTTATTCTTTTTTCCTTGCTACCAGTTGTGATGTGGTTTCATACTTGCAGCTGTGTGCTTGTCTCCCTGTTTTATCCCAGTAATGGCTTCTGCGGTTTGTTCCTGTTGTCAAAACTCAAGTGTGAGATCTCCTGATTTTTTTCCTATTGGTTTGTTTGTATTTCCTTAATTTTGATAATCACATGTCTGATTTCAATTTTTCTGTTAACTTTGGAGTTCGGTTTTTCTTCATCTTGTTCCTTCAGTCGTCCTTTTAGGTGGCTTTCTTTTTCAGTGTTTTTAAATTTTGGAAATGCACACATTTAACCCTATATTGTTTCCCCATAAAATGTTTTGGCATCCTCCTCTAAGTTTCTTAGAATTCCTTCGTTCATGGCTCTTCTTTTCCTTTGGATTTTCTTTCTTGCATTCATTGCAGTTCGTGAATGTGTTGTGTTTTCCACTTTAGTGTCTGGCTGTATTTCCAATTTGAAAGTGATATCTTCCTGTTTTCATACCTTCGTGATGATAAGTGCACAGGATAGGTTTTGACTTCTCTTCCATGAATTATGACTGGATTTGGACTCGAGCTCATGACCTGCGATAGACAAAGTTAGGTCTGCTGCTGGGAAGAACATATCTTATTGTCCTCAGAGACGCAATCTTACTCATGGACCCCCCAAAGTTCAGGTGGTCTCGAATGCCCATGTGGACGTCTGTTATTCCTTAGCACCTTCCCATCCAGATAATCTGTCCTGTGCTTAACCTGGATATCATAGTTGCCAACAGTATTGGATAAACGTCGCCATCTCCATTCCTGTGTGTTCATAGGCTTCCAACGTTTAGATACACCTTTTTTCATGGTGGATATGTTGGCAATTCTTCCAGGTTTCTGATGTTTTGATGCTCCATCAAGACAAAACACCTTCCGCTTAGCTTTTTTCTCTCGAAGGCATAAAATGACTCTCGCTGACTTAGGCACAAACACTTTGGCTCTCTTCTCCTTGGGAATAGCATAACCTACATCTTCCCTGTTTCTTCACTTGCAAGCTATGAGTATCTTTATAGTCGAAGGAAATCTCCTATGGGCAACAGAAGGACGAGCCTGTTTAATATTTGCTGTTTTCTTATGGATGTTTCTATTTTTTTTTTTTTTGATTTGGAATTTCAACCACTGTTACAAACTGTTTGTATTGACGGGAGTCTTTAGTCCTGAGTACTGAATGTATTATTGATAGGTAATAGTTCACTTTCTCATTTCGGTTGGCTTCTGACTTGGATTCTATTTGCCTTTCACCTATATGGTATTTTCTTGGGGTTGCTTCATTGGTACGATTCCTCGCTTCCTTCCCATATTTTGCATGTCTTATCTTTGTGTGTTTGCATGTGCATGTGTTAATGCTGTGTGGTGTGTGTGTGTTTCACATCACAATTATTATTAAAATACGAGAGAATGGAATTCGGTCTCTTGTGGGTAGCAATTCAATTTGACATGCCTTGAAATCTCACATTCCATTAGTTTCAGGAAATCTCCTTAAAGGAATGTCATCTCTTGTCCTCTTCAAGAATCCCGTGTTCTCACAAAACGGCCTTCCAACAAACAGCACCATTTGAATTCCTCATTAGAGTCATAATGTTTGTCCCAATACCCTTTCTTTTTCGTATGTTTCTTGACTGTCATGAGTTAGTGAAATCGTCTGTTTATTGTCTTTCTGAGAATGATAGATGTGACAAAGTCCAATGCTCTCCGCAAGACTGCCATAAGAGACATGTGGAAGAATTCCTTCTTGCTTATGTCACAGTACAAATTGTGGTGACATGAAGACACTGAGATGGTAGTAGTGTCTAATAACCTCATGCTTCTTCAACCATGAAGGCAACAAAAAGATGACCACAACAACTGCAGTGGGGTGGAAATTGACCTGAAGCCTACAAGGTAAACTCCACAGCGAAATAGAACGGAAGTTGCAGAGATGATGGGAGAAGGTTGGAGACATGGCTCAGGGGAGATTTGGTTGGTTCGTGGATCAGAGGGCTGGAGTCCATGAAGAGGACCAAAGCACAGGAGAGCAGGGCACCCTGGGAACACACAAGGAACCTGTTTCCCAGTGCCGTTGACTGTGAGACGCAGAGGGTCTGAAGGGCACGAGTACTTGACAACACAAGTGTTGAGGGCTGAAGTTTTCCTATCAGCAGGCTTGGCAGACATCAACTTGAAAGAACACCATCTTTTTCCTGCATATGACACCAACAAGCGACCAGGAGCAGACAGCCTGGAGACAATGATCAGAGAGAGACAATACCAAGAGACGCAGTGGGAAGATGATGAGTCGTGGGAGTGATTCCGTGAAAGGCAGTGTTCGTGGAGATGACTCAATGTGGACATAATAAATTTTGGCTCTCACAACAGCAGCATCAAGACAGAGCTTGGCCAAGACAGGTATGTGAGGACAGAGACTCCCTAGCCAGCCAACACAAAATACCAACAGTGGAACACTTGGAGGATTGCCTTCCTCAGTCCAAGATGCTTAGTCCAAGGAGAACAGACTCTCCCATACGGGACGAGAAGAAAGCTTTGACCACATGTTCTCTTCTGAACACAGCATTCTGCAGGCCTGCGTTCTGTTGAGTTGGTAGAGTTTCTCCTTTCACAGGCACACCAGAGCCCACCAAGGTAAACCTCAGCATATTCAGCCCGGACCCTAAAAACAACAAACGGCCGGAAAGGAGAGCTACTGCAAATGACTGGCCTCCAGGACAGGGTCAGCCACAACACAAACAGCAGTGGCATGCATGCCACATACACTCTCACAAACACACACACACACGCATGCACTCAACAAACCTTAAGGGCGAGCCCTGGGTCACTCACGGATCACTTCCTCCTAAATAAATTACCCTCAGGTTAGAAAACAGAATGAGTTTAACGAATACAGAGAGGTGACAGAGACTTAGATCCAATGCAAAGATGGAAGAATCAATTGATTCCCAGGTAAAGGAAGAAGGAGTGATTACGACTAGGCAGTCAGAGTGAAACCTCTACATAGAGCACGCCCGATGCGGGATAGAAAGCTGTGGCCTGGATACTCGCTGTACATCAGAAAACATAGGAGATATCAGAGAGTCTCGAAACACAGAGATAAAACTGATAAAGATAAAAACACCTAAAGAACTCCTGAAGAGAAGATTGGCAGGAGACTGGATGCAAAGTTCGGGAACATGGTAGAAGTGGAGGATCCAATTAGGAACCGAGAAGAACAAGCCTAGAAAATAAGGATGCAAATTCTAAGAGAGAAGGCAGAATGATGGAACATGATAGTGAGCTTAGGGAATCTCTAAGGAAATGAAAGAGGTGCCTCTTGTAGGTGAATTAAGAGTGAGAGAAAGAAAAGAGGGCTGATCCTAGATTAGAGAACTCGGGGCTGGAAAGGACCCTCATCTGGGAGCAGAGAAAGTGGTCCAGAATCAGAGGCACAGAGAACTCCCAACACCTTCCACAGAAGCGGAGCACCTAAAGACATAGTGCCATTCCCCCCGGAAAATCTAGGCATGGAGGTATTCTCTTAGGCAAATAGGCATCGGAGGATAGTTTGTCCATAGCCCAGTCACTGACTTCAAGAGGAAAAGCTATACCAGCTCTCGAAGCAGGCCGGATAGCTCAAGCAACAGCAGCCAAGCCAAAATCCTTATCCCCTGCATTTCTGAACAATGACAGAGCAGCGGTTCTGTCTAGAACCAGGAGGTATTCAGAAGTCAATTGTTGGGTCCCGGGTTGTGTCCATCAGTTCAGACGCGGCCTTCAGATCAACTCATGATTCCAGGGCCTTGGCATTGACTCTGTTCTCAGGTTCTCTGCTCAGGGGCAAGTAAGCTTCTCCCTCTCCAGCTCCACCCCCTGATTGGGATCTCTCTGCCTCTCTGTCCAAACGTGCATGTGCATGTTCGATAAGATAACAAAGACTTGACTACTCCAGTCAAGTGTAGTGCACAATAATTGACTGGGGCCAAAGGATGTTTTATTGAATTTGGACCTAGGTTCCTATGGAGGGCAGCCAGGTATAGAGAACCTCCCACCATCCTAAAATGCCCGACCTTCGCTTGGAGCTTCCTTGTTCATTCTCCTGTTCTTTGCCTTCCTGGATCTCCTCACCAACCTGCAGCATCCGCTGTCTGTCGTGCTGTACTGACCCCTTGTTAACACATTGTGCATCCTCTCGGGGCTCCATTGGAACATGCCCATCTTCCTCAAGAGGCACTGTTTGCTTATCGCATGTAACCATTTGGGGGATGGTCATGAGAGGGTGAAGGCAGGCTTGTGCTGCCACATCTCCATGCAGTTCCACAGAGGGTAGCTGATCCACCATGAGGGAGTGCTCAAGGTTCTTCCACATTCGAATCCTCTTCAATGCGTCCTTTTGCACATACAAGTTGTCTTCCTGAAATGGGCACCGAAGTCTTTCAGATGGCTTCACTTGGGCTTGGGTCTCTTCCAACATGCTCTCCGTTGGCTTCTGTGGACTCCAAGAACATGAGTCCGTCCTGGACCTAAGGTTCTAGGGTGTAGAGTCTGCCTTGGATGAATGGTGTTTTTGGAAGATTGGGAGGCCTTGTTGGCACCGTTTCTGGAGACCATCGAGGTACTCGTGTGCTTGCTGTGGAAGATTCCAGACATGTCTTTGGCACGGTTGCGGGGGTTCACTTTGAGCTTCCCTTGGGTGGACCTTTTCCTGTTGAGATGCTCCATGATTTGGTGGGAGGGTCTCACCCTTACGCAGGGCTCGGATTTCCTCCCCTGAGGCTTTGCTTGTGGTCTGTTAGTTTCTTGGCCTGTCGTGGCTAAGATGGAATGAGGGATCCTTGCCTTTCTCCGAGGTCCAGAGGGCTGGTGCTGACACTCACGACCAAATACTACGAATTGGGCCATGGAGAAGTTGACACCGACTCGCTTCGCAAACTGCCTTGGTGAGAGACCCAGGCGGCTCCAGCGGTTTGGGATGGCTTGGGGTCCTCTTGGCCCACCCATGACTACTCCAGTCAAGTGTAGTGATCAGGCCTGGGTTGATGAGGAGTGGTTGCTATGACCTCAAGGCTTTGTGACATCACAGATGCTGGCTTCACTGAAGCAGCTGTCCCTCTCCCATGACCTTGGTGTCCTATGGCTTTAAGTAGGAAGCCCCGGGAAGGACAGAACAAGAGCCCTCTGAACCTGATCAAGAACTCAGGATGTCTTGTGGGTTAATGTCCAACTTCCCCTTTCTGGAGACATAGAGGAAGGAAAATGACATTCAGTATACCTTCCTTTAGGCCAACATATCCCCAGAGACGGCAAGGTGTCCTTTTACACTACAATTTCTAGATATCTCAAGAAAAGGTGAGGCCTCGCGGGTATAAGCAGCTCTCCGTGGGGTTTGTCGTCCTGTGGGTGAGAGCGTACTTTGTCAGCGTCTTTTGCCTATGGGTCAGTGATGACTAAGATACGGAAAGTCCCTTTCGGAGGTAAAAGGTGAGGGCATCGCTATATGGTGCTGTCTGTGGCCTCGTCTCCTAGTGTTCTGAAACACGCGGCTAAGGGATGAGGCCTCTGTCTACCTGGCTTTCCCTTAAATACCTTTGCAAAGTCTTTGAGGAGAGTGATATTCTGCATCTGAGCTAACTCTCAATGAAGAGGCCTGGACCGAACCCGTTGTTATTATTAGTTAACTGTACTTGTTGTGGTAACGGGTATAAACATGTGGACCAAGACTCTTTAGTCAGAAGGAAAGGGACGGCCTATACCGAAGGCTTGCAAGGCCCATTCGAGCAGAACTTTGGAGTGAGTCGCAATGCCCTTGCAAGGACTAGTGGATCAGAAAGTTTGGGTCCATTTCGGCACCACAGTATTCCTCTGCCGTCGAGTGAATGAACCCCTGGACCTTGCCTTGACATGAATGTCCCATGCCCTGCTGTTGGGAAATGGAAAAGGCAAGCAAACAAAGGGAAATGTCATATGGCTACCCACAATATGTGCCTCGGGAGGAATACCTTGGCCCACTTAAGGAAGGGAATAATAAAGGGCAAGAAGTCAGAGAAGGAGACCCACCAGGAGTGACTCAGGACTCTGAGAATCCAGATGAGGGCTACCGAAAAGAGAACTGATTAATGGGTGGTCAGGAGTTGTGGCATATATTAGGAGGAGCACTAGGACGTCCATGCAACTAAAGCATCCGTGAATACTCTGTCAAAAATGGATGATGGATGATAGGCAGGCTTTCTCAACAGAACAGCAACAAGAACAACATCAATTCATAGGAAAACAATGTGGCCCTCTCAAAACCAAAGGAAGTCACAGGGAGAAAAGGAAAGAATTATATTGTTTATTATCTTTCCTTATTGAAATGACATTGGGTGGGTTTCCTAAAATGTCCTTCTTTGAATTGGGTCTTTATCCTTGTGAATTAGAGCTTACCCGCCTCTTCCATCTCTGGATTTGATGAGAGGACATGACAATGCCTTCACTAAATACCTAGAAGAGTGGCCCAGGAAAATGATCTTTTAGGCCAACCTTTCTCCAGAGATGGCAAAGTTTTCCTATTTCCTCTGAAATATCTAGAGATATCAGAAACAACAAGTCCTCTGGTATATCATCCCGTCTCTCTGAGGTTTGTCATCCTTTGCATGAGAGAGTGACATTATACATTATAGCTAATCCTTAAGGAGGAGCAATGGACAGCACTCCTTGTTACCATTATTTATCTCTACCTACTGTGTTAATGGGTATAACCCTGTTGACCAAGTCTCTTTAATCAAAGGAAAATTAATGGCTTATATCGATGGTCTGCAAGGCTCACTTGAACAGAACTGAGGATTGAGCTGCTATGTCCTTGCAAAGACTAGTGGATAAAGAAGGTGTGGTCCATATTGGCAACAGAGTATTCCTCAGCAATTAGGGAGGATGAACTCTTGATTCTTGCACTGGCATGAATGCCACAGGACTGGGTTTGTGAAATGAAATGGGCAAGGAGACATAGGGAAATATCATATGGCTTCTCTCATATGTGCCCTAGGACGAATACCACGGCCCTTAGTAGAAAGAAGGAAAAACTGAAGGGGATAAGTCAGAGAAGGAGACAAACCAGGAGTAACTCAGAACTCTGAGGAATCAAGCTGAGAGTCAAGGAAAAAAGAGACATGCAGGGAATGAGGGAACGGGCTAATGGGTGTTGAAGAGTTCTGGCATATCTTAGGCGGAGTACTAGGTCATATATGGAACTGAAGCATCAGTGAATACTCTGTCAAAAATGGATGATGGATGACAGGCTGGCTTCCTCAACAGTACAAAATAATACAAAAACAAGCTGGCCCTTTCAAATGCAGGTGAAGACAGACAGAGAAAAGGAAAGAATTATATTTTTATTATGTTTAATTATTGAAATGGAATATAATTTATTTCCTAAAATGTCATTATTTGAATTGGGTCTTTATACTAGTAAAGTGGAGTTCATCCACCTCCTCCATTTGTGGAATTGATGAGAAGAAAATGGCATTGCCTTCTCTAAATGTCTAGAAGAGTTGAACAGGAAATGATTTGCACCTCGCCATCTGTGTGTTGACAGGGGTTTGATTACTGCTTCAAACGCTTTAGTCACTACTACAGAGCTGAGATTTTGTAGGTTTCCTGACCTAATCTTTGGAGTGAATATGTGTCTTGGAATTTATCCTTTTCTCTCAGTTCTTTTCTTTTGGGTTTGCTTCATTAGTGCTATTCTTCACTTCCTCCCCATCTTTTGTGTGTCTTATCTGTGTGTGTGTGTGTGTGTGTGTGTGTGTGTGTGTGTGCTGAGTGTGTTTCAAATAACAATTATAATTAAATTGATGGAGATAGGAAGTCGGTATTTAATGGATAGCAGTTCCATTTGACATGCCTTGAAAACTCACATTCCCTCTCTTTCAGCCACATTTCCTACAAAGAATGTCATCTTTTGTCCTCTTTGATAAACACATATTTTCTCAAACCTGACCTCAACAAACACCACATTTTGTGTGCCTGGGTAGTGTCGTATTATTTGTCCATTTTTCCCTTGCTTTTTCATATGTCTCTTGACAGTCATGAGAGAGTGAAATTGTATGTTATTTGTCTTTCTGGGACTGATAGATGTGACGTAGGCTAATGCTCTCCACAATTCTGCCACATGAGGCAAGTGGAAAGAATTCATTCTTGCTTATGGCTGGGTAAGATTCTGTGGGGCTTTTTCAGGACAGTGAGATGGTAGTAGTGTCTGGTAACTCCAGACTTGTCTTTATCCAGGAACACAACAGGAAGATTACCACATCAACTTCAACATGGCAGAAATGAACTGGAGCCCACAAAGCAAACTCCATAGCAAAAGAGAGAATAAGTTGCAATCACTATGGGAGAAGACTGGAGACATGGTTTAGGGGAAAAGTGGAAAGTTGGTAATTCAGAAGGCAGTGAGACAATGCAATGGACAAAGCCACAAGAGATCGGAGCACACTTGGAACCCACAAGGAGTACGTTCTCCAATTCCATTGATTCTGACCATCAGGGGGTCTGAATCATACTAGTTCATGCCAACAAAGGGCCTTGAGGCCTGGAGATTTTAGATCAGCAGCCTTGGCATATCAACTCAAAAGAACACTGTATTTCTCTGTCAGAGAACACCAACAAATAGCCAGGTGAAGACAGCCTGGAAACCACGATTAGAGACAATACCAGGTGACACAGTGGGAAGATGGTGGGTTCTGGCTGTACATTAGTGAGAGGCAGTGTTCTTGGAGATGATTTGATGGGGGCAAAAGAAATTTGGGGCTCTCGCACAGGCAGCATCAAGCCCGAGCTACTGGCCAAAGACAGGTTGGTGAGGGCTTTAATTGCCTCTCCTGCAAACACGAAATTCTAACCATGGAACACATAGGGTACTGTGTTCCTCAGTCCAACTTGCTTCATTTTAAGAGAACAGATTCTCCCATAGGGGACTAGAAGAAAGCCCTGTCCATAGGCTGTCCCCTGACCACAGAATGCTACAGGCATTCATTCTGTTGTGAAGGTTGAATTTCTCCTTTCACAGGCACACCAGATCCCACCAAGCTAAACCTCAGCCTATTCAGCCCAGACCCCAAACACACCAAAAGGCTGGCAAAGAGAGCCTCTGCAGATGACTGGTCTCAAGGACAGGGGGCAGCTATGATACAACAGCAGAGGGCATGCATGCCACACACACATACCTGAGACTCCCTCAAGGGCCAGCCCTTGGGCACTCCATGATATCTTATTTCTAAAGAAATTACCATCAGGATAAAAAACAGAATTGATTTTTCAAATACTGAGAAAGAGTCAGAGACCTATATCCAAGACAAAGATGGAAGAATCAATTGTTGCCAAGGAAGAAGACAAGAAATTATCATGGCCAGGTAATCGGAGTGAAACCTCACATATAACACGCCCAATGGAGGATTGAAAGCAGAAAGATATCAGGGAGTCTCAAAACACATAGATTAAACTGATAGAAATAAAATAAAGTAAAATAAAATAAAATAAAATAAAATAAATAAAGAATTTCTAAAGAAAAGATTGGTAGCAGACTGAAGGAAAAGTCCAAGAAGCTGGCAGAAGCAAAGGACCAAATTTTTGACCTGGCAGAAAAGGAATGGTAAATAAGGAAACAAATCCAAAGAAAGAAGGAAGAATGATGAAACATGACAATGAGCTTAGGAAAGTCATTGACTCCAAGGAATAGAAAGAGGTGCTTATTGTAGGAGAAGTAGGAGTGAGAGAAAAAAAAGAGGGCTGAACATGGATTTGAGAATTCAGAGCTAAAACTGTCCCTCATCTGGGAGCAGAAACAGAGATCCAGATTCAGAGGCAAGGAGGACTCACATCACCATCCACAGAAGCATGGAACCACAAGACATAGTTTCATTCAATGGAGGAATTCTCTTTACCTAAATATGCGTGGGAGTGTAGTTTGTACATAGCCAAATCACTTACCTCAAGAGGACAAACTATACCAGCTCTCAAAGCAGGCCAGGTTGCTCAAGCAACACCAGCCCAAGCCAAAATCCATTTCCCCTTCATTTGTGAACAATGACAGAGCAGTGGTTCACGTCTAGAACTAGGACGTATTCAGAAGTCAAAGGTTGTGTCATGGATTGTGTCTATCAGTTCAGAGGCGGCCTTCAGCTCAACTCATGATCCCAGGGTCTTGGCATCGACTCTGGTCTCAGGTTCCCTGCTCAGGGGTAAGTCAGCTTTTCCCTCTCCAGCTCTACACCCTGATTGTGATCTCTCTGTCTCTCTGTCAAATATGTGCATGTGCATTGTTTGACAAAAAGACAAAAACACAACCGGGGTACAAGGATTGACTGTGGCCAGGGGATGTTTTCTTTAATTTGGACCTAGATCTCTATGGAAGGCAGCCAGGTTCAGAGAACCTCCCACCATCCTCAAATGCTAGACCTTCGCTCAGAGCTCCAATGTTCATTCTCCAGTTCCTTGTCTTCCTGAATATCCTCACCAACCTGTAGCATACGCTGTCTGTGGCTCTCTAATGGCCCTTTGTTGTCCCACTGTTCATCTTCTGCTGCCTCCATTAGAACACGCCCATCTTCCACAAGAGGCATTGTTTGCTTATCCCATGAAACTATTTGGGGGATGTTCATGAGAGGGTGAAGGCAGGCTTGTGCTGTCACATCTACATGTACTCCTCCAGAGGGTATCTGCACGACCCTGTGGGAATGCTCCAGGTTCTTTGACATTTGAATCCTCTTCAATGCGTCCTTTTGAAGATACAAGTTGTCTTCCTGAAACGGGCACGGAAGTCTTTCAGATGGCTTCACTTGGGCTATGGGTCTTTTCCAACATGCTCCATGCTTGCTCCTGTGGACTCCAAGTACATGAGTCCATTCTGGACCTAAGGTTCTAGGATGTAGAATCTGCTTTTGGTAAATCGTCAGTTTTGAAGATTTGGAAGTCATTTTGGCTCTATTTCTAGGGATGCTACAGCTACTCATTATAAGGTCCGCTAGGCCAGAGGGAGTCATTTTGTGTTTCTGCAGTAAACTTATATTGAACCCATGCTGTAAACAAAATTGACCCTACTCCTCCCAGAGGAGCTTACTCTCAAAGCCTAGATACAAGGGTGAATCAGGCCAGGTGAAGACATCCCATTAGAGGGGCACACATATATCTACTAGGGTAAATTGAGATCCAATTGTCCACCCATGTGTTACCTAGCATTTTTGTTTTTGTGGTGTAGCAGACTTAGCACGACTGTGCAGTTTTTTCTGTATTGTTATCTCATTGGCCACGTCTGTATAGCCTGGCTAAACTACCGCTATAAATGTTAGTCTCTGAGGCTGGGAGGGGTTGCCTCTTTGCAAGAGAAGGCCCTGACCGGTCAATATGATTCTCGATGCTTTGTGCAAAATTAACGTTTGCTTGACCTTCACTTTGTATCAGTCTCGCTCTTTTGAATAAGGACCCTATCTTTGGAGGGCCACCCGAATTCAAATGATGAGAACTGAAACAGCATTGGAATTTTTGGAAAAGCCTCTGGAGGTAAGATCATGGGATCCTGCATGGAGCTGCAGTGTACAGTCTCCTACCAATCTTCTCTTCAGGAGTTCTTTAGGTGCTTTTATCTTTATCAGTTTTATCTCTGTGGTTCGAGACTCTCTGATATCTCCTATGTTTTCTGACGTACAGCGAGTATCCAGGCCCCTGCTTTCAATCCCGCATCGGGCGTTTTCTATGTAGAGGGTTCACTCTGATTGCCTAGCCATAATCATTCCTTCTTCCTTTACCTGGGCATCAATTGATTTTTTCATCTTTGCATTGGATCTAAGTCTCTGTCACCTCTCTGTATTCGTTAAACTCATTCTGCTTTCTAACCTGAGGGTAATTTATTTAGGAGGAAGAGATCCGGAGTACCCAGGGCTGGCCCTTAAGGTTTGTTGAGTGCGTGCGTGTGTGTGTGTTTGTGAGTGTGTATGTGGCATGCATGCCACTGCTGTTTGTGTTGTGGCTGACCCTGTCCTGGAGGCCAGTCATTTGCTGTAGCTCTCCTTTCCGGCCGTTTGTTGTTTTTAGGGTCCAGGTTGAATATGCAGAGGTTTACCTTGGTGGGCTCTGGTGTGCCTGTGAAAGGAGAAATTCGAGCAACTCAGCAGAACGCAGGCCTGCAGAATGCTGTGTTCAGAAGAGAACATGTGGTCAAAGCTTTCTTCTCGTCCCCTATGGGAGAGTCGTTGTCCTTGGACTAAGCATCTTGGACTGACGAAGGCAGTTTTCCAAGTATTCCACTGTCGGGATTTCGAGTTGGCTGGCTAGGCAGCCTATGTCCTCACATACCTGTCTTGGCCAGTAGCTTTGTCTTGATGCTGCTGTTGCGAGAGCCCAAAATTTATTATGTCCACATTGAGACATCTCCACGAACACTGCCATTCACGGAATCACTCCCACTACTCACCATCTTCCCAGTGCGTCACTTAGTATTGTCTCTCTCTGATCATTGTCTCCAGGCTGTCTGCTCCTGGTCGCTTGTTGGTGTCATATGCAGGAAAAAGATGGTGTTCCTTCAAGTTGATGTCTGCCAAGCCTGCTGATAGGAAAACTTCAGACTTCAACACTTGTGTTGTAAAGTACTCGTGCCCTTCAGACCCTCTGCGTCTCACAGTCAACGGCACTGGGAAACAGGTTCCTTGTGGGTTCCCAGTGTGCCCTGCTCTCCTGTGCCTTGGTACTCTTCATGGGATCCAGCCCTCTGATCCACTAACCAACCAAATATCCCCTGAGCCATGTCTCCAACCTTCTCCCATCATCTCTGCAACTTCCGTTTTCTTTCGCTGTGGAGTTTATCTTGTAGGCTTCAGGTCAATTTCCACCCCAATGCAGTTGTTGTGTTCATCTTCCTGTTGCCTTCATAGCTGAAGACAAGCATGAGGTTATTAGACACTACTACCATCTCACTCTCCTCCATGTCACCGCAATTCGTACTGAGACAAAAGCAAGAAGGAATTCTTCCACATGTCTCTTATGGCAGTCTTGCGGAGAGCATTGGACTTTGTCACATCTATTATTCTCAGAAAGACAATAAACAGACGATTTCACTAACTCATGACAGTCAAGAAACATACGAAAAAGAAAGGGTATTGGTACAAACAGTATGACTCTAATGAGAAATTCAAATGGTGCTGTTCTTTGGAAAGCAGTTTTGTGAGAACACGTGTTACTTGAAGAGGACAAGAGATGACATTCCTTGCAGGAGATTTCCTGAAACTGATGGAATGTGAGATTTCAAGGCATGTCAAATTGAATTGCTACCCACAAGAGACCGAATTCCATTCTCTCGTATTTTAATAATAATTGTGATGTGAAACACACACACACCACACAGCATTAACACATGCACATGCAAACACACAAAGATAAGACATGCAAAATATGGGAAGGAAGCGAGGAATCGTACCAATGAAGCAACCCCAAGAAAATACCATATAGGTGAAAGGCAAATAGAATCCAAGTCAGAAGCCAACCAAAATGAGAAAGTGAACTATTACCTATCAATAATACATTCAGTATCAGGACTAAAGTCTCCCGTCAATACAAACAGTTTGTAACAGTGGTTGAAATTCCAAATCAAAAAAAAAAAAAAAGGTAGAAAACATCCATAAGAAAACAACAAATATTAAACTAGCTCGTCCTTCTGTTGACCATAGGAGATTTCCTTCGACTATAAAGATACTCATAGCTTGCAAGTGAAGAAACAGGGAAGATGTAGGTTATGCTATTCCCAAGGAGAAGAGAGCCAAAGTGTTTGTGCATAAGTCAGCGAGAGTCATTTTATGCCTTCGAGAGACAAAAGATAAGCGGAAGTTGTTTTGTCTTGATGGAGCATCAAAACAACAGAAACCTGGAAGAATTGCCAACATATACACCACGAACAAGGGTGTATCTAAACGTTGGAAGGTATGAACACACAGGAAGGGAGATGGTAAATTTTATCCAATACTGTTGGCAATTATGATATCTACGTTAAGCACAGGACAGATCATCTGGATGGGAAGGTGCTAAGGAATAACAGACGTCCACATGGGCTCTCGAGACCACCTGAACTTTGGGGATCGATGAGAAAGATTGCGTCTCTGAGGACAATAAGATATGTTCTTCCCAGCAGCAGACCTAACTTTGTCTATCGCAGGTCATGAGCTCGAGTCCAAATCCAGTCATAATTCATGGAAGAGAAGTCAAAACCTATCCTGTGCACTTATCATCACGAAGGTATGAAAACAGGAAGATATCACTTTCAAATTGGAAATACAGCCAGACACTAAAGTCGAAAACACAACACATTCACGAACTGCAATGAATGCAAGAAAGAAAATCCAAAGGAAAAGAAGAGCCATGAACGAAGGAATTCTAAGAAACTTAGAGGAGGATGCCAAAACATTTTATGGGGAAACCATATAGGGTTAAAAGCATGCATTTCCAAAATTTAAAAACACTGAAAAAGAAATCCCCCTATAAGGACGACTGAAGGAACAAGATGAAGAAAAACCGAACTCCAAAGTTAACAGAAAAATTGAAATCATACATGTGATTATCAAAATTAAGGAAATACAAACAAACCAATAGGAAATGAATCAGGAGACCTCACACTTCAGTTTTCACAACACGAACAAACCACAGAAGCCATTACTGGGATAAAACAGGGAGACAAGCACACAGCTGCAAGTATGAAACCACATGACAACTCGGAGAAAGGAAAAAAGAAAAACCGAAGAGGCACATCCACACATTTATGCTAGCAAATCCAAGAACTGAGAGAAAAGGATAAATTCGCAGACACATAGGAACATCCAAGTTAGGTCAGTAATCCTACAAAATCTCAGCTCTAGTAGTGACGGAACCATTTGAAGCAGTAATCCAACCCCAGCCAACACACAGAAGGCCAGGTCAAGACATTTTCTTGAGCCACTCCTCTAGGTATTTAGTGAAGGCATTGTGATGTCCTCTCATCAAATCCAGAGATGGAAGAGGTGGGTAAACTCTAATTCACAAGGATAAAGACCCAATTCAAAAAAGGACATTTTAGGAAACCAATTGAATGTCATTTCAATAAAGGAAAGACAATAAACAATATAATTCTTTCCTTTTCTCCTGTGACTGCCTTTGGTTTAGAGAGGGCCATAATGTTTTCCTCTGAAATTATGTTGTTCTTGTTGCTGTTCTGTTGAGAAAGCCTGCCTATCATCCATCATCCGTTTTTGACAGAGTATTCAGGGATGCTTTAGTTGCATGTACGTCCAGTGCTCCTCTTAAAATATTCCACAACTCCTGACTACCCATTAAGCAGTTCTCTTTTTGGTAAACCTCAGCTGGATTCTCAGAGTCCTGAGTCACTCCTGGTGGGTCTCCTTCTCTGACTTCTTGCCCGTCAGTATTCCCTTCCTTTTCCATTTCCCAACAGCAGGGCATGGGACATTCATGTCAAGGCAAGGTCCAGGGGTTCATTCACTTCGACGACAGAGGAATACTGTGGTGCCGAAATGGACCCAAACTTCCTGATCCACTAGTCCTTGCAAAGGCATTGCGGCTCACTCCAAAAGTCTGCTCGAATGGGCCTTGCAAGCCGTCGGTATAGGCCGTCCCTTTCCTTCTGACTAAAGAGTCTTGGTCCACATGTCTATACCCGTTACCACAACAAGTACAGTTAACTAATAATGACAACGTTTTCGGTCCAGGCCTCTTCATTGAGAGTTAGCTCAGATGCAGAATATCACTCTCCTCAAAGACTTTGCAAAGGTATTTAAGGGAAAGCCAGGTAGACAGAGGCCTCATCCCTTAGCCGTGTGTTTCAGAACACTAGGAGACTAGGCCCCAGACAGCACCATATATCGATGCCATCACCTTTTACCTCGGAAAGGGACTTTCCGTACCTTAGTCATCACAGACGCATAGGCGAAAGACGCTGACAAAGTACGCTCTCACCCACAGGACGAGAAAACCCACGGAGAGCTATTCATACCCGCGAGGCCTCACCTTTTCTTGAAATATCTAGAAATTGTAGTGTAAAAGGACACCTTGCCATCTCCGGGGATATGTTGGCCTAAAGGAAGGTATACTGAATGTCATTTTCCTTCCTCTATGTCTCCAGAAAGGGGAAGTTGGACATTAACCCACAAGACATCCTGAGTTCTTGATCAGGTTCAGAGGGCTCTTGTTCTGTCCTTCCCGGAGCTTCCTACTTAAAGCCATAGGACACCAAGGTCATGGGAGAGGGACAGCTGCTTCAGTGAAGCCAGCATCTGTGATGTCACAAAGCTTTGAGGTCATAGCAACCACTCCTCATCAACCCAGGCCTGATCACTACACTTGACTGGAGTAGTCATGGGTGGGCCAAGAGGACCCCAGGCCGTCCCAAACCTCTGGAGCTGCCTGGGTCTCTCACCAAGGCAGTTTGCGAAGCGAGTCGGTGTCACCTTCTCCATGGCCCAATTCATAGAGGAAAAAGGGATATTTTTCAAAATAAAAATTAGCGTATTTTTCAGAATATGATATAGTGTTATTCACTGAACTGAGGGAACAAATGTCAAAGTCTAACACAGTTTACAGAATGTTTTAACATAAATTGAAATTTAAATCTGACCAAATTTCACAGTTTTAAGTAAAATGATAGCACTTTATATCCTTGAAAAGTGGTAAGTGACCCAAAACATGGCTTAGAAAAACAAATTTAACACTACACTAGTCTGAGATGGTTAAGTTATGGTACAACTTGCCATTGTGTATCGTCAAATGGTATATTTTTTTCTTTTGGGCTTGTCATTATATTTTATTTTAGCCATTCTGGTAAGTGTGTAGTGATATCTCAGTGTCATTTTAATTGCATTTCCTTGATGTCTAATTATGTCAAAATATATTACTTTGATGTTTAATGCTCTGAGCTTTCTCAGTTCAAGACCATGAAGCCACTTAGAAAAAATACAGTTGCAGAGGCACTCATAGACCAACTCTTATTTCGAAATAAGAAGAAACATTACTACCCATTCCAACAAAAAATAGATTTGTTATGCAGCAGGGATTTTATAAATTACCTGACACAACTAATATAGTAAGATGAAATGGGACAGGCGGCTTCTTGCAGCTATATACAACATCATTTTAATTTCAATTTTCAGTATAATTTTTCCAAGGTATACACAGAATATATATTTAATGTAAATTGTGAACATTTTAAACTCTGTATATGGAAATTAGTCAATTTTAAGTTTATAACAATCAAAATTAACGGAAGTTTATTTTAAATTAGTTAGCTTTCTCTGCATTGCAAGACAGAATAATCAAGAATTGGTAAGAAAAACGTAATCTCTGTAAAATTACCAGGGGTGCATTATAAAGTGTTCGGTAACCGATCAAACTCACAATTTGGATTGAATGGCAAGTGATTTTTAAAATCTGGAACTCATTGTCAATTTTTTTTCTTCATTGTGTCTTAATAAATTACTTTCTTCATTTGCATGGAAGTGAAGAAAAATGCATGACATTTCATCTCAACACTAACACCTTTAACTGGCAACTCTGAATGTACTTTACAACAGTGTAACAAAGTAAAGATCAATGATGTTTCATGAAATATTTGTTATAATTCTCAAGGAGATAGGGAGTTTGTGCAAAAATGCAAATCACTTTGCGACTAAACACATTGTTTATTTCAGCTAATTTTAAGAAAATATGCTGAGAATCTCTCAAAAAAGGAAGCAATGATTTAGGTTTGCCTTCAAACTCCTTATCTAATCCTGAACCAACAGCACATAGTTCAAAGAGCAACTAATTTGAGTAGCTCCAATTTACACATTTCCTAACAATGCTTAATTTAGTGGAATTTCTGTCCAATTATGGTAATTTGATGTAATGAAAGACAAAAGTTCAAAAAGATCATCCTTAATTTATATAGATGCCAAACTCTGCATTTTCTGAATGACGCCCAGGAACGTATTTTCAAAAACAAACAAACAATGCCAGAACCACTATTAGGTCACCTCTAGGCAGAAAGTGACTCAGAGCTTACATTACTCTCTCCCTGAAAGTATACTGTAGGCACTGAAACTACTAACCTGAGTCTGTGCTATCAAATTCCTTAAGTTAGAAAGTTTTAAAACCCGTCTGTGTGGGAGTATTTCATTTACAGATAGAGATTTGGTTGTTTATACATTTTCATACTTGATTTTTAGGATGTAATAACTATGTTTTAAAATTCATGGTGGTTTTGAATACTGTTGGATAATTGAGCTAAAATGGTATATCCATTCCTCCTAGGAAACAGAAATTATAGAAAGGTAGTGCTTTTCAAATCTGACATCTTTTGAGTCATTGCAGTTTCATATAAATGCAATAGGAAAAGTGTCATTCATGTTTATGATATTTTCTATAAATAAATTAGAATGTACTGGAGGCCTGATATAAAGTGGGATGCCTAAACTTCAGTAAGATCTTGTTTTCAATTCAAAATAAATTTTATTTTTTATTTTTTTATAATGTCCCTCAATTTCAGATAAGCACACCCATTAGGTCCACTCTGTTTTTTTTTAAGAATTTATTTATTTTATTTGACAGATAGAGATCACAAGTAGGCAGAGAGGCAGGCAGAAAGAGAGGAGGAAGCAGGCTCCCTGCTAGGCAGAGAGCCCGATGCGGGGCTCGATCCCAGGACCCTGGGATCATGACCTGAGCCAAAGGCAGAGGCTTTAACCCACTGAGCCACCCAGGAGCCCCCAAAATAAATTTTAAATTGAATTATGCACCTCTAAGTTCAGAGACAATAAACATCAACCAACACAATTAATAAGTTCTATTTCTTGAAATTTCGGGAACATTGATAGTCTCATCTCCTGGAAGAACAACAGCTAAAATTTTTGGTCATGGATTCTTGCTAAAATATCACTTTCCCAAAGAAAATTAATGTTATGAATTTTTATTGATTGTTATTGATCATGAAGAATATAACAACCACGATAAAAAGAGTAGGAAAAACATGATATCTCATCTGTAAGGGCATGTGGAAAGTAGGAAATGCTAATAAAAATAACTACCATTATTTCCTAAGTTAACATAATATAACAGAACAAAAATATTTCAAAACAATGTTTTCTTTTTTTTTTAAGATTTTATTTATTTATTTGACAGAGAGAGATCACAAGTAGGCAGAGAGGCAGGCAGAAAGAGAGGAGGAAGCAGGCACCCTGCTGAGCAGAGAGCCCAATGTGGGACTCGATCCCAGGACTCTGAGATTATGACCTGAGCCGAAGGCAGCGGCTTTACCCACTGAGCCACCCAGGCACCCCCATAACAATATTTTCTAGGCTCATTCTGATAACTCTTTTCTACATTCAAATTTAAAGGTTGAGGCATGTGATATATATTACACAAAAAACATCCCAAGGCATTCGTTAAAAAAAAAAAAAAACTCTTAATAAAGAACAAATCCAAAGGAATTTCTTTTCTAATTTAATTAACAAATTATGAATCGACTTACCTATTTAATCACAGCGTATCAGGCACCAATAATATTTTTTAATCGTCACACCTGATGCAATAGTTACCATCTTTCAGACATACTGATCACGAACAAGCAAATAAACAAGAGCACCGTAGCTTAAGATCTACCTGCATAAATATAGGCTACTTCAGACAATCTCTTCACCACAACATAGAAATGAATAGAAATCATACATGCTCTGTATGGACATACAGATGAGATAGAAGGGGATGGATGTTAATATATGCAGAATCTTTATTAATTACATTGTAAACCATAATATGGAAAAACAGAATACAATTTTAGAAATACCCAGGTCACCATCATTGTTTTATTTTTATATGTGTAGATAAGGAGTTTAATAAACAATCCATGACTATTCAACTCTTTATATTTTGAAAATTTTAGTAAAAGTAACAAACCTACCACCTAGAAAATTATACTTATCTGCAACATACAGCTTTGCCAGCATGGTAGAGGAAAAGCAAAACAAAATAAGTAAGAAAAGTTTAACATTTCACAAGAGATTTGCTTTTATTTTTTATTTATTATTTTTTATTTTTCATTAATTATTTACTTCTATTTTCTACTTTATTTTAATGAAAATGTCATGACCATAACATAAGAGCAGAATTAAACCAACATGAGAAATTATTTTTTCATAAGTTAAAATAAACTAGCTTGGTGATTAATTCAAAATTATATTACAAATTTCAGTGTTCTTGAAGTAAGTATCACTGCATAAACAAATGAGTCAGGAGTCATAAACTAATGATGATTCTAAATGTTATTTAGAGAGACATTCTGTACTTAATATATTTCAAATATTCTACACAAGGCAAAGTGGATCCAAGTAATCTGTAGGCAAAATAAGATTTTAGAGAAGTATATATTTCCAACAGCATTTATAAAATATTACCTTTATGTAAGGCATCATCCTGGACTTTGTGGAAAACACACAAAGGAGTAAGAAGTGGCCCTTCAAGAAACATATACAATATCAAGGTTTAACATGAAGCAGCATGTCTTCTCTAAGTAAAAAAAAAAAACATTGTACCAACTGACTTTACTGAAACTTTATATTTATTGCTCTCATTTTAGGTCATAGTGTCCTTCTGCATGCAGGCTGCTATAACGGACATGATATAGACTTAATAGCTTATAAAGAACAGGAATTTATTTCTCACAGTTCTAGAACGGAGAAGTTCAAGATTAAGGAATGGGCAGATCCAGGGAGAGCCCACTTCCTCATAGATGGCTATCTTCTCACTGTAAACGTACATGATGAATGAATCAAGAGAACTCACTGGGGTCTCCTTTAAAAGGACTGTAATCCCACTTATGACCTAATCACCTCCCAAAGGCCCCTAAGTTTTAATACTATCACTTCCAGAGTTAGATTCCATAATATGATTTTGGGAGACATAAACATTCACACCATAGTATATATAAACAAAAAAAGACACAAAAACAACAAACAAAAAAATTATTTTAACTACCTATTATTTTCAACTACATAAACTTTTAATTTGTTTCTATATAATATTAAATAACTCATTTGAGTGATTCACTTATATCCAATGCATCTGAGTGCAATTAAATTTGCTTACCCAGCATATCCAGAAGCATATTTCTTCAGACTATCCCATTCCCCACCTTACAGGATTTACCACAATTAGAAGACATGGGATAGAGGATAGATAGATAGATGTATACATAAACACACTTGTACATACCCATATGCATATTTTTTCCTGTTAATGATACTCATGCAAATAAAATTTAAGCTCAAGGAAACCTGTCTTGTGTGTTACTTAATATCCAGTTTTTAGTCAACATCCAAAAACAAATAATCCAATAAAACCATGGATAGAAGACATGAACAAGTGTTTCCCCAAAGAACACATTCAAATGTTCAGTAGATACATGAAAAGATGTCCATCATCATGTATCATCAGGAAATTGCAAAGCAAAACTAGAAAGAGATACCACCTCAAACCTGTCAGAATGGCTAAAATCAACACTACAAGAAACAAAAGGTGTTGGAGAGGATGTGAAAAAGTAACACTTGTGGGGGCTGCCTGGGTGGCTCAGTGGGTTAAGCCTCTGCCTTCAGCTCAGGTCATGATCTCAGGGTCCTGGGATCAAGTCCCACATCAGGCTCTCTGCCAGGCATGGAGCCTGCTCCCTCCTCTCTCTCTCTCTACTTGTGATCTCTCTCTGTCAAATGAATAAAATCTTAAAAAAAAAAGAAAAAGTAACAATTGTGAACTGTTGGTGGTGATGCAAACTGATACAGCCATATTTGAAAACAGTATGGAATTTCCATAAAATTTAAAAATAGAAGTCCTTTGTGATCCAACAATCCTGTTGGTGTGTATTTACCCAATGAATATAAGAAAACTTATTCAAAGGGATGCTAGCACCCCTATGTTTATAGCAGCATTATTTATAAAGCTAAGATATGGAAAGCGCCCAAGTATCCATCAATTGATGAATAAATAAAGAATAAGTGGTATGTATATACAATGGAATATTATTCTGCCATAAAAAAGACTGAAATCTTGCCATTTGCAATAACATGGTTGGAACTAGACAGTATAATGCTAAAAGTGAAATAAGTCAGTCAGAGAAAGACAAATACCTTTACTCATATATGGAATAAAAGAAACAAAACAAACAAGCAAAGGGGAAATAATAAGACATAGAAAGAGAAACAAAGCAAGAAACAGACATTTCATTAAGGAGAACAAACTGATGGTTACTTGACGGGATCTGAAAGGAGTGATGGATTAAATAAGTGATGGGGTTAATTAGAGCACTTGTCATGATGAGCACTGAGTGCTATATGTTATATTGTACACATGAAACTAATACAACCATATATGTTAACTAACTGGATTTCAAATGAAAATTTTTTAAAATCCCAGTTTTTAGCTCACATTCTGGCTTACAAAAGGGATTTAGTCAGGAATTTGGAGATTAGTTAATGAACAAATAAGGGGTGAACAGGCAGTTGTTAGATAAAATTACTATCCTTTCTGGCATGATCTTATACCTTTTATCTAGAATTATTTTTAGCACTTTAGACTCTTCCTATTTTATTTTGAGTCATTAAACAAAAATTTCCTCAAAGGACCTTAGACTCCATCCAATTTGAGCAACAGTGTGAGAGAGGAAATGGTGTCCAGGAGGAAAAAAAAAAAGATGAAACTACTTTTGCTTACTAGTGAATGCATAGTTCTTCCACAGAATAAGCTCTAAATGGTCAGGGCTCCAGCTTTATATGTGTTCAGTCATATGTTCAGAAGTAGGTAACACTATCAAAAAATATAAAGCATCTGAGATTATTTTCCCTTATTTGAAAGCTGGTGTATGAGTCTGCCATAGTTTCTTGGGTGTTGATAGAAGACGCAGACTCATGGTTCAGAAATAATATAGTTTAATATTCACAGCAATAGAGGTAGCCAGAATATTAACAGTATTTTTGTGTGTGTGTGTGTGTGTGTGTGTGTGTGTGTGTGTAGGGGTGGGAGTTATATAACAGTTCTGAGCCTCAGTTCCCACAAGAAGAATCAAAACAGAGGCAGATAATATTTGCAAACACAACAGGTTAAGTTAAAAAAAAGATACTATTTCTGTCTTCTAAGTCTATTCAATACAACTATCTTCAAAGGATGGCCTAGAACAAATAATAAATGCAGAAATGTAAGCAACCAATTGAAAAGTGTCTCCCAAGAAACACACTTTGAAAGTCTTCATTTGACAAAAATACTATAGGATATTACATGGATCAGGTGCATTGAATACTGGAAGGTTAAAATTACAAGGGACCAAATATTTTTAAGCAGTTCTGGCATCCAGTAGAGTTCACATAGGTTTTATAAGATTGAGGAAAGAAGCCATCAAAACCTGGGCCCAGGGGCACCTGGGCAGCTCAGTGGGTTAAGCCTCTGCCTTCGGCTCAGGCCATGATCTCAGGGTCCTGGGATCGAGCTCTGCATCAGGCTCTCTGTTCAGCAGGGAGCCTGCTTCCCAACCCCCCCCCCCCGCCTCTTTGCCTACTTGTGGTCTCTGTCTGTCAAATAAATAAATAAAATCTTAAAACAAAACAAAACAAAACAAAAATCCTGGGCCCAATTTTCCCAAAAGTATGATTCTGATTCTAGTCTCTATAATGTTATCCCTTGAAGACAATGTCTCTAATTGAGTTGAATTAGTTTACTAAAGAGCATACCCTCATTTGTTGTAGGAGATGAACAATATGCAAGAGGCAAAATGCCACATGGAAGCCACCTGGTCTTCAGTGGAATATAGAATCAGTTCCTTTGGGATGAATTTGTTCCACATTTGACTTCCCACTTAAGGGAAAATAAGAGTGCCTTCTAATAGATTTTAAATAGAAATGACAATGGAAGCTTATACAAGATTATAAAATGGGAAATTTCATTTAGATAAGCAATCATTTCAAAGTCATCTTCTTAATATTACAGACTCTTCACATAATAATAATTTTATTTTGGTATTATATGGTAATTTCAAATATAGTAAATATAAAGAATTTACCTCTGTAATTATAGCGAGTCTGGTCGTAGTTTACTGGCAACAAAAATTCAATTTAGAAGTATGGTCTACCAATTATTAATACATTTGGAAATGGTGTGTCATCTTCACTCCACTTGTCTCACTAAAACAGTGAGCCAAAAAAAGTAGGTCCAAGCTGTTTACTATGGTCAAAATGGGTTGCTTTTGCACTTGGTAAAGAAGCAGTCATATTTTGGAAGAAGAAACTGAGGCTATTAATATTTTCAACTTATTTTCAGAAAAGGAAAGAAAGGATAATCTAAGCTAAAGCCAAAATCTTACACAAGGTGGCTGGAGAATGATCTTTTCCCAGATAAAGGGTTTTTCAACTTAGCCATGTTAGGAGGAAGAAGAGATGAGACATTGTGGACTTGACTAACGTTTGTACACTGTTCAAAAAGTTTTCAAAATAATGTGTATTATTTTTCTTCTTTTAGTTGAGACAAAAAAAGCAAACAAACCAAAAAAAAAAAAAAACACTAATGAGCTTACTCTTAAAAGGAGGTAAACAAGAAACTAGCAAAGATTGAGTGTTAGGTATTGTCCCCCTCCTTTTTTTTTTTAATTCTGTTATGCTAGTTACCATACAATACATCATTAGTTTTTGAAGTAGTGTTCCATGATTCATTGTTTGTGTAAAACACCCAGTGCCCCATGCAATATGTGCCCTCCTTAATACCCATCACCATGCTCACCCATCCCCACATCCTTCTCATCTTTAAAACCCTCAGTTTGTTTCTTGGAGTCCATAGTTTTTCATGTTTCATTTCCCCCTCCAATACCCCCACTTCATTTTTCCTTTCCTTCTCCTAATGTCCTCCATGCTATTCCTTAGGTTCCACAAATAAGTGAAACCATATGATGATTGACTTTCACTGCTTGACTTATTTCACTTAACATAATCTCCTACAGTCCCATCCATGTTGATGCAAAAGTTGGGTATTCATCCTTTCTGATGGCTGAGTGATATTCCATTGTATCCTTGGATCACATCTTCTTTATCCGTTTGTCTGTTGTAGGGGATCTTGGCTCTTTCAACAGAATGGCTATAGTGGACATTGCTGCTATGAACACTGGGGTGCATATGGCCCTTCTTTCCAGTAAAATAGAGCTAGCGTATGACCCAGCGATTGCACTACTGAGTATTGACCTCAAAGATACAGATGTAGTGAAAAGAATTAGGTATTGTTAAAGCACAAATGCAGGGGATAGAAGATATGGTACAGAAGAGGGAAGGGCGACCATATGGCAGAGTAGAATAAAGTAGCTCAGGAAGAAATTAGTCATATCCAGATATTGTAAGGCATGTGGGGTTGGCAGGGAGAGCATGAGAAATCATGAGAGAAGAGAGAGAAAATGGACCAGGCAGGAGAGGTTTATAACATTTTAACATCTAAGGTAAGCATATGCAAAGCAGAATAGGGAAAGAAATAAAAGTTTTTATAAGACTCAATACATAAGGAATAACGTGGAGGACACTGGGAGATGGAGAGAAGTGTGCTGGGGGAAATCGGAGGGAGAGACAAACCATGAGAGACTGTGGACTCTGAGAAACAAACTGAGGGTTTTGAAGAGGAGGGTGGCAGGTGGTTGGGTGAGCCCAGTGGTGGGTATTAAGGAGGGAATTTATTACATGAAGCACTGGGTGTGGTGCATAAACAATGAATTTTGGATCCCTGAAAATAAACTAAAAGAAAAAAAAGACTGACTACAGACATGGACCTCAGTGTAACACAGATATGGAACTCACTGTAATACCAGCCACTTCCCACCGACACACACAGACTATGATAATAATAAATAATAATGCAATTAAGAAAATTGCCTGCCAAATAATTTTTCCTCTTTTTTATTTTTATGATTATTATTTTTATTTTATTTTTAAAGTTTTTATTTAAATTGTAGTTAGTTAAAATAAGGTTAATATTACTTTCAGGTGTACAATATAGTGATCAACACTGCCATACAATGGCTTAAATAAAAAAATGAAAAAAAATTTTTTTAAAGATTTTATTTTTAAATAAAACCTCTACACCCAAGGTGGATTTCAAACGTACAACCCCACGATCAAGATTTACATATTTTACTGACTGTTCCAGCCAGGCACCCCAACAAATAAAAATTTTATAAAATTGTTGAGTTTGTGAGAGTCTCATTTGCTTAGTCAGTTAAGTGTCTGCCTTTGGCTCAGATCAGGATCTCAAGAGTCCTGGGATCGAGCCCCATATTGCTCATGCTCTCTCTCTCTCTCTCTCTGGCTTTTGCTCTTAAATAAATAAATAAAATATTTTTAAAAAAATTGTTGAATTTGTTTAACTAGTTTTAAACTAGTAGACAGAGATGAAGATAAAGTATGATGTAATGGCACGGAAAAATACAACTTACACGTTTTAAAAAAAAATGTGCAATGCAAGTTACCTCACTTCTTTTATCACCACACTGGAACTTTCCCTACTGAGTTGTTGTAATGTAAGGACCTATTTTATATTTTTATATTTTAGCAAGAGGCTTTCATTGAGGTTAACCCTTAAACTGTCCTTGCTCCCCTTCCCCCAGGGGGTTCACTTAAAAACAAGTCCTGGTAATCAGCTCCAGGTAACAAAGCCCATATACAAAAGTGGGTCAGGCCAGGTGGAGACATCAATCAGCGGGAGGGGGGGCGGTGTTTGCATATTGTCTCCCTAGATACTAAGGAGTATGCCCCACTCCTCCACCCTTTGGGAACCTTTTTGGCACTAATCCTAATCAAGGTGTAATAGGCTGGGTCAAATGTCTATACTAGGGTAAATTGAACCTCAATTGGTCATCTAGCCTCACTGTGCAGTTTCCTGTGTGTGTTAAAATCTCATTGGTCACCTGTGCGTGGCCAGGCCTGACTGCATGGCCTTTGCCCTTAAAAGCTAGACTGTGAAACAGCAAAGGGTTGCCTTCTCTCATAAGAGGTGTGGCCCCAAACGTTCGGTTAGATTCTTGATGCTTGGCATGAAATAAAGCTTTGCTTGACCTTTGCTTTACATCAGTCTCGATCCTTTAATCATAGACCCATTATTGGGGCATAACAGTATTAATCTTAAAGTTATAAGTCCACAATGCATCCATCATCCATTCTACCCCTTAACATTCCCCTTTGGACAGACCCATGATCTAGAACAAGCCTTATTTTATAGTGCCTTGTAGGAGATTTTTGCTGCTTCCTAAATTGCCTACTTTCCTCTCACCATTACCACGGAAATTGGGTCCACTGAAACAAAGGTGTAGTGTAAGAAATTAAGACTTCCATAAATCTCTTTAAATAATAAAGTATAAGATAGTGATACCTTTTTTTTCTGCCACATAACCAATTCTTGCAAGAATAAGGTCATATAAGAGAATTTACAACACATGCTAGCATTATCCTACTGGACCCAGACCATTTGTATGTTTCTCTGTCTCTGAGAAATGTAGATACTTACATGACTGAAACCTAAAAATTGTTTGATATGACCACTAATATCACCTACATTATTTTAAAGCCTGTTTAAGGCTTCTGTAATACATAGGCATTGTAAACACTTATTAGGCATCTTGTATATATCAAACACTTTAAAAATCTCTGCTTTAAAAAAAAAAAACTCTACCTCAATGGAACTTTGAGTCTGAAAAAGATACAGGCAATATACAAGGCAACAGATAGAATAATTACATATTTGATTATATACTCTGAGGATGTCACCTTAAATTGATATGAAAATGATCAGAAGGATCTTGATTTCTTGTCAAAATTTTTTGCCTTAAAAAGAAATTGATATTTAGGGAAAGTTGTTACTGAAAGAGGTCCTGTGTCAACCAAAAATGTTAAACCATGATCTCGCTAAATTTTCCAGTTGTGATCATTGCTTTATTTAGCTGTCTTCTATTTAGACTGAATTTAGTAATTCAGTCTCAGATTCAGTAAGTCTTATTTTTAAAAATTTTATTTATTTATTAGAGAGAGAGAGGGAGGGGCAGAGGGAGAGGAAGAACCAGACTCCTTGCTGAGCAGGCAGCTGATGCAGGACTGGATCCTAGTACCCTGGCATCATGACCTAAGCTGAAGGAAGACACTTAACCAACTGAGCCACCCAGGCACTCTAGACTGTAAACTTCTTAAAGGTAAAAAAGTTTATTCTTCTAGTAGTTCCACAGACATTTCTAACATCCATAAAAAAGCATGTACTGATGTAAAATGCCAGCAAATCAAATTATTTAAAAAAGAAAGAAAGAAAGAAAAGATATATCTGGATAAAGAGAAAAACAGAAAATCTAATAATACATTGAATTATTACAGCAAAGAGTGGAGGAAGATAAAATAAATATGAGATAGAAATTTCCACTAAAAGAAAAAAATTGAATAAGGCAGGAGATTTAGAAAATTATTATGACAGACTTGAGAAAAAAACAAAATAGGAATTTTTAGAAAATAGCAATGAATGAAAAGGTAAATTGTTCCTACCTCTATAATATTAGCTGTTTGTTGTTGTTGTTGTTGCTAATTTACCTACTTATGCTAATAAACAAAGAAAGGTTTCATTTAGGGATAAGGTTTCTCTCTCTCTATATATATTTTTTCCATTTAGGGATAAGGTATATGTATATATACATATATATATATATGTATATATATATTTTTTTAATTTTAATTGTTAGAAAATGTGTCACAGAAAGTGTTTAAACTTTAAGATACAGATGCAACATGTAATAAACTGCATTGTTTGAACGTCTAATTTGTAAATGCTGTTAGAGGAAACTTGGTGGAAATGTTCTTATGTGATTGTGTTTCTGGAACTAAGTATATTTATTAATAAGGAATAGTCTAAAATTATGAAATGACCAGGAGCGGACAATTTTCCTAATCCTATCAGCTCTTTGCAGCTCTTTTATTAGCCCCCTTCAGGAATATCAGCTTTTTTATCTAATTAAATTTTATATTAATGTGCTTTTGACTTTTGGCCTTTCTCTTCCTTCTGCTCTTTTTTTCCCCTAAATTACATGTTTCTGTTTAACAGCTACTATCAATTCTTTGATATGAATTCTCAACATCAATTTACTAACTCCAGAGATGAAGGAGCATCAATATTTAGAAGCGAAGAATACAAAGCCTTCGACATCTGGATGGCTCAGTCACTTAAGAATCTGCCTTCGACTCAGGTGGTGATCCCAGGGTCGTGGGATGGAACCCCAGGTTGAACTTTCTGCTCAGCTGGGAGCCTACTTCTCCCTCTCCTTCTGCCTGCAGCTCCCTTTGTTTGCGTTCTCCCTCTCTTTGTCAACTAAATAAAATATAATAAAATAATGTAAATAATACATTTATTTATTTATTAAAATGCAATTATTACACAATACATAATGTATCGCATAATTATAATAATGACTAAATAATTTATTAAATATTTATATTAAATATATCAATTTAATTAAATAAATATTTTTAGAATTTAAAATATTTCACATTTAGATTATTAAATATTAAATCATTAATTTAATAAATAAATATCTAAACATAATTAAATAAAATAATTTATTTATTAAAATGAATAAAATAATGTCATTATCTGAGCATGTATTTTTAAATAGTCTAAAAAAAACCATGTAATAAAGTCTACATACATTGAGTTTAGATATTTATACAAGTTAACCCAGACACTCAACCCACAGACAGTTTCAAAACATTTGTTTTTATCTACTACTCAAAATACGATTTTAATGTATTTATTTGTAACTTTGACATAGCAAGGAAACTTGGAGGAAAAGGAGACATTTGCTTTTAATATTTGAAAATTATTTGGTGATTTAAAATAAATAAAAACCTTAACACGTGAGCATTTCTTCTTAAATAACACTGTGAAGTTTCTGAGTCGCATTCTATTAAAAGTGCTGATAAAATGGCCTCAGTTACTCATTTAAATTATCAGCTGAATGGGTAACAAATGAAGTAGAGAGCTTTTTAATTATTTATGAATGTATTGCTTGTGGATGGAGTGCCACATAGAGTTACCTCTCTTTTTGGCTTTGTTTTGTGAGCAGTAGTGGAATCTATGAATGTGATTAAATATAAGGACATTCACAGAAATTCTTAATGAACTTCTGGGGAAGGGCAATAAGTGCAAGGAAAAACTGCAGCAAGACTAATTACAAATTTCAAGTGGTCATCACTTAATTATAGAAGCTTTTAAGTTCAAGTAATATATCATTTTTATGAGCCTATCATATTGTATTAATTAACACAAAATGCACTCTTGAACACTTATCTTTTCACATATTTCTTATTCTTAGTACTTAAAATTACCCTTATGATTGATAAGTAAATGGATTTTACTGACAATGCATTTATTTACATAAATAAATAATGCTGTTTATATATATAAAAACAATTGAATATGTGTATGTGTTCAATGAATTTTTTTTCAAATTAACATCTTAATTCTACCACATTAGTTACAAATAAATATAGACTTTATAGATTCATCAAATATTTTATTCTCAAATTTATATGTCCTTTGTGAAGTAAATGAAACTGTATATATTAAATATAATCCTATCACATGTAACAGTTACTAGTGCATCCCAGGACATACATAGGTCAGGTCCTCCTCAAGGCATCACGGATAACTGGATTTAACTTTCTATCCTAGGAGTCTTCTGTATATTTCTGTGGCTTTTATACTACAATCAGGAGGAAGAATTCTTTTGCTAAAAGCTTCCAAATGACTATGCGAGTAGATTATTTGTAGACTAGTGATATAATATTATAGTTTAATATGTGAAGCATGATAAAATAAAATGCCATTGCCATATTTAATTTGTTCAGTAAAGCATTCATTTAGTTATCAAGCATTCATTTTCTTTTTTTAAAGATTTTATTTATTTATTTGACAGACAGAGATCACGAGTAGACAGAGAGGCAGGCAGAGAGAAAGGAAGGGGAGCAGGGTACCTGCTGAGCAGAGAGCCTGATGTGGGACACTATCCCAGGACTCTGGGATCATGACCTGAGCAGAAGGCAGAGGCTTTAATGCACTGAGCTACCCAAGAGCCCCAAGCATTCATTTTCTTTATACAGAAGAGATAGAAAAATATTATATAGTAGAAAATACAGTAAATAATCTAGAAACCTTGATCATTTTGTTTTGGCAATTTTAGAACATAAAATTAGCTAAAGCTCAAGTGCAAGTTATATTTGTATCATAGGAGGAAAAGTTAATTAAAAGTTTGTTTATTACCATAGTTTAACACTTCAACAAAATGATAACGAGTCCAAAATCAATGAATATATGAAGTATACAATAAAAACAATAATCTTGAGTGTATGTGACTCACTGTAGGTATTGATAGGCTAGAAATCAAAGGGAAAGTATCTATAGGGTTTGTTCAGTTCCATGCTCATCAGATTAATAGGCTTTCTCATATTGCTTCCTTCACCACATTAATTTGTCTAATGAAGTTTTCAAGAGTTAAAGACAGTGATAGGTTCATGGCTGGAGAGAAGGTACAGAATCTAAGATAGTTCAGCAGTGCTTATTATTTAAGAGAAAGACAGCATGGGAGGTGAGGGGTATATCATGCATCCTGTTTTCACTCCCTTTGTGGAGCACCTACCCTGGAGGTCATGTAATAATAACCAATGACCAAAAAACAATAAAAAAACCCAAACATCCATGTGGAAGTGCCATCCCTGCCTGGAGATGAGTAGACTGCTCAAACAGATCCTGGGCAGGCATCTCAGCCCAGGCCTGTGCTGGGGAAGCTGGTTCATGGCTTTGGGCGCAATCAGGAAGCCAGCAAACTGACGGGAGAGTGCAGCCAGGGTTAACAGGACTGATGATCTTTTTGCAGCCAGGCCGCGGGTGGACACCCGCTCAAGGAGCCAGGCTAGGAGGCTGCCCAGCGCCAGCGCTGGCAAAGCTTGCAGCCCCCGGGGCTTCCCCCCGCGCCCCAGCCAGGGCGGGGCCTCAGGAGGGAGGGGGGCGGGGCGGCGCGGAGAAGGGGCTTTGCTAATTGCCAAAGCGAAAAGGGAGCTCGCGGAGGACTCAGGAGGGAGGGGGGCGGGGGCGGGTGGAGGGCGGCGGGGAGAAGGCGCTTTGCTAATTGTGGAAGCTAGAAGTGAGCTCACAGAGGATGTGGCTGAGAGTCTGGGAGGAGGTGGAGGGGCTGGCGGAGGAGGGGCGGGCAGCGCCGCGGTGCTGTGCTGCGGCCCAGTCGGGACTGCAGGACCCACCGGACTCGCCCCCCCGTGCGCTCCCATGTGAGGCCTCGCTGTCCCGCTCCTGCTGCCTGCTGCCCCTCCCCGCCCCAAGGCTTCTCCGGACCACCGTCTGCACACAGGTAAAGTGACACCGCGCCGCGCCCTCACCTGGAGCAGAAAGCGCGGACCCGACCTGGGGGCGGAGAGGGGGGTTGTGGAGGCCCAGCCTCCCGCGAACCCCAGGGCACCGGGACCACCCCAGACGCTGCGCCAAACCCAGGTCCGCTTGGGGTCGGGCTGGGGACAGCGCCTTGCGAGGTGCCCCTCGCTAGCGGGCGCGCTAGCCGCCATCTTTTGGCAGCCCCAAGCGCCCCTGCTGAGGACCCCCTTCCCTCCCCCACCGTGGCCCCGCTGCTTTTGTTCTGGACTTGGGATCCCAGGTGGAAACTAGTCCCTCAGACCTCCCTGGCAGCAAGGAGGGCAGGGAGGGATTCTTGGTTTTCTGCCCTGGCTCCTCCTCTCTCCCCATTCACATGCCTTCTGGCTTCCCTTTCCTCTCCTCATTGTCAGTTTTCTTAAATGGTTTTCTTCTGCATGTTGACCCGAAGAGCTATTTCATGAATGAATATACACGAAACTGAGTTGGAGCCCACCTGTGAGAGCCCAACTGTAGTGGCCTTTCATTAGAATGGTCTCTGGTTCTAGCCTCAGTTCAGAATACTGCATGTACCTGAGGATCAAGTCCAGATGTTTCTTTCATCTCTGACTTGAATTTGAAATCCTCCTCAGACTTCAGCTTCCAGGATTTCTCCAGTCCTTGCTCTCCCACTGTCTTGGTGGGGATCCGCCATGAGTGTTGAACACAGGAATGAATGAATGATATATACCCCAGATTGCTGGGGCTTTCTCATGTTTTGCTGAGGTTGGAAAGGCTTGGTAGAGACCCCCTGTAAGCAGATAGAGAGCTGCATGCAATTGCTTAGATAAACGTGTTCCCCACTTAATTGCTTGGGCATTGAACATTACGCCCTTAACCTGTGGCTGGAGCAGTTAGGAGGAGACAATCTGGAGGTGAATCAGTAGATGGCTGAATCCACATGGTGGTGGTCTGAGTTTGGGAGATTTTCCTGGAGATTCAAAGGAAAGATCTAAATTCTTCCAGTGGGGAGTGGTAAACATTTTATCGATGGGAGATGGAAAATAAATGGTCTGGTTAACCTTTCCCTCCCCCTCAAAACCCATTATTTGAAAACACAAAAAGGAAAGTGAAGGGAGAAATCCTCCCACTCCCATCCCCACTCACCTCCATAGCCACCTCCTCTTCCAAGAACCTAGCAGACAAGGTGCCAAGAAGTGTTAGGTACCAGCAGTGGTCTCAGGTACTCAGCATGATCTCATTCAAGGATCATGGTGAAAGGCATTCAAAGAGATTGTGGGGGCACAGGGATCCAGTTAAGGGGAACAAGTTTAAGGTTTGCCTGGTCCCCTAAAAATTACTGGCACTAGAGAAGATGAGCTTTGGGAACTATAGCTTAATGGATACAATGTGTTAAAAGCTTCAGTGAGTCATGGTGGGAAGAGGCTATGAGGGCAGCAAACACAGTCTTAGATGATGTTATTAATAGCACTACAGGCTCTAGATTTCCTGTGGTGGTGTTCTTGGCAAGACCAGCCCGGCCAAAGTGGATACTCTCAACCTGGAACAGAGGGTCTTGGAGATGCCAGCACGTGAGGTATGATGAGAGGGTAAAATGATAGGAGGTGTCCTTTGGAAGGACTGACTCCTTGACTTTAAAAGGGAGAACCCAAATCTGTAGGTGAAATCTTTCTGGCTACAAAGAGGGCCAAGGCCTCCTAAGGTCAAGGTCTCCTCGTCACTTGCAAAGATGTCGAAGAACATATTCAGACATTTCAAAGATGTCCTCATATCATTGGTTCCCACTCTGGAATTCTATAAATAAGGTGAGAGTTCCTCTAGTTGAAAAAGAGATCTAAAAAGACTTCCCTTTCTCATGTAATTTCTGTAACCTCCAGGACACACCCACCTCCCCCTTCCAGCTCTGTAATGAAGCCACAGCTGGTGCCAATTTGTGGAACTCCTTAAAGGCTATTCTCCCTTATATACCCCCAGACCAAGTTCCCATGCTCCCTCACCTGATTTCCTGCACTCACCTCCCACCTGGTGTGTTCACACCTGCAAGTGCCTTTTACCAACCCCTTTGCCAAAAGGCAGCCAGAGTGACCTTTCAAAGACCTATCAGTTCCTGGCATTTGTCTCCATAGAAATCTGCACTGATCTTCTAACAAATTCTCAGTCCTCCAAAGGCACCCATAATCCTCCCATCAGTCTATTCATACCCCTCCAACTGACTGATGCCTGTTCTGCCCCATCTCTCTGCCCTTCAACCACACTGCCTCCTTCTTCCTGTGGAGACCTCTCATGCCACCTGCCTCCAAGCACAGGTGATTCCCATTGATGGGAAGACCCTCTTCTCTCCCCCATCTCCCCACTCCAGTTACTCCCATTTATTCGTGAGCTCACAAGCCCCATGGTACACACTCTCCATGCAGCCTGCTCTCTCTTTTCTAGCACTGGCCTCCGTTTCTAGCTGTGCTTGTGTCATGGATGTCCCTCCCCAGCCAGCCTCCAAGCTCTCCTTCCCTTTAGCTCCAACACCTGACACAGTGCCTGGCACGTAGTAAGCCCTCCTAGCTTCAAAGAGCCTCACTGAGGGACTGAAAGCATTTTTAAAATGTCACTACGTAGGCTCCAAACTGTAGGCAGAAAAAGCTTTGCCTGGATTGACATTTTAGAGACGTATTCGTCAAGTTGGATGTGTTCACTGACTTTGCCTTGTAAAATTAAAAAAAAAAAAAAAAAGGACCTCTGTATCGCTTCGCATCTACCAAAGGCGCATGTATACTCCTAGACCACGTTATGAGCTTAATGGAAGGAGACAAGATGTTTTCGCTAAGAAAATGTATAAGACTGTTGAGGTCAAGTGGGAGGAAACAGTCCGTTTGTTGGAGCATTGCTATCTTACTCTATCACAGCCACTCTTAAAAATCTGACACGGGGTGAGTCAGAATTGTCTGTCGGAGATGAGTTAGATCTGGCTCATGTTCCTACAGACATGAAAGCCAGAAGCGAAGAAGGAGGCTTTGAAAGCGTGGGTTGAGGAGGCGGTGTGGATCACTACGATGAGCTAAGTGCCCAGGGCCACCAGCAGACATGCTGGCCTGTGTCCTTCCTTTGTTCTGGGGTCCCTCTTGCACCATGTGGTGAGGCTGGTGGCTGGGAGCAGCTCAGACAGTACCTGGTGGCATCTTACCTCTCCCACCCTCCTGTGGGCTCCAGTGGGCTCCAGTAGGTCCCAAGGGACAGCCTGCCTTCTTTGAAAAGCCCAGTAGCACTGGGAGCAGAAACTGGGACCAAAGAGTGAGCACCCTGTTTGACAAGCTGGACCAGCCACCTCTTCTTCAGATGCAGGGGGAGCCCTGGCATGCTGACTCCTCCCTTCTCCCTTTCCCCTTTCCTCTCTTCCTCCCTCTTTCTTTCCCCTCTCTCCTTCCCTGGTGGTGCCCTTTCCCAATGCCCTCTTCATCCCTTTTCCTTTCTACATACCTGTCTTCCTGAGTTTCTTCTCTTTCCTCCCCATTACTTCCCTTCATCTGAATCTCCTCTTTGGTCCCTTTGTCCCTGCTCTCTGCTCCTCCTCCCCTTCCCTGGCCCCTGTTCAGCTCCATACTGAATGCAGGCAGAGCTGGACTAACATGCTCACTTGCTTGCTCAGCCACCCTCCAGAGAAGTCACTCTTCGGTGGCCACCTTCCTGACCCCCTGGTCGCTTCTCCACTTGTTCAGATATTGCTCTGAAGTCTGAGGAGGACAGAGCGGGGCTGCCACAGAAGCAGGCCAGAGGAGAAACCAAACCATGTGTCCACACTGTCCCCCAGCACTGCTGCTCTGAGAGCTTTCGGAGTCCTCAAAGGGTTAGGATTTAGGGGCTTCTTCAGAACCGGGAGTGAAAACAAGCATAGGTCAAAAGAAAAGCGACGGCCCCCACACAAAAATAATAATCACAAATGAAAACTATGTTAACTCTGAGTCCCAAAGTTGAAAAATTGCCTTGAATCTGTCACTAGAAAGCACCCAAGGCCTCACTCTCTGGGTTCTGGGTGCCCTGGGAATGGCAGGAGGCTCTGACAGGCGCGTGGGAGTGCCGAACTATGGGGGCTAGCCTGCCCGCTGGCGGGGGTGAGGCGGTACCCCCTGTGGCACTGTCCTGGCCCGACCCCCTGCGGACATGGTGTGGCGCGGCATCCAGTGTGGTCCTGGTGCACTGGGGTTGGCGGGAGGCTGGGCCCCACCACCCCACACCCTGCTCTTGGCTTGTATTTTCTGCTTCAGGTGAGGGCGCGTCGCGGTGTCACTTTACCTGTGAACAGAGGGTCCTCCAGAGAAGCCATGGGGCGGGGAGGGGCAGCAGGCGGCCTGAATGGGAATGGGACACCGCAGCGTCTGGGGCTAGGCTGGAGCGTGGGAGCGCAGGGGCAGCGAGTATGGTGGGTCCTGCAGTCCCGAATGGGCTGCAGCACAGCACCCTGGCGCTGCGCGCCCCTCCTTCCCGCCTGGGCAATTAGCAAAGCCCCTTCTCCAGGCCGCCCCCGACCCGCCCCCGCCCCCCTCCCTCCTGAGTCCTCTGAGAGCTCACTTCCAGCTTTGGAAATTAGCAAAGACCCTTCTCTGCGCCGGCCCCGCCCCCTCACTCCTGAGGCCTGAGCACTGGCATGCTACTGCATTGCCAGCACCTGGGCTGGGCAGCCTCCTAGCCTGGCTCCCTGAGCAGCTGTCCACGTGCAGACTGGCTGCGAATAGATCATCAGTCTTAAACGCCGGCTGCACTCTTGGGTCAGTTTGCTGGCTTCCAGATTGCGCCCAAAGCCAGGAACCAGCTTCCCCAGCACAGGCCTGGGCTGAGATGCATGCCCTGGATCTGTCTGAGCAGTCTCCTTGACTCCAGGCAGGGATGGCACTTCGACCTGGATGTTTGGGTTTTCTGTTTGTTTTTTTTGGTCATTGGTTATAACATGACCTCCAGGGTAGGTGCTCCACAAAGGGAGTGAAAACAGGACGCCATATATAAGCATACAGCCATTCTAGAAAAATAGCTTGGGGTTCTCCTGGAAACGCTGCATTGGTCCTTGCACTATGGTTTAATAGAAAAGGGATTATGCACCAAGTTACTTAAATGAGCATAGGTTGAAATCGTTTACTGAGAGTAAATATTTTAAATAGTTATATTTTAACTAAATCTATCATCAATCATAAATCTATTACACGAAGGTTACAGGCAATTTAAAAGCAAGAGCACTCTCTTCAGGGTTTTAAATAACCCCTGTCTCTCTTGGCACATGAGAATGCAAAGATAGGAAATGGTTTGTAAAAGATCATATAATAGCTTTTACTAATTCTATTTATTTGACAGACAGAGATCACAAGTAGGCAGAGAGGCAGGCAGAGAGAAAGATGGGGAAGCAGGCTCCCCGTCAAGCAGAGAGCCTGATGAAGGGCTCGATCCCAGGACCCTGAGATCATGACCTGAGCCCAAGGCAGAGGCTTAACACACGGAGCCACCCAGGCGCCCCCAGATGAAATACATTTCTGACTTAGAAACTTCAGATAGAATTATTTTGTCCATGATGACAACTGAAGAAAATGTGTCATCCCTAAACCTAACCTTAAACCCTACCAACGCTGAAACCTAAGCTGACCTTAAAGCCCAAACTAGAACCCTGAATCCCAAACCTGGAATGGAACCCAAAGCCTGTACCTGAGCCCTGGATCCAAGCCCTGAACCACGAACCCAAACCCTAAACCAGACCTCCAAGTCATGAAACCTGAACCCAAATCTCAGCATGAAGTCAAACCCCAAATTTGACCTTGAACTTTATCCCATAAGCCCTGAGTCTTAAAGCCTAAATCATAAACTTAAAGCCCTAAACTATAACTCTGTTCCCTTGTCCTTCACTCTAAACCCTCACCCTAACACTAAACCCAAAGCCTGATCTAGAACTCTGACTAAAACCTGAACCTGTACCCAAATTCAAATGCTTCACCACACTTTGCTTATGCACTTGCCATTGATGGATATTTGCAGTTTCTACCTTTTGATTCTTGTGAACATTGTTTGTGTTGGGGGCTAGGGTTAGGGTCTTGGATTAGGGTAGGGTCCAGGCTTGAGACCAAGTTGAGGTCAGAGTGTGGGTCTGCATCAGGGCCATGTTCAGTGACACTGTTTGGGTCAAGGACTGTTGTAATTCCACATTGTTTCCAATTCATTGTTCCTTAGCTATTTGGGGGGAAGTTGGGGGGTATTGGGCTCCATGCAGCTTGAATTTCCGGAATGAAATGGCATCAGCTGGACCCCAGGAGGGAGCAGGACCTTCCACTGAAGGGTGAGCTCCCACAGTCCTGCACTGCCTTGCACCGCCTGCAGAGGGCGCCAGACCCCAGCTCCGCCCTGAGCCAAGGCTGCACAGCCACAGCTGGGACCAGAGCCCCGCCTCTTCAGGACCCACTGTGGAGACTTCTGGAGAATGTGGGGCGCCTCCCACCCTGACAGGACAAGCTGAGGAGGGTGTGGCTCTGCATCCACACTGACCGGACCCGTTGTGGAGGACGCGCCCACACTGGCAGCAGTCCAACCTCCTAAGGACCAGATGCTGGAGGAGCTGAGGAGAAGCCGCCTGAGTGCACTGTCAAGGGGTTCGTGGTCTCAGGACCCCACAGAGGAAGGGCGCCCTGTGTAGACACTGGGGCTTCCGTCGTTTTGTGTGAGGAGACGTGGCCTCCTGCTGTGCTGTGCGCGGGGCTGTGGGGTCCCCCCTTTCTGGGCTCGGGTGCTCCTAGGTCCTCATCTGTGTTTGTGTGCTCACGGATTAGGTTCCTTGGGCTCCTCAGATGGTCTGCAGTCAGGGAGCGTCCCCCTGCTTCGGTGCTTGTGCTCTCCCCACCTCAGCCCTGCGGGGTCCTTCCCGTGTCCACACCCACTCCAGGCTTGCACCGAGTCCGGAAATTCGGGAGCCAGAGTGAGGACTCTGTAGACGGTTTTGGGGAGAGTAGGTATTTTCCCAGTGTGGGTTCTTCCCTGAGCACAGTGCCTCCCCATCTCTGTGTGTACCCCTCCCTGTCTGTCGTCATTGTTGCAGGGCTGTCAGATGACAGGTCTGTCACCTTCTTGGTTCAGGGGCCTCCCGGGTATCTTGCTGTCTTGGATGCAGTTGTAAATGAGATCGTTCTCTGCAGTCTCTATTTGATGGTTCCTTCCGAGCACGTAGGAGTGCCACTAATTTGTGCATATTGATTTTGTTCCTTGCAAGTTCTTGTATTTATTTGTTCGATTGGCCTTAAACTCAATCTCCCAGTTATTTGACCAGCAGAATGTATTTAATTGGGAAGAGCAGAGAATGGCAGTCTGGGCTGAGCAAGCTAAGGTCCCATCACAGGCAAGTGCGAGAAACAAAGGAGATTAACATTATTTCATGGAGGAGGAAGAAGTTGGGAAGGGTGCTTGAAGGAAAGTCCCTTGGAGAAAGGCAGGGTGATGGAGAATTCTCACCAGCTGAGCTGCAAAGCTCCTACAAAAAGTCAGGAGATGAACCTCCAGCTTCCCCTGTGGGGCCTAAAATTGGTGAGTCTCTCCTGTGGGGGATTGCAATGTGGAGTCTGTAATGGGCACTGAGCAGCAGGCGCCCCCTTCCAGCCTCCCCTTCTGGCATCCCCAGTCCACTTTACTGGGGCTTCCCTTCCTGCTTTTGCACAGTTCTAACCAGCTTGTGGTGGAACGTTGTGGAAAAACTGAAATTCCAAATCCACTGCTTCTACTGCACCTGAGATACAGGGGCCCATGATTTAATTCTCCCACGAGTCTCTTGCTAACATGTGTCCTCTCCATGTTGGGTGACCTGGATCTGGGAGGGCTTGGCCTCCATCCCAAAGTCTGATGTTCTCTCTGCTTCCGTGTCGTCGTGCTAACATGGATGTTTGGAAGATTCATTTCCTCTGTGGTGATTTCAAAGTGCAGTCAGCTTGTTATAGCAGCACAAATACGTGCTGTCTCCACACTCAGATTCCCCAGCCGTCATTTCTTTACCACGTTTGCCACTTCACACGGGATGCTTCAGTGTGTTTGATCCCACACCAGGACAATGTCCTGCAGAACCACCACATAACCTGAAATGAGGAGATCATTACAGAAACCATCCAAGGGTTAGTGTTAGGAACCAGGGACATGGCAGGACTGACCTGAAGACCCCATGGAGAGCTGTCTGGGTGGCTGAGTTGACAGTGGAGGTGAGGGTGAGTGTCTGGCTCTGGCTTTGTGTCCAGGAGTCAGCTCTGTGTGGGTGTGTCCTCAGCTAGGGATGCAGATTTCTGCTCCTCTGAATCCTTTCCGGAGTTCCAAATGGCACAGTTTCCTTCTGGGCAGCAGGCTGAGTCCTCTGGGATTGCCCATGTGTCCCCAAATTGTAGGGCACCTACTGCAAGGCCTTTGGGGTCACAATCCTGAGAACCGAACCAAACCAAAGGTTATGGTTAGGGCCCACCACATGGCAGGCCCGATCTGCCAGCACTCTGTCCATCTTTCTGGGGGAGGAAGCAGTCGAGGGATTTGTTCAGGTTGAGTGTCAAGCTCCAGGTTTGCATCCAGTGGCCTGCTGAATATGGGGTGTCCCAGGTAGGAATGCAGATTTCAGTTCCTCTGAATCCTTTCTGGAGTTCCAAATGGCATGGTTCCTTTCAGGGTGGCAGGGTGAGTCCTATGGTGTTCCTCACTGTCCCCAATCTCTGAGGCTTTAGAGCCAGGCCGTCGGGGACAGACCTCTCAGGACAGAATCTAGGTTTAAGAGTTTGTGCCTATGGGCATGGCTGCACTGATCTGAAAGCACTGTGGCGAGGATCACAGGGGTCTGAGTTGAGAGCATTGTTCAGGATCAGTATCAAGGTCTGGGTTTGTGTCCAGTGGACCGCTGAATGTGGGGGTGGTCTCAGATGTCCAAGACGATTTCCCCTACTCTGAATCCTTTCCAGCATTCCAAATAGCCTGGTTTCCATCTGGGTGGCAAGCTGAAATCTCTGGGATTTCTCAGGTCTTGCCATTGCCCTTGCAAGGGCAAGACACTTTTTACAGTAAAAGAATTCACCAGATGAGCTGAACAGCAGAAAAGACACAGCTCAAGAGTTAATCAGTGAACAGGAATATCATGCCAAAAACTTCTTTGATAACACACTACAGAGCAAGGGAAGATAGGAGAGAAAGCTGAGATATAAAGGACAAACCCTCCAACTTTCCAACATCATTCCCTACTTGTTTATTTCCATTGCTGTCAGCTCATTCCCAGTCAAAAATAAGTCACATGAGCCAGCCTTTTTTCTTCCTGAGATTGGGGCACTGTAAAGCCCACCAGAGGGGCCAAGGGCACCCCTATACCTGCTGAGCTGAGCCCATTTGTACCCCAACCGTGAGGAGGTACCAGCCTGTCCCCCTGGTGCTCCATGGTCTGTGGCAGTCCTTCCTTCTGGACACTGCTTTGCTGCTCTATTTTCGCTAACCCTGGTCTCAAACTAGGGATTGCTCCTGGAAGAGGAACTCAGGGAGATGAGGCTCAGGAGGGTCTCCCTGCCTGGAATCTTCGTGTGAGGAGTGCACAGCCAACAGATTTTGCCCAGGGACTTGCAAAATGCAGAGAGGCAGATTTCTTTCCTCTCTTTCTCTCTCTCTCTAGCCTCATACTAACCAGGAGTTCTTAGAACTTTCTTCAGTGACTTCTTTGTGTAGCTTGGCCACTTTTTCACAGAAAGGCCACTTGAGCATGATGAAACACACGAATAAGCAATTACATTAAAAAAAAAACAATAAGCCAATGTACACAGACCTTTGACAGCAGCACAGGACGCTCAAGGGACCAGAGTCCCTACCTTGGGCAATAGTGGTAGAGGCCGGGTTCTGCCATGCAGGTCCCTAGACCTTTGGCAGTTTCCACGATTGCAAATCCAGACATGCAGAATCCTGAGGGACAACCTACTAACTGCAAAAGAGCAAAAATTCATCAGGATTCAGAGAGTGGAAATCCATTTGTACTGGAAAAGAAAGAAGTAGGCTTGCTGTGAATCCAGCAGGGAGGACAGGCATAGATAAAGGCTGGTGTATGCGTCACGGAAACTATTGTTTCTCAAGGGTCCTGCTGTCTCTGTAAAATGCTATGAGGACTGTCTCTTGGGGACCTCCTGCTTTCCTACCAGTGACACCCCCAGATTCTGCTTTGCTAGTCCCATGGATCCCTGGGGATACCCAGTTGATAAGCTATGCTGTCCTCATGACAACACTTGCTAATGGACTGAATGTTTGTGTCTTGTCCCAATTCAGATGTTGAAGCCCTGACCCTCAAGGAGTGCCATCAGGAGGTATGGGCTTTGAGAGGTGGTGAGGTCATGAGATTGGAACACTTGTGAAAGAGATAAAAGCACTTCTGAGAAACGACCTGAGAGATTGTTCTGCCAGCTGTCATCCATGCAAGTCTACAACAGAAATATGGGCATTTGTAGATAATGAAGCAGTCTCTTGCTAGATATCAGATCTCCCAGGATCTTGCTTTTGGACTTCTCAGTCTCTAGAACTGCAAGGAATAGTACATGTTTTGCTATTTCAGCCACCCAGTCTGTCATCATTTGTTGCAGCAACTTGAACTGAATAAAGCAGAGCCCAAGTCCTGGTTAATCCCTGCTTCTACTCATTTCCCCTCAGAAAGAGCTTCTAATCCAGAACTGACCTCTGCTTTCCATACACGTGCTTCAGACTCCTTCTGTGAGAGCCCAGACTTTGTAAAAGACTCCTCCCTCATGGCAACCAGCATTCTGTGACTCCTGAGGACTGTCCTCCCTGACTGTATTGAGTCAATCAAACTGATTTTGATTCTGGAGTCCCAGGATCAAGGACTGCATCAGGCTCCCAGCTTCATGGGGAGTCCGCTTCTCCCTCTGACCTTCTCCCCTCTCATGCTCTCTCTCTCACTCTCTCTCTCTCTCTCAAATAAATAAATAAAAATCTTTTAAAAATCTGATTTTAACAGACCATAAGCTTGTTCTTGCTGGTCTTTGGAAGATTAGGCATTAGCCCTTCGGAGAAAGTTCTGAATGGCTGCTTCATGAAGGGGTGAACTGTGTCCCCAAAGTCTCTTTTTGCTGCCTTCTAATCACAGATGCTGAGACAAATCCTCCCAGGTGCTGGTTTTTCAAAGCACTTAATGCTTTGGCTTTGAAGTTCCTCACTTGACAGTTCTGCTTTAATCAGTTTGTGACAAAACAGCCAATTGGTGGTGGATGCAAAGTGCACTGATAAAGTTAATATCAGGGAACAATTTTTTGAGTGTCATGCATGTGCACGTGTGTGCACACACATATCCATGTGCTAAGCATTATGGTAAATGTCTGACAAGAACTAAAAGATCAAAAAGTCAGGATACCCCATTAGCTGATATTTTTATTATTCCTACATCCTAATCTATGAAAAACAGGGTCAGAGAATAAGAAGTGGCAAAAAGAATCAAGATTTGAGGCAGTTCGATTTCTCAGCCAGCCTTGATCAATAGGCATGTACACCTGTGTCTAGTTTCAGCTCTGTGTAACCTTGCCATAACCTTGGATAAGCCATTCATCTCTCAAGTTCAGGTTCTTGGTCCAAGGAGGGAAGGGGCACAGGTTGAGTACCTCCAGTGGGACTTCCTGGCAGGCTTGTTCATCCAAGCATTCCTGTTTCAGTTGGAGTAATTGAAGCCAGTCTTTGTTTTACCGAAGGCCAAGCTTGTCCAGTGTGTCCATGCCACCAGCCAACAGCATTTGTCCATGCCATGTAACAACTGAGCAACATTCATAGGAATGGGGGGAGGAAAAGATGTCCACAGGTGTTGACAGATGTTCTGCATGGAGGAACAGGAGCTGGGGCCATCACCTGCTGTTTCTAGTGGCCTTCTCTGTCGAGTTAAAATAAATGGCAATTATTTGCAATGACAGGGGTGAAAGTAGAGGGTATTATGCCAAGCGAAATAAGTCAGTCAGAGAAAGACAATTATCATATGATCTCACTCATATGTGGAGTTCAAGAAACAAACCAGAATCATAGGGGAGTAAAGGAAAAAAATAAAACAAGATGAAGTCAAAGAGGGAGACAAACCAGAAGAGACTTTAAAAAAAAAGATTTTTATTTACTTATTTGACAAACAGAGATCACAAGTAGGCAGAGAGGCAGGAAGAGCGAGAGAGGAGGATGCAGACTCCCCAGGGAGCAGAGAGCCTGATGTGGGGCTCGATCCCAGGACCCTGAGATCATAACCTGAGTTGAAGGCAGAGGCTTTAACCCACTGAGCCAGCCAGGTACCCCTCAGAAGAGACTCTTAATCACAGTAAACAAACTGAGGGTTCTTGGAGGGGAGAGGGATGGGTGGATGGGGTAACTGGGTGATGGACATTAAGGAAGGCATGTGATACAGTGAGCACTGGGTGTTACAAAAGACTGATGAATCACTAACCTGTATGTCTGAAACTAGTATTATATGTTAATTAATTGTATTTAGATTAAAATTTTCTTTAAAAATAATTTTAAAATAAAATAAGTAACAATCCAATAATGATCAGAGTTATCCAGCAGGGAGTATCAGATCTAGAAGTCAGTTAAATTTAAGGGGCTTGCCGAAGTTTAGGAGAGTCACGCTAGGTCATTTTCCTGTGTGGGGAAGTCTTCAGGGGCAGTTCCAAAGACAAAGATTATTAATATTTCTCCTTCCCCCATTCCTCCTAGAGCCAAAGATGTTTCCTCCACTCACCCACTGGCCCTGTATGTAGGTGTTGCTTTCTCTCTACCAATCAAAAAATCAGTGAGTAACTATAACTTCACCTTTTCCAATATCCCCCTACCCCCGACCTTTGGTCTTTAATGGCCATGGGCAACAGGGACAAAGACATTTTTTAAAAACTTACAGAGATCTATTATGCTCTACTACCTTGGCCCGCATGGGCCACTGCAAAGGGATTCTGTGAACCGTGTACTCAGATGAATGGTCATTATCTTCAAAAAGGCAGGGGCAGTGATAGACACAGGAACCAAAAAAGCAAGAGTTAACGGACCATCAGAATAATGGAGTACCAACACTTTTATGTCCTTGGCTTGAATCCTCAAGGTCCAGTGTCTCAACAGAATTTTCATTTTGGTCTCATCTGCCTCACTTGTCCACCCCTGGGCCAGTTGGCAGTTATACTGAGAACCGGAAATTTTCCTTAGAAGAGAGAAAGAGTATTTGTCAGGTAAACCAAGGAAATGTCCATTATAGGAAGTTAGGCCTTTTGTCATGGTACTCCATTAGCACCCTCCTGACTGTTAAAGAAAAAAAAAATATTGTGACACCCATTAAAGAGAGTAAGGAAGATTTTAATCAAGGGATGCTACTATGATGAGATTTTATTGTATAGTATGGGAGAGAAATCTGGCTCAGCTCAGACAAATGGAGATTTACAGCTAAAGAGCATGGTGGGGATCACTGAATGTAAAATTAAGATGGAACATCAAGGGTAAGGATGAAGGGATTCTGGCTAAACCATCTGGACAGTAATATTGTTGAAGGAAGGCTAGGGTCATAAACTATTGAGATCAGGGGATAAGGAATTTTTTAAAAGACTTATTAATACATTTTAAAGAGAGGGAGCAGGGGTAGGGGTAGAGGGAGAGGGAAAGAGAATTTTAATCAGACTCTTCACTGAGCATAGAGCCTGAGGTGAGGCTTAATCTCAGGACCGTGAGATCATGACCAGAGTAGAAACCAAGAGTCAAACGTTCAACCAGCTGCACCAACCAGGTGCCCTGGGAATAAGGGATTGGATCAGATATTAAGGGTTATAGATACTGAAGCACCAGGGTGGCTTAGTTGGTTAAATCTCTGGCTTTGGCTTGGTCATGATCTGATCCCAGGATCAAGCCTGGCATTGGGCTTGCTGCTCAGTGGGGAGTCTGGTTCTCTCTCTCCCTCTGCTATTCCCCCTGCTCAGGCTCTCTCTCTGTCAAAATAAATAAATCTTAAAAAAAAAAAAAGTGGTAAGATACCAGGGGTGAGAGATAAGGAATTTGATCAGATATCAAGAGTAGGATAGAAGATTGCTGAAAAATGACCAAGCAGATTTCTTGCTAAAACTGGGCTAAGTGGGCGGAGCCTAAGGTCAAGGTAGACAGAAAGAGGACTCAAAGGAACTTGACTCGAGTCTGGTCAAGGAGAAAATCTTCATCATCCATGACCATTGTATTTTCTGCAGTCACACATTTTACTAATTCTTTTATCAGACATTCAGTGAACGAGAAACATGAACGCAGCAGCAATAATATAACAAATGTAAGCGCTCTAGAAGAGACAAAGGCAGTATGGGAATCCACCTCATCAGATTTAGAATATGCATGACTCCATGACTGAATTACTACCACTGCTTGACTGTTGAGATTAAGATGTAGTACAGAGGATCAGAGGGAAGGGAGGGAAATCTGAATGGGAGTCATCAAAAAGGGAGACAAGCCATGAGGCACCTTTAACTATAGGAAACAGACTGAGAGTTGCTGGGGGGGAGGGGAGTGGGAGACATGGAGAAACTGGGTGATAGGCATTAAGGAGGACACGTGATGTGATGAGCACCAAGGGTTATCCACAACTGATGAGTTACTAAATTCTCTGAAACCAATGATGTACTATCTAATGGCTAATTGAATTTAAATATCTAAAAAAGGCACTTCAAAAAAAAAGATGTAGCATAACTCACAATATCCTTTGAGTGGAAGAATGTGCGGACTTTCCACACCTCTGCTGTCCAAGTCCCATGGCTAGTAGCCACATGTGGCTAATGACCACTTAAAAGGTGGCCAATTCAAATGGAGAAATGCTGTAAAAGCAGAATAAACACTGGCTTTCAAAGACATATTGTAACCAAAAGTCAGAGAGTATTGCCACCCTCACATCACAAACATCGCATGACTTCTACAGCTAATGAGAGTGGGACCCAAGATGAGAGAGGTCAACCTGAAAGTCCATGATGTCAGAAAGAACATGGAGAAGAAAGAGTCACAATCCTGGAGTGGATGGGCTGAGGACTGTCAGAATGCCTTTTTTTTTTTTTTTTTTGGTGATTCTGTATACGGACAAGGAGAATTCACTGGAGATGACATCTGTATGCCTCACATTTTCAAGGGAAAATTATGAAAACGCATATAGACCCACAGCCATAGTTTAATTATGTTTGAAATATATTCAGAACTACTCCAGTCAGTAAATTGCATATTTTCACATTTAGCTTCTCAATTTTCTCTTCGGCACCTCCCATTCTTGAAATCCCAACACAAATCACATCTCTTGCCTAAGGACCATAAACTACCTCACTATCAAAGGCTACAGTTCATTCATTCATTTGATTCATTCAAAGCAACCTAATCTTGAGTGATGTCTTAGGCGCTCTTCTAGGGACTGGTGACACGGTGAACAAAATAGGTAAAAATCTCACTTTCATGGAGCCTCTCTGGTATTTAGGGGAAAATCTTTCCTTATCAACATGAAAATACTTTTTATGGATGTTGCTTAGAATTTCAGTTTTTTTTTTTCTTGACAGTATCTCAGGTGATCATCTTTGAGGTGGTTCTCCTGAAAATATTTTTGGGGGGTACTGACTCGACTTTCTGAGTCAGACACTTTCCTAAAGACAGGGGTCAAAGGAAAAGTGACAACTGTCACTCTTGCAGTAAGAACAGGGATCACAATGCTTGAAACAGATATGCTGCTCAGCTGTCAGAAAGTCCACAAGGCTCCAAATGTGTGTGGCCAACTAACGGAACCTGTAACTCAGAGGTTATCATCCTGAGAGCAATGGGAAATCCCTCTAGTTAAGGACTCTCCTTGACGGAAGCTTGACAATGGCCTTGATTTACTTACTATGATGTTTAGGTAATTATACACATTAAGAAAAGTGCACAAGGCACTTACATTTCCATGATACCATCAAAGATATTGTTGTTTTATTAAAATGTTACATCTAGAGTTGTAACGTATAGAGTAGTTAAGTCAATCACTATGAGGTACAGGTGAGACTATTGTAACAGCCATACTTCCATAAAAAAGAAAAATTTTTTGTGGTTTCTGATCTAGGAATCAGCCAGTGAATAATTCTATATCAGTGTCCAGTTACCGGGCTAAACATGTAATCTATTTATATTTCTGAGGGTAAGCAGAATTGTGATCACTGAGCCAGCTGTATTCTAGTAACTACTCATTTACCCAACATAACAGATATAAGAAGGTAAAAGGCTTCTAAGGAGACTGGTTACTTATATTTTGAACCACATTTTGGCAGGTATAACTTGCAACTTGTGCTTAGTGGTAAGATTTCTGATATTTACTTTCTCCTTCCTTTGGCAAGTCAAGTTAGTTAAAAAGTAATTAGAGTAGAGTCCATTGTTTTTCTTAAATGCTTACAGAGATATAGAACTCTCAAGTTTCTTTACTAGACAGGATTAGATCACATTAGTGATAAAGATCAGAATGATTTACATTGCTAAAACGAGAACTTCCTGTCAGTTTGGAGAAAGCTCATTTTTATAACCAACATATTGGCTGGGCTAGAGATTAATGAGTGCTATGGGTGGGGTGATGAATGTGATATATTCAATGACCTGTGGAATTTGTTCTGTAATTTCCCCACTCCTCTGGTCAGCAGAGCGTCTTCTTCAGTACCCAGCACTGCCCATAACTGCATTCAGAAAATCACTCTCCAAAAATGGTTATTTGTTTTGCCTTTTTTATAATTTTTTAAAACATTTGATTTATTTACATGTCAGAGAGAGGGAATGAGAGCACAAGCAGGGGGAGCAGGAGAGGGAAGGGGAGAAGCAAGCTTCCTGCTTGGTGGGATTGCACAAGGGCTGAAGAAGACAGAATGGGAAGGGGACAAGGAGAATAGTGGGTTTCAGATTCTTGGGAACAGAGCCCACATCTATTTCTATGTTTATCTCACTGCTATAAACCCAGGTCACAGCAGAGTGCCTGCAGCAGAGTCATGGAAGTGCTCCAGAACTGATAACTATTGCTATTTATACTACTAACATTCCTCCACAAAGGGCCAAGTGTCATAGCTTCTCCCAGTTCCCCACACTGAACGCAATGAAGAATCAAACTATCGGGTGAAGGATGGCGAGGGGCATTTAACAGGACCCAGATCACAGGAGCCATATTGTATTGCAGGACCAGGGGTCTTACCAGTGACTAGGTATTCACTCCTCTTGAGAGGCTAGCTCCTTGGATCTCCCTCTTCAATCCTCTGAACCCATGTCTGGCATCAGAAACAAAAGTAAACATAACGTATCGCCCTTGTTTATTTTTTACTATTATTTGTTACAGAGGAAGAGAGAGATCACAAGCAAGGGGAGCTGCAGGCAGAGGGAAGGCAGGCCCCCCACTAGAGCCTGGTATGGGATCCAATCCCAGGACCCTGGGATCATGACCTGAACCAAAGGTAGATGCTTAACTGAGTAAGCTACCCAGGCGTCCCTTATTGTCCTTCTTTAAAATTTAATGTATTCTCTCTCCCTCTCTCTTTGTCCCCACTCTGTCACTCATACTCACACAATCACAGAGTCACAGACAATAGCAAGGCATTTCCCATTCTAATTCGCTAAGGCACTGTGAGCTTAAGCTCAACAGAATCACTTTGCCAGCTGCTGCTCTACCGTGCCCTGATCCCTTCTCTATCCCCAAGCTCGATCTGTAACTCAAGTGTCATGGTGGTGGCTCTTTCTGCCCTCCCTCCACAAGGCTGCCATCAGCACACTCTTCCCCGTGGCTCCACTCCCCAGCACTGGCTGCCTTTGGTCTACGGGTATGCCCTCTCCTAGAGCTTTTCCACTCTCCCTGAGGGGAAGACAACCCTTACTTCTCCCCGGTGGCTGTCACGTGTCCGCTATATATTGTGACGATCAGCCCGATTAAGAGATTGGGAACTAAAAGACCGGCTTCTGCTTATGGATCAAACTAACTCTGGGGCTTGGGACACATGACAGCAGCACATGGTGGTAGAACTGAGATGGTTAGGGAGTTAATCTGCATTTTCACATCTGGTCAGCAGCAGAACAAAGAAGACACCCCAGATCTCCTATCTCCCAGAACAGTACTCTTCAAGTAACTTACAGCACCATCCTTCTCCAGCTTTGGAAGTGGCACTTTTCCAACCCCAAAGTCTTGATTCTAGGCAGCACTCCGAGAGATACTCCCTCCAGAATCACCCCTGGCTGGAAGTAGTGGTCGGCCAAGGCCTCCCAAATATCTACCCTTCAGAGTTGCGCTTGCATCAAACTCAAAACTGTGGCACGTACGGGACTTTCCTGTCAGCCTCTAGCTCTAATGACCTATTGGACTTCAGAGGTGCTCTTTTATACCCACTTACCTTATAACATCAACGTGTGACTCCTCTAGAATTCTCTCCATGGCTTTTCTCCTGTACTAATTGTTATGGACTGAATTGTGTCCCCACAAAAGTCATATGAAGAATTCCTAATCTCCAGTGTGACTGCATCTGGAGATAGGGCCTACCTAGAAGGAGGTACTGAAGGCTTGGTGAGGTCACAGGAGTCCTAATCTGCTAGGACTGGTGTCCTCATAAGGGTGAAACACATGAAAGCACTCCCCCTACCTCCCCTCTGGGGGCCCACAGAGAAGAGGTCATCTGAGGGCACAGTTGAAAAGGTAGTGATCTATAGAACAACAAGAAAAAGCTCACTGGAGACCAACCTTGCTGGCACCTTGATCTGGAACTTCTGGCCTCCAGATCTGTGCAAAAATACATTTCTGACATTAAAGCTCTCCAGCCTGTGTTTGTCTGTCCCCGACGGCCTGGCTCCAAAGCCTCAGAGATTGGGGACAGTGAGGAACACCATAGGACTAACCCTGCCACCCTGAAAGGAACCATGCCATTTGGAACTCCAGAAAGGATTCAGAGGAACTGAAATCTGCATTCCTACCTCTGGACAGCCCCATATTCAGCAGGCCCCTGGATGCAAACCTGGAGCTTGACACTCAACCTGAACAAATCCCTCGACTGCCCCCTCCCCCAGAAAGATGGACAGAGTGCTGGCAGATCGGGCCTGCCATGTGGTGGGCCCTAACCATAACCTTTGGTTTGCTTTTCAAGATTCTGACCCCAAAGGCCTTGCAGTAGGTGCCCTACAATTTGGGGACACATGGGCAATCCCAGAGGACTCAGCCTGCTGCCCAGAAGGAAACTGTGCCATTTGGAACTCCGGAAAGGATTCAGAGGAGCAGAAATCTGCATGCCTAGCTAAGGACACACCCACACAGAGCTGACTCCTGGACACAAAGCCAGAGCCAGACACTCACCCTCACCTCCACTGTCAACTCAGCCACCCAGACAGCTCTCCATGGGGTCTTCAGATCAGCCCTGCCATGTCCCTGGTTCCTAACACTAACCCTTGGATGGTTTCTGTAATGATCTCCTCATTTCAGGTTATGTGGTGGTTCTGCAGGACATTGTCCTGGTGTGGGATCAAACACACTGAAGCATCCCGTGTGAAGTGGCAAACGTGGTAAAGAAATGACGGCTGGGGAATCTGAGTGTGGAGACAGCACGTATTTGTGCTGCTATAACAAGCTGACTGCACTTTGAAATCACCACAGAGGAAATGAATCTTCCAAATATCCATGTTAGCACGATGACACGGAAGCAGCGAGAACATCAGACTTTGGGATGGAGGCCAAGCCCTCCCAAATCCAGGTCACCCAACATGGAGAGGACACATGTTAGCAAGAGACTCGTGGGAGAATTAAATCATGGGCCCCTGTATCTCAGGTGCAGTAGAAGCAGTGGATTTGGAATTTCAGTTTTTCCACAACGTTCCACCACAAGCTGGTTAGAACTGTGCAAAAGCAGGAAGGGAAGCCCCAGTAAAGTGGACTGGGGATGCCAGAAGGGGAGGCTGGAAGGGAGCGCCTGGTGCTCAGTGCCCATTACAGACCCCACATTGCAATCCCCCACAGGAGAGACTCACCAATTCCAGGCCTCACACGGGAAGCTGGAGGTTCATCTCCTGACTTTTTGTAGGAGCTTTGCAGCTCAGCTGGTGAGAATTCTCCATCACCCTGCCTTTCTCCAAGGGACTTTCCTTCAAGCACCCTTCCCAACTTCTTCCTCCTCCATGAAATAATGTTCCTCTCCTTTGTTTCTCGCACTTGCCTGTGATGGGACCTTAGCTTGCTCAGCCCAGACTGCCATTCTCTGCTCTTCCCAATTAAACCCATGCTGCTGGTCAAATAACTGGCAGATTGAGTTTAAGGCCAATTGAACTAATAAATTCAAAAACTTGCAAGGAACAAAATCAATATGCACAAATTAGTGGCACTCCTACGTGCTCGGAAGGAACCATCAAAAAGAGACTGCTGAGAACGATCTCATTTACACCTGCATCCAAGACAGCAAGATACCCGGGAGGCCCCTGAACCAAGAAGGTGACAGACCTGTCATCTGAAAGCCCTGCAACAATGACGACAGACAGGGAGGGGTACAAACGGAGATGGGGAGGCACTGTGCTCAGGGTAGAACCCACACTGGGAAAATACCTACTCTCCCCAAAACCGTCTAGAGAGTCCTCACTCTGGCTCCCGAATTTCCGGACTCGGCGAAAGCCTGGAGTGGGTGTGGACACGGGAAGGACCCCGCAGGGCTGAGGTGGGGAGAGCACAAGCACCGAAGCAGGCGGACGCTCCCTGACCTCAGACCATCTGAGGAGCCCCAGGAACCGAATCCGCGAGCACACAAACACAGATGAGGACCTAGGAGCACCCGAGCCCAGAAAGGGGGGACCCCACAGCCCCGCGCACAGCACAGCAGGAGTCCACGTCTCCTCACACAAAACGACGGAAGCCCCAGTGTCTACATAGGGCTCCCTTTCTCTGTGGGGTCCTGAGACCACGAACCCCTTGACAGTGCACTCAGGCGGCTTCTCCTCAGCTCCTCCAGCGTCTGGTCCTTAGGAGGTTGGACTGCTGCCAGTGTGGGCGCGTCCTCCACAACGGGTCCGGTCAGTGTGGATGCAGAGCCACACCCTCCTCAGCTTGTCCTGTCAGGGTGGGAGGCGCCCCACATTCTCCAGAAGTCTCCACAGTGGGTCCTGAAGAGGCGGGGCTCTGGTCCCAGCTGTGGCTGTGCAGCCTGGGCTCAGGGCGGGAGCTGGGGTCTGGCGCCCTCTGCAGGCGGTGCAAGGCAGTGCAGGACTGTGGGAGCTCACCCTTCAGTGGAAGGTCCTGCTCCCTCCTGGGGTCCAGCTGATGCCATTTCATTCCGGAAATTCAAGCTGCATGGAGCCCAATACCCCCCAACTTCCCCCCAAATAGCTAAGGAACAATGAATTGGAAACAATGTGGAATTACAACAGTCCTTGACCCAAACAGTGTCACTGAACATGGCCCTGATGCAGACCCACACTCTGACCTCAACTTGGTCTCAAGCCTGGACCCTACCCTAATCCAAGACCCTAACCCTAGCCCCCAACCCAAACAATGTTCACAAGAATCAAAAGGTAGAAACTGCAAATATCCATCAATGGCAAGTGCATAAGCAAAGTGTGGTGAAGCATTTGAATTTGGGTACAGGTTCAGGTTTTAGTCAGAGTTCTAGATCAGGCTTTGGGTTTAGTGTTAGGGTGAGGGTTTAGAGTGAAGGACAGGGAACAGAGTTATAGTTTAGGGCTTTAAGTTTATGATTTAGGCTTTAAGACTCAGGGCTTATGGGATAAAGTTCAAGGTCAAATTTGGGGTTTGACTTCATGCTGAGATTTGGGTTCAGGTTTCATGACTTGGAGGTCTGGTTTAGGGTTTGGGTTCGTGGTTCAGGGCTTGGATCCAGGGCTCAGGTACAGGCTTTGGGTTCCATTCCAGGTTTGGGATTCAGGGTTCTAGTTTGGGCTTTAAGGTCAGCTTAGGTTTCAGCGTTGGTAGGGTTTAAGGTTAGGTTTAGGGATGACACATTTTCTTCAGTTGTCATCATGGACAAAATAATTCTATCTGAAGTTTCTAAGTCAGAAATGTATTTCATCTGGGGGCGCCTGGGTGGCTCCGTGTGTTAAGCCTCTGCCTTGGGCTCAGGTCATGATCTCAGGGTCCTGGGATCGAGCCCTTCATCAGGCTCTCTGCTTGACCGGGAGCCTGCTTCCCCATCTTTCTCTCTGCCTGCCTCTCTGCCTACTTGTGATCTCTGTCTGTCAAATAAATAGAATTAGTAAAATCTATTATATGATCTTTTACAAACCATTTCCTATCTTTGCATTTCTTGTGCCAAGAGAGACAGGGGTTATTTAAAACCCTGAAGAGAGTGCTCTTGCTTTTAAATTGCCTGTAACCTTCGTGTAATAGATTTATGATTGATAATAGATTTAGTTAAAATATAACTATTTAAAATATTTACTCTCAGTAAACGATTTCAACCTATGCTCATTTAAGTAACTTGGTGCATAATCCCTTTTCTATTAAACCATAGTGCAAGGACCAATGCCGCGTTCCCGAGAGAACCCCAAGCTATTTTTCTAGAATGGTTGTATGCTATATATGGCGTCCTGTTTTCACTCCCTTTGTGGAGCACCTACCCTGGAGGTCATGTAATAACCAATGACCAAAAAAACAAACAAGAAACCCAAACATCCAGGTCGAAGTGCCATCCCTGCCTGGAGTGGAGGAGACTGCTCAGACAGATCCCAGGCAGGCATCTCAGCCCAGGCCTGTGTTGGGGAAGCTGGTTCCTGGCTTTGGGCGCAAACTGGAAGCCAGCAAACTGACCCAAGAGTGCAGCCGGCGTTTAGGACTGATGATCTTTTGGCAGCCAGGCTGCGCGTGGACACCCGCTCAGGGAGCCAGGCTAGGCGGCTGCCCAGCGCAGGCGCTGGCAATGCAGCAGCATGCCAGGGCTTAGCCCCGCACCCCAGCATGGGCTCCCGCCTCAGAAGTGAGGGGGTGGGGCCAGCGTAGAGAAGGGTCTTTGCTAATTTCCAAAGCTGGAAGTGAGCTCTCAGAGGACTCAGGAGGGAGGGGGGCGGGGGCGGGGGCGGGTCGGGGGCAGCCAGGAGAAGGGGCTTTGCTAATTGCCCAGGCGGGAAGGAGGGGCGCGCAGCGCCAGGGTGCTGTGCTGCAGCCCATTCGGGACTGCAGGACCCACCATACTCGCTGCCCCTGCACTCTCATGCTCCAGCCTAGCCCATGAGGCCGTGGTGTCCTGTTCCCGTTCCTGCCGCCTGCTGCCCCTCCCCGCCCAATGGCTTCTCTGGAGGACCCTCTGCTCACAGGTAAAGTGACACCACGATGCGCCCTCACCTGAAGCAGAAAACGCGGTCCAGAAGCTGGGCGTGGGATGTTTGGGCCCCAGCCTCCCGCCAACCCCAGGGCACCAGGACCACCCCAGACGCTGTGCCACACCCTGTCCGCAGGGGGTCAGGCCGGGACAGCGCCACAGGAGGTACCCCCCCCCCGCCAGAGGGCAGGCTAGCCCCCATAGTTCGGCACCCCCACGCGCTTTTCAGAGCCTCCTGCCATTTCCAGGGCACCCAGAACCCAGAGAGTGAGGCCTTGGGTGCTTTCTAGAGACAGATTCAAGGCAATTTTTCGACTTTGGGACTCAGAGTTAACATAGTTTTCATTTGTGATTATTATTTTTTGTGGGTGCCATAGCTTTTCTTTTGACCTATGGTTGTTTTCACTCCCGGTTCTGAAGAAGCCCCTAAATCCTAACCCTGTTGAGGACTCCGAAAGCTCTCAGAGCAGCAGTGCTGGGGGACAGTGTGGACACATGTTTTGGTTTCTCCTCTGGCCTGCTTCTGTGGCAGCCCCGCTCTGTCCTCCTCAGACTTCAGAGCAATATCTGAACAAGTGGAGAAGCGACCAGGGGGTCAGGAAGGTGGCCACCGAAGAGTGACTTCTCTGGAGGGTGGCTGAGCTAGCAAGTGAGCATGTTAGTCCAGCTCTGCCTGCATTCAGTATGGAGCTGAACAGGGGCCAGGGAAGGGGAGGAGGAGCAGAGAGCAGGGACAAAGGGACCAAAGAGGAGATTCAGATGAAGGGAAGTAATGGGGAGGAAAGAGAAGAAACTCTAGAAGACAGGTATGTAGAAAGGAAAAGGGATGAAGTGGGCATTGGGAAAGGGCACCACCAGGGAAGGAGAGAGGGGAAGGAAAGAGGGAGGAAGAGAGGAAAGGGGAAAGGGAGAAGGGAGGAGTCAGCATGCCAGGGCTCCCCCTGCATCTGAAGAAGAGGTGGCTGGTCCAGCTTGTCAAACAGGGTGCTCACTCTTTGGCCCCAGTTTCTGCTCCCAGTGCTACTGGGCTTTGCAAGGAAGGCAGGCTGTCCCTTGGGACCTACTGGAGCCCACTGGAGCCCACAGGAGGGTCGGAGAATTAAGATGCCTCCGGGTACTGTTCTGAGCTGCTCCCAGCCACCAGCCTCACCACATGGTGCAAGAGGGACCCCAGAACAAAGGAAGGATACAGGCCAGCATGTCTGCTGGTGGCCCTGGGCACTTAGCTCATCGCAGTGAACCACACGGCCTCCTCAACCCACGCTTTCAAAGCCTCCTTCTTCGTTTCTGGCTTTCATGTCTGTAGGAACATGAGCCAGATCTAACTCATCTCCGACAGACAATTCTGACTCACCCCGTGTCAGATTTTTATGAGTGGCTGTGATAGAGTAAGATAGCAATGCTCCAACAAACGGACTGTTTCCTCCCACTTGACCTCAACAGTCTTATACATTTTCTTAGCGAAAACATCTTGTCTCCTTCCATTAAGCTCATAACGTGGTCTAGGAGTATACATGTGCCTTCGGTAGATGCGAAGCGATACAGAGGTACTTTTTTTTTTTTAATTTTACAAGGTAAAGTCAGTGAACATATCCAACTTGACGAATACGTCTCTAAAATGTCAATCCAGGCAAAGCTTTTTCTGTCTACAGTTTCGAGCCTACGTGGTGACATTTTTAAAATGCTTTCAGTCCCTCAGTGAGGCTCTTAGAAGCTAGCCAGGGCTTACTACGTGCCAGGCACTGTGTCAGGTGTTGGAGCTAAAGGGAAGGAGAGCTTGGAGGCTGGCTGGGGAGGGACATCCATGACACAAGCACAGCTAGAAACGGAGGCCAATGCTAGAAAAGAGAGAGCAGGCTGCATGGAGAGTGTGTACCATGGGGCTTGTGAGCTCACGAATAAGTGGGAGTAACTGGAGTGGGGAGATGGGGGAGAGAAGAGGGTCTTCCCATCAATGGGAATCACCTGTGCTTGGAGGCAGGTGCCATGAGAGGTCTCCACAGGAAGAAGGAGGCAGTGTGGTTGAAGGGCAGAGAGATGGGGCAGAACAGGCATCAGTCAGTTGGAGGGGTATGAATAGACTGATGGGAGGATTATGGGTGCCTTTGGAGGACTGAGAATTTGTTAGAAGATCAGTGCAGATTTCTATGGAGACAAATGCCAGGAACTGATAGGTCTTTGAAAGGTCACTCTGGCTGCCTTTTGGCAAAGGGGTTGGTAAAAGGCACTTGCAGGTGTGAACACACCAGGTGGGAGGTGAGTGCAGGAAATCGGGTGAGGGAGCATGGGAACTTGGTCCCGGGGTATATAAGGGAGAATAGCCTTTAAGGAGTTCCACAAATTGGCACCAGCTGTGGCTTCATTACAGAGCTGGAAGGGGGAGGTGGGTGTGTCCTGGAGGTTACAGAAATTACATGAGAAAGGGAAGTCTTTTTAGATCTCTTTTTCAACTAGAGGAACTCTCACCTTATTGATAGAATTCCAGAGTGGGAACCAATGATATGAGGACATCTTTGAAATGTCTGAATATGTTCTTCGACATCTTTGCAAGTGACGAGGAGACCTTGACCTTAGGAGGCCTTGGCCCTCTTTGTAGCCAGAAAGATTTCACCTACAGATTTGGGTTCTCCCTTTTAAAGTCAAGGAGTCAGTCCTTCCAAAGGACACCTCCTATCATTTTACCCTCTCATCATACCTCACGTGCTGGCATCTCCAAGACCCTCTGTTCCAGGTTGAGAGTATCCACTTTGGCCGGGCTGGTCTTGCAAAGAACACCACAACAGGAAATCTAGAGCCTATAGTGCTATTAATAACATCATCTAAGACTGTGTTTGCTACCCTCTTGGCCTCTTCCCACCATGACTCACTGAAGCTTTTTACACATTGTATCCATTATGCTATAGTTCCCAAAGCTCATCTTCTCTAGTGCCATTAGTTTTTAGGGGACCAGGCAAACCTTAAACTTGTCCCCCTTAATTGGATCCCTGTGCCCCCACAATCTCTTTGAATGCCTTTCACCATGATTCTTGAATGAGATCTGAGACCACTGCTGGTACCTAACACTTCTTGGCACCTTGTCTGCTAGGTTCTTGGAAGAGGAGGTGGCTATGGAGGTGAGTGGGGATGGGAGTGGGAGGATTTCTCCCTTCACTTCCCTTTTTGTGTTTTCAAATAATGGGTTTTGAGGGGGAGGGAAAGGTTAACCAGACCATTTATTTTCCATCTCCCATCGATAAAATGTCACACAGGAGAGAGGTGGCAGAAACGCACTTTCAGGTTAATTTTTTTACAAGGAAGATTGACTTATGAACCTACTTTGTTATTCCCTTTCATTCAATTTCCCTGTACCTCCTTTTCTATGAAGTGTAACGGTAACCCATTATTATTTTTATTGTTGGCACGTGCTTTGTGAACCATAAAGTGTACGCTATAAATGGGAGCGCTTTTCTTTTTTTTTTTTTTTGTAGTTTACGAAAAACTAATATTTTTTAAATTAATTTTTTATTTATTTTCAGCATAACAGTATTCATTCTTTTTGCACCACACCCAGTGCTCCATGCAAGCAGTGCCCTCTATGATACCCAACACCTGGTACCCCAACCTCCAAATCCCCCGCCCCTTCAAAACCCTCAGATTGTTTTTCAGAGTCCATAGTCTCTCATGATTCAGCTCCCCTTCCAATTTCCCCCACCTCCCTTCTCGTCTCTAACTCCCCATGTCCATGAAAAACTAATTTAAAAACATTCATCCACCAGAGTACCCAAAGGGCTCCCATATAAACTATCTGTCGTTACATTATGTCCCGATGTGGAGCTCGATCCCAGGATCCTGAGATCATGACCTGAACTGAAGGCAGAGGCTTTAACACACTGAGCCACCAGCCCCAATGTATTCTCTTCAGTACCAGAATTTGTAACCAATTGACAGATGAAAAAGGAGGCAGTCAAGTGAAAATCAATAGGTCTTAGACCTGCAAGAAATTTGAATTAGATGAATTCAGCTACTCAGGCACTGTTTCACATTTTCAGATCTCTGCAGAAAAGGGGTTAACCTTTTTACAGCATGTAAAAGAGAAGACTATAACACATACTATGTGTAAGCATGTAAATATCAAAAAATATCCCATTAGTTGCTAAGACACACAGGGCCTATATTTTCTCTCAAATTCATGAATATGTAGGAGCAATAAGTGAGAAGTGAATGTATACTTTTCACTTCGAAGTCTTTTAGAAATCTAAAATATGACTTTCTATGGTTTGTGTCTCCATATTCCTTTATTGCCAGTTTGAACAAATCCACATGCTTTGATTCAAAGGTAATAAATTCCTCTTATTTGGAAACATGATGTTTATTTTTATTCTCTCACCCTTAGCAGGTGGTTTCATTTTAGCACACTTCAGAGTTATAATTTCATGCTTATTAAAAACATTTATTATGATCTACATAGATGAATGAAACTTTTATTTTATTAAATTATTTGACAAAAAATCTGTTATTTTTAAAAATGTATTTCCTTTAGGGTTATTTTAGAGCGTTCAGAGAGGATCTAGGAGTGTGGTATTATGTAGTTTTTAAGTAGGTATGAAATGGTTATTTATAGGATTGTTTCTTTAAGGCTTATGTATATTGTCCATTATATGCTATAAAATATTTTGAAAGTAAATTTAAGGTATGTTTTACATAGTTTATTTTTTGGAAATAAATATTGAAATGACTTGTGAAATTCAGTATATTCTCAACATTAATTTATTTTGAAATTTACCAGTTGTCTACTGAACTATTATATGGCAGATATTACTTCAGACTACACTGGTAAATGAAATACTTGGCTTTGTAGAACTTTTATTTTAATGGGTGAGACAATTCAAAGCTATAAACCTTAATAAAAATTGCATAGTGCATTCAAAAAGGATGAGTACAATGGGGAAAAAGAAAAACTCGATCAGGGTGAGAAAAATCAAGGTTGCTAGGCAGGGGATGGGGAGTTAAAATTTTTAATAGGAAGATCAGGGTAGTTACAATGAAGCTGACAATTGAACAAAGGTATGGAAAGGTGATGAATTTGCGCAGAACTATCAGCAATAAGGTCACTCCAGACAAAGGAATTGGCTATCTTGAAGGCCATAAGGTTGGATCATGCCTGGCATATCTGAGGAATAGCAAGGAGGCCACTGTGAGTGACTGAAGAGTAGCAGGGAAAGAGGTCACAGAGGTTAAATGAGTGGCTAGATCATGTAAAAGCTTAGAAGTCATTGTAAAACTCTGGCTTTTATATTTGGAAACTTACTGTGTGATAGAATTTCTGCTAATAACTGAGAGTTCAATTGTCCATAAACTTTCAAGGACTCTTATTCTAGTAAGACAGAATGAAGAGAAAGAGTTCATATTTTCACATGGTGTAACAAATGCTCAGAGATGCAAGTGTAGGAAGCTATAGGATCACAGAAGAAGGCACTAAAATCACACCAATATATTTGATGACTGTGACTATATATAAATTTGTATTTTCTAGATTTTTTATAGTCATGGAATCACACTGTATATACTATTCATTGCCTGGCTTTTCTTTTCTCAGCATCATTACTTTGAGAATCTCCAATTGTAAATAGTTCATTTTGATGTTGAATAGTAATCTCTTTAATGAATAGATCATAATTTTTCTTTGCTCTATGGATGGACATTGATGAACATTTCCACTGTTTTCAATTCTTAAAAATAAAGCTGCTATGAAATTCATATACAAGTCCCTGTATGAACATAGGGCTTGTTTCTCTTGGTTAAATGCCTAGAAGTAAAATGGCTATTTTTGTAACTGCAACATATTTTGCATTTAAAAAAATTTTCAAACTATTTTCCAAAGTGGTTGTATCATGATATATGCCAACAACAGTTTAGATTTTTTGTTGCTTCTCAATCTAGCTCAGACCAAGTACAATTAGCCTTTATAATTTTAGCCATTCTAATAGATATGTAAGCATGTCTCATTATGATTTTAATTTGTATTTCTTTAATGTCTAAATGTTGAGAAATTTGTCATGTGCCTATAAGCCATCCATATACTTTTGGTGACATGTCTCTTCCATTATTTCCTTCACATGTAAAATTGGATACTCTGTTTGGTTATTAGTAAGGTTTTTTATTTTTATTCATATTTAAATAATCAGAGTAGATGTCCATTATCAGATATGTAATTTGGAAATCGCTTGTCCATCTTTACAGTTTCTCAATGGAGCTTTGATAGCTGTGTCTTTCAAGAAATATGCTACTTCTTTCCTGGTACACGGAGGTATGACTAGAACATTATCAATGTTGACCTTTGCAAAGAAAATCATGGCTTAAGATATATGTAGTCTGCAGTTGTTGGGAGTGTTCACCATCCTTGCCTCTAACTCATCTCTCACTGCCCACACATTCAGATATAGGGGAATATTGATTGACAAAATATTAATTGCCAAATAACACTAGTTAGAGAATAAGAAAAATGCAGGCACCTGATTATATAATATTACATAAATAAAATGTGTTTTTATAAGTGCTATTGGAAGTAAATTCCTCAATACTTTAATCACACAGAATGATGGAATCCTAGATTTTTTTTTTCTTGTATTTACTAAGAAAATGATCATGCCTCAAGTATATTAAAATGGAATAGGGAAAATTAAAAATTGTTTTAAGATGATTTGCGTGTGTTGTGCGTATGTGAGAGAGAAAGTGAGAGAGAAAGAGAAAGAAAAAGAGAAAGGGAAAGACAGAGAGGTGGCTGCAGTGAATTGATGAGTTGGAGGATAGATTTTAAAGTTTTGTCTTTTGCTTTCTACATTTCTTTTTCCTTAGGTACAAGAGAACAATCAGTAATATCTCAGAAGCCTGCTGGTAACATCAGCAGAAAGAATTAGAGGTTCCCAGAAAATTAAGATGACATATAGTTTTCCTGACATAAGAAAATCATTTTTTGTCCCCAGCTATTTTCAATGATCTATACCCCACCTGTGTACTTGCCCAAGCACACTTCTTCCAAAACTTCCTGGGAGGTTCTTAAAAAGAAATGCAAAAACCTCACTCCTTAAGGATTTTGAGGGAACAAGGCAATGGGAAAACTAACAGTCACCACCAGACCAGGAAATAGCCTAAGCTCTTGAGACAATAAATCAGTGGTAAAACTCCTAGTGCTATTTCAAAAGCAATCAAGGCCTTGCATTCCTTGTCCCAGAAAATGAGCCCAAGACCCCATCTAGTTTCTATCTGCTCTTGAAGCCTGCAGAGTCCCTTTCCCTTGTCCAACAGTTACCTCTGCTTTATTCTAACGTTGAAGTTTCTGCCCTCGGTGGAATACAAGCTTCATTCAGGTGAACATGCAATACATATTGCACAAATACATATGTGGATGTGCATGCATCCACAACCTTATGACCAACCATACACGGAATAATAAAACTCTCCCTTCTGAGTATTCATCTTAAATACTAAATAAAAATCTCTCTCCTGTTCAAACAGTCAAGGCTTTGGAACTTATTCCCTGTGATCTCCTTGTATGTTGTAAACAAAGATTCCTTTGTTTGACAACTCCACCTGTTTCTGTGATTCACCAAAGACTGACCTCAGTTAGTTCAGTTGCTGTAATGGCTTTCACTACTCTGATTCTACCTCTGCAAGTCTCCAAATTTAACTATTTTTTCTCCCAATTCTGCATGTTCTTGGCTTTAAACTGCAACTCTGAAGAGAAGATTTGCTTGTTTAAAAAAAAAAAATCAAGAAAAGGTAGTAGTAGTTAACATTGTTACTTTGAACTTCCTGCCCTAAGGGGCTCTCCTGTTCTTTCTCTTTGACTTCCTGGACTAAAACGACAGAAATTTGGCAATACATCACTCCCCAATCCAGATTACTGCCAGAACAGTTTATACTCTTAGAAAAATATTAGTTTAAAAGATCACATAATTAAATACTTAAGCATGTAGTGTAATATAGTGGTTTACAAGAAATATATTTTGGTCATCTGAATATTTGGTTTTCAACCATGGCTACTGACTCACAGCTCCTAAAACTCTTGGGATTTCCTGTGATAAGGGTGAGAGAGGTGTGTTTTGTTCTGTTAATGAAGTGACCTTCAGACCTCACTCAAGGCAAGGGCTGTTTGCCTGAAGGACCAACCACTTGGTGAAAGCCTTCACAACTTTTTGCCTCCCCTTCCTCCCAATACAGGATTATCTGGGGAGGGAAGAGGATCTGGAGATTAGATCAGCAAATGACAATGATTTAGTCAGTCATGACTATGTCATGAAGCCTCCACAGAAAAGCTGAAAGGACTGGGTTCAGAAAGCTTTTAGTTTGTGAAATGTATGAAAAGGCAGGAAGAGTGGCAGTCTTACAGAAGGTAATAGAAGCTCTGTGCCCATTCTCCATACCTTGCCCTGTGCACTTCTTTATCTATCTATTGATTTAAATCTTCTATTATATCTTTTAATAAGCTGGCAAACATAAAGTAAGTATTTTTCTGAGTTTTGTGAGTCCCTGTAGCAAATTAAAAGAACGTAAGAAGTAGGCCACTGGGACTCCAACCTGTAGTTGCTCAGTCACAAGCACAGGTAATAACCTGGGGCCTACAGTGAGACTGGCATCTGAGGTGGGGTTGGAGATAGTCTTGGAGGACTGATCCATTAACTGATGAAATCTTACAGTATGTTCAGGTAGATAGTGTCAGAATTTAGTTGAATTCTTGGAGATCCTGCTGTTGTCTGAAAATTATTTGGCATTGTTGGTATGATGTCCTAAAACCCAAAAAGATATAGCTACCTCAAAATAAGAATACGGTTGACAGCTTATATATAATAAGTGAGTATTTCAGGGATTTAAAATATACCCAATAAATAATGTAAGGAAATAAGGAAAGATTTTGAAATAAAAACAAGAATAAGAACCTAGTGGTACTAATAGATTAAATATATGTAATCTAGTTGAATTAAGAATACAATGGATAGAATACGTAATGGATTCAATAGAGATAAGAAGTCACTTAAGGATATAGTCATCTGGATACCAGCAAAGCATTAAAATTATCAATATAAAAGAGGTGTAAGATGTAGGTGATGTGTGTGGAACAAAAGCTAGAGAAGAAATTAGATTTCCTTACTACTCATAGCCTGTTGACAAGTCCTTGAAGCTCCTCTGGGGACTCAGCTGCTTCCATGTGGACACATCCACTCAGGGCAAAAAGCATTCTTAGTCCACCCCCCAGGATACTGAAAATCTACTTTCACATGTAAAAATTACTTTGGAAACTTCTTTATCTCTACTCCCCACCCCTGCCCTCAAGATATACATTGGCAATCATCTCCCAAGCATATACCCACTGATACACATCAGAAGAGTCTCTTCCCTGAGTTTTTACTAAATAGTAATAAATGACCTTTCCCTAACAATAGCTAGCCCCCTCAAGGTCCTGGAAACCTTGTTTATAAAATACCTTGGAGGCTTGTGCTATCCCTAACCTCCTCCCAAATTGAAAGTATATAATCAGCCACTCTTCATGACCCTCTCTCTCTACTCCAAATAAATAAATAAATATTTTTAAATAAAATAAAATAAATGACCTTTTTTAAATGAAAGAAGAAAAAGGAAAGAAATATTTGAATATTAATGTACATCTATTTCTCAAGCATAAAATAGTCAAGACACTGGATTAAAACTTACATACAAGAAAAGAAAGAAAATATTCATAACTAGAGTTGACTCTATGAATCCCAAACTAGGGCATACATACCAAAGACACACAAAAAAAATCACAAGTGTTAGAGAGAAAAAAAATAATTCATTAATAAAGAAACAAGAATCAGACTGACAGAATTTTTTTAAATAACATCAGATACAAAAAAGAATGAAGTAATAGCTTTATTATCTTGAAAAAAAATCACAAATGGAAACATTTAGATCCTTATAAAATGTCATTGGCATAGGAAGGCATAATAAAAAAAATATTTTCAGGAATACAGATCACAGATAATTTGCCTTAATTTGTGTAGGCAGCACTTAAATACTAATATTATTTTAACAGTTAAAATATACTCTATGATCTTTGAGGTTGGGGAAAAGAGGATGACCAAGTCATCTTGAAATAATTCAGTTTTATGAAAAAAGTAAAAAGATCAAAAAAAAGACTTGTAGAAAAGAGAGATAAAACATATGCATAATAAAAATAAATAAATAAATAAACAGCTGGAGTGCCTGGGTGACTTAGTCGGTTCAAGTGTCTGCCTTCAGCTCAGGTGATGATCCCAGGGTCCTGGTATTGAGCCCTGCTTCAGGCTCCCTGCTCAGTGGAGAGTCTGCTTCTCCCTCCCATTGAGAAAAAAAATTTGACTTATTTATTTGAGAGAGATAATCTTTAAATTTTACTTATTTATTTGAGAGAGAGTGAGAAAAGAAAAACATGCACACAGCAGAGGGAATAACAGAGGGAGAGGGAGAAGCACGCCACTGAGCAGGGAACCCCCTGCGGGGCTCTATCCCAGGACCCGGGTATTATGACCTGAGCTATAGGTAGACACTTAACTCAGGTACCCCAATAAATACAATCTTTTAAAAAAAATAAATAATAATAAAAATAAATAATATTTCAGATAGTATGATTTTTTTAATGTGAGACTTGGTATAAAAACAGGATGACATACTTGTCTAATTATAGCAAAGACTTTGATAAGTTTAGATGCAGTAGTACATAAAAAATTTAACTTCTTTCATTAACTGATAATTTAATTAGATTAAATTAAGAGACATCAAAATTTAGAGAATCTAATAGTCCTGATCTATTAATAAATGTAGCCATCCTGACCCCAAAACAAGAGTCTTCAGTAAGTATATAAGCATAAGTTGAACATTTACACAAACAGGCCATTATTTAGGCCAGAAGTATATGCCAATAAATTCCTAGAGTTAAATATCAGGCTATATTTTCCAAGAATAAGGCAATAAAATTAGAAAACAATGACCAAAATATTAAATTCATATAATTGGAAGTTAACTTCATACCTAAAAAGAAATAATACAGCTAATTCAGAAATTTTTAGAATTACAGTACTTTGGTAATATCAACTCTCAAAATGAGTAACGGACAGGTGGGGCTAGCAAGAGACTCGTGGGAGGATTAAATCATGGGCCCCTGTATCTCAGGTGCAGTAGAAGCAGTGGATTTGGAATTTCAGTTTTTCCACAACGTTCCACCACAAGCTGGTTAGAACTGTGCAAAAGCAGAAAGGGAAGCCCCAGTAAAGTGGACTGGGGATGCCAGAAGGGGAGGCTGGAAGGGGGCGCCTGCTGCTCAGTGCCCATTACAGACCCCACATTGCAATCCCCCACAGGACAGACTCACCAATTTTAGGCCCCACAGGGGAAGCTGGAGGTTCATCTCCTGACTTTTTGTAGGATCTTTGCAGCTCAGCTGGTGAGAATTCTCCATCACCCTGCCTTTCTCCAAGGGACTTTTCTTCAAGCACCCTTCCCAACTTCTTCCTCCTCCATGAAATAATGTTCCTCTCCTTTGTTTCTCGCACTTGCCTGTGATGGGACCTTAGCTTGCTCAGCCCAGACTGCCATTCTCTGCTCTTCCCAATTAAACCCATGCTGCTGGTCAAATAACTGGCAGATTGAGTTTAAGGCCAATTGAACTAATAAATTCAAGAACTTGCAAGGAACAAAATCAATATGCACAAATTAGTGGCACTCCTAGGTGCTCCGAAGGAACCATCAGAAAGAGACTGCGGAAAACGATCTCATTTACACCTGCATCCAAGACAGCAAGATACCTGGGAGGCCCCTGAACCAAGAAGGTGACAGACCTGTCCTCTGACAGCCCTGCAACAATGACGACAGACAGGGAGGGGTACACACAGAGATGGGGAGGCACTGTGCTCAGGGAAGAACCCACACTGGGAAAATACCTACTCTCCCCAAAACCGTCTACAGAGTCCTCACTCTGGCTCCCGAATTTCCGGACTCGGTGCAAGCCTGGAGTGGGTGTGGACACGGGAAGGACCCCGCAGGGCTGAGGTGGGGAGAGCACAAGCACCGAAGCAGGGGGACGCTCCCTGACTGCAGACCATCTGAGGAGCCCAAGGAACCTAATCCGCGAGCACACAAACACAGATGAGGACCTAGGAGCACCCGAGCCCAGAAAGGGGGGACCCCACAGCCCCGCGCACAGCACAGCAGGAGGCCACGTCTCCTCACACAAAACGACGGAAGCCCCAGTGTCTACACAGGGCGCCCTTCCTCTGTGGGGTCCTGAGACCACGAACCCCTTGACAGTGCACTCAGGCGGCTTCTCCTCAGCTCCTCCAGCATCTGGTCCTTAGGAGGTTGGACTGCTGCCAGTGTGGGCGCGTCCTCCACAACGGGTCCGGTCAGTGTGGATGCAGAGCCACACCCTCCTCAGCTTGTCCTGTCAGGGTGGGAGGCGCCCCACATTCTCCAGAAGTCTCCACAGTGGGTCCTGAAGAGGCGGGGCTCTGGTCCCAGCTGTGGCTGTGCAGCCTTGGCTCAGGGCGGAGCTGGGGTCTGGCGCCCTCTGCAGGCGGTGCAAGGCAGTGCAGGACTGTGGGAGCTCACCCTTCAGTGGAAGGTCCTGCTCCCTCCTGGGGTCCAGCTGATGCCATTTCATTCCGGAAATTCAAGCTGCATGGAGCCCAATACCCCCCAACTTCCCCCCAAATAGCTAAGGAACAATGAATTGGAAACAATGTGGAATTACAACAGTCCTTGACCCAAACAGTGTCACTGAACATGGCCCTGATGCAGACCCACACTCTGACCTCAACTTGGTCTCAAGCCTGGACCCTACCCTAATCCAAGACCCTAACCCTAGCCCCCAACCCAAACAATGTTCACAAGAATCAAAAGGTAGAAACTGCAAATATCCATCAATGGCAAGTGCATAAGCAAAGTGTGGTGAAGCATTTGAATTTGGGTACAGGTTCAGGTTTTAGTCAGAGTTCTAGATCAGGCTTTGGGTTTAGTGTTAGGGTGAGGGTTTAGAGTGAAGGACAAGGGAACAGAGTTATAGTTTAGGGCTTTAAGTTTATGATTTAGGCTTTAAGACTCAGGGCTTATGGGATAAAGTTCAAGGTCAAATTTGGGGTTTGACTTCATGCTGAGATTTGGGTTCAGGTTTCATGACTTGGAGGTCTGGTTTAGGGTTTGGGTTCGTGGTTCAGGGCTTGGATCCAGGGCTCAGGTACAGGCTTTGGGTTCCATTCCAGGTTTGGGATTCAGGGTTCTAGTTTGGGCTTTAAGGTCAGCTTAGGTTTCAGCGTTGGTAGGGTTTAAGGTTAGGTTTAGGGATGACACATTTTCTTCAGTTGTCATCATGGACAAAATAATTCTATCTGAAGTTTCTAAGTCAGAAATGTATTTCATCTGGGGGCGCCTGGGTGGCTCCGTGTGTTAAGCCTCTGCCTTGGGCTCAGGTCATGATCTCAGGGTCCTGGGATCGAGCCCTTCATCAGGCTCTCTGCTTGACGGGGAGCCTGCTTCCCCATCTTTCTCTCTGCCTGCCTCTCTGCCTACTTGTGATCTCTGTCTGTCAAATAAATAGAATTAGTAAAAGCTATTATATGATCTTTTACAAACCATTTCCTATCTTTGCATTCTCATGTGCCAAGACAGACAAGGATTATTTAAAACCCTGAAGAGAGTGCTCTTGCTTTTAAATTGCCTGTAACCTTCGTGTAATAGATTTATGATTGATGATAGATTTAGTTAAAATATAACTATTTAAAATATTTACTCTCAGTAAACGATTTCAACCTATGCTCATTTAAGTAACTTGGTGCATAATCCCTTTTCTATTAAACCATAGTGCAAGGACCAATGCCGCGTTTCTGAGAGAACCCCAAGCTATTTTTCTAGAATGGCTGTATGCTATATATGGCGTCCTGTTTTCACTCCCTTTGGGGAGCACCTACCCTGGAGGTCATGTAATAACCAATGACCAAAAAAACAAACAAGAAACCCAAACATCCAGGCCGAAGTGCCATCCCTGCCTGGAGTGGAGGAGACTGCTCAGACAGATCCCAGGCAGGCATCTCAGCCCAGGCCTGTGCTGGGGAAGCTGGTTCCTGGCTTTGGGCGCAATCTGGAAGCCAGCAAACTGACCCAAGAGTGCAGCTGGCGTTTAGGACTGATGATCTTTTCGCAGCCAGGCTGCGCGTGGACACCCGCTCAGGGAGCCAGGCTAGGAGGCTGCCCAGGGCAGGCGCTGGCAATGCAGCAGCATGCCAGGGCTTAGCCCCGCACCCCAGCATGGGCTCCGGCCTCAGAAGTGAGGGGGCGGGGCCAGCGCAGAGAAGGGTCTTTGCTAATTTCCAAAGCTGGAAGTGAGCTCTCAGAGGACTCAGGAGGGAGGGGGGCGGGGGCGGCCGGGAGAGGGGCTTTGCTAATTGCCCAGGCGGGAAGGAGGGGCGCGCAGCGCCAGTGTGCTGTGCTGCAGCCCATTTGGGACTGCAGGACCCACCATACTCGCTGCCCCTGCACTCCCATGCTCCAGCCTAGCCCCTGAGGCCGCGGTGTCCTGTTCCCGTTCCCGCCGCCTGCTGCCCCTCCCCGACCCATGGCTTCTCTGGAGGACCCTCTGCTCACAGGTAAAGTGACACCACGACACGCCCTCACCTGAAGCAGAAAACGCAGTCCAGGAGCTGGGCGCAGCCTCCCGCCAACCCCAGGGCACCAGGACCACCCCAGACGCTGCGCCACACCCTGTCCGCAGGGGGTCAGGCCGGGACAGCGCCACAGGAGGTACCCCCCCCCCTGCCAGCGGGCAGGCTAGCCCCCATAGTTCTGCACCCCCACGCGCTTTTCAGAGCCTCCTGCCATTCCCAGGGCACCCAGAACCCAGAGAGTGAGGCCTTGGGTGTTCTCTAGTGACAGATTCAAGGCAATTTTTCGACTTTGGGACTCAGAGTTAACATAGTTTTCATTTGTGATTATTATTTTTGTGTGGGGGCCGTCGCTTTTCTTTTGACCTATGCTTGTTTTCACTCCCGGTTCTGAAGAAGCCCCTAAATCCTAACCCTTTGAGGACTCCGAAAGCTCTCAGAGCAGCAGTGCTGGGGGACAGTGTGGACACATGGTTTGGTTTCTCCTCTGGCCTGCTTCTGTGGCAGCCCCGCTCTGTCCTCCTCAGACTTCAGAGCAAAATCTGAACAAGTGGAGAAGCAACCAGGGGGTCAGGAAGGTGGCCACCGAAGAGTGACTTCTCTGGAGGGTGGCTGAGCTAGCAAGTGAGCATGTTAGTCCAGCTCTGCCTGCATTCAGTATGGAGCTGAACAGGGGCCAGGGAAGGGGAGGAGGAGCAGAGAGCAGGGACAAAGGGACCAAAGAGGAGATTCAGATGAAGGGAAGTAATGGGGAGGAAAGAGAAGAAACTCTAGAAGACAGGTATGTAGAAAGGAAAAGGGATGAAGTGGGCATTGGGAAAGGGCACCACCAGGGAAGGAGAGAGGGGAAGAAAAGAGGGAGGAAAGAGGAAAGGGGAAAGGGAGAAGGGAGGAGTCAGCATGCCAGGGCTCCCCCTGCATCTGAAGAAGAGGTGGCTGGTCCAGCTTGTCAAACAGGGTGCTCACTCTTTGGCCCCAGTTTCTGCTCCCAGTGCTACTGGGCTTTGCAAGGAAGGCAGGCTGTCCCTTGGGACCTACTGGAGCCCACTGGAGCCCACAGGAGGGTGGGAGAGGTAAGATGCCACCAGGTCCTGTCCTGAGCTGCTCCCAGCCACCAGCCTCACCACATGGTGCAAGAGGGACCCCAGAACAAAGGACGGACACAGGCCAGCATGTCTGCTGGTGGCCCTGGGCACTTAGCTCATCGCAGTGAACCACACGGCCTCCTCAACCCACGCTTTCAAAGCCTCCTTCTTCGCTTCTGGCTTTCATGTCTGTAGGAACATGAGCCAGATCTAACTCATCTCCGACAGACAATTCTGACTCACCCCGTGTCAGATTTTTATGAGTGGCTGTGATAGAGTAAGATAGCAATGCTCCAACAAACGGACTGTTTCCTCCCACTTGACCTCAACAGTCTTATACATTTTCTTAGCGAAAACATCTTGTCTCCTTCCATTAAGCTCATAACGTGGTCTAATAGTATACATGCGCCTTCCTTAGATGCGAAGCGATACAGAGGTCCTTTTTTTTTTTTAATTTTACAAGGTAAAGTCAGTGAACATATCCAACTTGACGAATACGTCTCTAAAATGTCAATCCAGGCAAAGCTTTTTCTGCCTACAGTTTCGAGCCTACGTGGTGACATTTTTAAAATGCTTTCAGTCCCTCAGTGAGGCTCTTAGAAGCTAGCCAGGGCTTACTACGTGCCAGGCACTGTGTCAGGTGTTGGAGCTAAAGGGAAGGAGAGCTTGGAGGCTGGCTGGGGAGGGACATCCATGACACAAGCACAGCTAGAAACGGAGGCCAGTGCTAGAAAAGAGAGAGCAGGCTGCATGGAGAGTGTGTACCATGGGGCTTGTGAGCTCACGAATAAGTGGGAGTAACTGGAGTGGGGAGATGGGGGAGAGAAGAGGGTCTTCCCATCAATGGGAATCACCTGTGCTTGGAGGCAGGTGCCATGAGAGGTCTCCACAGGAAGAAGGAGGCAGTGTGGTTGAAGGGCAGAGAGATGGGGCAGAACAGGCATCAGTCAGTTGGAGGGGTATGAATAGACTGATGGGAGGATTATGGGTGCCTTTGGAGGACTGAGAATTTGTTAGAAGATCAGTGCAGATTTCTATGGAGACAAATGCCAGGAACTGATAGGTCTTTGAAAGGTCACTCTGGCTGCCTTTTGGCAAAGGGGTTGGTAAAAGGCACTTGCAGGTGTGAACACACCAGGTGGGAGGTGAGTGCAGGAAATCGGGTGAGGGAGCATGGGAACTTGGTCCCGGGGTATATAAGGGAGAATAGCCTTTAAGGAGTTCCACAAATTGGCACCAGCTGTGGCTTCATTACAGAGCTGGAAGGGGGAGGTGGGTGTGTCCTGGAGGTTACAGAAATTACATGAGAAAGGGAAGTCTTTTTAGATCTCTTTTTCAACTAGAGGAACTCTCACCTTATTGATAGAATTCCAGAGTGGGAACCAATGATATGAGGACATCTTTGAAATGTCTGAATATGTTCTTCGACATCTTTGCAAGTGACGAGGAGACCTTGACCTTAGGAGGCCTTGGCCCTCTTTGTAGCCAGAAAGATTTCACCTACAGATTTGGGTTCTCCCTTTTAAAGTCAAGGAGTCAGTCCTTCCAAAGGACACCTCCTATCATTTTACCCTCTCATCATACCTCACGTGCTGGCATCTCCAAGACCCTCTGTTCCAGGTTGAGAGTATCCACTTTGGCCGGGCTGGTCTTGCAAAGAACACCACAACAGGAAATCTAGAGCCTATAGTGCTATTAATAACATCATCTAAGACTGTGTTTGCTACCCTCTTGGCCTCTTCCCACCATGACTCACTGAAGCTTTTTACACATTGTATCCATTATGCTATAGTTCCCAAAGCTCATCTTCTCTAGTGCCATTAGTTTTTAGGGGACCAGGCAAACCTTAAACTTGTCCCCCTTAATTGGATCCCTGTGCCCCCACAATCTCTTTGAATGCCTTTCACCATGATTCTTGAATGAGATCTGAGACCACTGCTGGTACCTAACACTTCTTGGCACCTTGTCTGCTAGGTTCTTGGAAGAGGAGGTGGCTATGGAGGTGAGTGGGGATGGGAGTGGGAGGATTTCTCCCTTCACTTCCCTTTTTGTGTTTTCAAATAATGGGTTTTGAGGGGGAGGGAAAGGTTAACCAGACCATTTATTTTCCATCTCCCATCGATAAAATGTCACACAGGAGAGAGGTGGCAGAAACGCACTTTCAGGTTAATTTTTTTACAAGGAAGATTGACTTATGAACCTACTTTGTTATTCCCTTTCATTCAATTTCCCTGTACCTCCTTTTCTATGAAGTGTAACGGTAACCCATTATTATTTTTATTGTTGGCACGTGCTTTGTGAACCATAAAGTGTACGCTATAAATGGGAGCGCTTTTCTTTTCTTTTTTTTTTTTTTTGTAGTTTACGAAAAACTAATATTTTTTAAATTAATTTTTTATTTATTTTCAGCATAACAGTATTCATTCTTTTTGCACCACACCCAGTGCTCCATGCAAGCAGTGCCCTCTATGATACCCAACACCTGGTACCCCAACCTCCAAATCCCCCGCCCCTTCAAAACCCTCAGATTGTTTTTCAGAGTCCATAGTCTCTCATGATTCAGCTCCCCTTCCAATTTCCCCCACCTCCCTTCTCGTCTCTAACTCCCCATGTCCATGAAAAACTAATTTAAAAACATTCATCCACCAGAGTACCCAAAGGGCTCCCATATAAACTATCTGTCGTTACATTATGTCCCGACGTGGAGCTCGATCCCAGGATCCTGAGATCATGACCTGAACTGAAGGCAGAGGCTTTAACACACTGAGCCACCAGCCCCAATGTATTCTCTTCAGTACCAGAATTTGTAACCAATTGACAGATGAAAAAGGAGGCAGTCAAGTGAAAATCAATAGGTCTTAGACCTGCAAGAAATTTGAATTAGATGAATTCAGCTACTCAGGCACTGTTTCACATTTTCAGATCTCTGCAGAAAAGGGGTTAACCTTTTTACAGCATGTAAAAGAGAAGACTATAACACATACTATGTGTAAGCATGTAAATATCAAAAAATATCCCATTAGTTGCTAAGACACACAGGGCCTATATTTTCTCTCAAATTCATGAATATGTAGGAGCAATAAGTGAGAAGTGAATGTATACTTTTCACTTCGAAGTCTTTTAGAAATCTAAAATATGACTTTCTATGGTTTGTGTCTCCATATTCCTTTATTGCCAGTTTGAACAAATCCACATGCTTTGATTCAAAGGTAATAAATTCCTCTTATTTGGAAACATGATGTTTATTTTTATTCTCTCACCCTTAGCAGGTGGTTTCATTTTAGCACACTTCAGAGTTATAATTTCATGCTTATTAAAAACATTTATTATGATCTACATAGATGAATGAAACTTTTATTTTATTAAATTATTTGACAAAAAATCTGTTATTTTTAAAAATGTATTTCCTTTAGGGTTATTTTAGAGCGTTCAGAGAGGATCTAGGAGTGTGGTATTATGTAGTTTTTAAGTAGGTATGAAATGGTTATTTATAGGATTGTTTCTTTAAGGCTTATGTATATTGTCCATTATATGCTATAAAATATTTTGAAAGTAAATTTAAGGTATGTTTTACATAGTTTATTTTTTGGAAATAAATATTGAAATGACTTGTGAAATTCAGTATATTCTCAACATTAATTTATTTTGAAATTTACCAGTTGTCTACTGAACTATTATATGGCAGATATTACTTCAGACTACACTGGTAAATGAAATACTTGGCTTTGTAGAACTTTTATTTTAATGGGTGAGACAATTCAAAGCTATAAACCTTAATAAAAATTGCATAGTGCATTCAAAAAGGATGAGTACAATGGGGAAAAAGAAAAACTCGATCAGGGTGAGAAAAATCAAGGTTGCTAGGCAGGGGATGGGGAGTTAAAATTTTTAATAGGAAGATCAGGGTAGTTACAATGAAGCTGACAATTGAACAAAGGTATGGAAAGGTGATGAATTTGCGCAGAACTATCAGCAATAAGGTCACTCCAGACAAAGGAATTGGCTATCTTGAAGGCCATAAGGTTGGATCATGCCTGGCATATCTGAGGAATAGCAAGGAGGCCACTGTGTGTGACTGAAGAGTAGCAGGGAAAGAGGTCACAGAGGTTAAATGAGTGGCTAGATCATGTAAAAGCTTAGAAGTCATTGTAAAACTCTGGCTTTTATATTTGGAAAATTACTGTGTGATAGAATTTCTGCTAATAACTGAGAGTTCAATTGTCCATAAAATTTCAAGGACTCTTATTCTAGTAAGACAGAATGAAGAGAAAGAGTTCATATTTTCACATGGTGTAACAAATGCTCAGAGATGCAAGTGTAGGAAGCTATAGGATCACAGAAGAAGGCACTAAAATCACACCAATATATTTGATGACTGTGACTATATATAAATTTGTATTTTCTAGATTTTTTATAGTCATGGAATCACACTGTATATACTATTCATTGCCTGGCTTTTCTTTTCTCAGCATCATTACTTTGAGAATCTCCAATTGTAAATAGTTCATTTTGATGTTGAATAGTAATCTCTTTAATGAATAGATCATAATTTTTCTTTGCTCTATGGATGGACATTGATGAACATTTCCACTGTTTTCAATTCTTAAAAATAAAGCTGCTATGAAATTCATATACAAGTCCCTGTATGAACATAGGGCTTGTTTCTCTTGGTTAAATGCCTAGAAGTAAAATGGCTATTTTTGTAACTGCAACATATTTTGCATTTAAAAAAATTTTCAAACTATTTTCCAAAGTGGTTGTATCATGATATATGCCAACAACAGTTTAGATTTTTTGTTGCTTCTCAATCTAGCTCAGACCAAGTACAATTAGCCTTTATAATTTTAGCCATTCTAATAGATATGTAAGCATGTCTCATTATGATTTTAATTTGTATTTCTTTAATGTCTAAATGTTGAGAAATTTGTCATGTGCCTATAAGCCATCCATATACTTTTGGTGACATGTCTCTTCCATTATTTCCTTCACATGTAAAATTGGATACTCTGTTTGGTTATTAGTAAGGTTTTTTTATTTTTATTCATATTTAAATAATCAGAGTAGATGTCCATTATCAGATATGTAATTTGGAAATCGCTTGTCCATCTTTACAGTTTCTCAATGGAGCTTTGATAGCTGTGTCTTTCAAGAAATATGCTACTTCTTTCCTGGTACACGGAGGTATGACTAGAACATTATCAATGTTGACCTTTGCAAAGAAAATCATGGCTTAAGATATATGTAGTCTGCAGTTGTTGGGAGTGTTCACCATCCTTGCCTCTAACTCATCTCTCACTGCCCACACATTCAGATATAGGGGAATATTGATTGACAAAATATTAATTGCCAAATAACACTAGTTAGAGAATAAGAAAAATGCAGGCACCTGATTATATAATATTACATAAATAAAATGTGTTTTTATAAATGCTATTGGAAGGAAATTCCTCAATACTTTAATCACACAGAATGATGGAATCCTTGATTTTTTTTCTTGTATTTACTAAGAAAATGATCATGCCTCAAGTATATTAAAATGGAATAGGGAAAATTAAAAATTGTTTTAAGATGATTTTCGTGTGTTGTGCGTATGTGAGAGAGAAAGTGAGAGAGAAAGAGAAAGAAAAAGAGAAAGGGAAAGACAGAGAGGTGGCTGCAGTGAATTGATGAGTTGGAGGATAGATTTTAAAGTTTTGTCTTTTGCTTTCTACATTTCTTTTTCCTTAGGTACAAGAGAACAATCAGTAATATCTCAGAAGCCTGCTGGTAACATCAGCAGAAAGAATTAGAGGTTCCCAGAAAATTAAGATGACATATAGTTTTCCTGACATAAGAAAATCATTTTTTGTCCCCAGCTATTTTCAATGATCTATACCCCACCTGTGTACTTGCCCAAGCACACTTCTTCCAAAACTTCCTGGGAGGTTCTTAGAAAGAAATGCAAAAACCTCACTCCTTAAGGATTTTGAGGGAACAAGGCAATGGGAAAACTAACAGTCACCACCAGAACAGGAAATAGCCTAAGCTCTTGAGACAATAAATCAGTGGTAAAACTCCTAGTGCTATTTCAAAAGCAATCAAGGCCTTGCATTCCTTGTCCCAGAAAATGAGCCCAAGACCCCATCTAGTTTCTATCTGCTCTTGAAGCCTGCAGAGTCCCTTTCCCTTGTCCAACAGTTACCTCTGCTTTATTCTAACGTTGAAGTTTCTGCCCTCGGTGGAATACAAGCTTCATTCAGGTGAACATGCAATACATATTGCACAAATACATATGTGGATGTGCATGCATCCACAACCTTATGACCAACCATACACGGAATAATAAAACTCTCCCTTCTGAGTATTCATCTTAAATACTAAATAAAAATCTCTCTCCTGTTCAAACAGTCAAGGCTTTGGAACTTATTCCCTGTGATCTCCTTGTATGTTGTAAACAAAGATTCCTTTGTTTGACAACTCCACCTGTTTCTGTGATTCACCAAAGACTGACCTCAGTTAGTTCAGTTGCTGTAATGGCTTTCACTACTCTGATTCTACCTCTGCAAGTCTCCAAATTTAACTATTTTTTCTCCCAATTCTGCATGTTCTTGGCTTTAAACTGCAACTCTGAAGAGAAGATTTGCTTGTTTAAAAAAAAAAATCAAGAAAAGGTAGTAGTAGTTAACATTGTTACTTTGAACTTCCTGCCCTAAGGGGCTCTCCTGTTCTTTCTCTTTGACTTCCTGGACTAAAACGACAGAAATTTGGCAATACATCACTCCCCAATCCAGATTACTGCCAGAACAGTTTATACTCTTAGAAAAATATTAGTTTAAAAGATCACATAATTAAATACTTAAGCATGTAGTGTAATATAGTGGTTTACAAGAAATATATTTTGGTCATCTGAATATTTGGTTTTCAACCATGGCTACTGACTCACAGCTCCTAAAACTCTTGGGATTTCCTGTGATAAGGGTGAGAGAGGTGTGTTTTGTTCTGTTAATGAAGTGACCTTCAGACCTCACTCAAGGCAAGGGCTGTTTGCCTGAAGGACCAACCACTTGGTGAAAGCCTTCACAACTTTTTGCCTCCCCTTCCTCCCAATACAGGATTATCTGGGGAGGGAAGAGGATCTGGAGATTAGATCAGCAAATGACAATGATTTAGTCAGTCATGACTATGTCATGAAGCCTCCACAGAAAAGCTGAAAGGACTGGGTTCAGAAAGCTTTTAGTTTGTGAAATGTATGAAAAGGCAGGAAGAGTGGCAGTCTTACAGAAGGTAATAGAAGCTCTGTGCCCATTCTCCATACCTTGCCCTGTGCACTTCTTTATCTATCTATTGATTTAAATCTTCTATTATATCTTTTAATAAGCTGGCAAACATAAAGTAAGTATTTTTCTGAGTTTTGTGAGTCCCTGTAGCAAATTAAAAGAACGTAAGAAGTAGGCCACTGGGACCTCCAACCTGTAGTTGCTCAGTCACAAGCACAGGTAATAACCTGGGGCCTACAGTGAGACTGGCATCTGAGGTGGGGTTGGAGATAGTCTTGGAGGACTGATCCATTAACTGATGAAATCTTACAGTATGTTCAGGTAGATAGTGTCAGAATTTAGTTGAATTCTTGGAGATCCTGCTGTTGTCTGAAAATTATTTGGCATTGTTGGTATGATGTCCTAAAACCCAAAAAGATATAGCTACCTCAAAATAAGAATACGGTTGACAGCTTATATATAATAAGTGAGTATTTCAGGGATTTAAAATATACCCAATAAATAATGTAAGGAAATAAGGAAAGATTTTGAAATAAAAACAAGAATAAGAACCTAGTGGTACTAATAGATTAAATATATGTAATCTAGTTGAATTAAGAATACAATGGATAGAATACGTAATGGATTCAATAGAGATAAGAAGTCACTTAAGGATATAGTCATCTGGATACCAGCAAAGCATTAAAATTATCAATATAAAAGAGGTGTAAGATGTAGGTGATGTGTGTGGAACAAAAGCTAGAGAAGAAATTAGATTTCCTTACTACTCATAGCCTGTTGACAAGTCCTTGAAGCTCCTCTGGGGACTCAGCTGCTTCCATGTGGACACATCCACTCAGGGCAAAAAGCATTCTTAGTCCACCCCCCAGGATACTGAAAATCTACTTTCACATGTAAAAATTACTTTGGAAACTTCTTTATCTCTACTCCCCACCCCTGCCCTCAAGATATACATTGGCAATCATCTCCCAAGCATATACCCACTGATACACATCAGAAGAGTCTCTTCCCTGAGTTTTTACTAAATAGTAATAAATGACCTTTCCCTAACAATAGCTAGCCCCCTCAAGGTCCTGGAAACCTTGTTTATAAAATACCTTGGAGGCTTGTGCTATCCCTAACCTCCTCCCAAATTGAAAGTATATAATCAGCCACTCTTCATGACCCTCTCTCTCTACTCCAAATAAATAAATAAATATTTTTAAATAAAATAAAATAAATGACTTTTTTTAAATGAAAGAAGAAAAAGGAAAGAAATATTTGAATATTAATGTACATCTATTTCTCAAGCATAAAATAGTCAAGACACTGGATTAAAACTTACATACAAGAAAAGAAAGAAAATATTCATAACTAGAGTTGACTCTATGAATCCCAAACTAGGGCATACATACCAAAGACACACAAAAAAAATCACAAGTGTTAGAGAGAAAAAAAATAATTCATTAATAAAGAAACAAGAATCAGACTGACAGAATTTTTTTAAATAACATCAGATATAAAAAAGAATGAAGTAATAGCTTTATTATCTTGAAAAAAAAATCACAAATGGAAACATTTAGATCCTTATAAAATGTCATTGGCATAGGAAGGCATAATAAAAAAAATATTTTCAGGAATACAGATCACAGATAATTTGCCTTAATTTGTGTAGGCAGCACTTAAATACTAATATTATTTTAACAGTTAAAATATACTCTATGATCTTTGAGGTTGGGGAAAAGAGGATGACCAAGTCATCTTGAAATAATTCAGTTTTATGAAAAAAGTAAAAAGATCAAAAAAAAGACTTGTAGAAAAGAGAGATAAAACATATGCATAATAAAAATAAATAAATAAATAAACAGCTGGAGTGCCTGGGTGACTTAGTCGGTTCAAGTGTCTGCCTTCAGCTCAGGTGATGATCCCAGGGTCCTGGTATTGAGCCCTGCATCAGGCTCCCTGCTCAGTGGAGAGTCTGCTTCTCCCTCCCATTGAGAAAAAAAATTTGACTTATTTATTTGAGAGAGATAATCTTTAAATTTTACTTATTTATTTGAGAGAGAGTGAGAAAAGAAAAACATGCACACAGCAGAGGGAATAACAGAGGTACCCTAATAAATACAATCTTTTAAAAAAAATAAATAATAATAAAAATAAATAATATTTCAGATAGTATGATTTTTTTAATGTGAGACTTGGTATAAAAACAGGATGACATACTTGTCTAATTATAGCAAAGACTTTGATAAGTTTAGATGCAGTAGTACATAAAAAATTTAACTTCTTTCATTAACTGATAATTTAATTAGATTAAATTAAGAGACATCAAAATTTAGAGAATCTAATAGTCCTGATCTATTAATAAATGTAGCCATCCTAACCCCAAAACAAGAGTCTTCAGTAAGTATATAAGCATAAGTTGAACATTTACACAAACAGGCCATTATTTAGGCCAGAAGTATATGCCAATAAATTCCTAGAGTTAAATATCAGGCTATATTTTCCAAGAATAAGGCAATAAAATTAGAAAACAATGACCAAAATATTAAATTCATATAATTGGAAGTTAACTTCATACCTAAAAAGAAATAATACAGCTAATTCAGAAATTTTTAGAATTACAGTACTTTGGTAATATCAACTCTCAAAATGAGTAATGGACAGGTGGGGCTAGCAAGAGACTCGTGGGAGGATTAAATCATGGGCCCCTGTATCTCAGGTGCAGTAGAAGCAGTGGATTTGGAATTTCAGTTTTTCCACAACGTTCCACCACAAGCTGGTTAGAACTGTGCAAAAGCAGAAAGGGAAGCCCCAGTAAAGTGGACTGGGGATGCCAGAAGGGGAGGCTGGAAGGGGGCGCCTGCTGCTCAGTGCCCATTACAGACCCCACATTGCAATCCCCCACAGGACAGACTCACCAATTTTAGGCCCCACAGGGGAAGCTGGAGGTTCATCTCCTGACTTTTTGTAGGATCTTTGCAGCTCAGCTGGTGAGAATTCTCCATCACCCTGCCTTTCTCCAAGGGACTTTCCTTCAAGCACCCTTCCCAACTTCTTCCTCCTCCATGAAATAATGTTCCTCTCCTTTGTTTCTCGCACTTGCCTGTGATGGGACCTTAGCTTGCTCAGCCCAGACTGCCATTCTCTGCTCTTCCCAATTAAACCCATGCTGCTGGTCAAATAACTGGCAGATTGAGTTTAAGGCCAATTGAACTAATAAATTCAAGAACTTGCAAGGAACAAAATCAATATGCACAAATTAGTGGCACTCCTAGGTGCTCCGAAGGAACCATCAGAAAGAGACTGCGGAAAACGATCTCATTTACACCTGCATCCAAGACAGCAAGATACCTGGGAGGCCCCTGAACCAAGAAGGTGACAGACCTGTCCTCTGACAGCCCTGCAACAATGACGACAGACAGGGAGGGGTACACACAGAGATGGGGAGGCACTGTGCTCAGGGAAGAACCCACACTGGGAAAATACCTACTCTCCCCAAAACCGTCTACAGAGTCCTCACTCTGGCTCCCGAATTTCCGGACTCGGTGCAAGCCTGGAGTGGGTGTGGACACGGGAAGGACCCCGCAGGGCTGAGGTGGGGAGAGCACAAGCACCGAAGCAGGGGGACGCTCCCTGACTGCAGACCATCTGAGGAGCCCAAGGAACCTAATCCGCGAGCACACAAACACAGATGAGGACCTAGGAGCACCCGAGCCCAGAAAGGGGGGACCCCACAGCCCCGCGCACAGCACAGCAGGAGGCCACGTCTCCTCACACAAAACGACGGAAGCCCCAGTGTCTACACAGGGCGCCCTTCCTCTGTGGGGTCCTGAGACCACGAACCCCTTGACAGTGCACTCAGGCGGCTTCTCCTCAGCTCCTCCAGCATCTGGTCCTTAGGAGGTTGGACTGCTGCCAGTGTGGGCGCGTCCTCCACAACGGGTCCGGTCAGTGTGGATGCAGAGCCACACCCTCCTCAGCTTGTCCTGTCAGGGTGGGAGGCGCCCCACATTCTCCAGAAGTCTCCACAGTGGGTCCTGAAGAGGCGGGGCTCTGGTCCCAGCTGTGGCTGTGCAGCCTTGGCTCAGGGCGGAGCTGGGGTCTGGCGCCCTCTGCAGGCGGTGCAAGGCAGTGCAGGACTGTGGGAGCTCACCCTTCAGTGGAAGGTCCTGCTCCCTCCTGGGGTCCAGCTGATGCCATTTCATTCCGGAAATTCAAGCTGCATGGAGCCCAATACCCCCCAACTTCCCCCCAAATAGCTAAGGAACAATGAATTGGAAACAATGTGGAATTACAACAGTCCTTGACCCAAACAGTGTCACTGAACATGGCCCTGATGCAGACCCACACTCTGACCTCAACTTGGTCTCAAGCCTGGACCCTACCCTAATCCAAGACCCTAACCCTAGCCCCCAACCCAAACAATGTTCACAAGAATCAAAAGGTAGAAACTGCAAATATCCATCAATGGCAAGTGCATAAGCAAAGTGTGGTGAAGCATTTGAATTTGGGTACAGGTTCAGGTTTTAGTCAGAGTTCTAGATCAGGCTTTGGGTTTAGTGTTAGGGTGAGGGTTTAGAGTGAAGGACAAGGGAACAGAGTTATAGTTTAGGGCTTTAAGTTTATGATTTAGGCTTTAAGACTCAGGGCTTATGGGATAAAGTTCAAGGTCAAATTTGGGGTTTGACTTCATGCTGAGATTTGGGTTCAGGTTTCATGACTTGGAGGTCTGGTTTAGGGTTTGGGTTCGTGGTTCAGGGCTTGGATCCAGGGCTCAGGTACAGGCTTTGGGTTCCATTCCAGGTTTGGGATTCAGGGTTCTAGTTTGGGCTTTAAGGTCAGCTTAGGTTTCAGCGTTGGTAGGGTTTAAGGTTAGGTTTAGGGATGACACATTTTCTTCAGTTGTCATCATGGACAAAATAATTCTATCTGAAGTTTCTAAGTCAGAAATGTATTTCATCTGGGGGCGCCTGGGTGGCTCCGTGTGTTAAGCCTCTGCCTTGGGCTCAGGTCATGATCTCAGGGTCCTGGGATCGAGCCCTTCATCAGGCTCTCTGCTTGACGGGGAGCCTGCTTCCCCATCTTTCTCTCTGCCTGCCTCTCTGCCTACTTGTGATCTCTGTCTGTCAAATAAATAGAATTAGTAAAAGCTATTATATGATCTTTTACAAACCATTTCCTATCTTTGCATTCTCATGTGCCAAGACAGACAAGGATTATTTAAAACCCTGAAGAGAGTGCTCTTGCTTTTAAATTGCCTGTAACCTTCGTGTAATAGATTTATGATTGATGATAGATTTAGTTAAAATATAACTATTTAAAATATTTACTCTCAGTAAACGATTTCAACCTATGCTCATTTAAGTAACTTGGTGCATAATCCCTTTTCTATTAAACCATAGTGCAAGGACCAATGCCGCGTTTCTGAGAGAACCCCAAGCTATTTTTCTAGAATGGCTGTATGCTATATATGGCGTCCTGTTTTCACTCCCTTTGGGGAGCACCTACCCTGGAGGTCATGTAATAACCAATGACCAAAAAAACAAACAAGAAACCCAAACATCCAGGCCGAAGTGCCATCCCTGCCTGGAGTGGAGGAGACTGCTCAGACAGATCCCAGGCAGGCATCTCAGCCCAGGCCTGTGCTGGGGAAGCTGGTTCCTGGCTTTGGGCGCAATCTGGAAGCCAGCAAACTGACCCAAGAGTGCAGCTGGCGTTTAGGACTGATGATCTTTTCGCAGCCAGGCTGCGCGTGGACACCCGCTCAGGGAGCCAGGCTAGGAGGCTGCCCAGGGCAGGCGCTGGCAATGCAGCAGCATGCCAGGGCTTAGCCCCGCACCCCAGCATGGGCTCCGGCCTCAGAAGTGAGGGGGCGGGGCCAGCGCAGAGAAGGGTCTTTGCTAATTTCCAAAGCTGGAAGTGAGCTCTCAGAGGACTCAGGAGGGAGGGGGGCGGGGGCGGCCGGGAGAGGGGCTTTGCTAATTGCCCAGGCGGGAAGGAGGGGCGCGCAGCGCCAGTGTGCTGTGCTGCAGCCCATTTGGGACTGCAGGACCCACCATACTCGCTGCCCCTGCACTCCCATGCTCCAGCCTAGCCCCTGAGGCCGCGGTGTCCTGTTCCCGTTCCCGCCGCCTGCTGCCCCTCCCCGACCCATGGCTTCTCTGGAGGACCCTCTGCTCACAGGTAAAGTGACACCACGACACGCCCTCACCTGAAGCAGAAAACGCAGTCCAGGAGCTGGGCGCAGCCTCCCGCCAACCCCAGGGCACCAGGACCACCCCAGACGCTGCGCCACACCCTGTCCGCAGGGGGTCAGGCCGGGACAGTGCCACAGGAGGTACCCCCCCCCTGCCAGCGGGCAGGCTAGCCCCCATAGTTCTGCACCCCCACGCGCTTTTCAGAGCCTCCTGCCATTCCCAGGGCACCCAGAACCCAGAGAGTGAGGCCTTGGGTGTTCTCTAGTGACAGATTCAAGGCAATTTTTCGACTTTGGGACTCAGAGTTAACATAGTTTTCATTTGTGATTATTATTTTTGTGTGGGGGCCGTCGCTTTTCTTTTGACCTATGCTTGTTTTCACTCCCGGTTCTGAAGAAGCCCCTAAATCCTAACCCTTTGAGGACTCCGAAAGCTCTCAGAGCAGCAGTGCTGGGGGACAGTGTGGACACATGGTTTGGTTTCTCCTCTGGCCTGCTTCTGTGGCAGCCCCGCTCTGTCCTCCTCAGACTTCAGAGCAATATCTGAACAAGTGGAGAAGCGACCAGGGGGTCAGGAAGGTGGCCACCGAAGAGTGACTTCTCTGGAGGGTGGCTGAGCTAGCAAGTGAGCATGTTAGTCCAGCTCTGCCTGCATTCAGTATGGAGCTGAACAGGGGCCAGGGAAGGGGAGGAGGAGCAGAGAGCAGGGACAAAGGGACCAAAGAGGAGATTCAGATGAAGGGAAGTAATGGGGAGGAAAGAGAAGAAACTCTAGAAGACAGGTATGTAGAAAGGAAAAGGGATGAAGTGGGCATTGGGAAAGGGCACCACCAGGGAAGGAGAGAGGGGAAGAAAAGAGGGAGGAAAGAGGAAAGGGGAAAGGGAGAAGGGAGGAGTCAGCATGCCAGGGCTCCCCCTGCATCTGAAGAAGAGGTGGCTGGTCCAGCTTGTCAAACAGGGTGCTCACTCTTTGGCCCCAGTTTCTGCTCCCAGTGCTACTGGGCTTTGCAAGGAAGGCAGGCTGTCCCTTGGGACCTACTGGAGCCCACTGGAGCCCACAGGAGGGTGGGAGAGGTAAGATGCCACCAGGTCCTGTCCTGAGCTGCTCCCAGCCACCAGCCTCACCACATGGTGCAAGAGGGACCCCAGAACAAAGGACGGACACAGGCCAGCATGTCTGCTGGTGGCCCTGGGCACTTAGCTCATCGCAGTGAACCACACGGCCTCCTCAACCCACGCTTTCAAAGCCTCCTTCTTCGCTTCTGGCTTTCATGTCTGTAGGAACATGAGCCAGATCTAACTCATCTCCGACAGACAATTCTGACTCACCCCGTGTCAGATTTTTATGAGTGGCTGTGATAGAGTAAGATAGCAATGCTCCAACAAACGGACTGTTTCCTCCCACTTGACCTCAACAGTCTTATACATTTTCTTAGCGAAAACATCTTGTCTCCTTCCATTAAGCTCATAACGTGGTCTAATAGTATACATGCGCCTTCCTTAGATGCGAAGCGATACAGAGGTCCCTTTTTTTTTTTAATTTTACAAGGTAAAGTCAGTGAACATATCCAACTTGACGAATACGTCTCTAAAATGTCAATCCAGGCAAAGCTTTTTCTGCCTACAGTTTCGAGCCTACGTGGTGACATTTTTAAAATGCTTTCAGTCCCTCAGTGAGGCTCTTAGAAGCTAGCCAGGGCTTACTACGTGCCAGGCACTGTGTCAGGTGTTGGAGCTAAAGGGAAGGAGAGCTTGGAGGCTGGCTGGGGAGGGACATCCATGACACAAGCACAGCTAGAAACGGAGGCCAGTGCTAGAAAAGAGAGAGCAGGCTGCATGGAGAGTGTGTACCATGGGGCTTGTGAGCTCACGAATAAGTGGGAGTAACTGGAGTGGGGAGATGGGGGAGAGAAGAGGGTCTTCCCATCAATGGGAATCACCTGTGCTTGGAGGCAGGTGCCATGAGAGGTCTCCACAGGAAGAAGGAGGCAGTGTGGTTGAAGGGCAGAGAGATGGGGCAGAACAGGCATCAGTCAGTTGGAGGGGTATGAATAGACTGATGGGAGGATTATGGGTGCCTTTGGAGGACTGAGAATTTGTTAGAAGATCAGTGCAGATTTCTATGGAGACAAATGCCAGGAACTGATAGGTCTTTGAAAGGTCACTCTGGCTGCCTTTTGGCAAAGGGGTTGGTAAAAGGCACTTGCAGGTGTGAACACACCAGGTGGGAGGTGAGTGCAGGAAATCGGGTGAGGGATCATGGGAACTTGGTCCCGGGGTATATAAGGGAGAATAGCCTTTAAGGAGTTCCACAAATTGGCACCAGCTGTGGCTTCATTACAGAGCTGGAAGGGGGAGGTGGGTGTGTCCTGGAGGTTACAGAAATTACATGAGAAAGGGAAGTCTTTTTAGATCTCTTTTTCAACTAGAGGAACTCTCACCTTATTGATAGAATTCCAGAGTGGGAACCAATGATATGAGGACATCTTTGAAATGTCTGAATATGTTCTTCGACATCTTTGCAAGTGACGAGGAGACCTTGACCTTAGGAGGCCTTGGCCCTCTTTGTAGCCAGAAAGATTTCACCTACAGATTTGGGTTCTCCCTTTTAAAGTCAAGGAGTCAGTCCTTCCAAAGGACACCTCCTATCATTTTACCCTCTCATCATACCTCACGTGCTGGCATCTCCAAGACCCTCTGTTCCAGGTTGAGAGTATCCACTTTGGCCGGGCTGGTCTTGCCAAGAACACCACCACAGGAAATCTAGAGCCTGTAGTGCTATTAATAACATCATCTAAGACTGTGTTTGCTACCCTCTTGGCCTCTTCCCACCATGACTCACTGAAGCTTTTTACACATTGTATCCATTATGCTATAGTTCCCAAAGCTCATCTTCTCTAGTGCCATTAGTTTTTAGGGGACCAGGCAAACCTTAAACTTGTCCCCCTTAATTGGATCCCTGTGCCCCCACAATCTCTTTGAATGCCTTTCACCATGATTCTTGAATGAGATCTGAGACCACTGCTGGTACCTAACACTTCTTGGCACCTTGTCTGCTAGGTTCTTGGAAGAGGAGGTGGCTATGGAGGTGAGTGGGGATGGGAGTGGGAGGATTTCTCCCTTTACTTCCCTTTTTGTGTTTTCAAATAATGGGTTTTGAGGGGGAGGGAAAGGTTAACCAGACCATTTATTTTCCATCTCCCATCGATAAAATGTTTACCACTCCACACTGGAAGAATTTATATCTTTCCTTTGAATCTCCAGGAAAATCTCCCAAACCCAGACCAACACCATGTGGATTCAGCCATCTTCTGATTCACCTCCAGATTGTCTCCTCCTAACTGCTCAAGCCAGTGGTTAAGGGCGAAATGTTCAATGCCCAAGCAATTAAGTGGGGAACACGTTTATCTAAGCAATTGCATGCAGCTCTCTATCTGCATACAGGGGGTCTCTCCCAAGCCTTTCCAACCTCAGCAAAAGAAGACAAAGCCCCAGCAGTCTGGGGTATATATCATTCATTCATTCCTGTGTTCAACACTCATGGCGGATCCCCACCAAGACAGTGGGAGAGCAAGGACTGGAGAAATCCTGGAAGCTGAAGTCTGAGGAGGATTTCAAATTCAAGTCAGAGATGAAAGAAACATCTGGACTTGGTCCTCAGGTACATGCAGTATTCTGAACTGAGGCTAGAACCAGAGACCATTCTAATGAAAGGCCTCTACAGGTGGGCTCCAACTCAGTTTCGTGTATATTCATTCATGAAATAGCTCTTTGGGTCAACATGCAGAAGAAAACCATTTCAGAAAACTGACAATGAGGAGAGTAAAGGGAAGCCAGAAGGCTTGTGAATGGGGAGAGAGGAGGACCCAGGGCAGGAAACCAAGAATCCCTCCCTGCCCTCCTTGCTGCCAGGGAGGTCTGAGGGACTAGTTTCCACCTGGGATCCCAAGTCCAGAACAAAAGCAGCGGGGCCACGGCGGGGGAGGGAAGGGGGTCCTCAGCACGGGCGCATGGGGCTGCGGAAAGATGGGGGCTAGCGTGCCTGCTGGCGGGGGGCACCTCGCAAGGCGCTGTCCCCAGCCCGACCCCATGAGGACCCGGGTTTGGCGCAGCGTCCGGGGTGGTCCCGGTGCCCTGGGGTTCGTGGGAGGCTGGGCCTCCACAACCCCCCTCTTCGCCCCCAGGTCGGGTCCGCGCTTTCTGCTCCAGGTGAGGGCGCGGCGCGGTGTCACTTTACCCCTGTGCAGAGGGTGGTCCGGAGAAGCCTTGGGGCGGGGAGGGGCAGCAGGCAGCAGGAGCGGGACAGCGGAGCCTCACATGGGAGCGTAAGGGCGGCGAGTCCGGTGGGTCCTGCAGTCCCGACTGGGCCGCAGCACAGCACCGCGGCGCTGCCCGCCCCTCCTCCGCCAGCCCCTCCACCTCCTCCCAGACTCTCAGCCACATCCTCTGTGAGCTCACTTCCAGCTTAGGCAATTAGCAAAGCGCCTTCTCCCCGCCGCCCTCCACCCGCCCCCGCCCCCCTCCCTCCTGAGTCCTCCGCGAGCTCCCTTTTCGCTTTGGCAATTAGCAAAGCCCCTTCTCTGCCCCGCCCCCGCCCCCTCCCTCCTGAGGCCCCGCCCTGGCTGGGGCGCGGGGGAAGCCCCGGGGGCTGCAAGCTTGACCAGCGCTGGCGCTGGGCAGCCTCCTAGCCTGGCTCCTTGAGCGGGTGTCCACCCGCGGCCTGGCTGCAAAAAGATCATTAGTCCTGTTAACCCTGGCTGCACTCTCCCGTCAGTTTGCTGGCTTCCTGATTGCGCCCAAAGCCAGGAACCAGCTTCCCCAACACAGGCCTGGGCTGAGATGCCTGCCCAGGATCTGTTTGAGCAGTCTACTCATCTCCAGGCAGGGATGGCACTTCCACATGGATGTTTGGGTTTTTTTATTGTTTTTTGGTCATTGGTTATTATTACATGACCTCCAGGGTAGGTGCTCCACAAAGGGAGTGAAAACAGGATGCATGATATACCCCTCACCTCCCATGCTGTCTTTCTCTTAAATAATAAGCACTGCTGAACTATCTTAGATTCTGTACCTTCTCTCCAGCCATGAACCTATCACTGTCTTTAACTCTTGAAAACTTCATTAGACAAATTAATGTGGTGAAGGAAGCAATATGAGAAAGCCTATTAATCTGATGAGCATGGAACTGAACAAACCCTATAGATACTTTCCCTTTGATTTCTAGCCTATCAATACCTACAGTGAGTCACATACACTCAAGATTATTGTTTTTATTGTATACTTCATATATTCATTGATTTTGGACTCGTTATCATTTCGTTGAAGTGTTAAACTATGGTAATAAACAAACTTTTAATTAACTTTTCCTCCTATGATACAAATATAACTTGCACTTGAGCTTTAGCTAATTTTATGTTCTAAAATTGCCAAAACAAAATGATCAAGGTTTCTAGATTATTTACTACTATATAAGTAGTAAATAAGTATTTTCTACTATATAATATTGTTCTATCTCTTCTGTATAAAGAAAATGAATGCTTGGGGCTCTTGGGTGGCTCAGTGTGTTAAAGCCTCTGCCTTCTGCTCAGGTCATGATCCCAGAGTCCTGGGATAGAGCCCCACATCAGGCTCTCTGCTCAGCAGGGACCCTGCTTCCCTTCCTTTCTCTCTGCCTGCCTCTCTGTCTACTTGTGATCTCTGTCTGTCAAATAAATAAATAAAATCTTTAAAAAAAGAAAATGAATGCTTGATAACTAAATGAATGCTTTACTGAACAAATTAAATATGGCAATGGCATTTTATTTTATCATGCTTCACATATTAAACTATAATATTATATCACTAGTCTACAAATAATCTACTCGCATAGTCATTTGGAAGCTTTTAGCAAAAGAATTCTTCCTCCTGATTGTAGTATAAAAGCCACAGAAATATACAGAAGACTCCTAGGATAGAAAGTTAAATCCAGTTATCCGTGATGCCTTGAGGAGGACCTGACCTATGTATGTCCTGGGATGCACTAGTAACTGTTACATGTGATAGGATTATATTTAATATATACAGTTTCATTTACTTCACAAAGGACATATAAATTTGAGAATAAAATATTTGATGAATCTATAAAGTCTATATCTATTTGTAACTAATGTGGTAGAATTAAGATGTTAATTTGAAAAAAAATTCATTGAACACATACACATATTCAATTGTTTTTATATATATAAACAGCATTATTTATTTATGTAAATAAATGCATTGTCAGTAAAATCCATTTACTTATCAATCATAAGGGTAATTTTAAGTACTAAGAATAAGAAATATGTGAAAAGATAAGTGTTCAAGAGTGCAGTTTGTGGTAATTAATACAATATGATAGGCTCATAAAAATGATATATTACTTGAACTTAAAAGCTTCTATAATTAAGCGATGACCACTTGAAATTTGTAATTAGTCTTGCTGCAGTTTTTCCTTGCACTTATTGCCCTTCCCCAGAAGTTCATTAAGAATTTCTGTGAATGTCCTTATGTTTAATCTCATTCATAGATTCCACTGCTGCTCACAGAACAAAGCCAAAAAGAGAGGTAACTCTATGTGGCACTCCATCCACAAGCAATACATTCATAAATAATTAAAAAGCTCTCTACTTCATTTGTTACCCATTCAGCTGATAATTTAAATGAGTAACTGAGGCCATTTTATCAGCACTTTTAATAGAATGCGACTCAGAAACTTCACAGTGTTATTTAAGAAGAAATGCTCACGTGTTAAGGTTTTTATTTTTTTAAATCAACAAAATAATTTTCAAATATTAAAAGCAAATGTCTCCTTTTCCTCCAAGTTTCCTTGCTATGTCAAAGTTACAAATAAATACATTAAAATCGTATTTTGAGTAGTAGATAAAAACAAAAGTTTTGAAACTGTGGGTTCAGTGTCTGGGTTAACTTGTATAAATATCTGAACTCAATGTATTTAGACTTTATTAGATTTTTTTTAGACTATTTAAAAATACATGCTGAGATAATGACAACATTATTTTATTCATTTTAATAAAAAAATTATTTTATTTAATTATGTTTAGATATTTATTTTTTAAATTAATGATTTAATATTTAATAATCTAAATTTGAAATATTTTAAATTCTAAAAATATTTATTTAATTAAATTGATATATTTAATATAAATATTTAATAAATTATTTAGTCATTATTATAATTATGCAATACATTATGTATTGTGTAATAATTGCATTTTAATAAATAAATAAATGTATTATTTACATTATTTTATTTTATTTTATTTTATTTTATTTACTTGACAAAGAGAGGGAGAACGCAAGCAAAGGGAGCTGCAGGCAGAAGGAGAGGGAGAAGTAGGCTCCCAGCTGAGTAGAAAGTTCAACCTGGGGTTCCATCCCACGACCCTGGGATCACCACCTGAGTCGAAGGCAGATGCTTAAGTGACTGAGCCATCCAGATGCCCAAGGCTTTGTATTCTTCGCTTCTAAATATTGATGCTCCTTCATCTCTGGAGTTAGTAAATTGATGTTGAGAATTCATATCAAAGAATTGATAGTAGCTGTTAAACAGAAACATGTAATTTAGGGGAAAAAAAAGAACAGAAGGAAGAGAAAGGCCAAAAGTCAAAAGCACATTAATATAAAATTTATTTATTTATTTATTTATTTATTTTTAAATTTATTTTATTTTATTTTATTTATTTGACAGAGAGAGATTACAAGTAGGCAGAGAGGCAGGCAGAGAGAGAGAGAGGAGGACGCAGGCTCCCTGCTGAGCAGAGAGCCCGATGCGGGACTCGATCCCAGGACCCTGAGATCATGACCTGAGAGAAGGCAGCGGCTTAACCCACTGAGCCACCCAGGCGCCCTAAAATTTAATTAGATAAAAAAGCTGATATTCCTGAAGGGGGCTAATAAAAGAGCTGCAAAGAGCTGATAGGATTAGGAAAATTGTCCACTCCTGGTCATTTCATAATTTTAAACTATTCCTTATTAATAAATATACTTAGTTCCAGAAACACAAGCACATAAGAACATTTCCACCAAGTTTCCTCTAACAGCATTTACAAATTAGACGTTCAAACAATGCAGTTCATTACATGTTGCATCTGTATCTTAAAGTTTAAACACATTCTGTGACACATTTTCCAACAATTAAAATTAAAAAATATATATATACATATATATCTATGTATATATATATATACCTTATCCCTAAATGGAAAAAATATATATATAGAGAGAGAAACCTTATCCCTAAATGAAACCTTTCTTTGTTTATTAGATTAAATAGGTAAATTAGCAACAACAACAAACAGCTAATATTATAGAGGTAGGAACAATTTACCTTTTCATTCATTGCTATTTTCTAAAAATTCCTATTTTATTTTTTTCTCAAGTCTGTCATAATAATTTTCTAAATCTCCTGCCTTATTCAATTTTTTTCTTTTAGTGGAAATCTCTATTTCATATTTATTTTCTCTTCCTCCACTCTTTGCTCTAATAATTCAATGTATTATTAGATTTTCTGTTTTTCTCTTTATCCAGATATATCTTTTCTTTCTTTTTTTCTTTTTTAAATAATTTGATTTGCTGGCATTTTACATCAGTACATGCTTTCTTATGGATGTTAGAAATGTCTGTGGAACTACTAGAAGAATAAACTTTTTTACCTTTAAGAAGTTTACAGTCTAGAGTGCCTGGGTGGCTCAGTTGGTTAAGTGTCTTCCTTCAGCTTAGGTCATGATGCCAGGGTACTAGGATCCAGTCCTGCATCAGCTGCCTGCTCAGCAAGGAGTCTGGTTCTTCCTCTCCCTCTGCCCCTCCCTCTCTCTCTCTAATAAATAAATAAAATCTTTAAAAAAAAGACTTACTGAAATCTGAGACTGAATTACTAAATTCAGTCTTAATAGAAGACAGCTACACAAAGCAATAATCACAACTGGAAAATTTAGCGAGATCATGGTTTAACATTTTTGGTTGACACAGGACCTCTTTCAGTAACAACTTTCCCTAAATATCAATTTCTTTTTAAGGCAAAAAATTTTGACAAGAAATCCAGATCCTTCTGATCATTTTCATATCAATTTAAGGTGACATCCTCAGAGTATATAATCAAATATGTAATTATTCTATCTGTTGCCTTGTATATTGCCTGTATCTTTTTCAGACTCAAAGTTCCATTGAGGTAGAGTTTTTTTTTTTTTTAAGCAGAGATTTTTAAAGTGTTTGATATATACAAGATGCTTAATAAGTGTTTACAAAGCCTATGTATTACAGAAGCCTTAAACAGGCTTTAAAATAATGTAGGTGATATTAGTGGTCATATCAAACAATTTTTAGGTTTCAGTCATGTAAATAACTACATTTCTCAGAGACAGAGAAACATACAAATGATCTGGGTCCAGTAGGATAATGCTAGCATGTGTTGTAAATTCTTTTATATGACCTTATTCTTGCAAGAATTGGTTATGTGGCAGAAAAAAAGGTATCACTATCTTATACTTTATTATTTAAAGAGATTTATGGAAGTCTTAATTTCTTACACTACCCCTTTGTTTCAGTGGACCCAATTTCCGTGGTAATGGTGAGAGGAAAGTAGGCAATTTAGGCAGCAGCCAAAATCACCTACAAGGCACTATAAAATAAGGCTTGTTCTAGATCATGGGTCTGTCCAAAGGGGAATGTTAAGGGGTAGAATGGATGATGGATGCATTGTGGACTTATAACTTTAAGATTAATACTGTTATGCCCCAATAATGGGTCTATGATTAAAGGAGCGAGACTGATGTAAAGCAAAGGTCAAGCAAAGCTTTATTTCATGCCAAGCATCAAGAATCTAACCAAACGTTCGGGGCCACACCTCTTATGAGAGAAGGCAACCCTTTGCTGTTTCACAGTCTAGCTTTTAAGGGCAAAGGCCATGCAGTCAGGCCTGGCCACGCACAGGTGACCAATGAGATTTTAACACACACAGGAAACTCCACAGTGAGGCTAGGTGACCAATTGAGGTTCAATTTACCCTAGTATAGACATTTGACCCAGCCTATTACACCTTGATTAGGATTGGTGCAAAAAAGGTTCCCAAAGGGCGGAGGAGTGGGGCATACTCCTTAGTATCTAGGGAGACAATATGCAAACACCGCCCCCCTCCCGCTGATTGATGTCTCCACCTGGCCTGACCCACCCTTGTATATGGGCTTTGTTACCTGGAGCTGATTTCCAGGACTTGTTTTTAAGTGAATCCCCTGGGGGAAGGGGAACAAGGACAGTTTAAGGGTTAACCTCAATGAAAGCCTCTTGCTAAAAGATAAAAATATAAAATAGGTCCTTACATTACAACAACTCAGTAGGGAAAGTCCCAGTGTGGTGATAAAAGAAGTGAGGTAACTTGCATTGCACATTTTTTTTTAAAACGTGTAAGTTGTATTTTTCCGTGCCATTACATCATACTTTATCTTCATCTCTGTCTACTAGTTTAAAACTAGTTAAACAAACTCAACAATTTTTTAAAAAATATTTTATTTATTTATTTAAGAGCAAAAGCCAGAGAGAGAGAGAGAGAGAGCATGAGCAATATGGGGCTCGATGCCAGGACTCTTGAGATCCTGATCTGAGCCAAAGGCAGACACTTAACTGACTAAGCAAATGAGACTCCCACAAACTCTACAATTTTATAAAATTTTTATTTGTTGGGGTGCCTGGCTGGAACAGTCAGTAAAATATGTAAATCTTGATCGTGGGGTTGTACGTTTGAAATCCACCTTGGGTGTAGAGGTTTTATTTAAAAATAAAATCTTTAAAAATTTTTTTTCATTTTTTTATTTAAGCCATTGTATGGCAGTGTTGATTACTATATTGTACACCTGAAAGTAATATTAACCTTATTTTAACTAACTACAATTTAAATAAAAACTTTAAAAATAAAATAAAAATAATAATCATAAAAATAAAAAAGAGGAAAAATTATTTGGCAGGCAATTTTCTTAATTGCATTATTATTTATTATTATCATAGTCTGTGTGTGTCGGTGGGAAGTGGCTGGTATTACAGTGAGTTCCATATCTGTGTTACACTGAGGTCCATGTCTGTAGTCAGTCTTTTTTTTCTTTTAGTTTATTTTCAGGGATCCAAAATTCATTGTTTATGCACCACACCCAGTGCTTCATGTAATAAATTCCCTCCTTAATACCCACCACTGGGCTCACCCAACCACCTGCCACCCTCCTCTTCAAGACCCTCAGTTTGTTTCTCAGAGTCCACAGTCTCTCATGGTTTGTCTCTCCCTCCGATTTCCCCCAGCACACTTCTCTCCATCTCCCAGTGTCCTCCACGTTATTCCTTATGTATTGAGTCTTATAAAAACTTTTATTTCTTTCCCTATTCTGCTTTGCATATGCTTACCTTAGATGTTAAAATGTTATAAACCTCTCCTGCCTGGTCCATTTTCTCTCTCTTCTCTCATGATTTCTCATGCTCTCCCTGCCAACCCCACATGCCTTACAATATCTGGATATGACTAATTTCTTCCTGAGCTACTTTATTCTACTCTGCCATATGGTTGCCCTTCCATCTTCTGTACCATAACTTCTATCCCCTGCATTTGTGCTTTAACAATACCTAATTCTTTTCACTACATCTGTATCTTTGAGGTCAATACTCAGTAGTGCAATCGCTGGGTCATAGGCTAGCTCTATTTTACTGGAAAGAAGGGCCATATGCACCCCAGTGTTCATAGCAGCAATGTCCACTATAGCCATTCTGTTGAAAGAGTCAAGATCCCCTACAACAGACAAACGGATAAAGAAGATGTGATCCAAGGATACAATGGAATATCACTCAGCCATCAGAAAGGATGAATACCCAACTTTTGCATCAACATGGATGGGACTGTAGGAGATTATGTTAAGTGAAATAAGCCAAGCAGTGAAAGTCAATCATCATATGGTTTCACTTATTTGTGGAACCTAAGGAATAGCATGGAGGACATTAGGAGAAGGAAAGGAAAAATGAAGTGGGGGTATTGGAGGGGGAAATGAAACATGAAAAACTATGGACTCCAAGAAACAAACTGAGGGTTTTAAAGATGAGAAGGATGTGGGGATGGGTGAGCCTGGTGATGGGTATTAAGGAGGGCACATATTGCATGGGGCACTGGGTGTTTTACACAAACAATGAATCATGGAACACTACTTCAAAAACTAATGATGTATTGTATGGTAACTAACATAACATAATTTAAAAAAAAAAAGGAGGGGGACAATACCTAACACTCAATCTTTGCTAGTTTCTTGTTTACCTCCTTTTAAGAGTAAGCTCATTAGTGTTTTTTTTTTGTTTTTTTTTTTTTGTCTCAACTAAAAGAAGAAAAATAATACACATTATTTTGAAAACTTTTTGAACAGTGTACAAACGTTAGTCAAGTCCACAATGTCTCATCTCTTCTTCCTCCTAACATGGCTAAGTTGAAAAACCCTTTATCTGGGAAAAGATCATTGTCCAGCCACCTTGTGTAAGATTTTGGCTTTAGGTTAGATTATCCTTTCTTTCCTTTTCTGAAAATAAGTTGAAAATATTAATAGCCTCAGTTTTTCTTCCAAAATATGACTGCTTCTTTACCAAGTGCAAAAGCAACCCATTTTGACCATAGTAAACAGCTTGGACCTACTTTTTTTGGCTCACTGTTTTAGTGAGACAAGTGGAGTGAAGATGACACACCATTTCCAAATGTATTAATAATTGGTAGACCATACTTCTAAATTGAAGATTTGTTGCCATTAAACTATGACCAGACTCGCTATAATTACAGAGGTAAATTCTTTATATTTACTATATTTGAAATTACCATATAATACCAAAATAAAATTATGATTATGTGAAGAGTCTGTAATATTAAGAAGATGACTTTGAAATGATTGCTTATCTAAATGAAATTTCCCATTTTATAATCTTGTATAAGCTTCCGTTGTCATTTCCTATTTAAAATCTATTAGAAGGCACTCTTATTTTCCCTTAAGTGGGAAGTCAAATGTGGAACAAATTCATCCCAAAGGAACTGATTCTATGTTCCACTGAAGACAAGGTGGCTTCCATGTGGCATTTTGCCTCTTGCATATTGTTCATCTCCTACAACAAATGGGGGTATGCTCTTTAGTAAACTAATTCAACTCAATTAGAGACATTGTCTTCAAGGGATAACATCATAGAGACTAGAATCAGAATCATACTTTTGGGAAAATTGGGCCCAGGATTTTTGTTTTGTTTTGTTTTGTTTTGTTTTAAGATTTTATTTATTTATTTGACAGACAGAGACCACAAGTAAGCAAATAGCGGGGGGGGGGGGGGCGTGGGAAGCAGGCTCCCTGCTGAACAGAGAGCCTGATGCAGAGCTCGATCCCAGGGCTCTGAGATCATGGCCTGAGCCGAAGCAGAGGCTTAACCCACTGAGCTACACAGGTGCCCCTGGGCCCAGGTTTTGATGGCTTCTTTCCTCAATCTTATAAAACCTATTTGAACTCTACTGGATGCCAGAACTGCTTAAAAATATTTGGTCCCTTGTAATTTTAACCTTCCAGTATTCAATGCACCTGATCCATGTAATATCCTATAGTATTTTTGTCAAATGAAGACTCTCAAAGTGTGTTTCTTGGGAGACACTTTTCAATTGGTTGCTTACATTTCTGCATTTATTATTTGTTCTAGGCCATCCTTTGAAGATGGTTGTATTGAATAGACTTGGAAGACAGAAATAGTATCTTTTTTTTTAACTTAACCTGTTGTGTTTGCAAATATTATCTGCCTCTGTTTTGATTCTTCTTGTGGGAACTGAGGCTCAGAACTGATATATAACACCCATCCCTACACACACACAAACACACACACACACACACAAACACACACACACACAAACACACACACACACACACACACACACACACAAATAATGTTAATATTCTGGCTACCTCTATTGCTGTGAATAATAAACTATATTATTTCTGAAACATGAGTCTGCGTCTTCTATCAACACCCAAGAAACTACGGCAGACTCATACACCAGCTTTCAAATAAGGGAAAATAATTTCAGATGCTTTATATTTTTTGATAGTGTTACCTACTTCCGAACATATGACTGAGCACATATAAAGCTGGAGCCATGACCATTTAGAGCTTCTTCTGTGGAAGAACTATGCATTCACTAGTAAACAATAGTAGTTTCATCATTTTTTTTTTCCTCCTGGACACCATTTCCTCTCTCAAACTGTTGCTCAAATTGGATGGAGTCTAAGGTCCTTTGAGGAAATTTTTGTTTAATGATTCAAAATAAAATAGGAAGAGTCTAAAGTGCTAAAAATACTTCTAGATAAAAGGTATAAGATCATGCCAGAAAGGATAGTAATTTTATCTAACAACTGCCTGTTCACCCCTTTTTTGTTCATTAACTAATCTCCAAATTCCTGACTAAATCCCTTTTGTAAGCCAGAATGTGAGCTAAAAACTGGGATTTTAAAAAATGTTCATTTGAAATCCAGTTAGTTAACATATATGGTTGTATTAGATTCATGTGTACAATATAACATATAGCACTCAGTGCTCATCATGACAAGTGCTCTAATTAACCCCCATCACTTATTTAATCCATCACTCCTTTCAGATCCCGTCAAGTAACCATCAGTTTGTTCTCCGTAATGAAATGTCTGTTTCTTGCTTTGTTTCTCTTTCTATGTCTTATTATTTCCCCTTTGCTTGTTTGTTTTGTTTCTTTTATTCCATATATGAGTAAAGGTATTTGTCTTTCTCTGACTGACTTATTTCACTTTTAGCATTATACTGTCTAGTTCCAACCATGTTATTGCAAATGGCAAGATTTCAGTCTTTTTTATGGCAGAATAATATTCCATTGTATATACATACCACTTATTCTTTATTTATTCATCAATTGATGGATACTTGGGCGCTTTCCATATCTTAGCTTTATAAATAATGCTGCTATAAACATAGGGGTGCTAGCATCCCTTTGAATAAGTTTTCTTATATTCATTGGGTAAATACACACCAACAGGTTTGTTGGATCAAAAAGGACTTCTATTTTTAAATTTTATGGAAATTCCATACTGTTTTCAAATATGGCTGTATCAGTTTGCATCACCACCAACAGTTCACAATTGTTACTTTTTCTTTTTTTTTTTAAGATTTTATTCATTTGACAGAGAGAGATCACAAGTAGAGAGAGAGAGAGGAGGGAGCAGGCTCCATGCCTGGCAGAGAGCCCGATGTGGGACTTGATCCCAGGACCCTGAGATCATGGCCTGAGCTGAAGGCAGAGGCTTAACCCACTGAGCCACCCAGGCAGCCCCCACAAGTGTTACTTTTTCACATCCTCTCCAACACCTTTTGTTTCTTGTAGTGTTGATTTTAGCCATTCTGACAGGTGTGAGGTGGTATCTCTTTCTAGTTTTGCTTTGCAATTTCCTGATGATACATGATGATGGACATCTTTTCATGTATCTACTGAACATTTGAATGTGTTCTTTGGGGAAACACTTGTTCATGTCTTCTATCCATGGTTTTATTGGATTATTTGTTTTTGGATGTTGACTAAAAACTGGATATTAAGTAACACACAAGACAGGTTTCCTTGAGCTTAAATTTTATTTGCATGAGTATCATTAACAGGAAAAAATATGCATATGGGTATGTACAAGTGTGTTTATGTATACATCTATCTATCTATCCTCTATCCCATGTCTTCTAATTGTGGTAAATCCTGTAAGGTGGGGAATGGGATAGTCTGAAGAAATATGCTTCTGGATATGCTGGGTAAGCAAATTTAATTGCACTCAGATGCATTGGATATAAGTGAATCACTCAAATGAGTTATTTAATATTATATAGAAACAAATTAAAAGTTTATGTAGTTGAAAATAATAGGTAGTTAAAATAATTTTTTTGTTTGTTGTTTTTGTGTCTTTTTTTGTTTATATATACTATGGTGTGAATGTTTATGTCTCCCAAAATCATATTATGAAATCTAACTCTGTAAGTGCTAGTATTAAAACATAGGGGCCTTTGGGAGGTGATTAGGTCATAAGTGGGATTACAGTCCTTTTAAAGGAGACCCCAGAGAGTTCTCTTGATTCATTCATCATGTACGTTTACAGTGAGAAGATAGCCATCTATGAGGAAGTGGGCTCTCCCTGGATCTGCCCATTCCTTAAACTTGAACTTCTCCATTCTAGAACTGTGAGAAATAAATTCCTGTTCTTTATAAGCTATTAAGTCTATATCATGTCCGTTATAGCAGCCTGCATGCAGAAGGACACTATGACCTAAAATGAGAGCAATAAATATAAAGTTTCAGTAAAGTCAGTTGGTACAATGTTTTTTTTTTTAATTAGAGAAGACATGCTGCTTCATGTTAAACCTTGATATTGTATATGTTTCTTGAAGGGCCACTTCTTACTCCTTTGTGTGTTTTCCACAAAGTCCAGGATGATGCCTTACATAAAGGTAATATTTTATAAATACTGTTGGAAATATATACTTCTCTAAAATCTTATTTTGCCTACAGATTACTTGGATCCACTTTGCCTTGTGTAGAATATTTGAAATATATTAAGAACAGAATGTCTCTCTAAATAACATTTAGAATCATCATTAGTTTATGACTCCTGACTGATTTGTTTATGCAGTGATACTTACTGCAAGAACACTGAAGTTTGTAATATAATTTTGAATTAATCACCAAGCTAGTTTATTTTAACTTATGAAAAAATAATTTCTCATGTTGGTTTAATTCTGCTCTTATGTTGTGGTCATGACATTTTCATTAAAATAAAGTAGAAAATAGAAGTAAATAATAAATGAAAAATAAAAATTAAAAAATTAAAAAATAAAAGCAAATCTCTTGTGAAATGTTAAACTTTTCTTACTTATTTTGTTTTGCTTTTCTTCTACCATGCTGGCAAAGCTGTATATTGCAGATAGGTACAATTTTCTAGGTGCTAGGTTTGTTACTTTTGCTAAAATTTTCAAAATATAAGGAGTTGAATAGTCATGGATTGTTTATTAAACTCCTTATCTACACATATAAAAATAAAACAATGATGGTGACCTGGGTATTTCTAAAATTGTATTCTGTTTTTCCATATTATGGTTTACAATGTAATTAATAAAGATTCTGCATATATTAACATCATCCCATTCTATCTCATCTGTATGTCCATACAGAGCATGTATGATTTCTATTCATTGCTATGTTGTGGTGAAGAGATTGTCTGAAGTAGCCTATATTTATGCAGGTAGATCTTAAGCTACGGTGCTCTTGTTTATTTGCTTGTTCGTGATCAGTATGTTTGAAAGATGGTAACTATTGCATCAGGTGTGACGATTAAAAAATATTATTGGTGCCTGATACACTGTGATAAAATAGGTAAGTCAATTCATAATTTGTTAATTAAATTAGAAAAGAAATTCCTTTGGATTTGTTCTTTATTAAGAGTTTTTTTTTTTTAACGAATGCCTTGGGATGTTTTTTTGTGTAATATATATCACATGCCTCAACCTTTAAATTTGAATGTAGAAAAGAGTTATCAGAATGAGCCTAGATAATATTGTTATGGGGGCGCCTGGGTGGCTCAGTGGGTTAAGCCGCTGCCTTCGGCTCAGGTCATAATCTCAGAGTCCTGGGATTGAGTCCCACATTGGGCTCTCTGCTCAGCAGGGTGCCTGCTTCTTCCTCTCTCTCTGCCTGCCTCTCTGCCTACTTGTGATCTCTCTCTGTCAAATAAATAAATAAAATTAAAAAAAAAAGAAAACATTGTTTTGAAATATTTTTGTTCTGTTGTATTATGTTAACTTAGGAAATAATGGTAGTTATTTTTATTAGCATTTCCTACTTTCCACATGCCCTTACAGATGAGATATCATGTTTTTCCTACTCTTTTTATCGTGGTTGTTATATTCTTCATGATCAATAACAATCAATGAAAATTCCTAACATTAATTTTCTTTGGGAAAGTGATATTTTAGCAGGAATCCATGACCTAAAATTTTAGCTGTTGTTCTTCCAGGAGATGAGACTATCAATGTTCCCGAAATTTCAAGAAATAGAACTTATTAATTGTGTTGGTTGATGTTTATTGTCTCTGAACTTAGAGGTGCATAATTCAATTTAAAATTTATTTTGGGGGCGCCTGGGTGGCTCAGTGGGTTAAAGCCTCTGCCTTTGGCTCAGGTCATGATCCCAGGGTCCTGGGATCGAGCCCCGCATCGGGCTCTCTGCCTAGCAGGGAGCCTGCTTCCTCTTCCCTCTCTCTCTGCCTGCCTCTCTGCCTACTTGTGATCTCTATCTGTCAAATAAAATAAATAAAATCTTAAAAAAAACGGAGTGGACCTTATGGGGGTGCTTATCTGAAATTGAGGGACATTATAAAAAAATAAAAAATAAAATTTATTTTGAATTGAAAACAAGATCTTACTGAAGTTTAGGCATCCCACTTTATATCAGGCCTCCAGTACATTCTAATTTATTTATAGAAAATATCATAAACATGAATGACACTTTTCCTATTGCATTTATATGAAACTGCAATGACTCAAAGATGTCAGATCAGAAAAGCACTACCTTTCTATAATTTCTGTTTCTTAGGAGGAATGGATATACCATTTTAGCTCAATTATCCAACAGTATTCAAAACCACCATGAATTTTAAAACATAGTTATTACACCCTAAAAATCAAGTATGAAAATGTATAAACAACCAAATCTCTATCTGTAAATGAAATACTCCCACACAGACGGGTTTTAAAACTTTCTAACTTAAGGAATTTGATAGCACAGACTCAGGGTAGTAGTTTCAGTGCCTACAGTATACTTTCAGGGAGAGAGTAATGTAAGCTCTGAGTCACTATCTGCCTAGAGATGACCTAATAGTGGTTCTGGCATTGTTTGTTTGTTTTTGAAAATACGTTCCTGGGCGTCATTCAGAAAATGCAGAGTTTGGCATCTATATAAATTAAGGATGATCTTTTTGAACTTTTGTCTTTCATTACATCAAATTAACATAATTGTACAGAAATTCCACTAAATTAAGCATTGTTAGGAAATGTGTAAATTGGAGCTACTCAAATTAGTTGCTCTTTGAACTATGTGCTGTTGGTTCAGGATTAGATAAGGATTTTGAAGGCAAACCTAAATCATTGCTTCCTTTTTTGAGAGATTCTCAGCATATTTTCTTAAAATTAGCTGAAATAAACAATGTGTTTAGTCGCAAAGTGATTTGCATTTTTGCACAAACTCCCTATCTCCTTGAGAATTATAACAGATATTTCATGAAACATCATTGATCTTTACTTTGTTACACTGCTGTAAAGTACATTTAGAGTTGCCAGTTAAAGGTGTTAGTGTTGAGATGAAATGTCATGCATTTTTCTTCACTTCCATGCCAATGAACACAGTAAATTATTAAGACACAATGAAGAAAAAAAAATTGACAATGAGTTCCAGATTTTAAAAATCACTTGCCATTCAATCCAAATTGTGAGTTTGATCAGTTACCGAACACTTTATAATGCACCCCCGGTAATTTTACAGAGATTACTTTTTTCTTACCAATTCTTGATTATTCTGTCTTGCAATGCAGAGAAAGCTAACTAATTTAAAATAAACTTCCGTTAATTTTGATTGTTATAAACTTAAAATTGACTAATTTCCATATACAGAGTTTAAAATGTTCACAATTTACATTAAATATATATTCTGTGTATACCTTGGAAAAATTATACTGAAAATTGAAATTAAAATGATGTTGTATATAGCTGCAAGAAGCCGCCTGTCCCATTTCATCTTACTATATAAGTTGTGTCAGGTAATTTATAAAATCCCTGCTGCATAACAAATCTATTTTTTGTTGGAATGGGTAGTAATGTTTCTTCTTATTTCGAAATAAGAGTTGGTCTATGAGTGCCTCTGCAACTGTATTTTTCCTAAGTGGCTTCATGGTCCTGAACTGAGAAAGCTCAGAGCATTAAACATCAAAGTAATATATTTTGACACAATTAGACATCAAGGAAATGCAATTAAAATGACACTGAGAGGGCGCCTGGGTGGCTCAGTGGGTTAAGCCGCTGCCTTCGGCTCAGGTCATGATCTCAGGGTCCTGGGATCGAGTCCCGCATCGGGCTCTCTGCTCAGCAGGGAGCCTGCTTCCCCCTCTCTCTCTCTGCCTGCCTCTCCATCTACTTGTGATTTCTCTCTGTCAAATAAACAAATAAAATCTTTAAAAAAAAATGACACTGAGATATCACTACACACTTACCAGAATGGCTAAAATAAAATATAATGACAAGCCCAAAAGAAAAAAATATACCATTTGATGATACACAATGGCAAGTTGTACCATAACTTAACCATCTCAGACTAGTGTAGTGTTAAATTTGTTTTTCTAAGCCATGTTTTGGGTCACTTACCACTTTTCAAGGATATAAAGTGCTATCATTTTACTTAAAACTGTGAAATTTGGTCAGATTTAAATTTCAATTTATGTTAAAACATTCTGTAAACTGTGTTAGACTTTGACATTTGTTCCCTCAGTTCAGTGAATAACACTATATCATATTCTGAAAAATACGCTAATTTTTATTTTGAAAAATATCCCTTTTTCCTCTTATGGTAATTATTAATATGAATTAATAGTAGAATTTGATATGGTCCAATATGACCATAAATACTTTATAGTATATTATCAAATTTAATAATGAATATAATGTACTTCTTTGGACAATTTTTAAAGACCAGTCTACTCTTAAAACAAAAAAAATGGAGATGCACTTCTTTAGTTCACACAAATTTCATTTTATTATATATAACCTCAGATAAATTTCAACAAATCATAATTTATTAAAATCATGTCTACTTAAAAATCTCATAGAAGAGTTAAACCATCAAAAATAAAAATAAACACACACAACACACACACATCACCCATGTATTGGCAAATCACAATTGCTGTAACAATACATTAGGCATTCCACAGTTAAGGGCTATCAAAATTTCCATCAGTGACAAAAAGATTTGTATCCAAATGGACTGATTTTCCAGAATCCAAGAAAAAGTCTCCTAGGATTTATTTAAAGGTAAATATTTGAACAAATACTTCTTAAATTTAGGATATTCAGAACATACGATTAAAGAATATTTGCAGTGCAGACTATATTCAATCCTTCCTTCAAAATGTGCCTTTGAGTACATAATTCTGTTTTCTCGATCTAAATTGAGCTGTCTTCCAAGGAAGTTTTCCAAAATGTGTGTCTCTGTGTGATAAATGTTCTAAGACCTAACATGCTTCATTGTATTTTTACTGTGCTCTCAAATTTAATCAATAATTTGGATTGATGTATAATACCTAGTTTCAAATATCTTTTCCATCTATAAAAACTCCCAGCTGTCTCTTTATATGCTATTACTATTGAGAATTGTGCTGTCAGTATTATTCTTGTACATTTTAGGTGATCTGTTCTTCTCTTGGGCATCATTTATGCTCTTCTCTGTTTTTGATATTCTTAAAACTCACCATAATGTATACGAGTGGTTTTTAGTGTGTGTAGTTTTTGTTTTGTTTTGTTTTGTTTCTGATATCTCGTGTTTGGCATCATTTTAAGTCTGGTATCTTTTATCTTTCTTTAATTCTCCAAAATTTATCTCAGTACTTATTTAAATATTTTCTTTATTTTTTTTTTTCTCTTCTGCTGTATTTGGGCAGAAGTCATTAATTTGTTTGTTTGTTTTTCCCAACTCATTTATTCATTTTACAGCTATATTCATCTTAGTCTCCATTTATTGTATTCTTTATTTCAACAATTTTCACTTAATTTATATTCACAGTATAGTATCTTTCTTTTCCTTGTATATGTATATCATTATTTTATCATATACTTTTAAGCTATTTTTTAAAATATTTTATTTATTTATTTGACAGTGAGAGATCACAAGTAGGCAGAGAGGTGGGCAGAAAGAGAGGAAGAGAAGCAGGCTACCTGCTGAGCAGAAAGCCTGATGTGGGGCTTGATCCCAGGACCCTGAGATCATGACCTGAACGGAAGGCAGCGGCTTAACCCACTGAGCCACCCAGGCACTCCTTTTAAGCTATTTTTTAAAAGTACAGTCATTCTTTTTTTTTTTAAGATTTTATTTATTTATTTATTTGACAGAGAGAGATCACAAGTAGACAGAGGGCAGGCAGAGAGAAAGAGAGGGAAGCAGACTCCCTGCTGAGCAGAGAGCCTGATGCAGGACTTGATCCCAGGACCCTGAGATTATGACCTGAGCTGAAGGCAGTGGCTTAATCCACTGAGCCACCTAGGCGCCCCTAAGCTATTTTTTTAATTCCTGTTCCCATAACACTTGGATTGGCATATAAAGTTAACCACATCATATTTTTTAGGTAAGTAATTGTACTTTTTATGTGCATAGTTATTTTGGTCCATGAGTTCAGCTCTTCTTAGGATCATCAAATCTCTGTAAAGTCTGGGTATGCTAGGATTTTCTAAGCAACAATAAAATACATTGAAACCTGGTAGCTTAATTATAATAATGTTTTCTTTCTCAATCATTCACAATAGTATTCCATTCTGAGTAGCTTCCTTCTATTTTGCAGCTATAGTGTTTGGAAAAACTTGAATTATGATATTACTGTGATAATGTGAATTAGTCAGGGTTTTTCAGAGAATCGGGAAGAGAAAAAAAGGAAGATATTCTCCAGGTCCAACTCTAGAAGTGACTATTAAAACATCTGTCCAAATTCAATTGAACAAAACTCAGAAATGCCATCTCCAGTGAAATACAAAAAAGATTATATATAGTTCTGGGCACACACATCTCATTTGACCCAATGATGTATATCAATGAAAGACTGAAGGCCAATCACCACTCCATGGGAGAATTTAAAAATAAATTTACTAATGAGGCCAAGAATTCAGAATCACAAATACTTCAGAACTAATAAAAACTGCCTTCACTTGATGTTATTCTATAAGATAAATCCTACGGTCAAGTTTCAATTTTAAATTCTTAAATCCTTATGAAGAAGCATCATTTGGAGGGAGCAGTTTTCATAATTTATCATCCATCAGCCTTTTTTAAAAGATTTTATTTATTTATTGGACACAGAGAGAGAGAAAGAGAGCGAGAGAGAGAGATCACAAGTAAGCAGAGAGGCAGGCAAGCAGGGAGGGAAGCAGGCTTCCTTTTGAGCAGTGCCCGATGTGGGGCTGGATCCCAGGACCCAGAGACCATGACTTGAGATGAAGGCAGAGGCTTAACCCACCACCCACGTGATGAGAGAGCCACTCAGGTGCCCCTCATCCATCAGTCTTAATTGATTGGAGGAAAATGTGTGGAGGAATAATGCCTTAGGGAGCTAATCTCTCTAAAGAATTTTCAAGTCTTTACCCCTTCAAGGTTTTGTACAGTTCTGATAGCCTCTAAACATCCAGCGGATTTCTACAGTGACAGGCCTGTTAAAACCTGTCTTCAAACCAGGAATAGAGCTTGAAACATACCAGTCAAGGGCAACTTTGAGTCTTTTAAGGAATTTATCATCATTTCTTTCTTTTTGGTTAATATCTGAAATAGTTCCATATTACACTTGCATAATTTCTCCAGAGCTGACTTTGAAGGAGGCATTCAGTTCCAGCTAGTTCCATATTTTGGCAAGAACTATACTTCTATATTAAAAAAAAAAAACATATTTTAGGGCGCCTGGGTGGCTCAGTGGGTTAAAATCTCTGCCTTCGGCTCAGGTCATGATTCCAGGTTCCTGGGATTGAGTCCCACAGTGGGCTCTCTTCTCAGCTGGGAGCATGCTTCCATTCCTCTCTCTCTGGCTGCCTCTCTGCCTTCCTATGATCTCTGTCAAGTAAATAAATAAAATTTTTAAAAAAACATATTTTATACCAGTTATTCATGTTTATTAACTAAGATATCACAATACAAATAATACAAACAGTTGCTCTTTATTAATACCTTCAACCAAGATCAAAAAATATGTCATATTTTCTCCAAAAATTTTATATCATCTGATAGGTCAGATATATATATAAAATTACATTTAAAGTTTAAAAAATATCAGCAAATATTTTCATTTAAATGCAAATTTGAAAAAAAATCTACTTTTCCAAACACGACTTTTTATCCTATTTATTTTGAATTTTGTCAACAACTGATAAAATGTTTAGCGAGACTATAAATGTTAGATCGAAAAAAATGATTAATAGATGTAGGTTCAAATTATTATGTTCCATTAAAAATGATTTAGTCTTTGATGAACATCTGTTTGGTAATATGTTGTATCCAGATATAGTAAATTAAAGACATATATAAAATTATAGGGAAATGACATCTTCCGTTCCATTATGAGTAGAGCTTTTAAAATGCTATTTGCCACAACCTGTCATCTTGTCATTATGTAGCATTATGTAGCAATTAAAAAATGTATACTCTTCACTTAGAAGTCTTTTGGAAATCTAAAATATGACTTTCTATGGTTTGTGTCTCCATATTGCTTTATTGCCAGTTAAAACAAATCCACATGCTTTGATTCAAAGGTAATAAATTCCTCTTATTTGGAAAAAGGATGTTTATTTTTGTTCTCTCACCCTTAGCAGGTGGTTTCATTTTAGCACACTTCAGAGTTATAATTTCATGCTTATTAAAAACATTTATTTTGATCTACATAGATGAATGAAACTTTTATTTTATTAAATTATTTGCCAAAAAATCTGTGAGTTTTTAAAATGTATTTCATTTGAAGGGTTATTTTAGAGCATTCAAAGAGGATCTAAGAGTGTGGTATTATGCAGTTTTTAAGTAGGTATGAAATGGTTAATTATAGGATTGTTTCTTTAGGCTTATGTATATTGTCCATTATATGCTATAAAATATTTTGAAAGTAAATTTAAAGTATGTTTTATGTAGTTTATTTTTTGGAAAAAATATTGAAATGACTTATGAAATTCAGTATACTCTCAACATTAATTTATTTTGAAATTTACCAGTTGTCTACTGAACTATTATATGGCAGATATTACTTCAGACTACACTGGTAAATGAAATACTTGGCTTTGTAGAACTTTTATTTTAATGGTTGAGACAACTCAAAGCTATAAACCTTAATAAAAATGGCATAGTGCATTCAAAAAGGAAGAGTACAATGGGGAAAAAGAAAAATTCGATCAGGGTGAGAAAAATCAAGGTTGCTAGGCAGGGGATGGGGAGTTAAATCTTTTAATAGAAAGATCAGGGTAGTTACAATGAAGCTGACAATTGAACAAATGTATGGAAAGGTGATGAATTTGCGCAGAACTATCAGCAATAAGGTCACTCCAGACAAAGGAATTGGCTATCTTGAAGGCCATAAGGTTGGATCATGCCTGGCATATCTGAGGAATAGCAAGGAGGCCACTGTGAGTGACTGAAGAGTAGCAGGGAAAGAGGTCACAGAGGTTAAATGAGTGGCTAGATCATGTAAAAGCTTAGAAGTCATTGTAAAACTCTGGCTTTTATATTTGGAAACTTACTGTGTGATAGAATTTCTGCTAATAACTGAGAGTTCAATTGTCCATAAACTTTCAAGGATTCTTATTCTAGTAAGACAGAATAAAGAGAAAGAGTTCATATTTTCACATGGTGTAACAAATGCTCGGAGATCCAAGTGTAGGAAGCTATGGGAGCACAGAAGAAGGCACTAAAATCACACCATATATTTGATGACTGTGACTATATATAAATTTGTATTTTCTAGATTTTTTGTAGTCATGGAATCACACAGTATATACTATTCATTGCCTGGATTTTCTTTTCTCAGCATCATTACTTTGAGAATCTCCAATTGTCTTTGCTCTATTGATGGACATTGATGAACATTTCCACTGTTTTCAATTCTTAAAAATAAAGCTGATATGAAATTCACATACAAGTCCTTGTATGAACATAGGGTTTGTTTTTCTTGGTTAAATGCCTAGAATAAAATGGCTATTTGTGTAACTGCAACATATTTTTCATTTAAAAATTTTTGAAACTATTTTCCAAAGTGGTTGTATCATGATATATGCCAACAACAGTTTAGATTTTTTGTTGCTTCTCAATCTAGCTCAGACCAAGTACAATTAGCCTTTATAATTTTAGCCATTCTAATAGATATGTAAGCATGTCTCATTATGATTTTAATTTGTATTTCTTTAATGTTTAAATGTTGAGAAATTGGCCATGTGCTTATAAGCCATCCATATACTTTTGGTGACATGTCTCTTCCATTATTTCCTTCACATGTAAAATTGGATACTCTGTTTGGTTATTAGTAAGGTTTTTTATTTTTATTCATTTTTAAATAATCAGAGTACATGTCCATTATCAGATATTTAATTTGCAAATCCCTTCTCCATCTTTATGGTTTCTCAATGGAGCTTTGATAGCTGTGTCTTTCAAGAAATATGCTACTTCTTTCCTGGTACACGGAGGTATGACTAGAACATTATCAATGTTGACCTTTGCAAAGAAAATCATGGCTTAAGATATATGTAGTCTGCAGTTGTTGGGAGTGTTCACCATCCTTGCCTCTAACTCATCTCTCACTGCCCACACATTCAGGTATAGGGGAATATTGATTGACAAAATATTAATTGCCAAATAACACTAGTTAGAGAATAAGAAAAATGCAGGCACCTGATTATATAATATTCCTTAAATAAAATGTGTTTTTATAAGTGCTATTGGAAGTAAATTCCTCAATACTTTAATCACACAGAATGATGGAATCCTAGATTTTTTTTCCTTGTATTTACTAAGAAAATGATCATGCCTCAAGAATATTAAAATGGAATAGGGAAAATTAAAAATTGCTTTAAGTCGATTTGCGTGTGTTGTGCGTATGTGAGAGAGAAAGTGAGAGAGAAAGAGAAAGAGAGAAAAAGAGAAAGGGAAAGACAGAGAGGTGGCTGCAGTGAATTGATTAGTTGGAGGATGGATTTTAAAATTTTGTCTTTTGCTTTCTACATTTCCTTTTCCTTAGGTTCAAGAGAACAATCAGTAATATCTCAGATGCCTGCTGGTAACATCAGCAGAAAGAGTTAGAGGTTCCTAGAAAATTAAAGAAGAGATATAGTTTTCCTGACATAAGAAAAGTCATTTTTTGTCCCCAGCTATTTTCAATGATCTATACCCCACCTGTGTACTTGCCCAAGCACACTTCTTCCAAAAATTCCTGGGAGGTTCTTACAAAGAAATGCAAAAACCTCACTCCTAAGGATTTTGAGGGAACAAGGCAATGGGAAAACTAACAGTCACCACCAGAGCAGGAAATAGCCTAAGCTATTGAGACAATAAATCAGTGGTAAAACTCCTAGTGCTATTTCAAAAGCAATCAAGGCCTTTCATTCCTTGTCCCAGAAAATGAGCCCAAGACCCCATCTAGTTTCTATCTGCTCTTGAAGCCTGCAGAGTTCCTTTCCCTTGTCCAACAGTTACCTCTGCTTTATTCTAACGTTGAAGTTTCTGCCCTCGGTGGAATACAAGCTTCATTCAGGTGAACATGCAATACATATTGCACAAATACATATGTGGATGTGCATGCATCCACAACCTTATGACCAACCATACACGGAATAATAAAACTCTCCCTTCTGAGTATTCATCTTAAATACTAAATAAAAATCTCTCTCCTGTTCAAACAGTCAAGGCTTTGGAACTTATTCCCTGTGATCTCCTTGTATGTTGTAAACAAAGATTCCTTTGTTTGACAACTCCACCTGTTTCTGTGATTCACCAAAGACTGACCTCAGTTAGTTCAGTTACTGTAATGTAATATCAAGCATATCTAGTTAGTTGATCATTTTGTTCAAGTCTTACATATCTTACCAATATGATGACCATTTGTCTATGTAATCTTAAAATAAGGGTGTTGAAATTATTTTCCATTTGTCGTCCAAGGTAGAAGTTATGATTTTTGTTCTTAGTTTTTCCCTATATATCCCCAAATCTGTTGTTACGTATTAAAATTCAAGAATTATTATACTCCCGGGGCGCCTGGGTGGCTCAGTGGGTTAGGCCGCTGCCTTAGGCTCAGGTCATGATCTCAGGGTCCTGGGATCGAGTCCTGCATCGGGCTCTCTGCTCAGCAGGGAGCCTGCTTCCTCCTCTCTCTCTCTCTCTGCCTGCCTCTCTGCCTACTTGTGATCTCTCTCTGTCAAATAAATAAATAAAATCTTAAAAAAAAAAGAATTATTATACTCCCTGATGAATTCATCCTTTTACTCTTCTGTAATTTTGACTTGATCTTTATGTCTAATAATGAAATTTGCTTTAAAATCACTTTTCATTATCTTGATATAACCACCAAAGTTATAGTGTGATTAGAGTTAATATAGCATATTTTTTCTTTTACTTTTTAAAGCACTTCTATATTGAATCCTGACAAAGAAACAAAACAACTTTTTAACTCTGGAAGAATCTTTCTAAATTATCTTTTTTTTTTTTTAATGAAGCAGTAGCAATTTTTGTTAAGGGACCTAAACTGAAAGTAGGTTTAGAAATTTATTTATTTTTTTATTTATTTAGTAAAAGATTTTATTTTATTTATTGACAGCAAGAGAGAGAGAGAGAGAGAGAAGAAGCACACAAACAGGGGGAATCATGTGCAAAGGGAGAGGAAGAAGCAAGCTCCTTGGGGTGCAAGTAGTCCCATGCAGGGCTGGATCCCTGTACACTGGAATCATGACCTCAGCCAAAGGCAAACATCTGCTTAAACAACTAAGTCATCCAGGCACCCCTAGAAAATTAAAAAAAAAAAAGACCTTTTAAAAACATTTTGTTTCTTTCTTGTTTTTTTTTTTAATATTTTATTTATTTGACAGACAGAGAGACAGGAAGAGGAACTATAAGCAGGGCAGAGGGAAAAGGAGAAGCAGGTTTCCCACTGAGCAGAGAGCCTGATGTGGGGCTCCATCCCAGGACCCTGGGATCATGACCTGAAAAGAAGGGACACTTCTTGGAGGAAGCCACCCAGACACCTCTTTTCTTTGTTTTTAATATATGGCAACTGATGCTTCCCAGCCACGAGGAGCATATTACCCATTGATTAAATCTCTGATAACAACCTATTTAAAAAGGTGTGTAAATATATACTTACTCAGATTTATACACTTTGTGTTTTCTTCATAGTTTGGGGCTGGACCCCATGGTCACAACACTGCTTCCAGTCTTTGCCTTCCCATCTTTTGATACCAGGTATTTGGTCAGCAAAGCAAATTAGTATCAAAATTAATAAGCCCTTGGCACCATATCTCTGGAGCAGGGCTTGCTCTTAGCCAAGGCCCAGAGCAGTTGACCTCCCCTCGCTAGTGCTATAGCCCCAAGGACTAGGTCCCTGCCACCAGAACTCAGTCTTACATGTTATGCTAAGCAGACAAAACCAAACCAGGAAAGCTCCAACAGCTTTCACTGGCATGCCTCATCTCCAACTCTCTCGACGTCTAGGCAGTACCAGATGACAGGGAGGGGTCTTGGTCCAACATATGGGAGGGAAGGAAGTAGCCACGAGCAAGTACCTGCCTCTCTGTTCCTTTCTTTCATGAGCAGGTTGTAAGGAGGAGGAAGAGGAAGGGGAAGAGAGGTGAACTTCAAGGGGTGAAGGCCTCAGGTAGGCAGCTGGCTCCTGCCAGTAGGAAAGGGACAAAGGAGAAGGCAGTGAGTCTTGCAGGGAGGGTGGGGGGTAAGGGTTACAGCTTATGACGGAATCTGGACAGGAGTAATAGGGATACTAGTCATTTGAGTCCACCATTGGCAAGCTGGGCTGGGTGTCAGGGCAGATAGGCCTCCCTGGGCAACGGCACATGAGAGAAGGTGGAATTCTTCTCTGAGGAGCAGGTGAAGCTTTGGGTGTTGGGAAAGCATAGACAGTATTGTTCCAGGGCCAAGGACAGGTCCGGGTACTCCTGGTTGGAGGTCAAGGCCACAGTATGATCCAGGTCTTCTACCAGCAGCTTGAAGGTACCACATGCCAGCCACCCCTCATTATTGTGTATAACTCTCTGGTGCACTTATTGGCTTATCCATCAAATGACTCCTTCAGCAGCTTGAAAACCACCTCCACAGGCACTCCAGGATATGGGAGGCTTCCAGAGTGAAAATTTTGCACAGGATCACCCCCAAAAGACCAGAAGTCACTCTGGTGGATGTAGATCTGGTCAAACATGGCCTTAGGGACCATCCACTTCACAGGCAGTCCACTGTTGGTTCTCATTTTATAGTAACTGATGTGGTGATATCTCTGGCAAGGCTGAAGTCTGAGATCTTCATCATGTTGTCCTTTGTCACCAGCACTTCCCTGGTGGCCAGGTCTTGGTGTATGCACTTCTTGGAGGCAAGGTACTCCATGCCTCAGGCTACCTGGTAGGCAAAGTATACCGGGTGCTTGGAGGAGAGTTGCTCTGCTGCATTGTGGCTGATATTGTAACAGTACTCCAGGTCAGGAGGCCTCTGGGCCTGCAGGTACTCCTGTATGTTGTCTTTGGAGGCATATTCCATGATAGTGTACGAAGGACCATCCTGTGTGCAGGACCCAGCAGGTTTATGGTGTCCTTGTGCTGTCCAATCATCTTCATCATCTCCATTTCTGAGATTAGGTTTGACAGGTCTTTCTCTGCTGCATCTGACTTCAACATCTTCACAGACACTTTAGTCAAATGGTTGGATTTGTCTTTGTCCAGCCCAATGGCCTCCTCCAACACCACTTGCCCAAAGTAGGCCTCTCTTAGGGGTCTGCCTAAACTGCCTACAACCAGCCTGCCTCAAGGCAGTTATGAACTCTAGATTATCCTCAAAAACATTAAACCACAAGCTAAAAATTCTCTTCACTAGGTCTCTGTCACAGGTCTAATTTTCTTATCTTTCATCATTTATCTTTTTCCTAATTCTTATTTTCAGTATAGTTTATTTGGCTTCCAGGTGTTTCCCCGGGTTTCTGTATGCTGTTTCATAGGGAAGAATTATCCTGTCATAAAATTATTTCTTGAGCATTCATTACATCTCTCAGTTAAAATGGGTTCTTTTATGGTTTTGATTCATTTGAGTTTTCTCAAAATGGGAAGAATTTTCAAAATGGTGTTTTCCTCAAGGTTCAGAGTATGTCTTAGCCTCATCTTTACTCTTTTTGAAATTCACTTTTCAAATTCTTGTCCCTCTTTTTATCTTTTTAAATTAAAATGTTTTATTTTTACTATTTTTTTATTTGAGTGTAGTTGATAGTCAGTGTTACATTGGTTTCAGGTTTTCAATATCTCCATACATTATTCTATGATCACTACAAATATAGCCGCCATCTGTCACCATATAACACTATTATAATATCATTGACTATATTCTCTACACTGTCCCATATCTCTTTTTAAAATCTCTGATTTTTATGTTTTCTGTTATTCCAGTTTTCGACCATCATTTTACTTGGTTACTTTAATAAAATATGCCTGATTACACACTCTATGCTGAAAACCATAGCATTTGATTTATAGTAGTCTTTTTCTTCTTCTTCTTCTTCTTCTTCTTCTTCTTCTTCTTCTTCTTCTTCTTCTTCTTCTTCTTCATTAACATATAATGTATTATTAGCCCCAGGGGTACAGGTCTGTGAATCACCAGGTTTACACACTTCACAGCACTCACCACAGCACATACCCTCCCCAATGTTCATAACCCCACCACCCTCTCCCTAACCTCCCCACCCCCCCCCAGCAACTCTCAGTTTGTTTTGTGAGATTAAGAGTCTCTTATGGTTTGTCTCCCTCCCGATCCCATCTTGTTTCATTTACTCTTTTCCTGTTCCCCAAACCCCCCACATTGCACCTCCATTTCCTCATATCAGGGAGATCATATGATAGTGCCTTTCTCTGGTTGACTTATTTTGCTAAGCATAATACCCTCCAGTTCCATCCATGTCAACGCAAATGGCAAGATTTCATTTCTTTTGATGGCTGAGTAGTATTCCATTGTGTGTGTGTATATATATATATATATATATATATATATATATATATATATATATATATATAATTCATTTGTTGATGGACATCTATGTTCTTTCCATAGTTTGCCTATTGTGGATATTACTGCTATAAACATTTGGTGCACGTGCCCCTTTGGATCATATAGCAGTCTTCTTTACCTCTATCAGAACCCCAGGAAGCTTTATTTATTTATTTACTCACATAAACAGATGATCCAACACAACGTTTTTTGATGTTCAAATGTATTATAATGTCTTACCGCTTAACACTATGCTTACTGCTCTCTTTCACTGTCTGACTAAATCCTCATCATCACTATGCCATTTAATGAGAAAGAACATTTGAACTCAGAGTTCTCTCCATATCAGGGAATGAAGACTCCACCCTTCTGTTTGTGCAGGTAAAATAAATGTTGATGTCTGTCCTGCACATACCCCATCCTGTTCACCAGAATATTCACCATCAAAATATATACACAATGAAAACCATACCTCACCACTTCTATTACCACCCAGCATGCTAAAAACACCATCATATGTTCCTGAATTATTGACTTGATTGATAACCCCACTTCCACACAAACTGCACTCCTTTCTCCCTGCAAATTTATTTTGGTACAGCAATTTAACCTAAAAATCAAGTCAGATGATTTTATTCTGCTGTTGAGGGTCTTTTGGTATCTTCCCCTTTCATATTAAATAAAAACTGAAGGCGTTTTAATGTACTAGAAGGTCATACATCAATACGTTCTTCCTCTCTCCACCACTATGAACTCCTCATTGGCCTCCTTGCTTTTCCTCAAAAGTAACAGACAAGCTGTTCACACAAAGTCTATATACTTACTTGCTCTGCCTAGAGCAATCTTTTCCTTTAATATTTGTATAACACTCTCCTTCACTTCCTGGGTCTTTGTGCAAATAACATCTCATAAATGAGATATAACCACCCAACACAAAATAAAATTAACTTTCATCCCAGCATTCTCCAATGGCTTTTACCTTTCTTGTATTTCTTTGTATCACTTATCACCATCAACCATCAATCATTATTCTATTACTGGTTTATTTTCTTATTTGAGACAGAGAGAGAGAGAATTGGGAGGGTGCGCAGAGGAAGAAGAAAACACCCCACTGCCTAGAAAGCCTGCTGGGGAGTTACATCCCAGGACCCTGAGATCATGACCCAAGCCAAAGGCAGTCACTCAATGGACTGAGCCACCAAGGTGCCCCTCTATTATTGGTTTATTTCACTATTATATTTCAAAAGAATGTAAGCTCTTTGTGGTCAGGTATTTTATATGTTTTATTAATTGAAGTATTCTCAGAAAAGTAGCTGGCAGATTGTAAGGGCTCACTAAACTGTATTTTGTTGTTATTATTGGGCTCCTTTATGGGCTTTACCTCTTACGCTAGAAGTCTATCCTTCAGATGTAAGCGATAAGAATAGAGCCCTGCTGCCTGTTCAAATGTGTAAAAAGCCTGTATTAAGTGGATATTTTAAAAGCTAAATGAATGGCTTAATATTTGTATATAGGGGGAAAGGGAACATATTTTCCACAGTTTAGAAGTGGAGTTCTTTTATAGAGTTCTTGTACAAGCCTACACTATGGAACGATAATGGGCAGTTGTACATTACAATTATACAAACACTTTGGTAATTTATATCCTTTTTTAGTAATTCTTGACTGGATCATTTAATTCCTTAGGAGCATTATAGCATTTCAACTTTTCATGTTCAATAAACTTATTGGGGTTGCTACCTTTTTTATTCAAATGGAGAAATAGTCATGATTTAATCTAAATAAAGTGTTATTGATTGTGTTGTTTTCTAGGAATGAGTCGCACATGCTAGTTTAAAAGTTTTGTTAAAGTCCCAAGTCTGTCACTGATAAAAGCCTTTTGTAGATTAGTAACTTGATCAAAACGGAAAAGTTATGTAACACCAATTGTTATACTATCTTTGTTTCCATCTTGCATTGTAATAACACCCATCTTAACTCTATTTAAGACAAATCATTGCCAGATGGATTTCTGGCATTGATTGCAGGATATGAAATCTAGTATAACTAAAAGTTTTTGGTTTTAGTAGCATATAAATCAATTTAGAAAAATATATGTATTTGAATATAAGATAAAGTTTTAAATTATTTGGCAATAGTAAACTAAACTTTTTTTTTGTAAATTTTTATTTTCTAAAATTTCATTGAGCTCTCTTGCAATAAGAAACAAGTTACAAAAAATTAAGGTTTATTTACCCCAATTCAAAATTATTAGGAATATAATCATAGAGGTTGAAGTATTTAAAATATTGAACCCAAAATGTTTTATTAGGTAAATTCATGAATGCTGAGCATTCACTGTTAAAATATACTAATACTATTGATAGACTGGTAGAAGCCTAAAATCAAATATTTATTAAATATTTATATCCATATCTTTTCATAGCTTGGTAATTCATTTCTCTAGCATTAAATAATATTCCATTGTTTGCATGTACTACACTTTCTTTGACCTTTCACTTATGGAAGGATATCTTGGTTGCTTCCAAGCTTTTGTCAGTTATGAATAAAACTACTATAGACATCTTTGTGGGTATAGATTTCATCTTCTTTGGATAAATACCAAGAGCTGCTACTGCTGAATCATCTGGCAAGAATATGTTTAGTTATGTAAGAAACTGCCAAGTTGTTTTCCATTCTTTATTCTCAATACACATGGAAGAACATTCCTGTTGCTCCACATCCTCACCAACATTTCATGTTCTGTTGTCAGTGCTCTGGATTCTGGGTATGTACTGGTGTCTCTTTTTTGTTTTAATTTGCATTTTCCTGATGACCTTTGATGTGAAGCATCTTTTTATATGCTTATTTGCCATCTGTAATATTTTCTTTTGTGAGGTATCTGCTAAGGTCTTTGGCTCATTTTTAATCAGGTTTTTCCCCCATTGTTGAGTTTTAAGGGGTCTTTGTGTATTTTTGATTAACAGTCCTTTGCCAGATGTGTATTTTGCAAATTTTTTTTCATAGTCTGTGCTTTGCCTTTTCATTCTCTTGGCATTGTGTTTCACAGAGTAGACATTTTTAAATTCAGTGCTTGTGTTTTTTAGCTAAAGTTATTGCGAAAACCAAGGTCATTTAAATTTTCTTCTATATTACCTTCTACATGTTTCATGTTTAGGTTTATAATCCAATCTGAGTTCATTTTTGTGAAGAGTGTAGGATATCTGCCTGGATTTATTTTATTTTATATTTTTAGATTTAGCTTCACCATTGCTACAGAACCATTTGTTTAAAAGATTGTATTTTGCTCTCTTGTATTGCTTTTGCTTTTCTATTATATATAAAATATAATTGATAATATATATTCTGTTGCTTTAATCTAGTCTTTCTGTGGTATTACAATATCATGCTTACAATTATCGTTATGGTAAACTTTTTTTAAAGATTTTATTTATTTATTTGACAGAGAGAGAGATCACAAATGGGCAGAGAGACAGCCAGAGAGAGAGATGAGGAGAAGCAGGCTCCCTGCTGAGCAGAGAACCCAATGCGGGACTCGATCCCTGGCCCCTGGGATCATGACCTGAGCCGGAAGGCAGAGGCTTAACCCACTGAGCCACCCAGGCGCCCAATCGTTATGGTAAACTTTGAAGTCAGTCCTCAGTCTTTGTTCTCCTTCAACACTATGTTTACTATTGTGAGTCTTTGCCTCTCCATATAAACTTTAAAATAAGTTTGTTAATATTAAAAAAAAGAACTTGCTGGTATGCATTAATTGTATAGATAAACTTGGAAACCAGTGACCTCTTGAGCTTAGCAGGAGATAGACCATGGACATCAGTTGTCACAGTGGTGCCTCTGGCAGAACCTATTGCAAATCCCTAGGCAAAATGACACCTCAAGGATCTGAGAGAATGTCTAAGAAGTACTTGATACATCCCTTGGGTATGGTTTATTGAAGTGTCCACCTGTCTGAAAGCTGGGGAATCTAGATAAGGGAGGGAAAATTAGTTATGATAAAACATATCAACAAACATCAATAAATTTTGTAAAACTAATTGTCATGGCTCATATACAATATGACCAACAGAGGGACCATCAGAAGGAAAGCATCAGTTATGTTTATTGTGAAATTTTTTATTCTAAATAAAGCAATGTGAGGGGAAGACACAATGAGAAAATTACCAGTTTTTAAATGGTAAACATCTTACAAAATGGAATAGGTTTTATATTCTAAGTAGTATATTGAAAAGTAAAACATTGGGGCGCCTGGGTTGCGCAGTGGGTTGGGCTGCTGCCTTCAGCTCGGGTCATGATCTCAGGGTCCTTGGATTGAGCCCCGCATCTGGCTCTCTGCTCCGCAGGGAGCCTGCTTCCCCCCCCCCTCTCTCTCTGCCTGCCTCTCTGCCTACTTGTGATCTCTGTCTCTCAAATAAATATATAAAATCTTTAAAAAAAAAGAAAAGAGAAGTAAAACATTAAAAAATAAAATTTCAATGAAAAAAATTATTTAATTTTAAAAAAAGGTTAAAAATAGCAGAACCATTTTTCTTATAACTGGAAAATTCACTGTATATACATCTATCAAAATAACTTGTCATGGGGGAGCCTGGGTGGCTCAGTAGGTAAAAGCATCTGCCTTCGGCTCAGGTCATGATCCTAGGATCCTTGGATCGAGGCCCACATCGGGCTCTCAGCTCAGCAGGGAGCCTGCTTCCTCCTCTCTCTCTCTGCCTGACTCTGCCTAATTGTGATCTCTGTCAAATAAATAAATAAAAACTTTTATAATAAATATTTGAAAAAATAACTTGTCATGTGTGAAATCAGGAGCATATGGAAAAAAATAATATCTGAGGACAATACTTCTGCCATGTTTTGTGCCTTGCTAATATTTTTAAACAGTCAGGCAACTTTTAGCCTTATTGAAATACCTGCTAAGATACCTGCAGTGCCTTTTGGAGCCCTATGACTATAAAAATTAATTGCAAATATTCAAAATGTTTACTATGGTGTCACTATTTAGGGCCACCACCAAGTATGTTTCAGAAGTAAGCATAACTGTTACTCTTCCATAAGGCAAAAGGGCATATTTTCAGGAGTTCCATCTGCTGTACCAGGAGGTGAATCAAGTAATGATTTTTGTCTATAAAATAATTCACTTTTCAATCTAACATTCCTCATTCCACATTATAATAATAAAAACTAGGAGGAGACTAAAACAAACAAACAACTACAACTACAACAACCAGCTTTTCCCACAGTGGAAAAGTAAATATAACCTTAGGAGTAGCCTGAAATTTATTTTTAAATATTTTTAAGATAAACGTTTTTGTTAGAAAACCATATATTTTATATTACTAAGAAATAACAGGCAACGTTTTATGAACTTCTAAAAAGTCTAGTTACTTGTATTTATCTATTAAGTCATCTCTTTATGAAGTAGAACATGATCACACCTCTTGTATCTACCCAAGTTTGTATGCTTTGGTTGTTTTATGTTTGCTATTTCCTTGCTTAATTTTTACAATATTTGATACATAATAGTATCTTTAAGTCCATCTATGGTTTCACAGAATTTGTTTGAACTTCATAAAAATGTACCATACTTTTTGCACTGTCCTTGTTTTACTTCTCTATTAGCTTTCCAAGTTTTATTCACTTTAGAGTGTGTAGCTATCATTTATTTTTACTCCTCCATAATGCTATGTTTACAAATTTGTATTTATCTGTACTTTTAAAAATATCTTAATTATATACCATTTCTCATCTCACGTAACACTCATGTTACTTCTACACTTATCAGATATTATGTAACGGAAAACCACAACTCAGCAACAATAGAACACCATTTTTCAAAATTAAATGGCTTACCAGAATTCTTTAATTCTATCCTTTATTTGTATTAGATGACCCTTTATTCTGGTATTTGGCATTGTTCATATGGAGGAAAGCTTATAAGTTGATATTCCATAAATAGAAGGATTTATTATGATTGATTAATTATTTTCATTTAGAATGCATAGAATATGGTTGATTTAATATTTCTTTCTTACTCTCTGCCTGGAACATAGTGCTATCTATACAATAGCCACTAAAATATTAAGTTAATTACCTAGACTTTAAACTGCATATTAATAGGAATAGCATACAGAACTCTTCTCAGATTGGGACACCTGGGTGGCTCAGTCAGTTAAACGCCTGAGCCTTTAGCTCGGGTCATGATCTTAGGGTCCTGGGACTCAGTTCTGCAACAGATTTCCTGCTTAGCCGGGAGTTTGCTTCTCCCTCATCCTGCTGCTCCCCCTGCTTGTGCTCTCTCTCACTCTCTCTCTTACAAATAAATAAAATTAAAAAAATAAATTCTTCTCAGATAGCTAATATAGAATATCGTCTTTGTATTCATCAAAGGGAAAGTGCCATATAATAATGAAATCCAGACTTCTTCAAATTCACTTTTTAACCAGTAAGAAAGTACTGGAAACAAGCCAAAAATGTCTTCAATGAATTAAAGAAATAGATTGATTTTCAATATCTTAATGTTTCTAATGTTAAATTGCAAGATTTTTATACTAGATATCAGTGTAAATATTCATTATACAAGGATATTCTAAAAATAAACCCGAGAAAACTACTTGATATATATGATGACAAAAACGAGTTTGACCAATGTCAGTTTGGGTAAAATTTACAACACCTACCACCTGAAACTCTTGTTCTATATGGTGCCATCTTGTGATGCTGGGCAGCGGCAGTGAGCCACAGCTCCCAGTCAGCTAGAAGATTACAGGGGTGAACACCTGATATTCTTACAAGCATTCTATATATAGAATATATATATAGAATATATATATTCTTCTTTTTTTAATGTAATATTTAATAAATTGCATGTGATATTTGATACTTTGTTATAAAATAGGCTTTGCTTAAGATAATTTTGCCCAAATGCAGGCAAATGTAAGTGTTCTGAGTATGTTTAAATAAGCTTAAGGTAAGCTATGATATTTGATTGTTTAGGGGTATTAAATGCATTTTCAATTTTTTATGTGTTTCTCTGTACATAGCCCCCTTGTAAGCTGAGGAACATCTCTATATGTATATGTAGCCTTGGTATGGCTTACATATTATTGGCATGAAACATCTAGAACAGTACGTGTGCCATAGAATTGTCTACAACATCAAACAAGTTTCTTGAAAACTTGTGCCAAAGGGGTTATGTCTTTAAGGATTCTTATTTCAGAAGGGTTCTCTCAAACGTAAGATTTTTCAGAAGTTAAGTGAAAATCTGACCAAACTAAACATTTTTCCATTTTCCCTAGTGAGCAAAGATAGCTAAAATCTATCTGCCATTTTCAACACTGTACTCAACGATTGTAATTCTAATTTAAGAACAGATTATTTATATCAAAACCACATGTTGGCCTAATCTTATACAATATTCATAAGTCACACTCAGACCCTTGGACACTTTTATTTGTTGAGTCTATATGGTACTACGGACATTCATCTTTTTTGACCTCATAGCTTCATGTATGTCTATACTTTTGAAAATACATGCATCATAGTTCCATTGTAAAATGTCTGGGTTATAAAATGTGCTATGCTATCAAAATGGTAATAAGAACATACAAATGACCTGATGTAATGAACTGGACCAGATTGCCAGATATCACATTGCATACCAGAAAGATTCAGTGGTAAGTTTTAAAATGGCCAGCTATACACTGACTGAATTATAACTCATTTAGCTTCTTTCTTTGTGTACAGTATTATACATTAGTCAGTATTATAGTAGATAAGTACTTTGGACAGATGTAAATATGCTGTAATAAAAAATGTTTTTCTTCTTTCTTTTAGTCCTTTTTACTTGTAAGACTAGCCACAAATACCACGCCTCCCCCAAAATAATTTGCAATCCAAATTTATCTCTAAATGAATTTATTGCACAGAAAAATATGTATATATATATATATATATATATATATATATATATACACTTACAGAAGACATGTTCAAAAATAGTTACACAACAGCAGGGCCCTAAATGTAAGCAGTATAGTTGTTTTGTTTTGTTTTGTTTTGTTTCTTTTAAAAAAAGAGGTTATGTGAAATATTAGGATTTTATTTCCAGGCGTAGTATTTCAAGACAGTTAACTACACCTATGGTGTCAACAGCCTCTTGTTGGCAGTATGATTTTATTGGCTCCATGGAATAACAGCAAGAATTTACTATTGCTTCTTTCTTTTATGACACACACAGAATAAAAAAATTGACACATTTGCTCAAGACCAACCAGAATCCTTTTAACCTATCAAAATTGATGGGAGGCCTTCACTGCCAAAGTCACTGCTGGGTTTTCACAATTCATTGCAGACAATGTGCTACTCCCATTATGATAAAGGAGAGAAGAGTCATAATCAGGGAAGAAAGCTAGATTAATACTTGTAATTATCATTGAATTATTTAGCCTGCTATAGGATTATTATTATTAGTGCCATTTGATAATTTTCTCTCATTATATTAAACACAACTGTGAGTAATTACCCTACCTAATATTTCTCTGTATTGGCTGACTAGCTAGCAAACATTCATGAAAATATCCATTAGCCACACATATAAAATGCTGCATTATGATGCTGTTGAATCAGAACATACCACTACCTGATCCTGTAGCTCTTTGAGGATTTGCAAATCAATTAATTCTATCTTTGTTGGATTCTTCCCATACAATTAGAAAATTTATAATCGAGTCCATGAACATTATTAGTTTTACCATTTTAAACCAGCAATCACACTTTGATTTTTACAACAAAAGCAGAAATATAAACACACACATTTGGATCAGTTTTCTCTTAGTCTGTCTGGACTTCAAAATCCTATTCCTCAAGATGATGCACACTAAAGTTCTGGATTAAACAAGAAATTAGATGGCACCTGAACACTTGGTTTAATATTCTCAAAAGGACTATGCAACTTCTTTCTTACATTAAGACATTGTTTTACAAAGATCCACACTTTTATAATGTTAGTATTTTTAATAATCAATAAAGTCAATTAATCATGATTAAAAATCAAACATAAAAATTTCTACTTTTTGCTTTTGCCCCCTCCATTTAGAACTTATTTATAGCCTGATAATTCAAAGGTCCCTATGTTTATGAAAATCTGGACAGAAATAGCTCTAAGATCCCATTCAGAACTTGATATTAATCTAAGTCTTTTGGCTCCATTTATCCTGAGAGCAAAGAGTAGGACAAAGGATTTGAGTACTGTTAGTTTATCTGGGAGATTATCCAAGGTAGAAAAGAATGGGAAAGTGATACAGTGAAGAAGCAACTTTGTCAAAGAGGTACATTGTTGATATAATTGTTGTGGATAGAAAATGAAGGCTTGCTTTTACTGAAAGGTCCTGAGAAACTTCTTTAAGTTGTCCTCATGAAGACCTGAAAACTGACAATTTTACCTATGGTTCTTATTTCCACTTCACTGAGAGCTGTCCTCAGAGGACATTAACTCTCCTACACTTTTGGGTTGTGTTGGAGACATTCCAAAATGAGAGAGAGAACATGAGATCCTATCAGTGTTAAGTAACTGCAATTTCCCATGGAACTATCCACCACAGGTTTGGCTATAATCAGGAGTTGGGCCTTGATATCAGAGGGATTTGAGGCAGTATCATTTTAGGTTAATCATTATATCTGAAATTTCCAAAAACTTCAACTGATGAAACTTTGATTATAAACCTATAAATATAACAATAAATCTACAGTATTCAAATTATTTTCATAGAAATACACAAACAAAGCATCAATTGACTAATATTTAAATGTTACAAAATACTGAACTGAAAGAATTTGGTCATATAACAACGTGTAAGAAGTAGAACTTAGGTTTAGGTTAGAAGTCAGGATGCATTTGGGACTCAGTTAAGAAATTGAATGGAGGGACGCCTGGGTGGCTCAGTGGGTTAAGCCGCTGCCTTCGGCTCAGGTCATGATCCCAGGGTCCTGGGACCGAGCCCCAAATCAGGCTCTCTGCTCAGCAGGGAGCCTGCTTCCTCCTCTCTCTCTGCCTGCCTCTCTGCCTGCTTTTCATCCCTCTCTGTCAAATAAATAAATAAAATCTTAAAAAGAAATTGAATGGATGTCTGACTATCTTATAGGTTTGCTAAAAATCAGTGACTTTGTGTTCACGTGTGGCTATGCAGGAATTTTTAACTTTCTCTAAGAAGTTATTAGATTTGATTATATAATGGCAGTAAAGAATGGGGAAAAGCAAAGTACAAACCCCATAAAGACAAAGACACTGAGTATGAGAAAAGAGTAATAGATAAGAAGAATCAATGCATTTGAGGAAAATGGGAATTGAAATACACAATGATTGTTGATTTTTTTAGATGGAGAAAACAAAACTAGCTTGCAAGAAGGAAATAACAGAAGACATGCTGTGATGTGATACAGAATCCTGGAAAAGGCAGTAACGTGGAATAAAGGAGTAGGGAGAGCATATCAGGTAATTTGGATAGGAAGGAGTTAGGAGATAATTGCTTGATAAATTTTATATGGCCCACTTAAATGCACAGATTTCTCTTCTTTAATTTATATGGAGAACAGGGTGTCCTTTCTCTTCCCTTTCAGAGCACCCGAGGTGTACTCTTTCAGACTGAAAACCTAAAAAGCTCAGGACTCAGTTGCTTAAGCACAGCTGAGAGGACATATTTCAATTAAGATTTACAGTTTGCTGTAGGTAGTAGACTGTCAAAAGTGGTTTAACCATATTTTTCATTTAACAAGAAGACTACAGAGAGTGTTTTCTGGTGTTGGTTCAGAGTCTTAAGAAAGTCAAGTGAACTATCTTAGAGGTTTTCATGGCTTTTCATTCACAGTTGCAAAAATGTAATGTGTTGGTTCAGAGTCTTAAGAAAGTCAAGTGAACTATCTTAGAGGTTTTCATGGCTTTTTATTCACAGTTGCAAAAATTGCTGTTGGAGTTCTCACTATTAAGCCCACATTTCTGGCAGAAAGATAGAGGTAAAAGAGAATGATATCTTGTACGACTGATACTTTGTCATAAGGTTACAATGTAACTAGAAAAGAGACAATAAAATATTTGATGTTGTTTTAAGTTTCCTTGTTGTCAATCCCTCAGTGCTTTCTGATATTAAAGGAAAGAGTAGATGGATATTGACCTGGCAACTATCAACACCTGTCAGTCTCTCTTGGATAACCAATATCTCTATAATCTCTTCTTCCCAGTAAAAAAAATAAAATATATTCATAACCCACACTGTGCCATCTCAAGTTACTGCACCAAGATAAAATTACAATGATTTTCAGTTGTTCCAAATGGACAGAACAACCTTCCTTATGATATCATGTCTTATAAGATAGATAATTGGCTTGCTACCAATATACCCAGATGTGACTGTGGAAGAGACAGGAAAAAAAATAATAATATTTATTTATTCCTTGGGTTGACCCTGTTTACACAGATGCATTACTATTAGAAAAGGTTGGTTTGGGACATTGGAATGAATTTACTTAATGGGTCTGTATGTAATTGGGTTGGAGGAAATTTTTAATTTCTACAAAAATTATTAGAATTCGATCTTATTCTCTTTTGTTGATTTTCACATGTTAACAAAGCCAACGTTTTTGTCTAGCAGACAAGATCTTAAAGCCTAACAAAACTCAATTTTTTCCTTTTTTTTTTTAAAGTTTGAGAGCCTCATGTTCTCTCATGCTGCTTTAAATACAACTCAAAAAAACAAAAGGAGCTAAATGGGGCAGTAAGACCAGACTTTTTATTTTATTTTATTTATCTTATTTTTAATTAAAAAATTAAAGATTGTATTTATTTATTTGAGAGAGAGAGAGAGCATGAGTGGGGCAGGGGGATGTAGCTGCAGAGAGAGACTGAGAAATATACTCCCTAATGAGCAGGAAGCCCGAAATGGGGCTCGATCCCAGGATCCTGACTGAGATCATGACCAGAGACAAAGGCAGATACATGTGCAAAATCCCTTTTTTTCTGGGAAACAATACTTTACAAGAGATGTTTGAAAAAGTACTGGGGAATCAACTTTAATCGGAGATACAAAAATTTAATTGACTTTTGTAAAGCTACAGGGATCCAAATGATGGGAATCCCAGCCCGTTTAGGTTGTGGACCACAGAGTATTCTTCTCTGTAATATTTTATTTTCTTCCATGTCTACTAACTCCAGTCCAAGTTCACTGATCTCTTTTTAGATAGTGCAAAACATGGCAAAGAATACCAAACAAGTGCCCAATATTCTACATTTATTACATCATTTCTAACATATAGAAGTGTGTTATCAAGGCTGGTTCTGTGAACAAACCTAGTTATGCTAAAGTGTGTTTTGTTCTCCAAGAAATTAAATGCATGGTTATCACACAATTATAAAATACTTGTGTCAAGAGTTTTTATTCAAAAATTAATAAGAGAAGCAGATATTAAAACTAGTTCACATGGTTATTTGGGATATAAGCAGAGTTGTGCAGCAGAAGTGCTCTGGGCCCATAATTTGGGTTATAGAATTTATGTTTTCTAATGAAAAATCACTAACTTGCATTATTGCTAACAAGAATCCTGTGCATTACCATCAGTTTTCTACATTATAACCTCTTGCTCTACAGTTTGTAAATAACTTTGTCAATAGCAAGCTAATAAATGGGGTGACTCCAATGGATTGAGATAATCTCTAGAGTTTCTGCTACATAATGAACAGGACTCCATTGAATGGACACCTAAGAGTTTATTTTGCCCCAAAATTTGATCACTTTTTTCACTGTCCTTACCTATTTTCCAAACCTAGTCCTTTTGCTTCACCTTTCAGTCTACGGACAACCCTGTATCTGACTGACTTGTTAATTCTGGGAATGTCTTGCAGATTAATTTGCTTGCCCGAGGTGGTTCCTCTAATTGATGTCTAAGAACCCTAATTAGTTAAGAAAACTTTTTTTTAACATTTTCATTGCTATTTATTATTATTATTATTATTGCTAATATCTCTATTATAAATAATTCACAAGGGCATCTTTCTGACAAAAGACAAAGAGCTGGCTACTAGTAGAAAAAGTACATTTGACTCTGTCAGTGAAAGTGGTAAAGGGATTTGAGAAAATAAGGCAAAGCAGTGGAATTATGTGTTAAAACTTTAAATATTATAGACACATTTACTTAATTTCTAATACTGTTGTTGCTTATAATTAAATAAGATGTTTTCCATGAACCACGCATTACAGCAAATATATTGTTTATACAGATTAAATTTTCATCAAAAGGGACGCCTGGGTGGCTCAGTTGGTTAAGCAGCTGCCTTTGGCTCAGGTCATGATCCCAGCGTCCTGGGATCGAGTCCCGCATCGGGCTCCTTGCTCGGCCGGGAGCCTGCTTCTCCCTCTGCCTCTGCCTGCCATTCTGTCTGCCTGTGCTTGCTCTCTCGCCCACTCTCTCTGATAAAGAAATAAAATCTTAAAATAAATAAATAAATTTTCATCAAAAAATTGTAAGTGTATTTTATTGTAGGATATGATAAGCATTTTGCAGATGAGAAAAGTGAAATTTAGAAAAGTATGTCTTTTCAAATCCCTCATACAATATCTGGCCTAGATAGAAGGATATACTATCACAATTGAGGAAGATAATTGAGATTACTTAAAATGATAAACTTTACTGTATAGGGTTTTTTACAAGTTTGCCACAGATTCAGATTCTTTTAAAATATATATCTATTTTGTGTAAAGAGAATGCACTGAGAAGTAAAAAGAAAGTGATATATCAGTGCTACCAACTAATGGCTATAATATCATCACCTTATTTATGAACAATGAAACAGTGTGCAATATTTAAATAAATTTAAATAAATTCCTATTTATTTTATATATTTATAAATTTAAATAAATTTCTATTTATTTATTATTAAAGAAATTCCTCTAACAAACAGTATGTTTTGAAGGTTGCTAGCAGGAAAGTGTTGTACGACATGGAAGTAATCAGAAAATGTGATCTAAAATTCTGCTTTCAAGGGCGCCTGGGTGGCTCAGTGGGTTAAAATTCTGCTTTCAAGAAGCTATCACAGTAAGTACTGAGCATTAGCTATTATATGCTATGGATGAATAACTGAAATCTACATTTGAAACTAATGGTACACTATATGTTACCTAATTGAATTTTAAAAAGTTAATAAAAAAACCACTATTTTATAAAACAATATTCCCAACAGGCTCTTTTGCTTTAAAATACTCACTTTGTAATGAGAGTCATTACTTTTGTCTAGCCAATTCTTACAGCACTGTTTATCCCTTCCCTGCTTTATCCCTTCCCAGTATCAATAAAGGCTCACTTGGGTTACCTAGAAGCCATGAGAAAGCTTGTAATAGATCTGGCTGGTTTTCACCAGCAATTTGACCACCATGTGCACAGGGAAGTCTATTGATAAAGGCTTTATTGCAATAAGTTGCAAATACATGGATGATTTTGAATTCTCTTTCTTGAGGTCTTGTTTCATGATAATAAATTTAGGGTGGCTTATTGGAATGGATGTTATTAACATATCTTCATAGTTATAAGCACATGGAATTGTAAAATAGATGAACGAATGTGGCATTACTGACAACTGTCCTCATTTTGAAATCAAATTACAGTGTACTAAGATGAGGAAGCAAAGCAGATTTGGGATTATGAGTGAAATAATTTAAAAAAGTCTTGGGGTATGATCAGACTATTGGGTAATTCAGTAGAAAAATGTCAACTGATTGAGATTCTGTGTTCCCTGATTTCAGAGAGAAGTTAAGATAAATAAGTAACACGAGGAGACTAGGAAGCCAAACATAAGTGATAATTTTGTGCCAGGGTGTGTTTACATCTGTTTATCTTCTTGCTTTACCACTAAGGTTGCTCCTAGAGGAGAGTTTAAATATGTGTTGGAGCTAATCTCTGTGGATTACACAAGAAACCACATCCTACAGCTCTCCCTGAAACACCCCTTATGATTTCAATGTAATTTGGTTTTTGCATTTTTAGAAATAACAAAATACTTTGCAAACTCATCTACTTTATTACCATCACAAGTGAGTCAGCTGACTCCACATTTTAACACAGTGACAGTCACAGAGAATGGAGGAATGAGTAGAGTTATCAATATATGTGCTTTTAAGAAGTATGACAGGGTAGCAGCTATTTCCAGGAACCAAAACATGGGTCAGCAGCTGTGCAGGAAAAGTGATGGAATAAATGACTCATTTCAGAGGAGTTCTATAACATATTAGTTCTATAATGTATCTTCAGCCCCCAATTACCCGCTTTGATCTAAAGATAAGGATTTACAGTTAAGGTCCCATTTATGATTTGACTGGTGTGGTCTGAATCCTTTTTACTATTGTTTTGACTATTACTTGAAACCTATAGTAGTACTTGGGATATGTGTTGTGTATTCTGTGAACATGTGCTATTTTTAGATTAGATAATTTCTGTCTCGAACCCCTGTTCATTTCTTTGTTTTTGTTTATTTGATAGTGGTTTCAGTAAATGGATATATCTGAAAAATTGCAAAGCCACTATTAAAACAAGTTATTATTATATATAGCATGGAATTGCACATTCCTCCTTTGAATCCGACAGAGCTTCACCATATCCTTAACAATTTGGGAAAAACATGCTATTATTTTTCTTTATAAAATTTCTCCTGTTAGGCTGTGATGGTTGTCATCAGCAGTAACTCCTCTGAAGGCTTTGTCAAAAGAGTTGAAAAAATTGGAAAGGTGTGTGAATGAAGCTGTTTGCTGAATATAAAGAAAAGAGCATTGAAGTACAATTCACACTCTTACTTCTCCTTCTATGCTTTCAGATGTTTGACATTTGAAAATTTTGCTTCTAGAAGAGATGCCCTATATAATTCTTACTTTAAGGAGCAAGTTGCTTTTATAATTTTTTTATTATTCTACCATTCCAGTATTTCCATTTAAATTAAATTCAATACCATTTAAAAAAAATCAAAAGTGCAGCCAGTATTCAATTCCTGGGCTAAATAATTTTAGAAAGCTTTGTGTTATTGAACCTACAGGGTTTTTCTGTAGTTTTAACTCTTTCTTTCTGTGATTTTTCCCATTAGTCACGTAAGTGACTGCAATATAACAGACATTGAGGATAAAGAAGGACTGAATAGAACAATCCTTGGCCTCATGAAGTTGAGAATCTAGCAAGGGAGTCAAACAATTCAATCATTCAGTGACAATTTATTGAGTGCCTGGCCTAAAATGAGCACAACAAAACCCCAGGCCAGAGGAATCATTTTAATGGGAGAGATAGATAATAGGTAAGCCAACTTTAAAAAAAAAAAATCGTACTGCTTTTTCTTTAATAGAGATGCATATTTGAACTAAATAAGCACATTTTTAAAAGAGCAGTGATTGAGAAGAGGTTTTTAAACTGAGTGGTCCGAAAGGGCCTCCCTGAAAAAGTCTGTTTTGAACAGATTTCTGAATAATATCAGCTAGGAAGCTGCGTAAAAATCTCAGGGATGGGTGATTTTTCCAGTCGAAAAACTGTAAAGGCTCCAAAGTCACAATAGAGCTATAAGTTTCTCTAATAAAGTAACTTCTGACAAAGAATGAGAAGAAATAACTAACCCAGGTTTGAAAGAAAAGGGACAGACTTTCTGTGGAATTCATATTTAATTAAAGCTCTAAAGGACAAAAATACAATAGAGCAAAATTCTGGTCACGCTGATATACCTAACGAAAGTTCATAAACAAGGTGTGGGTAGCAAAGAGTGTGTGGGAATGTTGGTAAGAACAGTGGGGAAGAGTCATCCCTGAACATGTTCTTAAATGAAGCAATTCTTGTGTTGTATTAAAGGGTAAATTGGAGTTTGCCTAAGTGATTAGAGAAGGATGCCTCAGCTTATGGAAGTTCAAAGCCATAAAGATGTGATAAACTACTGCAGATATTTTCATGTATATTTGTTGTTGCTTCTAGTAATGGTGATCTAAAAACTCCTACTTAAGACAACTAAAAATCCAGACAAAATAGCTTTTAAAGTTAAAAATATCAGAATGATTATAAAAATAAGTGAGGGATTACTGGGCCAAAATACGAAATACAATGAGAGCCTAGAGATATATGCCCTGAAGCCATTTTAGCTATGAGAGCATTTGAAACTGCTAAAACACACTGAGCTGTGTTGTTCATAGACTCTTGATACTAGAGAAACAAATCCAGCAGCAATCAAATTTGAGGACTTTGGTACAACCCAAATTTAAGTTGAGATCCCCAAAGCACAAGGAGAAGCAGAAATAAGACTATAGCCTACCTTGCCTTCTGTGTAAACTGAGAAAGCCAATCACTGAATTTGGAGTATGATTGTCTTGTAGAGTCTCAGATATAAGAGAAAATCCTACCAAGGAGGACCATACCATTATTATAGCTCTTAATTATCCCTACTCAATAAGAGTTTCAAATATAATGTCTTGAACATAGCAAAATGTAACAAAGCACACAAAGAAAAACCATTAACAAGATTTGATAGACAAAATGGGATTAAGTATGATGTTAAAATGATCAATAAAGATTGTAAAATGGCTTGATTACTCTGCTCAAAGAAATGAGAGGGGAAGCAAATTGAACAAAAAACTGACACTAAAAATGATATTTTCTCAGGTTTTATAAATGAACCAAATGGATACTCTAGAACTTTAAAGATATGACAGCTAATTTAAGATACCACAGGGGTGCCTGGGTGGCTCACTTAATTAAACCTCCAATTCTTTTTCCTTTTTTTTTAACACCTTAATTTTATTTTATCTCTTTCAATTTGGCTCAGGTCATGATGTCATGGTTGTGAAATAGAGCCCAGAGTTGGGCTCTGTGCTGAGCCTGGAGTCTGCTTAAGATTCTTTTCCCTTCTTTTTCTATCCCTCCCTGAACTCTCACTTGCTCACTCTCTCTTGCTTGCAAATAAATAGATAGATAGATAGATAGATAATAGACAAAGCAAAATAAAAGCAGATTATGAAAATAAATATAAAGATTTTGAAATGAAAACAAGTTCAAAATAAAATAGAGAAGACCTACACAGCTAAAAGTTCATTCAGAAAATCTACTATTAAAGAAGTCAGTATGACACAGTGTTAAGATATCAAAAGATTTGAGCATGTACTTTACAGAAAGGGTAATCCAAATGGCCACTCATATATAAAAACTGTTTATCTTTATTATGAATCTGGAATTAAATTAAATTAAATTAAAAATAAATTAAAACCTAAAATGACATACTATTACACACTTACCATATTGGGCAACAGTAAAATTGCCTTGCAAGAATGTGAAAGAATGAAAGTGCCCATAATAAAAACATTTGAGGTAAGTTGGACAATATTTAGAAAACTTAAAAATAAAAATAAAAATTTGGTCCATTCCTAGAAATACAACATGGAACTAAATGAATATTTTCACCAGGATATGCAAACAGATGATTATAGCTATTTCATTCATAACGGCAGATCAGTAGTGGTCTATTTGCACAATGTTACATTAAATAAGAGAGAATATTAACAAACTGGGAGGAGGGGCTAGGTTGTTATCAGAAACAGATCTTCTTTGGTGCTGATTATGTTCTATTTCTCAAAATCTTTAAGTTAAAAAAGTTTTCAAATTTATATCTAGATAGATAGATGATAGATAGACAGATATCCCAGAAGCTGCAATGCTAGGCTAAGACCAGGCTTTAAAGGGCTTTTCTATACTCTACTAAATACTTGAAACCATTCATTATATCATAGCTCAGTGTTCAAATCTCCATTTGTTTCCTCAGGTTCCTAATATTTACCTTAAGGTGACCTGTTTCAGACTTTTGATCACCTTTGTCTAAATATTTCTATTTTAACAAAGTGCTTTTTAACACTGAGAGACTAAAACTTAGAAAAATACTCTGATTGTTATCTCACTAGGGTGGAAAATATATAGTTACCCATTAACTAATGATATCCATGTCTACATTAGATCCGTGGCATTTTTAATTCTTGGGAGCTTTTGGTTAAATGAAATTTTTAAGCTTCCTTTAAAGGAAGCTTTAAGCCATCACCACATGAATAAAATTAAAGAACCAAATGAAAACAGGCCAAGTATTTACAGAGTAATAGAATGTGCAGTGGAAAGAGTACAATTCTGAAATCATAAAGCCTAAATTAGTGTGATGCATTTTTGCTACCCATGTAATCATAAACCAGTTATCTAAATGTGTTAGCCTCAGTTTTTTCACCCATGAAATGGTGATGATAATACTTATTATGCAGCGTTGTTGTGTGGATGTGATGAAGCATGGAGCATGAGAGTCTCATATTCCATGCTAAAATGATAGCTATTTTTATACTTATAATAATTCTAGTAATAGTAATTAAATTGTTCAAAATGGTAATATTCATTTATATTGAGGCATTGTATTGACTATTATTAGACACATTTACCAACATAAATTTCATTTTACTTTACCCCCTCTGAGGATATATATTCCCTAATTCAATATGAATCTCCTTATGAATAATAATTATCATAATAAATATGCTGATTTTTCTTCTATTTGTTTTTAAGGAGGTATCCTTTACTGTTGAACATAAAGAAACTTAAGCAAGTCTGTCTTATTCAAACTTTGCATGCTGCTTTCTTATGAAACTAGATTATAGAGTTGTATGAAATAAATTCATGCAGTTAAGACATTGATGTTTGGAACACTGGGTGGTCAGTTTAGTATTTCAAAAGAAGATTTTAAATTTAAACCTTAAAACTGAGCTCTTTCAGCCTTTTTTATAGACCATCCTTCATGCTTCATAAGTACTCCTCCATTGTAAACTAAGTAATAGTTTTTGTCACAGTGTATATAACAAAAATGGATTTTATATTCTATTATTTCAGAGTTAGTTGCAGTTTCTACTGCCTTACTTCCTTTTTTGAAAAATAGATTAATTCTACAAAAAGTTTTTTCCAGCTTTATTGAAAAAAATCGACATATTTGTAAATTTAAGAAATGATTTCTTATAACATTGCAAACTTTTAACATTGTGTAAATTTTGTACAATTTGATAAATTGGTATACATCTTTATTGCAATATAATCTACACAAAAATGTTAATACATCTACTATCTCGTATAGTTGCCACTGTTTTTTATGCATGTATCGTAAGGAATTTTAAGATCTACTCTCTTAGCAACTTTTATGTATATAGTATAGTAGAGATAAACTTCAGAGGTCTTGTGGGTTTTGTTCCAGACTGCCTCAATAAAGTGATTATCTCAATAAACTAAGTCAAATTATTATATTTTTTGGTTTCCCAGTGCATATAAAAAATTATGTTTCCCAGTGCATATAAAAAATAAAAACTATACTGCACTGTTCAAAAGCATTAGGTTTTTAAAGAAAATCAATGTATATACCTTAAGTACACTAGTTCTGAGTTTTCAGTGGGTCATAATTACTGATCACAGATCACCATAACAAATACAATAATAATGAAAAAACTTGATATATTGCAAGAATTACCAACATGTGACAAAGAGACACAAAATGAACAAATGTTGTTAGAAAAATGGTGGCAGCAGACCTCTTTTATACAAGATTGCTATAAACTTTCAACTTGTAAGAATGTGATATATGCAAAGTTTAATAAAGGGAAGCACAATAAAAAAAGTATGTATATCTTATTAACTATGATCATCATGCTGTACATTAGATCCCCAGAACTTTTTCATATTATAGTTGCAAGTTTGCACCCTTGGACCACCTTACTCCACCCCAGGTTCACCCCTTGTCAACTCAACTCTAAGTTTCCATTAGTTTTCCTTTTCCTCAGATTCTGTATGTAAGGGATATCATAATACATAAATTAAAAAAATATACAAAATCTTTGAAATATTTCACTTAGAATAATACCTTCAAGATCCATCCATGCTGTTGTAAATGGCAGTATTTCTTAATTTTTCATGGTTAAGTAGTATTCCGTAGTATATATTTACCATACTTATTTTACTCATTCATCCATTAATGGATACTGAAGTTATTTCCATCTCTTGCTTAGAGTTAATAATTTTATAATAAACATAAGAGTGCAGATATGTCTTTGAACAGTGAACTTTGTTTTCTTTAGATAGATACCTAGAAGTGGGATTACTGAATCATATGGTAATTTTACTTTTAATATGAATAATCTCCATACTGTTTTCCATACAAATTTATATCTCTATTACAGTGCATAAGTTCCCCGTTTTCTCCAATATTTACCAAAATTGGTTAGTTTCAATTTTTTGGTAGTATATATTCTAATATCTTAATGCGTTTTTCAGAGGTAAACAACAACAACAACAACATAAGGACTTTGCCCTGAGATTTTTACGTTGAGCACTTTTTAATGCTCCTGTTGGTCATTTATATAACTTTTTTGAAAAAAAAGTCTATTGAGATCCTTTTGCTATTTTTTTAATCATATATTTTTTTCTATTTGTATCTGTTGGTTATTAACCTCTTTTCAGATATAAGATTCGTAAGTATTTTCTTACATTCTGTGGATTGTGTTTTCATTCTCTCTCCCTTTTTTTGGCAATGCAGAAACGTTAGTTTGATGTAATACCATTTATTTATTTTTGCTTTTTTTGCTTGTGTTTTTGGTCTGGTATCCAAAAAACTATTGGCAATACCAATGTCAAGGAGAATTTTTCCTATGTTTTCCTTTAGGAAATTTAGTTTCATGCATCACCTTTAAGTCTTTAATCTATTTCAAGTTCAGACTTATGAGTGATATAAGGTTCCCTTTTCATACTGTTTATGTGACTATTCAGTTTTAAATATCATTTATTGAACAGGCTATCTTTCCCCATTACATATGTTGGCCCCTGTCAAATATTAGGTGACTGTATGAAAGGATTTATTTCTGGACTCTCAATTCTGTCTACTTGTTTATTGGTCTGTTTTTATGCCAGTATACTTTATTGTTTTGAGCATGAGGGCTTTGTAGTATAGTTTCAAATCAAGAAGTGTAATCTCCCTTCTTCATTCTTTCTCAGAACTGCTTTGATTATTTGTTGTCTTTCATGGTCTCATATAAACTTTAGGATTCTTTACTTACTTCTGTAAAACAATAATATTGGATTTTTTTTAAGATTTTTAATTTATTTATTTGACAGAGAGAGATGACAAGCAGGCAGAGAGGCAGGCAGAGAGAGAAGAGGAAGCAGGCTTCCTGCTGAGCAGAGAGCCTGATGCGGGGCTCGATCCCAGGACCCTGGGATCATGACCAGGTTCACCCCTTGTCAACTCAACTCTAAGTTTCCATTAGTTTTCCTTTTCCTCAGATTCTGTATGTAAGGGATATCATAATACATAAATTAAAAAAATATATAAAATCTTTGAAATATTTCATCAAGCATAATACCCTCTAGTTCCATCCACGTCATCACAAATAGCAGGATTTCATTTCTTTTGATGGCTGCATAGTATTCCATTGAACATATATACCACATCTTATTTATTGATTCATCTGTTGAAGGACATTTAGTTTCTTTCCATAGTTTAACTATTGTGGACATTGCTGCTATAAACATTTGGGTGCATGTGCCCCTTCAGAATGCCACGTTTGTATCTGTAGGGTATATACCCAGTACTACAAGCACTGGGTCATAGGGTAGTTCTATTTTCAGCTTTTTGAGGCACGTCCACGCTGTTTTCCAGAGTGGTTGCACCAGCTTGCATTCCCACATACAGTGTAGGAGGGTTGCCCTTTCTCCACATCCTCGCCAGCATCTGTCATTGACGGACTTGTTCATTTTAGCCATTCTGAACGGTGTGAGGTGGTATCTCATTCTGGTTTTGATTTGTATTTCCCTGATGCCGAGTGATGTGGAGCATTTTTTCATGTGTCTGTTGGCCATTTGGATGTATTCTTTGCAGAAATGTCTGTTCATGTCCTCTGCCCATTTCTTCATTGGATTATTTGTTTTTAGGGTGTTGAGTTTGATAAGCTCTTTATAGATTTTGGATACTGGCCCTTTATCTGGTATGTCATTTGCAAATATCTTCTCCCAGATAACTTCTGACAGTGATCTTTTGGCTTTGTTAACTGTTTCCTTTGCAGTGCAAAAGCTTTTGGATCTGATGAAATCCCAATAGTTCATTCTTGCCCTTGCTTCCCTGGCCTTTCGCGATGTTCCTAGGAAGAAGTTGCTGCTGCTGAGGTCAAAGAAGTTGCTACCTGTTCTCTCCTCAAGGACTATGATGGATTCCTTTCTCACATTATGCTTCTTCATCCATTTCCAGTCGATTATAATGTATGGTGTTAGGATGGTCCAATTTCATTTTCTGCATGTGGCTGTTCAATTTTCCAGACCCCAAGGCCAATGGCTCCTTCTCTTCCCCAGGGACAGTGTGCTGTGCCTTCCCCACACTTGCTCCTGGGGAGCGCAGTGACAGACGTGTGCAACCATGCATCTCTCCCATGCAGAGGGGATGCCCAGGCAAAGAGGATTTCGCTCCATGCGGGTTTATTACACCGTGCTGTGGAGACTAGCTCCGGCAAGCAGCAGGCAGCATCCCACAGACCCGACTCTGATTTCCCAAAGAATGCTGTGCTTTCCCAGAGGGGATGCCCGGGCAAAGAGGCTTTCGCTCTATGCGGGTTTCTCCAAAAGTGCTGCGAATACTAGGCTAAGGCAAGCAACAAAAGCAGCCCACAGAACCGACTCTGATTTCCCAGCGACGGCCATGCTTTGCAGAGGTTTTCAGCTTGGCGCGAACCGCACTTCGCTACTGCTTCCTCAGCAAGGCTGTGGTCGTTTGCTCTGTCGCGGCAGGAAAGAAGAGCCGCGGGAGAGCTGGTGCCTCTTGGTCCTTGCTTTCCCGGGCTCCAAGTTCGAGCCCGAAGTTCACCTTGCTAAGCCGAACTAAGCAGACACAGTCACAACCCTGCAGCAGCGTGCGTGGCCTAGCATGGCACTCTATGCCTATTACCATCTCCTGGCGTAGGTAAGGCTTTGCCTTTTGCTCCGGCGCTCGGGCAGACTCGGGGTCTACGCCAGTGCCTTCACCATAGGAGAGAGGAGGCGACAGGATTCCTGCACCGGGCCCGAGCACTGGGATGGGGAACAGTGGGGACTGTCTCCACTCTTTCCCCGGCACACCCCCTGCCACCCACAATGCTGCCATATCTTGATGGAAGACGGCATCTGACTGCACGTTTCTCCATGGGGTTGTTTCTGCGAGTTCCGGGTATGGCAACTGGTGGCAAGCCCAAGTCTGCCCTTGGGACAGGTGGCCAAAAAAATGCTTTCCCCTTGGGACCAGAGGCACAGGACAGGCCTGCCTTCTGCCTAGACTCCTTCCTCAGAGTGGAGCACGCACCCATGCCCTTGTCGTCCCCTCATGTCTCCTTAGCAGCCAGGCTTCAATCTCTCCGCACAGGGAGCAGAGGACACTTGTCTTCTCATGGCCTGCTATTCGTGCCTCGGCAGGCTATTCTGACTCCCGAGCGTTTCCAGACCCCTCGGCCAAGGGATCCTTCTCTTCCCCGGGGTCGGCGTGCTGTGCCTTCCCCAAAATTGCTCCTGGGGAGCGCGGTGACAGACGTGTGCAACCATGCTTCTCTCTCAGGCAGAGGGGATGCTAGGGCAAAGAGGATTTCGCTCCATGCGGGTATCTTCCACCATGTTGCCGAGACTCGCTCAGGCAAGTAGCAGCAGCATCCCCAAACCCAACTCAGATTTCCCAATGAATGCTGTGCTTTCCTAAGGGAGAGGTCCAGGCAAAGAGGCTTTCGCTGTATGCGGGGTTCTCCCACCGCGAGACTGGGCTCAGGGAAGCAGCAGCAGGCCTGACAACATTTCTCAGCGAATGCTGTGCTTTCGCAGAGGCTTTGGTTGGAGCGAACCGCACTTCGCTGCTGCTTCCTCAGCAAGGCTTTGGTCGTTCGCTCTTTCGCAGCAGGGACGAAGAGCCGCGGGAGAGCTGGTGCCTCTTCGGCCTTGCTTTCGCGGGCTCCAAGTTCGCGCCTGGGTTTCACTTTGCTAAGCCGAACTAGGCAGACACAGTCACAACCCTGCAGCAGCGTGCGGGGCCTAGCATGGCACTCTATGCCTAATTCCATCTCCTGGCCTAGGTAAGGCTTTGCCTTTTGCTCCGGCGCTCGGGCAGACTCGGGGTCGAGGCCAGTGCCTTCACCACAGGAGAGAAGAGGCAACAGGATCCCTGCACACGGCCCGGGCACTGGGATGGGGAACTGTGGGGGACTGTCTCCACTCCTTCCCCGCCGCACCCCCTGTCTCCTACAATGCTGCCACATCTTGGTGGAAGATGGCATCTGACTGACCGTTTCTCCATGGGGTTGTTTCTGCGAGTTCCGGGTATGGCACCTGGTGGCAAGCCCAAGTCTGCCCTTGGGACAGGTGGCCAAGGAGATGGTGTCCCCTTGGTAACAGAGGCACAGGACAGGCCTGCCTTCTGCCCAGACTCCTTCCTCAGAGTGGAGCACGCGACCCTGCCTAGTCATCCCCTCATGTCTCCTTAGCAGCCAGGCTCCCATCTCTCCGCACAGGGAGCGGGTGACACATGTCTGGCCACCGGCCTGCATTTCGTGCCGCGGAAGGCTATCCTGTCCCGAACGTTTCCCGACCCCAAGGCCAAGGGATTCTTCTCTTCCCCGGGGGCGGCGTGCTGTGCCTTCCCCACACTTGCTCCTGGGGAGCGTGGTGACAGACGTGAGCAACCATGCTTCTCTCTCAGGCAGAAAGGATGCTACGGCAAAGAGGATTTCGCTCCATGCGGGTGTCTTCCAACATGCTGCGGAGACTCGCTTAGGCAAGCAGCAGCAGCATCCCCAAACCCAAGTCTGATTTCCCAACGAATGCTGTGCTTTCCAAGGGAGATGCCCAGGCAAAGGGGCTTTCGCTGTATGCGGGTTTCTCCCACCGCGAGACTGGGCTCAGGCACGCAGCAGCAGCCCCCAAAACATTTCTCGGGGAATGCTGTCCTTTCGCAGAGGCTTTGGTTTGGAGCAAACAGCCCTTCGCCACTGCTTCCTCAGCAAGGCTTCTGTCGCGTCAGGGAAGAAGAGCTGCGGGAGAGCTGTTGCCTCTTGGGCCTTGCTTTCCCTGGCTCCATGTTCGCGTCCTGGGTTCACCCTGCCAGGCCGAACTACGCAGACACAGTCACAACCGTGCAGTAGCGCGCTTAGCCTAGGTTGGCACTCCATGCACACTACCATCTCCCGGTGTAGGCATCGCTTGGCCTTTTACTCTGGCGCTCAGGCCGACTCGCGGACTAGGCCTGTGCTTTCCCCACAGGAAAGGAGAGGTGACAGGACCCCTGCACACCGCCCGTGCACTGAATAGGGAGCTTTGGGGGACTGTCACCACTCCTTCCCCTTAAAACCCGGGCCTCCTCCAAGCTTCTACATCCCGGAGGAAGACGGCATCTGATGGCCAGGTCTTTCTGGGAGTTGTTTCTCGAGTTTAGGGTAGGCGCCTGGTGGCAAGCCCATGGCTCCACCACGGTCAGGTGGCCAAGGAGCTGCTGTCTCCTTGGGCCCAAAGGCTCAGGACAGGCATGCTTTCTGCCCAGACTCCTTCCTCAGAGTGGAGCCCTTTCCCCTGCCCTAATCTCCCCCTCGTGTCTCCTTAGCAGCCCGGCTTCCTTCGCTCTGCAGTGACAGATGTGTCCCTTTCCTTAAGGCTCTTTCACAGGCACCACCGCGCTTCTCTCTCAGGCAGAGCGGATGCCCAGGCAAGAGGATTTCGCTCCATGCGGGTTTATTCCACCGTGCAGTGAAGACTAGCTCCGGCAAGCAGCAGGCAGCATCCCACAGACCCGACTCTGATTTCCCAGAGAATGCTGTACTTTCCCAGAGGGGATGCCCCGGCAAAGAAGCTTTCGCTCTATGCGGGTTTTTCCCATCGTGCTGCGAATACTAGGCTAAGGCAAGCAACAAAAGCAGCCCACAGAACCGACTCTGATTTCCCAGCGACTGCTATGCTTTCGCAGAGGTTTTCAGCTTGGCGCAAAACGCACTTCGCTTCTGCTTCCTCAGCAAGGCTTTGGTCTTTCGCTCTGTCGCGGCCTTGTTTTCCCGGGCTCCAATTTCGCGCCCGGGGTTCACCTTGCTAAGCCGAAATAAGCAAACACAGTCACAACCCTGCAGCAGCGTGCATGGCCTAGCATGACACTCTATGCCTATTACCATCTCCTGGCGTAGGTAAGGCTTTGCCTTTTGCTCCGGCGCTCGGCAGACTCGGGGTCTAGGCCAGTGCATTCACCACAGGAGAGAAGAGGCGACAGGATATCAGAGTTGGGTTTGGGGAGGCTGCTGCTGCTTGCCTGAGCGAGTCTCGGAAACATGGTGGAAGATACCCGCATGGAGCGAAATCCTCTTTGCCCTAGCATCCCCTCTGCCTGAGAGAGAAGCATGGTTGCACACGTCTGTCACCGCGCTCCCCAGGAGCAATTTTGGGGAAGGCACAGCACGCCGCCCAAGGGAAGAGAAGGATCCCTTGGCCTTGGGTCTGGAACGCTCGGGAGTCAGAATAGCCTGCCGAGGCACGAACAGCAGGCCATGAGAAGACAAGTGTCCTCTACTCCCTGTGCGGAGAGATTGAAGCCTGGCTGCTAAGGAGACATGAGGGGACGACAAGGGCAAGGGTGCATGCTCCACTCTGTGGAAGGAGTCTGGGCAAAAGGCAGGCCTGTCCTGTGCCTCTGGTCCCAAGGGGAAAGCATCTCCTTGGCTACCTGTCCCAAGGGCAGACTTGGGCTTGCCACCAGGTGCCATACCCGGAACTCGCAGAAACAACCCCATGGAGAAACGTGCAGTCAGATGCCGTCTTCCACCAAGATGTGGCAGCATTGTGGGTGGCCGGGGTGTGCCGGGGAAAGAGTGGAGACAGTCCCCACTGTTCCCCATCCCAGTGCTCGGGCCTTGTGCAGGGATCCTGTTGCCTCCTCTCTCCTGTGGTGAAGGCACTGGCCTTGACCCCGAGTCTGCCCAAGCGCCGGAGCAAAAGGCAAAGCCTTACCTACGCCAGGAGATGGTAATAGGCATAGAGTGTCATGCTAGGCCACGCACGCTGCTGCAGGGTTGTGACTGTGTCTGCTTATTTCGGCTTAGCAAGGTGAACCCCGGGCGCGAACTTGGAGCCCGGGAAAACAAGGCCCAAGAGGCACCAGCTCTTCCGCGGCTCTTATTTCCGGCCGCGACAGAGCGAACGACCAAAGCCTTGCTGAGGAAGAAGAAGCGAAGTGCGGTTTGCGCCAAGCTGAAAACCTCTGCGAAAGCATAGCTGTCGCTGGGAAATCAGAGTCGGTTCTGTGGGCTGCTTTTGTTGCTTGCCTTAGCCTAGTATTCGCAGCACGATGGGAAAAACCCGCATAGAGCGAAAGCTTCTTTGCCGGGGCATCCCCTCTGGGAAAGTACAGCATTCTCTGGGAAATCAGAGTCGGGTCTGTGGGATGCTGCCTGCTGCTTGCCGGAGCTAGTCTCCACTGCACGGTGGAATAAACCCGCATGGGGCGAAATCCTCTTTGCCTGGGCATCCGCTCTGCCTGAGAGAGAAGCGCGGTGGTGCCTGTGGAAAGAGCCTTAAGGAAAGGGACACATCTGTCACTGCAGAGCGAAGGAAGCCGGGCTGCTAAGGAGACACGAGGGGAAGATTAGGGCAGGGGAAAGGGCTCCACTCTGAGGAAGGAGTCTGGGCAGAAAGCATGCCTGTCCTGAGCCTTTGGGCCCAAGGAGACAGCAGCTCCTTGGCCACCTGACCGTGGTGGAGCCATGGGCTTGCCACCAGGCGCCTACCCTAAACTCGAGAAACAACTCCCAGAAAGACCTGGCCATCAGATGCCATCTTCCTCCGGGATGTAGAAGCTTGGAGGAGGCCCGGGTTTTAAGGGGAAGGAGTGGTGACAGTCCCCCAAAGCTCCCTATTCATTGCACGGGCGGTGTGCAGGGATCCTGTCACCTCTCCTTTCCTGTGGGGAAAGCACAGGCCTAGTCCGCGAGTCGGCCTGAGCGCCAGAGTAAAAGGCCAAGCGATGCCTACACCGGGAGATGGTAGTGTGCATGGAGTGCCATCCTAGGCTAAGCGCGCTACGGCACGGTTGTGACTGTGTCTGCGTAGTTCGGCCTGGCAGGGTGAACCCAGGACGCGAACATGGAGCCAGGGAAAGCAAGGCCCAAGAGGCACCAGCTCTCCCGCAGCTCTTCTTCCCTGACGCGACAGAAGCCTTGCTGAGGAAGCAGTGGCGAAGGGCTGTTTGCTCCAAACCAAAGCCTCTGCGAAAGGACAGCATTCCCCGAGAAATGTTTTGGGGGCTGCTGCTGCGTGCCTGAGCCCAGTCTCGCGGTGGAAGAAACCCGCATACAGCGAAAGCCCCTTTGCCTTGGCATCGCCCCTTGGAAAGTACAGCATTCGTTGGGAAATCAGAGTTGGGTTTGGGGATGCTGCTGCTGCTTGCCTAAGCGAGTCTCCGCAGCATGTTGGAAGATACCCGCATGGAGCGAAATCCTCTTTGCCGTAGCATCCTTTCTGCCTGAGAGAGAAGCATGGTTGCTCACGTCTGTCACCACGCTCCCCAGGAGCAAGTGTGGGGAAGGCACAGCACGCCGCCCCCGGGGAAGAGAAGGATCCCTTGGCCTTGGGGTCGGGAAACGCTCGGGAACAGGATAGCCTGCCGCGGCACGAAATGCAGGCCGGTGGCCAGACATGTGTCACCCGCTCCCTGTGCGGAGAGATGGAAGCCTGGCTGCTAAGGAGACATGAGGGGACGATTAGGCAGGGGCGCGTGCTCCACTCTAAGGAGTCTGGGCAGACGGCAGGCCTGTCCTGTGCCTCTGTTACCAAGGGGACACCATCTCCTTGGCCACCTGTCCCAACGGCAGACTTGGGCTTGCCACCAGGTGCCATACCCGGAACTCGCAGAAACAACCCCATGGAGAAACGTGCAGTCAGATGCCCTCTTCCACCAAGATGTGGCAGCATTGTGGGTGGCCGGGGTGTGCCGGGGAAAGAGTGGAGACAGTCCCCACTGTTCCCCATCCCAGTGCTCGGGCCTTGTGCAGGGATCCTGTTGCCTCCTCTCTCGTGTGGTGAAGGCACAGGCCTTGACCCCGAGTCTGCCCGAGCGCCAGAGCAAAAGGCAAAGCCTTACCTACGCCAGGAGATGGTAATAGCCATAGAGTGTCATGCTAGGCCACGCACGCTGCTGCAGGGTTGTGACTGTGTCTGCTTAGATCGGCTTAGCAAGGTGAACCCCGGGCGCGAACTTGGAGCCCGGGAAAACAAGGCCCAAGTGGCACCAGCCATCCCGCGGCTCTTCTTTCCAGCCGCGACAGAGCGAACGACCAAAGCCTTGCTGAGGAAGCAGAAGCGAAGTGCGGTTTGCGCCAAGCTGAAAACCTCTGCGAAAGCATAGCAGTCGCTGGGAAATCAGAGTCGGTTCTGTGGGCTGCTTTTGTTGCTTGCCTTAGCCTAGTATTCGCAGCACGATGGGAAAAACCCGCATAGAGCGAAAGCTTCTTGGCCGGGGCATCCCCTCTGGGAAAGCACAGCATTCTCTGGGAAATCAGAGTCGGGTCTGTGGGATGCTGCCTGCTGCTTGCCGGAGCTAGTCTCCCCTGCACGGTGGAATAAACCCGCATGGGGCGAAATTCTCTTTGCCTGGGCATCCGCTCTGCCTGAGAGAGAAGCGCGGTGGTGCCTGTGGAAAGAGCCTTAAGGAAAGGGACACATCTGTCACTGCAGAGCGAAGGAAGCCGGGCTGCTAAGGAGACACGAGGGGAAGATTAGGGCTGGGGAAAGGGCTCCACTCTGAGGAAGGAGTCTGGGCAGAAAGCATGCCTGTCCTGAGCCTTTGGGCCAAGGAGACAGCAGCTCCTTGGCCACCTGACCGTTTTGGAGCCATGGGCTTGCCACCAGGCGCCTACCCTAAACTCGAGAAACAACTCCCAGAAAGACCTGGCCATCAGATGCCATCTTCCTCCGGGATGTAGAAGCTTGGAGGAGGCCCGGGTTTTAAGGGGAAGGAGTGGTGACAGTCCCCCAAAGCTCCCTATTCAGTGCACGGGCGGTGTGCAGGGATCCTGTCACCTCTCCTTTCCTGTGGGGAAAGCACAGGCCTAGTCCGCGAGTCGGCCTGAGCGCCAGAGTAAAAGGCCAAGCGATGCCTACACCGGGAGATGGTAGTGTGCATGGAGTGCCATCCTAGGCTTAGCGCGCTACTGCACGGTTGTGACTGTGTCTGCTTAGTTCGGCCTGTCAGGGTGAACCCAGGACGCGAACATGGAGCCAGAGAAAGCAAGGCCCAAGAGGCACCAGCTCTCCCTCAGCTCTTCTTCCCTGACGCGACAGAAGCCTTGCTGAGGAAGCAGTGGCGAAGGGCTGTTTGCTCCAAACCAAAGCCTCTGCGAAAGGACAGCATTCCCCGAGAAATGTTTTGGGGGCTGCTGCTGCGTGCCTGAGCCCCATCTCGCGGAGGGAGAAACCCGCATACAGCGAAAGCCCCTTTGCCTTGGCATCTCCCCTTGGAAAGCACAGCATTCGTTGGGAAATCAGAGTTGGGTTTGGGGATGCTGCTGCTGCTTGCCTAAGCGAGTCTCCGCAGCATTTTGGAAGACACCCGCATGGAGCGAAATCCTCTTTGCCCTAGCATCCTTTCTGCCTGAGAGAGAAGCATGGTTGCTCACGTCTGTCACCACGCTCCCCAGGAGCAAGTGTGGGTAAAGCACAGCACGCCGCCCCCGGGGATGGAAGGATCCCTTGGCCTTGGGGTCGGGAAACGCTCGGGGAGCAGAGTAGCCTGCCGAGGCATGAACAGCAGGCCATGAGAAGACAAGTGTCCTCTCCTCCCTGTGGGGAGAGATTGAAGCCTGGCTTCTAAGGAGACATGAGGGGAAGACAAGGGAATGGGTGCGTGCTCCACTCTGAGGAAGGAGTCTGGGCAGAAGGCAGGCCTGTCCTGTGCCTCTTGTCCCAAGGGGAAAGCATCTCTTTGGCCACCTGTCCCAAGGGCAGACTTGGGCTTGCCAACCAGGTGCCATACCCGGAACTCGCAGAAACAACCCCATGGAGAAACGTGCAGTCAGATGCCATCTTCCACCAAGATATGGCAGCATTGTGGGTGGCCGGGGGTGTGCCGGGGAAAGAGTGGAGACAGTCCCCACGGTTCCCCATCCCAGTGCTCGGGCCCTGTGCAGGCATCCTGTCGCCTCTTCTCTCCTGTGGTGAAGGCACAGGCCTTGACCCCGAGTCTGCCCGAGCGCCGGAGCAAAAGGCAAAGCCTTACCTACGCCAGGAGATGGTAATAGGCATAGAGTATCATGCTAGGCCACGCACGCTGCTGCAGGGTTGTGACTGTGTCTGCTTAGATCGCCTTAGCAAGGTGAACCCCGGGCGCGAACTTGGAGCCCGGGGAAACAAGGCCCAAGAGGCACCAGCTCTCCCGCGGCTCTTCTTTCCAGCCGCGACAGAGCAAACGACCAAAGCCTTGCTGAGGAAGCAGCAGCGAAGTGCGGTTTACGCAAAGCTGAAAACCTCTGCGAAAGCATACCAGTCACTGGGAAATCAGAGTCGGTTCTGTGGGATGCTGCCTGCTGCTTGCTGGAGCTAGTCTCCACTGCACGGTGGAATAAACCCGCATGGAGCGAAATCCTCTTTGCCTGGGCTTCCGCTCTGCCTGAGAGAGAAGCGCGGTGGTGCCTGTGGAAAGAGCCTTAGGGAAAGGGACACATCTGTCACTGCAGAGCGAAGGAAGCCGGGCTGCTAAGGAGACACGAGGGGAAGATTAGGGCAGGGGAAAGGCTCCACTCTGAGGAAGGAGTCTGGGCAGAAAGCATGCCTGTCCTGAGCCTTTGGGCCCAAGGAGACAGCAGCTCCTTGGCCACCTGACCGTGGTGGAGCCATGGGCTTGCCACCAGGCGCCTACCCTAAACTCGAGAAACAACTCCCAGAAAGACCTGGCCATCAGATGCCGTCTTCCTCCGGGATGTAGAAGCTTGGAGGAGGCCCGGGTTTTAAGGGGAAGGAGTGGTGACAGTCCCCCAAAGCTCCCTATTCAGTGCACGGGCGGTGTGCAGGGATCCTGTCACCTCTCCTTTCCTGTGGGGAAAGCACAGGCCTAGTCCGCGAGTCGGCCTGAGCGCCAGAGTAAAAGGCCAAGCGATGCCTACACCGGGAGATGGTAGTGTGCATGGAGTGCCATCCTAGGCTAAAGGCGCTACTGCACGGTTGTGACTGTGTCTGCGTAGTTCGGCCTGGCAGGGTGAACCCAGGACGCGAACATGGAGCCAGGGAAAGCAAGGCCCAAGAGGCACCAGCTCTCCCGCAGCTCTTCTTCCCTGACGCGACAGAAGCCTTGCTGAGGAAGCAGTGGCGAAGGGCTGTTTGCTCCAAACCAAAGCCTCTGCGAAAGGACAGCATTCCCCGAGAAATGTTTTGGGGGCTGCTGCTGCGTGCCTGAGCCCCATCTCGCGGTGGGAGAAACCCGCATACAGCGAAAGCCCCTTTGCCTTGGCATCTCCCCTTGGAAAGCACAGCATTCGTTGGGAAATCAGAGTTGGGTTTGGGGATGCAGCTGCTGCTTGCCTAAGCGAGTCTCCGCAGCATGTTGGAAGATACCCGCATGGAGCGAAATCCTCTTTGCCCTAGCATCCTTTCTGCCTGAGAGAGAAGCATGGTTGCTCACGTCTGTCACCACGCTCCCCAGGAGCAAGTGTGGGTAAGGCACAGCACGCCGCCCCCGGGGAAGAGAAGGATCCCTTGGCCTTGGGGTCTGGAAACGCTCGGGAAGCAGAATAGCCTGCCGAGGCATGAACAGCAGGCCATGAGAAGACAAGTGTCCTCTCCTCCCTGTGGGGAGAGATTGAAGCCTGGCTTCTAAGGAGACATGAGGGGAAGACAAGGGCATGGGTGCGTGCTCCACTCTGAGGAAGGAGTCTGGGCAGAAGGCAGGCCTGTCCTGTGCCTCTTGTCCCAAGGGGAAAGCATCTCTTTGGCCACCTGTCCCAAGGGCAGACTTGGGCTTGCCAACCAGGTGCCATACCCGGAACTCGCAGAAACAACCCCATAGAGAAACGTGCAGTCAGATGCCATCTTCCACCAAGATATGGCAGCATTGTGGGTGGCCGGAGGTGTGCCGGGGAAAGAGTGGAGACAGTCCCCACCGTTCCCTATCCCAGTGCGCGGGCCCTGTGCAGGCATCCTGTCGCCTCTTCTCTCCCCTGGTGAAGGCACTGGCCTTGACCCCGAGTCTGCCCGAGCGCCGGAGCAAAAGGCAAAGCCTTACCTACGCCAGGAGATGGTAATAGGCATAGAGTGTCATGCTAGGCCACGCACGCTGCTGCAGGGTTGTGACTGTGTCTGCTTAGATCGGCTTAGCAAGGTGAACCCCGGGCGCGAACTTGGAGCACGGGGAAACAAGGCCCAAGAGGCACCAGCTCTCCCGCGGCTCTTCTTTCCAGCCACGACAGAGCGAACGACCAAAGCCTTGCTGAGGAAGCAGCAGCGAAGTGCGGTTTGCGCCAAGCTGAAAACCTCTGCGAAAGCATAGCAGTCGCTGGGAAATCAGAGTCGGTTCTGTGGGCTGCTTTTGTTGCTTGCCTTAGCCTAGTATTCGCAGCACAATGGGAAAAACCCGCATAGAGCGAAAGCTTCTTTGCCGGGGCATCCCCTCTGGGAAAGTACAGCATTCTCTTGGAAATCAGAGTCGGGTCTGTGGGATGCTGCCTGCTGCTTGCCGGAGCTAGTCTCCACTGCACGGTGGAATAAACCCGCATGGGGCGAAATCCTTTTTGCCTGGGCATCCGCTCTGCCTGAGAGAGAAGCGCGGTGGTGCCTGTGGAAAGAGCCTTAAGGAAAGGGACACATCTGTCACTGCAGAGCGAAGGAAGCCGGGCTGCTAAGGAGACACGAGGGGAAGATTAGGGCAGGGGAAAGGGCTCCACTCTGAGGAAGGAGTCTGGGCAGAAAGCATGCCTGTCCTGAGCCTTTGGGCCCAAGGAGACAGCAGCTCCTTGGCCACCTGACCGTGGTGGAGCCATGGGCTTGCCACCAGGCGCCTACCCTAAACTCGAGAAACAACTCCCAGAAAGACCTGGCCATCAGATGCCATCTTCCTCCGGGATGTAGAAGCTTGGAGGAGGCCCGGGTTTTAAGGGGAAGGAGTGGTGACAGTCCCCCAAAGTTCCCTATTCAGTGCACGGGCGGTGTGCAGTGATCCTGTCACCTCTCCTTTCCTGTGGGGAAAGCACAGGCCTAGTCCGCGAGTCGGCCTGAGCGCCAGAGTAAAAGGCCAAGCGATGCCTACACCGGGAGATGGTAGTGTGCATGGAGTGCCATCCTAGGCTAAGCGCGCTACTGCACGGTTGTGACTGTGTCTGCTTAGTTCGGCCTGGCAGGGTGAACCCAGGACGCGAACATGGAGCCAGGGAAAGCAAGGCCCAAGAGGCACCAGCTCTCCCGCAGCTCTTCTTCCCTGACGCGACAGAAGCCTTGCTGAGGAAGCAGTGGCGAAGGGCTGTTTGCTCCAAACCAAAGCCTCTGCGAAAGACAGCATTCCCCGAGAAATGTTTTGGGGGCTTCTGCTGCGTGCCTGAGCCCAGTCTAACGGTGGGAGAAACACGCATACAGCGAAAGCCCCTTTGCCTTGGCATCTCCCCTTGGAAAGCACAGCATTCGTTGGGAAATCAGAGTTGGGTTTGGGGATGCTGCTGCTGCTTGCCTAAGCGAGTCTCCGCAGCATGTTGGAAGATACCCGCATGGAGAGAAATCCTCTTTGCCCTAGCATCCTTTCTGCCTGAGAGAGAAGCATGGTTGCTCACGTCGGTCAACGCGCTCCCCAGGAGCAAGTGTGGGGAAGGCACAGCACGCCGCCCCCGGCGAAGAGAAGGATCCCTTGGCCTTGGGGTCGGGAAACGCTCGGGAACAGGATAGCCTGCCGCGGCACGAAATGCAGGCCGGTGGCCAGACATGTGTCACCCGCTCCCTGTGCGGAGAGATGGAAGCCTGGCTGCTAAGGAGACATGAGGGGACGACTAGGGCAGGGGCGCGTGCTCCACTCTAAGGAGTCTGGGCAGAAGGCAGGCCTGTCCTGTGCCTCTGTTACCAAGGGGACACCATCTCCTTGGCCACCTCTCCCAAGGGCAGACTTGGGCTTGCCACCAGGTGCCATACCCGGAACTCGCAGAAACAACCCCATGGAGAAACGTGCAGTCAGATGCCGTCTTCCACCAAGTTGTGGCAGCATTGTGGGTGGCCGGGGTGTGCCGGGGAAAGAGTGGAGACAGTCCCCACTGTTCCCCATCCCAGTGCTCGGGCCTTGTGCAGGGATCCTGTTGCCTCCTCTCTCCTGTGGTGAAGGCACTGGCCTTGACCCCGAGTCTGCCCGAGCGCCAGAGCAAAAGGCAAAGCCTTACCTACGCCAGGAGATGGTAATAGCCATAGAGTGTCATGCTAGGCCACGCACGCTGCTGCAGGGTTGTGACTGTGTCTGCTTAGTTCGGCTTAGCAAGGAGAACCCCGGGCGCGAACTTGGAGCCCGGGAAAACAAGGCCCAAGAGGCACCAGCTCTCCCGCGGCTCTTCTTTCCAGCCGCGACAGAGCGAACGACCAAAGCCTTGCTGAGGAAGCAGAAGCGAAGTGCGGTTTGCGCCAAGCTGAAAACCTCTGCGAAAGCATAGCAGTCGCTGGGAAATCAGAGTCGGTTCTGTGGGCTGCTTTTGTTGCTTGCCTTAGCCTAGTATTCGCAGCACGATGGGAAAAACCCGCATAGAGCGAAAGCTTCTTGGCCGGGGCATCCCCTCTGGGAAAGCACAGCATTCTCTGGGAAATCAGAGTCGGGTCTGTGGGATGCTGCCTGCTGCTTGCCGGAGCTAGTCTCCCCTGCACGGTGGAATAAACCCGCATGGGGCGAAAATCTCTTTGCCTGGGCTTCCGCTCTGCCTGAGAGAGAAGCGCGGTGGTGCCTGTGGAAAGAGCCTTAAGGAAAGGTACACATCTGTCACTGCAGAGCGAAGGAAGCCGGGCTGCTAAGGAGACACGAGGGGAAGATTAGGGCAGGGGAAAGGGCTCCACTCTGAGGAAGGAGTCTGGGCAGAAAGCATGCCTGTCCTGAGCCTTTGGGCCCAAGGAGACAGCAGCTCCTTGGCCACCTGACCGTTTTGGAGCCATGGGCTTGCCACCAGGCGCCTACCCTAAACTCGAGAAACAACTCCCAGAAAGACCTGGCCATCAGATGCCATCTTCCTCCGGGATGTAGAAGCTTGGAGGAGACCCGGGTTTTAAGGGGAAGGAGTGGTGACAGTCCCCCAAAGCTCCCTATTCAGTGCACGGGCGGTGTGCAGGGATCCTGTCACCTCTCCTTTCCTGTGGGGAAAGCACAGGCCTAGTCCGCGAGTCGGCCTGAGCGCCAGAGTAAAAGGCCAAGCGATGCCTACACCGGGAGATGGTAGTGTGCATGGAGTGCCATCCTAGGCTAAGCGCGCTACTGCACGGTTGTGACTGTGTCTGCTTAGTTCGGCCTGTCAGGGTGAACCCAGGACGCGAACATGGAGCCAGAGAAAGCAAGGCCCAAGAGGCACCAGCTCTCACGCAGCTCTTCTTCCCTGACGCGACAGAAGCCTTGCTGAGGAAGCAGTGGCGAAGGGCTGTTTGCTCCAAACCAAAGCCTCTGCGAAAGGACAGCATTCCCCGAGAAATGTTTTGGGGGCTGCTGCTGCATGCCTGAGCCCCATCTCGCGGAGGGAGAAACCCGCATACAGCGAAAGCCCCTTTGCCTTGGCATCTCCCCTTGGAAAGCACAGCAATCGTTGGGAAATCAGAGTTGGGTTTGGGGATGCTGCTGCTGCTTGCCTAAGCGAGTCTCCGCAGCATGTTGGAAGATACCCGCATGGAGCGAAATCCTCTTTGCCGTAGCATCCTTTCTGCCTGAGAGAGAAGCATGGTTGCTCACGTCTGTCACCACGCTCCCCAGGAGCAAGTGTGGGGAAGGCACAGCACGCCGCCCCCGGGGAAGAGAAGGATCCCTTGGCCTTGGGGTCGGGAAACGCTCGGGAAGCAGAATAGCCTGCCGAGGCATGAACAGCAGGCCATGAGAAGACAAGTGTCCTCTCCTCCCTGTGGTGAGAGCTGGAAGCCTGGCTGCTAAGGAGACATGAGGGGAAGACAAGGGCATGGGTTCGTGCTCCACTCTGGGGAAGGAGTCTGGGCAGAAGGCAGGACTGTCCTGTGCCTCTTGTCCCAAGGGGAAAGCATCTCTTTGGCCACCTGTCCCAAGGGCAGACTTGGGCTTGCCAACCAGGTGCCATACCCGGAACTCGCAGAAACAACCCCATAGAGAAACGTGCAGTCAGATGCCATCTTCCACCAAGATATGGCAGCATCGTGGGTGGCCGGGGTGTGCCGGGGAAAGAGTGGAGACAGTCCCCACCGTTCCCCATCCCAGTGCTCGGGCCCTGTGCAGGGATCCTGTCGCCTCTTCTCTCCTGTGGTGAAGGCACTGGCCTTGACCCCGAGTCTGCCCGAGCGCCGGAGCAAAAGGCAAAGCCTTACCTACGCCAGGAGATGGTAATAGGCATAGAGTGTCATGCTAGGCCACGCACGCTGCTGCAGGGTTGTGACTGTGTCTGCTTAGATCGGCTTAGCAAGGTGAACCCCGGGCGCGAACTTGGAGCCCGGGAAAACAAGGCCCAAGAGGCACCAGCTCTCCCGCGGCTCTTCTTTCCAGCCGCGACAGAGCAAACGACCAAAGCCTTGCTGAGGAAGCAGCAGCGAAGTGCGGTTTACGCCAAGCTGAAAACCTCTGTGAAAGCATACCAGTCACTGGGAAATCAGAGTCGGTTCTGTGGGATGCTGCCTGCTGCTTGCCGGAGCTAGTCTCCACTGCACGGTGGAATAAACCCGCATGGAGCGAAATCCTCTTTCCCTGGGCTTCCGCTCTGCCTGAGAGAGAAGCGCGGTGGTGCCTGTGGAAAGAGCCTTAAGGAAAGGGACACATCTGTCACTGCAGAGCGAAGGAAGCCGGGCTGCTAAGGAGACACGAGGGGGAGATTAGGGCAGGGGAAAGGGCTCCACTCTGAGGAAGGAGTCTGGGCAGAAAGCATGCCTGTCCTGAGCCTTTGGGCCCAAGGAGACAGCAGCTCCTTGGCCACCTGACCGTGGTGGAGCCATGGGCTTGCCACCAGGCGCCTACCCTAAACTCGAGAAACAACTCCCAGAAAGACCTGGCCATCAGATGCCGTCTTCCTCCGGGATGTAGAAGCTTGGAGGAGGCTCGGTTTTTAAAGGGAAGGAGTGGTGACAGTCCCCCAAAGCTCCCTATTCAGTGCACGGGCGGTGTGCAGGGATCCTGTCACCTCTCCTTTCCTGTGGGGAAAGCCCAGGCCTAGTCCGCGAGTTGGCCTGAGCGCCAGAGTAAAAGGCCAAGCGATGCCTACACCGGGAGATGGTAGTGTGCATGGAGTGCCATCCTAGGCTAAGCGCGCTACTGCACGGTTGTGACTGTGTCTGCGTAGTTCGGCCTGGCAGGGTTAACCCAGGACGCGAACATGAAGCCAGGGAAAGCAAGGCCCAAGGGGCACCAGCTCTCCCGCATCTCTTCTTCCCTGACGCGACAGAAGCCTTGCTGAGGACGCAGTGGCGAAGGGCTGTTTGCTCCAAACCAAAGCCTTTGCGAAAGGACAGCATTCCCCGAGAAATGTTTTGGGGGCTGCTGCTGCGTGCCTGAGCCCAATCTCGCGGTGGGAGAAACCCGCATACAGCGAAAGCCCCTTTGCCTGGGCATCTCCCCTTGGAAAGCACAGCATTCGTTGGGAAATCAGAGTTGGGTTTGGGGATGCTGCTGCTGCTTGCCTAAGCGAGTCTCCGCAGCATGTTGGAAGATACCCGCATGGAGCGAAATCCTCTTTGCCGTAGCATCCTTTCTGCCTGAGAGAGAAGCATGGTTGCTCACGTCTGTCACCACGCTCCCCAGGAGCAAGTGTGGGGAAGGCTCAGCACGCCGCCCCCGGGGAAGAGAAGGATCCCTTGGCCTTGGGGTCGGGAAACGCTCGGGAACAGGATAGCCTGCCGCGGCACGAAATGCAGGCCGGTGGCCAGACATGTGTCACCCGCTCCCTGTGCGGAGAGATGGAAGCCTGGCTGCTAAGGAGACATGAGGGGACGACTAGGGCAGGGGCGCGTGCTCCACTCTAAGGAGTCTGGGCAGAAGGCAGGCCTGTCCTGTGCCTCTGTTACCAAGGGGACACCATCTCCTTGGCCACCTCTCCCAAGGGCAGACTTGGGCTTGCCACCAGGTGCCATACCCGGAACTCGCAGAAACAACCCCATGGAGAAACGTGCAGTCAGATGCCGTCTTCCACCAATATGTGGCAGCATTGTGGGTGGCCGGGGTGTGCCGGGGAAAGAGTGGAGACAGTCCCCACTGTTCCCCATCCCAGTGCTCGGGCCTTGTGCAGGGATCATGTTGCCTCCTCTCTCCTGTGGTGAAGGCACTGGCCTTGACCCCGAGTCTGCCCGAGCGCCAGAGCAAAAGGCAAAGCCTTACCTACGCCAGGAGATGGTAATAGCCATAGAGTGTCATGCTAGGCCACGCACGCTGCTGCAGGGTTGTGACTGTGTCTGCTTAGTTCGGCTTAGCAAGGTGAACCCCGGGCGCGAACTTGGAGCCCGGGAAAACAAGGCCCAAGAGGCACCAGCTCTCCCGCGGCTCTTCTTTCCAGCCGCGACAGTGCGAACGACCAAAGCCTTGCTGAGGAAGCAGAAGCGAAGTGCGGTTTGCGCCAAGCTGAAAACCTCTGCGAAAGCATAGCAGTCGCTGGGAAATCAGAGTCGGTTCTGTGGGCTGCTTTTGTTGCTTGCCTTAGCCTAGTATTCGCAGCACGATGGGAAAAACCCGCATAGAGCGAAAGCTTCTTGGCCGGGGCATCCCCTCTGGGAAAGCACAGCATTCTCTGGGAAATCAGAGTCGGGTCTGTGGGATGCTGCCTGCTGCTTGCCGGAGCTAGTCTCCCCTGCACGGTGGAATAAACCCGCATGGGGCGAAAATCTCTTTGCCTGGGCTTCCGCTCTGCCTGAGAGAGAAGCGCGGTGGTGCCTGTGGAAAGAGCCTTAAGGAAAGGGACACATCTGTCACTGCAGAGCGAAGGAAGCCGGGCTGCTAAGGAGACACGAGGGGAAGATTAGGGCAGGGGAAAGGGCTCCACTCTGAGGAAGGAGTCTGGGCAGAAAGCATGCCTGTCCTGAGCCTTTGGGCCCAAGGAGACAGGAGCTCCTTGGCCACCTGACCGTTTTGGAGCCATGGGCTTGCCACCAGGCGCCTACCCTAAACTCGAGAAACAACTCCCAGAAAGACCTGGCCATCAGAAGCCATCTTCCTCCGGGATGTAGAAGCTTGGAGGAGACCCGGGTTTTAAGGAGAAGGAGTGGTGACAGTCCCCCAAAGCTCCCTATTCAGTGCACGAGCGGTGTGCAGGGATCCTGTCACCTCTCCTTTCCTGTGGGGAAAGCACAGGCCTAGTCCGCGAGTCGGCCTGAGCGCCAGAGTAAAAGGCCAAGCGATGTCTACACCGGGAGATGGTAGTGTGCATGGAGTGCCATCCTAGGCTAAGCGCGCTACTGCACGGTTGTGACTGTGTCTGCTTAGTTCGTCCTGGCAGGGTGAACCCAGGACGCGAACATGGAGCCAGGGAAAGCAAGGCCCAAGAGGCACCAGCTCTCACGCAGCTCTTCCCTGACGCGACAGAAGCCTTGCTGAGGAAGCAGTGGCGAAGGGCTGTTTGCTCCAAACCAAAGCCTCTGCGAAAGGACAGCATTCCCCGAGAAATGTTTTGGGGGCTGCTGCTGCATGCCTGAGCCCCATCTCGCGGAGGGAGAAACCCGCATACAGCGAAAGCCCCTTTGCCTTGGCATCTCCCCTTGGAAAGCACAGCATTCGTTGGGAAATCAGAGTTGGGTTTGGGGATGCTGCTGCTGCTTGCCTAAGCGAGTCTCCGCAGCATGTTGGAAGATACCCGCATGGAGCGAAATCCTCTTTGCCCTAGCATCCTTTCTGCCTGAGAGAGAAGCATGGTTGCTCACGTCTGTCACCACGCTCCCCAGGAGCAAGTGTGGGGAAGGCACAGCACGCCGCCCCCGGGGAAGAGAAGGATCCCTTGGCCTTGGGGTCGGGAAACGCTCGGGAAGCAGAATAGCCTGCCGAGGCATGAACAGCAGGCCATGAGAAGACAAGTGTACTCTCCTCCCTGTGGGGAGAGATGGAAGCCTGGCTGCTAAGGAGACATGAGGGGAAGACAAGGGCATGGGTTCGTGCTCCACTCTGGGGAAGGAGTCTGGGCAGAAGGCAGGACTGTCCTGTGCCTCTTGTCCCAAGGGGAAAGCATCTCTTTGGCCACCTGTCCCAAGGGCAGACTTGGGCTTGCCAACCAGGTGCCATACCCGGAACTCGCAGAAACAACCCCATAGAGAAACGTGCAGTCAGATGCCTTCTTCCACCAAGATATGGCAGCATTGTGGGTGGCCGGGGGTGTGCCGGGGAAAGAGTGGAGACAGTCCCCACCGTTCCCCATCCCAGTGCTCGGGCCCTGTGCAGGGATCCTGTCGCCTCTTCTCTCCTGTGGTGAAGGCACTGGCCTTGACCCCGAGTCTGCCCGAGCGCCGGAGCAAAAGGCAAAGCCTTACCTACGCCAGGAGATGGTAATAGGCATAGAGTGTCATGCTAGGCCACGCACGCTGCTGCAGGGTTGTGACTGTGTCTGCTTAGATCGGCTTAGCAAGGTGAACCCCGGGCGCGAACTTGGAGCCCGGGAAAACAAGGCCCAAGAGGCACCAGCTCTCCCGCGGCTCTTCTTTCCAGCCGCGACAGAGCAAACGACCAAAGCCTTGCTGAGGAAGCAGCAGCGAAGTGCGGTTTACGCCAAGCTGAAAACCTCTGCGAAAGCATACCAGTCACTGGGAAATCAGAGTCGGTTCTGTGGGATGCTGCCTGCTGCTTGCCGGAGCTAGTCTCCACTGCACGGTGGAATAAACCCGCATGGAGCGAAATCCTCTTTGCCTGGGCTTCCGCTCTGCCTGAGAGAGAAGCGCGGTGGTGCCTGTGGAAAGAGCCTTAAGGAAAGGGACACATCTGTCACTGCAGAGCGAAGGAAGCCGGGCTGCTAAGGAGACACGAGGGGAAGATTAGGGCAGGGGAAAGGCTCCACTCTGAGGAAGGAGTCTGGGCAGAAAGCATGCCTGTCCTGAGCCTTTGGGCCCAAGGAGACAGCAGCTCCTAGGCCACCTGACCGTTTTGGAGCCATGGGCTTGCCACCAGGCGCCTACCCTAAACTCGAGAAACAACTCCCAGAAAGACCTGGCCATCAGATGCCGTCTTCCTCCGGGATGTAGAAGCTTGGAGGAGGCTCGGTTTTTAAAGGGAAGGAGTGGTGACAGTCCCCCAAAGCTCCCTATTCAGTGCACGGGCGGTGTGCAGGGATCCTGTCACCTCTCCTTTCCTGTGGGGAAAGCACAGGCCTAGTCCGCGAGTCGGCCTGAGCGCCAGAGTAAAAGGCCAAGCGATGCCTACACCGGGAGATGGTAGTGTGCATGGAGTGCCATCCTAGGCTAAGCGCGCTACTGCACGGTTGTGACTGTGTCTGCGTAGTTCGGCCTGGCAGGGTGAACCCAGGACGCGAACATGGAGCCAGGGAAAGCAAGGCCCAAGAGGCACCAGCTCTCCCTCAGCTCTTCTTCCCTGACGCGACAGAAGCCTTGCTGAGGAAGCAGTGGCGAAGGGCTGTTTGCTCCAAACCAAAGCCTCTGCGAAAGACAGCATTCCCCGAGAAATGTTTTGGGGGCTGCTGCTGCGTGCCTGAGCGCAATCTCGCGGTGGGAGAAACCCGCATACAGCGAAAGCCCCATTGCCTTGGCCTCTCCCCTTGGAAAGCACAGCATTAGTTGGGAAATCAGAGTTGGGTTTGGGGATGCTGCTGCTGCTTGCCTAAGCGAGTCTCCGCAGCATGTTGGAAGATACCCGCATGGAGCGAAATCCTCTTTGCCCTAGCATCCTTTCTGCCTGAGAGAGAAGCATGGTTGCTCACGTCTGTCACCACGATCCCAAGGAGCAAGTGTGGGTAAGGCACAGCACGCCGCCCCCGGGGAAGAGAACGATCCCTTGGCCTTGGGGTCGGGAAACGCTCGGGAAGCAGAATAGCCTGCCGAGGCATGAACAGCAGGCCATGAGAAGACAAGTGTCCTCTCCTCCCTGTGGGGAGAGATTGAAGCCTGGCTTCTAAGGAGACATGAGGGGAAGACAAGGGCATGGGTGCGTGCTCCACTCTGAGGAAGGAGTCTGGGCAGAAGGCAGGCCTGTCCTGTGCCTCTTGTCCCAAGGGGAAAGCATCTCTTTGGCCACCTGTCCCAAGGGCAGACTTTGGCTTGCCAACCAGGTGCCATACCCGGAACTCGCAGAAACAACCCCATAGAGAAACGTGCAGTCAGATGCCATCTTCCACCAAGATATGGCAGCATTGTGGGTGGCCGGGGGTGTGCCGGGGAAAGAGTGGAGACAGTCCCCACCATTCCCCATCCCAGTGCTCGGGCCCTGTGCAGGGATCCTGTCGCCTCTTCTCTCCTGTGGTGAAGGCACTGGCCTTGACCCCGAGTCTGCCCGAGCGCCGGAGCAAAAGGCAAAGCCTTACCTACGCCAGGAGATGGTAATAGGCATAGAGTGTCATGCTAGGCCACGCACGCTGCTGCAGGGTTGTGACTGTGTCTGCTTAGATCGGCTTAGCAAGGTGAACCCCGGGCGCGAACTTGGAGCCCGGGAAAACAAGGCCCAAGAGGCACAAGCTCTCCCGCGGCTCTTCTTTCCAGCCGAGACAGAGCAAACGACCAAAGCCTTGCTGAGGAAGCAGCAGCGAAGTGCGGTTTGCGAGAAGCTGAAAACCTCTGCGAAAGCATAGCAGTCGCTGGGAAATCAGAGTCGGTTCTGTGGGATGCTGCCTGCTGCTTGCCGGAGCTAGTCTCCCCTGCACGGTGGAATAAACCCGCATGGAGCGAAATCCTCTTTGCCTGGGCTTACGCTCTGCCTGAGAGAGAAGCGCGGTGGTGCCTGTGGAAAGAGCCTTAAGGAAAGGGACACATCTGTCACTGCAGAGCGAAGGAAGCTGGGCTGCTAAGGAGACACGAGGGGAAGATTAGGGCAGGGGAAAGGCTCCACTCTGAGGAAGGAGTCTGGGCAGAAAGCATGCCTGTCCTGAGCCTTTGGGCCCAAGGAGACAGCAGCTCCTTGGCCACCTGACCGTGGTGGAGCCATGGGCTTGCCACCAGGCGCCTACGCTAAACGCGAGAAACAACTCCCAGAAAGACCTGGCCATCAGATGCCGTCTTCCTCCGGGATGTAGAAGCTTGGAGGAGGCCCGGGTTTTAAGGGGAAGGAATGGTGACAGTCCCCCAAAGCTCCCTATTCAGTGCACGGGCGGTGTGCAGGGATCCTTTCACCTCTCCTTTCCTGTGGGGAAAGCACAGGCCTAGTCCGCGAGTCGGCCTGAGCGCCAGAGTAAAAGGCCAAGCGATGCCTACACCGGGAGATGGTAGTGTGCATGGAGTGCCATCCTAGGCTAAAGGCGCTACTGCTCGGTTGTGACTGTGTCTGCGTAGTTCGGCCTGGCAGGGTGAACCCAGGACGCGAACATGGAGCCAGGGAAAGCAAGGCCCAAGAGGCACCAGCTCTCCCGCAGCTCTTCTTCCCTGACGCGACAGAAGCCTTGCTGAGGAAGCAGTGGCGAAGGGCTGTTTGCTCCAAACCAAAGCCTCTGACAAAGGACAGCATTCCCCGAAAAATGTTTTGGGGGCTGCTGCTGCGTGCATGAGCCCCATCTTGCGGTGGGAGAAACCCGCATACAGCGAAAGCCCCTTTGCCTGGGCATCTCCCTTGGAAAGCACAGCATTCGTTCGGAAATCAGACTTGGGTTTGGGGATGCTGCTGCTGCTTGCCTAAGCGAGTCTCCGCAGCATGTTGGAAGATACCCGCATGGAGCGAAATCCTCTTTGCCCTAGCATCCTTTCTGCCTGAGAGAGAAGCATGGTTGCTCACGTCTGTCACCACGCTCCCCAGGAGCAAGTGTGGGGAAGGCACAGCACGCCGCCCCCGGGGAAGAGAAGGATCCCTTGGCCTTGGGGTCGGGAAACGCTCGGGAACAGGATAGCCTGCCGCGGCACAAAATGCAGGCCGGTGGCCAGACATGTGTCATCCGCTCCCTGTGCGGAGAGATGGAAGCCTGGCTGCTAAGGAGACATGAGGGGACGACTAGGGCAGGGGCGCGTGCTCCACTCTAAGGAGTCTGGGCAGAAGGCAGGCCTGTCCTGTGCCTCTGTTACCAAGGGGACAGCATCTCCTTGGCCACCTGTCCCAAGGGCAGACTTGGGCTTGCCACCAGGTGCCATACCTGGAACTTGCAGAAACAACCCCATGGTGAAACGGTCAGTCAGATGCCATCTTCCACCAAGATGTGGCAGCATTGTGGGTGACAGGGGGTGTGGCGGGGAAGGAGTGGAGACAGTCCCCCACAGTTCCCCATCCCAGTGCCCGGGCCGTGTGCAGGGATCCTGTTGCCTCCTCTCTCCTGTGGTGAAGGCACTGACCTTGACCCCGAGTCTGCCCGAGCACCGGATCAAAAGGCAAAGCCTTACCAGAGCAGGAGATGGAATTAGGAATAGAGTGCCATGCTAGGCCACGCACGCTGCTGCAGGGTTGTGACTGTGTCTGCCTAGTTCGGCTTAGCAAAGTGAAATCCGGGCGCGAACATGGAGCCAGGGAAAGCAAGGCCCAGAGGCAACAGCTCTCCCGCAGCTCTTCTTCCCTGACTCGACTGAAGCTTTGCTGAGGAAGCAGCGGCAAAGTGCTGTTCGCTCCAAACCAAAGCCTCTGCGAAAGCACAGCATTCGCTGAGAAATGTTGTGCGGGCTGCTGCTGCTTCCCTGAGCCCAGTCTTGCGGTGGGAGAAACCCGCATACAGCGAAAGCCTCTTTGCCTGGGCCTCTCCCTTAGGAAAGCACAGCATTCGTTGGGAAATCAGAGTTGGGTTTGGGGATGGGTATCTTCCACCATGTTGCCGAGACTCGCTCAGGCAAGCAGCAGCAGCATCCCCAAACCCAACTCTGATTTCCCAATGAATGCTGTGCTTTCCTAAGGGAGAGGTCCAGGCAAAGAGGCTTTCGCTGTATGCGGGTTTCTCCCACCGCGAGACTGGGCTCAGGGAAGCAGCAGCAGGCCTGACGACATTTCTCAGCGAATGCTGTGCTTTCGCAGAGCCTTTGGTTGGAGCGAATCGCACTTCGCTGCTGCTTCCTCAGCAAGGCTTTGGTCGTTCGCTCTTTCGGAGAAGGGACGAAGAGCCGCGGGAGAGCTGGTGCCTCTTGGGCCTTGCTGTCACGGGCTCCAAGTTCGCGCCTGGGTTTCACTTTGCTAAGCCGAACTAGGCAGACACAGTCACAACCCTGCAGCAGCGTGCGTGGCCTAGCATGGCACTCTATGCCCAATTCCATCTCCTGGCCTAGGTAAGGCTTTGCCTTTTGCTCCGGCGCTCGGGCAGACTCGGGGTCGAGTCCAGTGCCTTCACCACAGGAGAGAAGAGGCAACAGGATCCCTGCACACGGCCCGGGCACTGGGATGGGGAACTGTGGGGGACTGTCTCCACTCCTTCCCCGCCGCACCCCCTGTCTCCTACAATGCTGCCACATCTTGGTGGAAGATGGCATCTGACTGACCGTTTCTCCATGGGGTTGTTTCTGCAAGTTCCAGGTATGGCACCTGGTGGCAAGCCCAAATCTGCCCTTGGGACAGGTGGCCAAAGAGATGCTTTCCCCTTGGGACAAGAGGCACAGGACAGGCCTGCCTTCTGCCCAGACTCCTTCCTCAGAGTGGAGCACGCGACCCTGCCTAGTCATCCCCTCATGTCTCCTAGCAGCCAGGCTCCCATCTCTCCGCACACGGAGCGGGTGACACATGTCTGGCCACCGGCCTGCATTTCGTGCCGCGGAAGGCTATCCTGTCCCGAGCGTTTCCCGACCCCAAGGCCAAGGGATCCTTCTCTTCCCCGGGGGCGGCGTGCTGTGCCTTCCCCACACTTGCTCCTGGGGAGCGTGGTGACAGACGTGAGCAACCATGCTTCTCTCTCAGGCAGAAAGGATGCTAGGGCAAAGAGGATTTCGCTCCATGCTGGTATCTTCCAACATGCTGCGGAGACTCGCTTAGGCAAGCAGCAGCAGCATCCCCAAACCCAACTCTGATTTCCCAACGAATGCTGTGCTTTCCAAGGGGAGATGCCCAGGCAAATGGGCTTTCGCTGTATGCGGGTTTCTCCCACCGCGAGACTGGGCTCAGGCACGCAGCAGCAGCCCCCAAAACATTTCTCGGGGAATGCTGTCCTTTCGCAGAGGCTTTGGTTTGGAGCAAACAGCACTTCGCCACTGCTTCCTCAGCAAGGCTTCTGTCGCGTCAGGGAAGAAGAGCTGCGGGAGAGCTGGTGCCTCTTGGGCCTTGCTTTCCCTGGCTCCATGTTCGTGTCCTGGGTTCACCCTGCCAGGCCGAACTAAGCAGACACAGTCACAACGGTGCAGTAGCGCGCTTAGCCTAGGATGGCACTCCATGCACACTACCATCTCCCGGTGTAGGCATCGCTTGGCCTTTTACTCTGGCGCTCAGGCCGACTCGCCGACTAGGCCTGTCACAGGAAAGGAAAGGTGACAGGATCCCTGCACACCGCCCGTGCACTGAATAGGGAGCTTTGGGGGACTGTCACCACTCCTTCCCCTTAAAACCCGGGCCTCCTCCAAGCTTCTACATCCCGGAGGAAGACGGCATCTGATGGCCAGGTCTTTCTGGGAGTTGTTTCTCGAGTTTAGGGTAGGCGCCTGGTGGCAAGCCCATGGCTCCACCACGGTCAGGTGGCCAAGGAGCTGCTGTCTCCTTGGGCCCAAAGGCTCAGGACAGGCATGCTTTCTGCCCAGACTCCTTCCTCAGAGTGGAGCTCTTTCCCCTGCCCTAATCTTCCCCTCGTGTCTCCTTAGCAGCCCGGCTTCCTTCGCTCTGCAGTGACAGATGTGTCCCTTTCCTTAAGGCTCTTTCCACAGGCACCACCAAGCTTCTCTCTCAGGCAGAGCGGATGCCCAGGCAAAGAGAATTTCGCCCCATGCAGGTTTATTCCACCGTGCAGGGGAGACTAGCTCCGGCAAGCAGCAGGCAGCATCCCACAGACCCGACTCTGATATCGCAAAGAATGCTGTGCTTTCCCAGAGGGGATGCCCCGGCAAAGAAGCTTTCGCTCTATGCGGGTTTTCCCCATCGTGCTGCGAATACTAGGCTAAGGCAAGCAACAAAAGCAGACCACAGAACCGACTCTGATTTCCCAGCGACTGCTATGCTTTCGCAGAGGTTTTCAGCTTGGCGCAAACCGCACTTCGCTTCTGCTTCCTCAGCAAGGCTTTGGTCGTTCGCTCTGTCGTGGCAGGAAAGAAGTGCCGCGGGAGAGCTGGTGCCTCTTGGGCCTTGTTTTCCAGGGCTCCAAGTTCGCGCCCGGGGTTCACCTTGCTAAGCCGAACTAAGCAGACACAGTCACTACCCTGCAACAGCGTGCGTGGCCTAGCATGACACTCTATGCCTATTACCATCTCCTGGCGTAGGTAAGGCTTTGCCTTTTGCTCCGGCGCTCGGGCAGACTCGGGGTCAAGGCCAGTGCCTTCACCACAGGAGAGAGGAGGCAACAGGATCCCTGCACAGGGCCCGAGCACTGGGATGGGAAACGGTGGGGACTGTCTCCACTTTTTCCCCGGCACACCCCGGCCACCCACAATGCTGCCACATCTTGGTGGAAGAGGGCATCTGACTGCACGTTTCTCCATGGGGTTGTTTCTGAGAGTTCCGAGTATGGCACCTGGTGTCAAGCCCAAGTCTGCCCTTGGGACAGGTGACCAAAAAAATGCTTTCCCTTTGGGACAAGAGTCACAGGACAGGCCTGCCTTCTGCCCAGACTCCTTCCTCAGAGTGGAGCACGCACCCATGCCCTTGTCTTCCCCTCATGTCTCCTTAGCAGCCAGGCTTCAATCTCTCCGCACAGTGAGCAGAGGACACTTGTCTTCTCATGGCCTGCTGTTCGTGCCTCGGCAGGCTATTCTGCTTCCCGAGCGTTTCTAGACCCCAAGGCCAAGGGATCCTTCTCTTCCCCGGGGGCTGCGTGCTGTGCCTTCCACAAAAGTGCTCCTGGGGAGCGCGTTGACAGACGTGTGCAACCATGCTTCTCTCTCAGGCAGAAAGGATGCTAGGGCAAAGAGGATTTCGCTCCATGAGGGGATCTTCCAACATGCTGCGGAGACTCGCTTAGGCAAGCAGCAGCAGCCTCCCCAAACCCAAATCTGATATCCTGTCGCCTCTTCTCTCCTGTGGTGAATTCACTGGCCTAGACCCCGATTCTGCCGAGCGCCGGAGCAAAAGGCAAAGCCTTACCTACGCCAGGAGATGGAAATAGGCATAGAGTGTCATGCTAGGCCACGCTCGCTGATGCAGGGTTGTGACTGTGTCTGCTTATTTCGGCTTAGCAAGGTGAACCCCGGGAGCGAACTTGGAGCCCGGGAAAACAAGGCCGCGACAGAGCGAAAGACCAAAGCCTTGCTGAGGAAGCAGAAGCGAAGTGCGGTTTGCGCCAAGCTGAAAACCTCTGCGAAAGCATAGCAGTCGCTGGGAAATCAGAGTCGGTTCTGTGGGCTGCTTTTGTTGCTTGCCTTAGCCTAGTATTCGCAGCACGATGGGGAAAACCCGCATAGAGCGAAAGCTTCTTTGCCGGGGCATCCCCTCTGGGAAAGCACAGCATTCTTTGCGAAATCAGAGTCGGGTCTGTGGGATGCTGCCTGCTGCTTGCCGGAGCTAGTCTCCCCTGCACGGTGGAATAAACCCGCATGGGGCGAAATTCTCTTTGCCTGGGCATCCGCTCTGCCTGAGAGAGAAGCGCGGTGGTGCCTGTGGAAAGAGCCTTAAGGAAAGGGACACATCTGTCACTGCAGAGCGAAGGAAGCCGGGCTGCTAAGGAGACACGAGGGGAAGATTAGGGCAGGGGAAAGGGCTCCACTCTGAGGAAGGAGTCTGGGCAGAAAGCATGCCTGTCCTGAGCCTTTGGGCCCAAGGATACAGCAGCTCCTTGGCCACCTGACCGTGGTGGAGCCATGGGCTTGCCACCAGGCGCCTACCCTAAACTCGAGAAACAACTCCCAGAAAGACCTGGCCATCAGATGCCGTCTTCCTCCGGGATGTAGAAGCTTGGAGGAGGCCCGGGTTTTAAGGGGAAGGAGTGGTGACAGTCCCCCAAAGCTCCCTATTCAGTGCACGGGCGGTGTGCAGGGATCCTGTCACCTCTCCTTTCCTGTGGGGAAAGCACAGGCCTAGTCCGCGAGTCGGCCTGAGCGCCAGAGTAAAAGGCCAAGTGATGCCTACACCGGGAGATGGTAGTGTGCATGGAGTGCCATCCTAGGCTAAGCGCGCTACTGCACGGTTGTGACTGTGTCTGCGTAGTTCGGCCTGGCAGGGTGAACCCAGGACGCGAACATGGAGCCAGGGAAAGCAAGACCCAAGAGGCACCAGCTCTCCCGCAGCTCTTCTTCCCTGACGCGACCGAAGCCTTGCTGAGGAAGCAGTGGCGAAGGGCTGTTTGCTCCAAACCAAAGCCTCTGCGAAAGGTCAGCATTCCCCGAGAAATGTTTTGGGGGCTGCTGCTGCGTGCCTGAGCCCCATCTCGCGGTGGGAGAAACCCGCATACAGCGAAAGCCCCTTTGCCTTGGCATCTCCCCTTGGAAAGCACAGCATTCGTTGGGAAATCAGAGTTGGGTTTGGGGATGCTGCTGCTGCTTGCCTAAGCGAGTCTCCGCAGCATGTTGGAAGATACCCGCATGGAGCGAAATCCTCTTTGCCCTAGCATCCTTTCTGCCTGAGAGAGAAGCATGGTTGCTCACGTCTGTCACCACGCTCCCCAGGAGCAAGTGTGGGTAAGGCACAGCACGCCGCCCCCGGGGAAGAGAAGGATCCCTTGGCCTTGGGGTCGGGAAACGCTCGGGAAGCAGTATAGCCTGCCGAGGCATGAACAGCAGGCCATGAGAAGACAAGTGTCCTCTCCTCCCTGTGGGGAGAGATTGAAGCCTGGCTTCTAAGGAGACATGAGGGGAAGACAAGGGCATGGGTGCGTGCTCTACTCTGAGGAAGGAGTCTGGGCAGAAGGCAGGCCTGTCCTGTGCCTCTTGTCCCAAGGGGAAAGCATCTCTTTGGCCACCTGTCCCAAGGGCAGACTTGGGATTGCCAATCAGGTTCCATACCCGGAACTCGCAGAAACAACCCCATAGAGAAACGTGCAGTCAGATGCCATCTTCCACCAAGATATGGCAGCATTGTGGGTGGCCGGGGGTGTGCCGGGGAAAGAGTGGAGACAGTCCCCACCGTTCCCCATCCCAGTGCTCGGGCCCTGTGCAGGGATCCTGTCGCCTCTTCTCTCCTGTGGTGAAGGCACTGGCCTTGACCCCGAGTCTGCCCGAGCGCCGGAGCAAAAGGCAAAGCCTTACCTACGCCAGGAGATGGTAATAGGCATAGAGTGTCATGCTAGGCCACGCACGCTGCTGCAGGGTTGTGACTGTGTCTGCTTAGATCGGCTTAGCAAGGTGAACCCCGGGCGCGAACTTGGAGCACGGGGAAACAAGGCCCAAGAGGCACCAGCTCTCCCGCGGCTCTTCTTTCCAGCCGCGACAGAGCAAACGACCAAAGCCTTGCTGAGGAAGCAGCAGCGAAGTGCGGTTTGCGCCAAGCTGAAAACCTCTGCGAAAGCATAGCAGTCGCTGGGAAATCAGAGTCGGTTCTGTGGGATGCTGCCTGCTGCTTGCCGGAGCTAGTCTCCACTGCACGGTGGAATAAACCCGCATGGAGCGAAATCCTCTTTGCCTGGGCTTCCGCTCTGCCTGAGAGAGAAGCGCGGTGGTGCCTGTGGAAAGAGCCTTAAGGAAAGGGACACATCTGTCACTGCAGAGCGAAGGAAGCCGGGCTGCTAAGGAGACACGAGGGGAAGATTAGGGCAGGGGAAAGGTTCCACTCTGAGGAAGGAGTCTGGGCAGAAAGCATGCCTGTCCTGAGCCTTTGGGCCCAAGGAGACAGCAGCTCCTGGGCCACATGACCGTGGTGGAGCCATGGGCTTGCCACCAGGCGCCTACCCTAAACTCGAGAAACAACTCCCAGAAAGACCTGGCCATCAGATGCCGTCTTCCTCCGGGATGTAGAAGCTTGGAGGAGGCCCGGGTTTTAAGGGGAAGGAGTGGTGACAGTCCCCCAAAGCTCCCTATTCAGTGCACGGGCGGTGTGCAGGGATCCTGTCACCTCTCCTTTCCTGTGGGGAAAGCACAGGCCTAGTCCGCGAGTCGGCCTGAGCGCCAGAGTAAAAGGCCAAGCGATGCCTACACCGGGAGATGGTAGTGTGCATGGAGTGCCATCCTAGGCTAAACGCGCTACTGCACGGTTGTGACTGTGTCTGCGTAGTTCGGCCTGGCAGGGTGAACCCAGGACGCGAACATGGAGCCAGGGAAAGCAAGGCCCAAGAGGCACCAGCTCTCCCGCAGCTCTTCTTCCCTGACGCGACAGAAGCCTTGCTGAGGAAGCAGTGGCGAAGGGCTGTTTGCTCCAAACCAAAGCCTCTGCGAAAGGACAGCATTCCCCGAGAAATGTTTTGGGGGCTGCTGCTGCGTGCCTGAGCCCCATCTCGCGGTGGGAGAAACCCGCATACAGCGAAAGCCCCTTTGCCTTGGCATCTCCCCTTGGAAAGCACAGCATTCGTTGGGAAATCAGAGTTGGGTTTGGGGATGCTGCTGCTGCTTGCCTAAGCGAGTCTCCGCAGCATGTTGGAAGATACACGCATGGAGCGAAATCCTCTTTGCCCTAGCATCCTTTCTGCCTGAGAGAGAGCATGGTTGCTCAAGTCTGTCACCACGCTTCCAGGAGCAAGTGTGGGGAAGGCACAGCACGCCGCCCCCGAGGAAGAGAGGGATCCCTTGGCCTTGGGGTCGGGAAACGCTCGGGAACAGGATAGCCTGCCGCGGCACGAAATGCAGGCCGGTGGCCAGACATGTGTCACCCGCTCCCTGTGCAGAGAGATGGAAGCCTGGCTGCTAAGGAGACATGAGGGGACGACTAGGGCAGGGGCGCGTGCTCCACTCTAAGGAGTCTGGGCAGAAGGCAGGCCTGTCCTGTGCCTCTGTTACCAAGGGGACAGCATCTCCTTGTCCACCTGTCCCAAGGGCAGACTTGGGCTTGCCACCAGGTGCCATACCTGGAACTTGCAGAAACAACCCCATGGAGAAACGGTCAGTCAGATGCCATCTTTCACCAAGATGTGGCAGCTTTGTGGGTGACAGGGGGTGCGGCGGGGAAGGAGTGGAGACAGTCCACCACAGTTCCCCATCCCAGTGCCCGGGCCGTGTGCAGGGATCCTGTTGCCTCCTCTCTCCTGTGGTGAAGGCACTGGCCTTGACCCCGAGTCTGCCCGAGCACCGGAGCAAAAGGCAAAGCCTTACCAGAGCAGGAGATGGAATTAGGAATAGAGTGCCATGCTAGGACACGCACGCTGCTGCAGGGTTGTGACTGTGTCTGCCTAGTTCGGCTTAGCAAAGTGAAATCCGGGCGCGAACATGGAGCCAGGGAAAGCAAGGCCCAAGAGGCAACAGCTCTCCCGCAGCTCTTCTTCCATGACTCGACTGAAGCTTTGCTGAGGAAGCAGCGGCGAAGTGCTGTTCGCTCCAAACCAAAGCCTCTGCGAAAGCACAGCATTCGCTGACAAATGTTGTGCGGGCTGCTGCTGCTTCCCTGAGCCCAGTCTTGCGGTGGGAGAAACCCGCATACAGCGAAAGCCTCTTTGCCTGGGCCTCTCCCTTAGGAAAGCACAGCATTCGTTGGGAAATCAGAGTTGGGTTTGGGGATGCTGCTGCTGCTTGCCTGAGCGAGTCTCGGCAACATGTTGGAAGATACCCGCATGGAGCGAAATCCTCTTTGCCCTAGCATCCCCTCTGCCTGAGAGAGAAGCATGGTTGCACACGTCTGTCACCGCGCTCCCCAGGAGCAATTTTGGGGAAGGCAAAGCACGCCGCCCCAGGGAAGAGAAGGATCCCTTGGCCTTGGGTCTAGAAACGCTCGGGAGTCAGAATAGCCTCCCGAGGCACGAACAGCAGGCCATGAGAAGACAAGTGTCCTCTACTCCCTGTGCGGAGAGATTGAAGCCTGGCTGCTAAGGAGACATGAGGGGAAGACAAGGGCATGGGTGCGTGCTCCACTCTGAGGAAGGAGTCTGGGCAGAAGGCAGGCCTGTCCTGTGCCTCTTGTCCCAAGGGGAAAGCATCTCTTTGGCCACCTGTCCCAAGGGCAGACTTGGGCTTGCCACCAGGTGCCATACCCGGAACTCGCAGAAACAACCCCATGGAGAAACGTGCAGTCAGATGCCATCTTCCACCAAGATATGGCAGCATTGTGGGTGGCCGGGGGTGTGCCGGGGAAAGAGTGGAGACAGTCCCCACCGTTCCCCATCCCAGTGCTCGGGCCCTGTGCAGGGATCCTGTCGCCTCTTCTCTCCTGTGGTGAAGGCACTGGCCTTGACCCCGAGTCTGCCCGAGCGCCGGAGCAAAAGGCAAAGCCTTACCTACGCCAGGAGATGGTAATAGGCATAGAGTGTCATGCTAGGCCACGCACGCTGCTGCAGGGTTGTGACTGTGTCTGCTTAGATCGGCTTACCAAGGTGAACCCCGGGCGCGAACTTGGAGCCCGGGAAAACAAGGCCCAAGAGGCACAAGCTCTCCGGCGGCTCTTCTTTCCAGCCGCGACTGAGCGAACGACCAAAGCCTTGCTGAGGAAGCAGCAGCGAAGTGCGGTTTGCGCCAAGCTGAAAACCTCTGCGAAAGCATAGCAGTCGCTGGGAAATCAGAGTCGGTTCTGTGGGATGCTGCCTGCTGCTTGCCGGAGCTAGTCTCCCCTGCACGTTGGAATAAACCCGCATGGAGCGAAATCCTCTTTGCCTGGGCTTCTGCTCTGCCTGAGAGAGAAGCGCGGTGGTGCCTGTGGAAAGAGCCTTAAGGAAAGGGACACATCTGTCACTGCAGAGCGAAGGAAGCCGGGCTGCTAAGGAGACACGAGGGGGAGATTAGGGCAGGGGAAAGGGCTCCACTCTGAGGAAGGAGTCTGGGCAGAAAGCATGCCTGTCCTGAGCCTTTGGGCCCAAGGAGACAGCAGCTCCTGGGCCACATGACCGTGGTGGAGCCATGGGCTTGCCACCAGGCGCCTACCCTAAACTCGAGAAACAACTCCCAGAAAGACCTGGCCATCAGATGCCGTCTTCCTCCGGGATGTAGAAGCTTGGAGGAGGCCCGGGTTTTAAGGGGAAGGAGTGGTGACAGTCCCCCAAAGCTCCCTATTCAGTGCACGGGCGATGTGCAGGGATCCTGTCACCTCTCCTTTCCTGTGGGGAAAGCACAGGCCTAGTCCGCGAGTCGGCCTGAGCGCCAGAGTAAAAGGCCAAGCGATGCCTACACCGGGAGATGGTAGTGTGCATGGAGTGCCATCCTAGGCTAAGCGCGCTACTGCACGGTTGCGACTGTGTCTGCATAGTTCGGCCTGGCAGGGTGAACCCAGGACGCGAACATGGAGCCAGGGAAAGCAAGGCCGAAGAGGCACCAGCTCTCCCGCAGCTCTTCTTCCCTGACGCGACAGAAGCCTTGCTGAGGAAGCAGTGGCGAAGGGCTGTTTGCTCCAAACCAAAGCCTCTGCGAAAGGACAGCATTCCCCGAGAAATGTTTTGGGGGCTGCTGCTGCGTGCCTGAGCCCAGTCTCGCGGTGGGAGAAACCCGCAAACAGCGAAAGCCCCTTTGCCTTGGCATCTCCCTTGGAAAGCACAGCATTCGTTGGGAAATCAGAGTTGGGTTTGGGGATGCTGCTGCTGCTTGCCTAAGCGAGTCTCCGCAGCATGTTGGAAGATACCCGCATGGAGCGAAATCCTCTTTGCCGTAGCATCCTTTCTGCCTGAGAGAGAAGCATGGTTGCTCACGTCTGTCACCACGCTCCCCAGGAGCAAGTGTGGGGAAGGCACAGCACGCCGCCCCCGGGGAAGAGAAGGATCCCTTGGCCTTGGGGTCGGGAAACGCTCGGGAACAGGATAGCCTGCCGCGGCACAAAATGCAGGCCGGTGGCCAGACATGTGTCACTCGCTCCCTGTGCGGAGAGATGGAAGCCTGGCTGCTAAGGAGACATGAGGGGACGACTAGGGCAGGGGCGCGTGCTCCACTCTAAGGAGTCTGGGCAGAAGGCAGGCCTGTCCTGTGCCTCTGTTACCAAGGGGACAGCATCTCCTTGGCCACCTGTCCCAAGGGCAGACTTGGGCTTGCCACCAGGTGCCATACCTGGAACTTGCAGAAACAACCCCATGGAGAAACGGTCAGTCAGATGCCATCTTCCACCAAGATGTGGCAGCATTGTGGGTGACAGGGGGTGCGGCGGGGAAGGAGTGGAGACAGTCCCCCACAGTTCCCCATCCCAGTGCCCGGGCCGTGTGCAGGGATCCTGTTGCCTCCTCTCTCCTGTGGTGAAGGCACTGGCCTTGACCCCGAGTCTGCCCGAGCACCGGAGCAAAAGGCAAAGCCTTACCAGAGCAGGAGATGGAATTAGGAATAGAGTGCCATGCTAGGCCACGCACGCTGCTGCAGGGTTGTGACTGTGTCTGCCTAGTTCGGCTTAGCAAAGTGAAATCCGGGCGCGAACATGGAGCCAGGGAAAGCAAGGCCCAAGAGGCACCAGCTCTCCCGCGGCACTTCTTTCCTGCCACAACAGAGCGAACGACCAAAGCCTTGCTGAGGAAGCAGAAGCGAAGTGCGGTTTGCGCCAAGCTGAAAACCTCTGCGAAAGCATAGCAGTCGCTGGGAAATCAGAGTCGGTTCTGTGGGCTGCTTTTGTTGCTTGCCTTAGCCTAGTATTCGCAGCACGATGGGGAAAACCCGCATAGAGCGAAAGCTTCTTTGCCGGGGCATCCCCTCTGGGAAAGCACAGCATTCTTTGCGAAATCAGAGTCGGGTCTGTGGGATGCTGCCTGCTGCTTGCCGGAGCTAGTCTCCCCTGCACGGTGGAATAAACCCGCATGGGGCGAAATTCTCTTTGCCTGGGCATCCGCTCTGCCTGAGAGAGAAGCGCGGTGGTGCCTGTGGAAAGAGCCTTAAGGAAAGGGACACATCTGTCACTGCAGAGCGAAGGAAGCCGGGCTGCTAAGGAGACACGAGGGGAAGATTAGGGCAGGGGAAAGGGCTCCACTCTGAGGAAGGAGTCTGGGCAGAAAGCATGCCTGTCCTGAGCCTTTGGGCCCAAGGAGACAGCAGCTCCTTGGCCACCTGACCGTGGTGGAGCCATGGGCTTGCCACCAGGCGCCTACCCTAAACTCGAGAAACAACTCCCAGAAAGACCTGGCCATCAGATGCCGTCTTCCTCCGGGATGTAGAAGCTTGGAGGAGGCCCGGGTTTTAAGGGGAAGGAGTGGTGACAGTCCCCCAAAGCTCCCTATTCAGTGCACGGGCGGTGTGCAGGGATCCTGTCACCTCTCCTTTCCTGTGGGGAAAGCACAGGCCTAGTCCGCGAGTCGGCCTGAGCGCCAGAGTAAAAGGCCAAGCGATGCCTACACCGGGAGATGGTAGTGTGCATGGAGTGCCATCCTAGGCTAAACGCGCTACTGCACGGTTGTGACTGTGTCTGCGTAGTTCGGCCTGGCAGGGTGAACCCAGGACGCGAACATGGAGCCAGGGAAAGCAAGGCCCAAGAGGCACCAGCTCTCCCGCAGCTCTTCTTCCCTGACGCGACAGAAGCCTTGCTGAGGAAGCAGTGGCGAAGTGCTGTTTGCTCCAAACCAAAGCCTCTGCGAAAGGACAGCATTCCCCGAGAAATGTTTTGGGGGCTGCTGCTGCGTGCCTGAGCCCCATCTCGCGGTGGGAGAAACCCGCATACAGCGAAAGCCCCTTTGCCTGGGCATCTCCCCTTGGAAAGCACAGCATTCGTTGGGAAATCAGAGTTGGGTTTGGGGATGCTGCTGCTGCTTGCCTAAGCGAGTCTCCGCAGCATGTTGGAAGATACACGCATGGAGCGAAATCCTTTTGCCCTAGCATCCTTTCTGCCTGAGAGAGAAGCATGGTTGCTCACGTCTGTCACCACGCTCCCCAGGAGCAAGTGAGGGGAAGGCACAGCACGCCGCCCCCGGGGAAGAGAAGGATCCCTTGGCCTTGGGGTCGGGAAACGCTCGGGAACAGGATAGCCTGCCGCGGCACGAAATGCAGGCCGGTGGCCAGACATGTGTCACCCGCTCCCTGTGCGGAGAGATGGAAGCCTGGCTGCTAAGGAGACATGAGGGGACGACTAGGGCAGGGGCGCGTGCTCCACTCTAAGGAGTCTGGGCAGAAGGCAGGCCTGTCCTGTGCCTCTGTTACCAAGGGGACAGCATCTCCTTGGCCACCTGTCCCAAGGGCAGACTTGGGCTTGCCACCAGGTGCCATACCTGGAACTTGCAGAAACAACCCCATGGAGAAACGGTCAGTCAGATGCCATCTTCCACCAAGATGTGGCAGCATTGTGGGTGACAGGGGGTGCGGCGGGGAAGGAGTGGAGACAGTCCCCCACAGTTCCCCATCCCAGTGCCCGGGCCGTGTGCAGGGATCCTGTTGCCTCCTCTCTCCTGTGGTGAAGGCACTGGCCTTGACCCCGAGTCTGCCCGAGCACCGGAGCAAAAGGCAAAGCCTTACCAGAGCAGGAGATGGAATTAGGAATAGAGTGCCATGCTAGGCCACGCACGCTGCTGCAGGGTTGTGACTGTGTCTGCCTAGTTCGGCTTAGCAAAGTGAAATCCGGGCGCGAACATGGAGCCAGGGAAAGCAAGGCCCAAGAGGCAACAGCTCTCCCGCAGCTCTTCTTCCCTGACTCGACTGAAGCTTTGCTGAGGAAGCAGCGGCGAAGTGCTGTTCGCTCCAAACCAAAGCCTCTGCGAAAGCACAGCATTCGCTGAGAAATGTTGTGCGGGCTGCTGCTGCTTCGCTGAGCCGAGTCTTGCGGTGGGAGAAACCCGCATACAGCGAAAGCCTCTTTGCCTCGGCCTCTCCCTTAGGAAAGCACAGCATTCGTTGGGAAATCAGAGTTGGGTTTGGGGATGCTGCTGCTGCTTGCCTGAGCGAGTCTCGGCAACATGGTGGAAGATACCCGCATGGAGCGAAATCCTCTTTGCCCTAGCATCCCCTCTGCCTGAGAGAGAAGCATGGTTGCACACGTCTGTCACCCCGCTCCCCAGGAGCAATTTTGGGGAAGGCACAGCACGCCGCCCCAGGGAAGAGAAGGATCCCTTGGCCTTGGGTCTGGAAAGCTCGGGAGTCAGAATAGCCTGCCAAGGCACGAACAGCAGGCCATGAGAAGACAAGTGTCCTCTACTCCCTGTGCGGAGAGATTGAAGCCTGGCTGCTAAGGAGACATGAGGGGACGACAAGGGCAAGGGTGCATGCTCCACTCTGTGGAAGGAGTCTGGGCAAAAGGCAGGCCTGTCCTGTGCCTCTGGTCCCAAGGGGAAAGCATCTCCTTGGCAACCTGTCCCAAGGGCAGACTTGGGCTTGCCACTAGGTGCCATACCCGGAACTCGCAGAAACAACCCCATGGAGAAACGTGCAGTCAGATGCCCTCTTCCACCAAGATGTGGCAGCATTGTGGGTGGCCGGGGTGTGCCGGGGAAAGAGTGGAGACAGTCCCCACTGTTCCCCATCCCAGTGCTTGGGCCCTGTGCAGGGATCCTGTTGCCTCCTCTCTCCTGTGGTGAAGGCACTGGCCTTGACCCCGAGTCTGCCCAAGCGCCGGAGCAAAAGGCAAAGCCTTACCTATGCCAGGAGATGGTAATAGGCATAGAGTGTCATGCTAGGCCACGCACGCTGCTGCAGGGTTGTGACTGTGTCTGCTTAGTTCGGCTTAGCAAGGTGAACCCGGGGCGCGAACTTGGAGCCCTGGAAAACAAGGCCCAAGAGGCACCAGCTCTTCCGCGGCTCTTCTTTCCTGCCGCGACAGAGCGAACGACCAAAGCCTTGCTGAGGAAGCAGAAGCGAAGTGCGGTTTGCGCCAAGCTGAAAACCTCTGCGAAAGCATAGCAGTCGCTGGGAAATCAGAGTCGGTTCTGTGGGCTGCTTTTGTTGCTTGCCTTAGCCTAGCATTCGCAGCACGATGGGAAAAAACCGCATAGAGCGAAAGCTTCTTTGCCGGGGCATCCCCTCTGGGAAAGCACAGCATTCTTTGCGATATCAGAGTCGGGTCTGTGGGATGCTGCCTGCTGCTTGCCGGAGCTAGTGTCCACTGCACGGTGGAATAAACCCGCATGGGGCGAAATTCTCTTTGCCTGGGCATCCGCTCTGCCTGAGAGAGAAGCGCGGTGGTGCCTGTGGAAAGAGCCTTAAGGAAAGGGACACATCTGTCACTGCAGAGCGAAGGAAGCCGGGCTGCTAAGGAGACACGAGGGGAAGATTAGGGCAGGGGAAAGGGCTCCACTCTGAGGAAGGAGTCTGGGCAGAAAGCATGCCTGTCCTGAGCCTTTGGGCCCAAGGAGACAGCAGCTCCTTGGCCACCTGACCGTGGTGGAGCCATGGGCTTGCCACCAGGCGCCTACCCTAAACTCGAGAAACAACTCCCAGAAAGACCTGGCCATCAGATGCCGTCTTCCTCCGGGATGTAGAAGCTTGGAGGAGGCCCGGGTTTTAAGGGGAAGGAGTGGTGACAGTCCCCCAAAGCTCCCTATTCAGTGCACGGGCGGTGTGCAGGGATCCTGTCACCTCTCCTTTCCTGTGACAGGCCTAGTCCGCGAGTCGGCCTGAGCGCCAGAGTAAAAAGCCAAGCGATGCCTACACCGGGAGATGGTAGTGTGCATGGAGTGCCATCCTAGGCTAAGCGCGCTACTGCACGGTTGTGACTGTGTCTGCGTAGTTCGGCCTGGCAGGGTGAACCCAGGACGCGAACATGGAGCCAGGGAAAGCAAGGCCCAAGAGGCACCAGCTCTCCCGCAGCTCTTCTTCCCTGACGCGACAGAAGCCTTGCTGAGGAAGCAGTGGCGAAGGGCTGTTTGCTCCAAACCAAAGCCTCTGCGAAAGGACAGCATTCCCCGAGAAATGTTTTGGGGGCTGCTGCTGCGTGCCTGAGCCCAGTCTCGCGGTGGAAGAAACCCGCATACAGCGAAAGCCCCTTTGCCTTGGCATCGCCCCTTGGAAAGCACAGCATTCGTTGGGAAATCAGAGTTGGGTTTGGGGATGCTGCTGCTGCTTGCCTAAGCGAGTCTCCGCAGCATGTTGGAAGATACCCGCATGGAGCGAAATCCTCTTTGCCCTAGCATCCTTTCTGCCTGAGAGAGAAGCATGGTTGCTCACATCTTTCACCACGCTCCCCAGGAGCAAGTGAGGGGAAGGCACAGCACGCCGCCCCCGGGGAAGAGAAGGATCCCTTGGCCTTGGGGTCGGGAAACGCTCGGGACAGGATAGCCTTCCGCGGCACGAAATGCAGGCCGGTGGCCAGACATGTGTCACCCGCTCCCTGTGCGGAGAGATGGGAGCCTGGCTGCTAAGGAGACATGAGGGGATGACTAGGCAGGGTCGCGTGCTCCACTCTGAGGAAGGAGTCTGGGCAGAAGGCAGGCCTGTCCTGTGCCTCTTGTCCCAAGTGGAAAGCATCTCTTTGGCCACCTGTCCCAAGGGCAGACTTGGGCTTGCCACCAGGTGCCATACCTGCAACTTGCAGAAACAACCCCATGGAGAAACGGTCAGTCAGATGCCATCTTCCACCAAGATGTGGCAGCATTGTAGGAGACAGGGGGTGCGGCGGGGAAGGAGTGGAGACAGTCCCCCACAGTTCCCTATCCCAGTGCCCGGGCCGTGTGCAGGGATCCTGTTGCCTCTTCTCTCCTGTGGTGAAGGCACTGGCCTCGACCCCGAGTCTGCCCGAGCGCCGGAGCAAAAGGCAAAGCCTTACCTAGGCCAGGGGATGGAATTAGGCATAGAGTGCCATGCTAGGCCACGCACGCTGCTGCAGGGTTGTGACTGTGTCTGCCTAGTTCGGCTTAGCAAAGTGAAACCCAGGCGCGAACTTGGAGCCCGCGAAAGCAAGGCCCAAGAGGCACCAGCTCTCCCGCGGCTCTTCGTCCCTTCTGCGAAAGAGCGAACGACCAAAGCCTTGCTGAGGAAGCAGCAGCGAAGTGCGGTTCGCTCCAACCAAAGCCTCTGCGAAAGCACAGCATTCGCTGAGAAATGTTGTCAGGCCTGCTGCTGCTTCCCTGAGCCCAGTCTCGCGGTGGGAGAAACCCGCATACAGCGAAAGCCTCTTTGCCTGGACCTCTCCCTTAGGAAAGCACAGCATTCATTGGGAAATCAGAGTTGGGTTTGGGGATGCTGCTGCTGCTTGCCTGAGCGAGTCTCGGCAACATGGTGGAAGATACCCGCATGGAGCGAAATCCTCTTTGCCCTAGCATCCCCTCTGCCTGAGAGAGAAGCATGGTTGCACACGTCTGTCACCGCGCTCCCCAGGAGCAATTTTGGGGAAGGCACAGCACGCCGCCCACGGGGAAGAGAAGGATCCCTTGGCCGAGGGGTCTGGAAACGCTCGGGAGTCAGAATAGCCTGCCGAGGCACGAATAGCAGGCCATGAGAAGACAAGTGTCCTCTGCTCCCTGTGCGGAGAGATTGAAGCCTGGCTGCTAAGGAGACATGAGGGGACGACAAGGGCATGGGTGCGTGCTCCACTCTGAGGAAGGAGTCTGGGCAGAAGGCAGGCCTGTCCTGTGCCTCTGGTCCCAAGGGGAAAGCATTTTTTTGGCCACCTGTCCCAAGGGCAGACTTGGGCTTGCCACCAGTTGCCATACCCGGAACTCGCAGAAACAACCCCATGGAGAAACGTGCAGTCAGATGCCGTCTTCCATCAAGATATGGCAGCATTGTGGGTGGCAGGGGGTGTGCCGGGGAAAGAGTGGAGACAGTCCCCACTGTTCCCCATCCCAGTGCTCGGGCCCGGTGCAGGAATCCTGTCGCCTCCTCTCTCCTATGGTGAAGGCACTGGCGTAGACCCCGAGTCTGCCCGAGCGCCGGAGCAAAAGGCAAAGCCTTACCTACGCCAGGAGATGGTAATAGGCATAGAGTGCCATGCTAGGCCACGCACGCTGCTGCAGGGTTGTGACTGTGTCTGCTTAGTTCGGCTTAGCAAGGTGAACCCCGGGCGCGAACATGGAGCCCGGGAAAGCAAGGACCAAGAGGCACCAGCTCTCCCGCGGCTCTTCTTTCCAGCCGCGACAGAGCAAACGACCACAGCCTTGCTGAGGAAGCAGCAGCGAAGTGCGTTTCGCGCCAAGCTGAAAACCTCTGCGAAAGCATGGCCGTCGCTGGGAAATCAGAGTCGGTTCTGTGGGCTGCTTTTGTTGCTTGCCTTAGCCTAGTATTCGCAGCACTTTTGGAGAAACCCGCATAGAGCGAAAGCCTCTTTGCCCGGGCATCCCCTCTGGGAAAGCACAGCATTCTTTGGGAAATCAGAGTCGGGTCTGTGGGATGCTGCCTGCTGCTTGCCGGAGCTAGTCTCCACAGCACGGTGTAATAAACCCGCATGGAGCGAAATCCTCTTTGCCTGGGCATCCCCTCTGCATGGGAGAGATGCATGGTTGCACACGTCTGTCACTGCGCTCCCCAGGAGCAAGTGTGGGGAAGGCACAGCACACTGTCCCTGGGGAAGAGAAGGAGCCATTGGCCTTGGGGTCTGGAAAATTGAACAGCCACATGCAGAAAATGAAATTGGACCATCCTAACACCATACATTATAATCGACTGGAAATGGATGAAGAAGCATAATGTGAGAAAGGAATCCATCATAGTCCTTGAGGAGAGAACAGGTAGCAACTTCTTTGACCTCAGCAGCAGCAACTTCTTCCTAGGAACATCGCGAAAGGCAAGGGAAGCAAGGGCAAGAATGAACTATTGGGATTTCATCAGATCCAAAAGCTTTTGCACTGCAAAGGAAACAGTTAACAAAGCCAAAAGATCACTGTCAGAAGTTATCTGGGAGAAGATATTTGCAAATGACATACCAGATAAAGGGCCAGTATCCAAAATCTATAAAGAGCTTATCAAACTCAACACCCTAAAAACAAATAATCCAATGAAGAAATGGGCAGAGGACATGAACAGACATTTCTGCAAAGAATACATCCAAATGGCCAACAGACACATGAAAAAATGCTCCACATCACTTGGCATCAGGGAAATACAAATCAAAACCAGAATGAGATACCACCTCACACCATTCAGAATGGCTAAAATGAACAAGTCCGTCAATGACAGATGCTGGCGAGGATGTGGAGAAAGGGCAACCCTCCTACACTGTATGTGGGAATGCAAGCTGGTGCAACCACTCTGGAAAACAGCGTGGACGTGCCTCAAAAAGCTGAAAATAGAACTACCCTATGACCCAGTGCTTGTAGTACTGGGTATATACCCTACAGATACAAATGTGGCATTCTGAAGGGGCACATGCACCCAAATGTCCACAATAGTTAAACTATGGAAAGAAACTAAATTTCCTTCAACAGATGAATCAATAAATAAGATGTGGTATATATGTTCAATGGAATACTATGCAGCCATCAAAAGAAATGAAATCCTGCTATTTGTGATGACGTGGATGGAACTAGAGGGTATTATGCTTGGAGAAATAAATCAATCTGAGAAAGACAACTATCATATGATCTCCCTGATATGATGAAGTGGAGATGCAACATAGGCAGTTTCGGGCGTACGAAAAGAAAAATAAAAAAAAGATGGTATTAGGAGGGAGACAAACCATAAAAGACTGAATCTCACAAAACAGACTGAGGGTTGCTGGGGGGAGGTGTGTTGGGAAGGATGGTGGGGGTATGGACATTGGAGAGGGCAGGTGCTATGGTGAGTGATGGTGAGTGCTGTGAAATGTGTAACCTGGTGATTCACAGACCTGTACCCCTAGGGATTAAAACACATTATATAAAAAATTTTAAAAAATAATTTAAAAAACCCATTAAAGAAAAAACACAGATTGCAAGCCCAGAGCTAATCTCATATTCAATCAAAACTTTTGAAAGTTTTCCCCTTAAAGATCAGAAGAAAGACAAGTGTGTCCATTTTCACTACTCTCATTTGACACAGTAGTGGATGTCCTAGCCAGAGAAACAAGGAACACAAAGAAACAAGAGTCTCCAAAAAAAAAAAAAAGGAAGAAGTAAAATTTTCTTTTTTTGGATAACATGAACTTACATGTTAAAAAATCCTAAAAAATTCACAAAAAATTTGAATAAACAAATTTAGTAAAATTACCAAATACAAGATCAATATATAAAAGAAAAGAATTTTGTTTTGTTTCTTTTTTTTATGGACTGATTCCCAGTTTGTCATGTCATCCTTGTTCAGTGATCATGCTAATCTTCTCTGCATCATTCCAATTTTAGTATATGTGCTGCCAAAGTAAGCACAAGACAGGAGCATTTTAACATTCTAATGATGAACTATCTGAAAAAATAAAGAAAACAATCTAATTCACAATAGCATCAAAAATAATAAAATACTTAGGAATAGATTTAACTAAGAAGATAAAAGATCTGTACTCCATAAACTATGACATTGATAAAGAAATTGAAGGTGACAGAAATGGAAAGATAGCTCATATTTATGAATGGTAAGAATTAACATTGTTAAAATGTCCATACTACCGTAAACCATCTGTAAATCCAATTCCTATCAAAAATCCAATGTTAGGGGCGCCTGGGTGGCTCAGTGGGTTAAGCCGCTGCCTTCGGCTCTGGTCATGATCCCAGGGTCCTGGGATCGAGCCCCGCATCAGGCTCTCTGCTCAGCAGGAAGCCTGCTTCCTCTTATCTCTCTGCCTGCCTCTCTGCCTGCTTGTCATCTCTCTCTGTCAAATAAATAAATTAAAAATCTTAAAAAAAATCCAATATTATTGTTTTACAGAAGTAAGTAAAGAATCCTAAAGTTTATATGAGACCATGAAAGACAACAAATAATCAAAGCAGTTCTGAGAAAGAATGAAGAAGGGAGATTACACTTCTTGATTTGAAACTATACTACAAAGCCCTCATGCTCAAAACAATAAAGTATACTGGCATAAAAACAGACCAATAAACAAGTAGACAGAATTGAGAGTCCAGAAATAAATCCTTTCATACAGTCACCTAATATTTGACAGGGGCCAACATATGTAATGGGGAAAGATAGCCTGTTCAATAAATGATATTTAAAACTGAATAGTCACATAAACAGTATGAAAAGGGAACCTTATATCACTCATAAGTCTGAACTTGAAATAGATTAAAGACTTAAAGGTGATGCATGAAACTAAATTTCCTAAAGGAAAACATAGGAAAAATTCTCCTTGACATTGGTCTTGCCAATAGTTTTTTGTATACCAGACTAAAAACACAAGCAAAAAAAGCAAAAATAAATAAATGGTATTACATCAAACTAACGTTTCTGCATTGCCAAAAAAAGGGAGAGAGAATGAAAACACAATCCACAGAATGTAAGAAAATACTTACGAATCTTATATCTGAAAAGAGGTTAATAACCAACAGATACAAATAGAAAAAAATATATGATTAAAAAAATAGCAAAAGGATCTCAATAGACTTTTTTTTTTCAAAAAAGGTATATAAATGACCAACAGGAGCATTAAAAAGTGCTCAACGTAAAAATCTCAGGGCAAAGTCCTTATGTTGTTGTTGTTGTTGTTTACCTCTGAAAAACACAGCAAGATATTAGAATATATACTACCAAAAAATTGAAACTAACCAATTTTGGTAAATATTGGGGAAAACGGGGAACTTATGCACTGTAATAGGGATATAAATTTGTATGGAAAACAGTATGGAGATTATTCATATTATTAAAAGTAAAATTACCATATGATTCAGTAATCCCACTTCTAGGTATCTATCTAAAGGAAACGAAGTCACTGTTCAAAGACATATCTGCACTCTTATGTTTATTATAAAATTATTAACTCTAAGCAAGAGATGGAAATAACTTCAGTATCCATTAATGGATGAAAGAATAAAATAAGTATGGTAAATATATACTACGGAATACTACTTAACCATGAAAAATTAAGAAATACTGCCATTTACAACAGCATGGATGGATCTTGAAGGTATTATACTAAGTGAAATATTTCAAAGATTTTATATATTTTTTAATTTTATGTATTATGATATCCCTTACATACAGAATCTGAGGAAAAGGAAAACTAATGGAAACTTAGAGTTGAGTTGACAAGGGGTGAACCTGGGGTGGAGTAAGGTGGTCCAAGGGTGCAAACTTGCAACTATAATATGAAAAAGTTCTGGGGATCTAATGTACAGCATGATGATCATAGTTAATAAAATATACATACTTTTTGCTTTCTCAGTTTACACAGAAGGCAAGGTAGGCTATAGTCTTATTTCTGCTTCTCCTTGTGCTTTGGGGATCTCAAGTTAAATTTGGGTTGTACCAAAGTCCTCAAATTTGATTGCTGCTGGATTTGTTTCTCTAGTATCAAGAGTCTATGAACAACACAGCTCAGTGTGTTTTAGCAGTTTCAAATGCTCTCATAGCTAAAATGGCTTCAGGGCATATATCTCTAGGCTCTCATTGTATTTCGTATTTTGGCCCAGTAATCCCTCACTTATTTTTATAATCATTCTGATATTTTTAACTTTAAAAGCTATTTTGTCTGGATTTTTAGTTGTCTTAAGTAGGAGTTTTTAGATCACCATTACTAGAAGCAACAACAAATATACATGAAAATATCTGCAGTAGTTTATCACATCTTTATGGCTTTGAACTTCCATAAGCTGAGGCATCCTTCTCTAATCACTTAGGCAAACTCCAATTTAACCTTTAATACAACACAAGAATTGCTTCATTTAAGAACATGTTCAGGGATGACTCTTCCCCACTGTTCTTACCAACATTCCCACACACTCTTTGCTACCCACACCTTGCTTATGAACGTTCGTTAGGTATATCAGCGTGACCAGAATTTTGCTCTATTGTATTTTTGTCCTTTAGAGCTTTAATTAAATATGAATTCCATAGAAAGTCTGTCCCTTTTCTTTCAAACCTGGGTTAGTTATTTCTTCTCATTCTTTGTCAGAAGTTACTTTATTAGAGAAACTTATAGCTCTATTGTGACTTTGGAGCCTTTACAGTTTTTCGACTGGAAAAATCACCCATCCCTGAGATTTTTACGCAGCTTCCTAGCTGATATTATTCAGAAATCTGTTCAAAACAGACTTTTTCAGGGAGGCCCTTTCGGACCACTCAGTTAAAAAACCTCTTCTCAATCACTGCTCTTTTAAAAATGTGCTTATTTAGTTCAAATATGCATCTCTATTAAAGAAAAAGCAGTACGATTTTTTTTTTAAAGTTGGCTTACCTATTATCTATCTCTCCCATTAAAATGATTCCTCTGGCCTGGGGTTTTGTTGTGCTCATTTTAGGCCAGGCACTCAATAAATTGTCACTGAATGATTGAATTGTTTGACTCCCTTGCTAGATTCTCAACTTCATGAGGCCAAGGATTGTTCTATTCAGTCCTTCTTTATCCTCAATGTCTGTTATATTGCAGTCACTTACGTGACTAATGGGAAAAATCACAGAAAGAAAGAGTTAAAACTACAGAAAAACCCTGTAGGTTCAATAACACAAAGCTTTCTAAAATTATTTAGCCCAGGAATTGAATACTGGCTGCACTTTTGATTTTTTTTAAATGGTATTGAATTTAATTTAAATGGAAATACTGGAATGGTAGAATAATAAAAAAATTATAAAAGCAACTTGCTCCTTAAAGTAAGAATTATATAGGGCATCTCTTCTAGAAGCAAAATTTTCAAATGACAAACATCTGAAAGCATAGAAGGAGAAGTAAGAGTGTGAATTGTACTTCAATGCTCTTTTCTTTATATTCAGCAAACAGCTTCATTCACACACCTTTCCAATTTTTTCAACTCTTTTGACAAAGCCTTCAGAGGAGTTACTGCTGATGACAACCATCACAGCCTAACAGGAGAAATTTTATAAAGAAAAATAATAGCATGTTTTTCCCAAATTGTTAAGGATATGGTGAAGCTCTGTCGGATTCAAAGGAGGAATGTGCAATTCCATGCTATATATAATAATAACTTGTTTTAATAGTGGCTTTGCAATTTTTCAGATATATCCATTTACTGAAACCACTATCAAATAAACAAAAACAAAGAAATGAACAGGGGTTCGAGACAGAAATTATCTAATCTAAAAATAGCACATGTTCACAGAATACACAACACATATCCCAAGTACTACTATAGGTTTCAAGTAATAGTCAAAACAATAGTAAAAATGATTCAGACCACACCAGTCAAATCATAAATGGGACCTTAACTGTAAATCCTTATCTTTAGATCAAAGCGGGTAATTGGGGGCTGAAGATACATTATAGAACTAATATGTTATAGAACTCCTCTGAAATGAGTCATTTATTCCATCACTTTTCCTGCACAGCTGCTGACCCATGTTTTGGTTCCTGGAAATAGCTGCTTCCCTGTCATACTTCTTAAAAGCACATATATTGATAACTCTACTCATTCCTCCATTCTCTGTGACTGTCACTGTGTTAAAATGTGGAGTCAGCTGACTCACTTGTGATGGTAATAAAGTAGATGAGTTTGCAAAGTATTTTGTTATTTCTAAAAATGCAAAAACCAAATTACATTGAAATCATAAGGGGTGTTTCAGGGAGAGCTGTCGGATGTGGTTTCTTGTGTAATCCACAGAGATTAGCTCCAACACATATTTAAACTCTCCTCTAGGAGCAACCTTAGTGGTAAAGCAAGAAGATAAACAGATGTAAACACACCCTGGCACAAAATTATCACTTATGTTTGGCTTCCTAGTCTCCTCGTGTTACTTATTTATCTTAACTTCTCTCTGAAATCAGGGAACACAGAATCTCAATCAGTTGACATTTTTCTACTGAATTACCCAATAGTCTGATCATACCCCAAGACTTTTTTAAATTATTTCACTCATAATCCCAAATCTGCTTTGCTTCCTCATCTTAGTACACTGTAATTTGATTTCAAAATGAGGACAGTTGTCAGTAATGCCACATTCGTTCATCTATTTTACAATTCCATGTGCTTATAACTATGAAGATATGTTAATAACATCCATTCCAATAAGCCACCCTAAATTTATTATCATGAAACAAGACCTCAAGAAAGAGAATTCAAAATCATCCATGTATTTGCAACTTATTACAATAAAGCCTTTATCAATAGACTTCCCTGTGCACATGGTGGTCAAATTGCTGGTGAAAACCAGCCAGATCTATTACAAGCTTTCTCATGGCTTCTAGGTAACCCAAGTGAGCCTTTATTGATACTGGGAAGGGATAAAGCAGGGAAGGGATAAACAGTGCTGTAAGAATTGGCTAGACAAAAGTAATGACTCTCATTACAAAGTGAGTATTTTAAAGCAAAAGAGCCTGTTGGGAATATTGTTTTATAAAATAGTGGTTTTTTTATTAACTTTTTAAAATTCAATTAGGTAACATATAGTGTACCATTAGTTTCAAATGTAGATTTCAGTTATTCATCCATAGCATATAATAGCTAATGCTCAGTACTTACTGTGATAGCTTCTTGAAAGCAGAATTTTAACCCACTGAGCCACCCAGGCGCCCTTGAAAGCAGAATTTTAGATCACATTTTCTGATTACTTCCATGTCGTACAACACTTTCCTGCTAGCAACCTTCAAAACATACTGTTTGTTAGAGGAATTTCTTTAATAATAAATAAATAGAAATTTATTTAAATTTATAAATATATAAAATAAATAGGAATTTATTTAAATTTATTTAAATATTGCACACTGTTTCATTGTTCATAAATAAGGTGATGATATTATAGCCATTAGTTGGTAGCACTGATATATCACTTTCTTTTTACTTCTCAGTGCATTCTCTTTACACAAAATAGATATATATTTTAAAAGAATCTGAATCTGTGGCAAACTTGTAAAAAACCCTATACAGTAAAGTTTATCATTTTAAGTAATCTCAATTATCTTCCTCAATTGTGATAGTATATCCTTCTATCTAGGCCAGATATTGTATGAGGGATTTGAAAAGACATACTTTTCTAAATTTCACTTTTCTCATCTGCAAAATGCTTATCATATCCTACAATAAAATACACTTACAATTTTTTGATGAAAATTTATTTATTTATTTTAAGATTTTATTTCTTTATCAGAGAGAGTGGGCGAGAGAGCAAGCACAGGCAGACAGAATGGCAGGCAGAGGCAGAGGGAGAAGCAGGCTCCCGGCCGAGCAAGGAGCCCGATGCGGGACTCGATCCCAGGACGCTGGGATCATGACCTGAGCCAAAGGCAGCTGCTTAACCAACTGAGCCACCCAGGCGTCCCTTTTGATGAAAATTTAATCTGTATAAACAATATATTTGCTGTAATGCGTGGTTCATGGAAAACATCTTATTTAATTATAAGCAACAACAGTATTAGAAATTAAGTAAATGTGTCTATAATATTTAAAGTTTTAACACATAATTCCACTGCTTTGCCTTATTTTCTCAAATCCCTTTACCACTTTCACTGACAGAGTTAAATGTACTTTTTCTACTAGTAGCCAGCTCTTTGTCTTTTGTCAGAAAGATGCCCTTGTGAATTATTTATAATAGAGATATTAGCAATAATAATAATAATAATAAATAGCAATGAAAATGTTAAAAAAAAGTTTTCTTAACTAATTAGGGTTCTTAGACATCAATTAGAGGAACCACCTCGGGCAAGCAAATTAATCTGCAAGACATTCCCAGAATTAACAAGTCAGTCAGATACAGGGTTGTCCGTAGACTGAAAGGTGAAGCAAAAGGACTAGGTTTGGAAAATAGGTAAGGACAGTAAAAAAAGTGATCAAATTTTGGGGCAAAATAAATTCTTAGGTGTCCTTTCAATGGAGTCCTGTTCATTATGTAGCAGAAACTCTAGAGATTATCTCAATCCATTGGAGTCACCCCGTTTATTAGCTTGCTATTGACAAAGTTATTTACAAACTGTAGAGCAAGAGGTTATAATGGAGAAAACTGATGGTAATGCACAGGATTCTTGTTAACAATAATGCAAGTTAGTGATTTTTCATTAGAAAACATAAATTCTATAACCCAAATTATGGGCCCAGAGCACTTCTGCTGCACAACTCTGCTTATATCCCAAATAACCATGTGAACTAGTTTTAATATCTGCTTCTCTTATTAATTTTTGAATAAAAATTCTTGACACAAGTATTTTATAATTGTGTGATAACCATGCATTTAGTTTCTTGGAGAACAAAACACACTTTAGCATAACTAGGTTCGTTCACAGAACCAGCCTTGATAACACACTTCTATATGTTAGAAATGATGTAATAAATGTAGAATATTGGGCACTTGTTTGGTATTCTTTGCCATGTTTTGCACTATCTAAAAAGAGATCAGTGAACTTGGACTGGAGTTAGTAGACATGGAAGAAAATAAAATATTACAGAGAAGAATACTCTGTGGTCCACAACCTAAACGGGCTGGGATTCCCATCATTTGGATCCCTGTAGCTTTACAAAAGTCAATTAAATTTTTGTATCTCCGATTAAAGTTGATTCCCCAGTACTTTTTCAAACATATCTTGTAAAGTATTGTTTCCCAGAAAAAAAGGGATTTTGCACATGTATCTGCCTTTGTCTCTGGTCATGATCTCAGTCAGGATCCTGGGATCGAGCCCCATTTCGGGCTTCCTGCTCATTAGGGAGTATATTTCTCAGTCTCTCTCTGCAGCTACATCCCCCTGCCCCACTCATGCTCTCTCTCTCTCTCAAATAAATAAATACAATCTTTAATTTTTTAATTAAAAATAAGATAAATAAAATAAAATAAAAAGTCTGGTCTTACTGCCCCATTTAGCTCCTTTTGTTTTTTTGAGTTGTATTTAAAGCAGCATGAGAGAACATGAGGCTCTCAAACTTTAAAAAAAAAAAGGAAAAAATTGAGTTTTGTTAGGATTTAAGATCTTGTCTGCTAGACAAAAACGTTGGCTTTGTTAACATGTGAAAATCAACAAAAGAGAATAAGATCGAATTCTAATAATTTTTGTAGAAATTAAAAATTTCCTCCAACCCAATTACATACAGACCCATTAAGTAAATTCATTCCAATGTCCCAAACCAACCTTTTCTAATAGTAATGCATCTGTGTAAACAGGGTCAACCCAAGGAATAAATAAATATTATTATTTTTTTTCCTGTCTCTTCCACAGTCACATCTGGGTATATTGGTAGCAAGCCAATTATCTATCTTATAAGACATGATATCATAAGGAAGGTTATTCTGTCCATTTGGAACAACTGAAAATCATTGTAATTTTATCTTGGTGCAGTAACTTGAGATGGCACAGTGTGGGTTATGAATATATTTTATTTTTTTTACTGGGAAGAAGAGATTATAGAGATATTGGTTATCCAAGAGAGACTGACAGGTGTTGATAGTTGCCAGGTCAATATCCATCTACTCTTTCCTTTAATATCAGAAAGCACTGAGGGATTGACAACAAGGAAACTTAAAACAACATCAAATATTTTATTGTCTCTTTTCTAGTTACATTGTAACCTTATGACAAAGTATCAGTCGTACAAGATATCATTCTCTTTTACCTCTATCTTTCTGCCAGAAATGTGGGCTTAATAGTGAGAACTCCAACAGCAATTTTTGCAACTGTGAATAAAAAGCCATGAAAACCTCTAAGATAGTTCACTTGTCTTTCTTAAGACTCTGAACCAACACATTACATTTTTGCAACTGTGAATGAAAAGCCATGAAAACCTCTAAGATAGTTCACTTGACTTTCTTAAGACTCTGAACCAACACCAGAAAACACTCTCTGTAGTCTTCTTGTTAAATGAAAAATATGGTTAAACCACTTTTGACAGTCTACTACCTACAGCAAACTGTAAATCTTAATTGAAATATGTCCTCTCAGCTGTGCTTAAGCAACTGAGTCCTGAGCTTTTTAGGTTTTCAGTCTGAAAGAGTACACCTCGGGTGCTCTGAAAGGGAAGAGAAAGGACACCCTGTTCTCCATATAAATTAAAGAAGAGAAATCTGTGCATTTAAGTGGGCCATATAAAATTTATCAAGCAATTATCTCCTAACTCCTTCCTATCCAAATTACCTGATATGCTCTCCCTACTCCTTTATTCCACGTTACTGCCTTTTCCAGGATTCTGTATCACATCACAGCATGTCTTCTGTTATTTCCTTCTTGCAAGCTAGTTTTGTTTTCTCCATCTAAAAAAATCAACAATCATTGTGTATTTCAATTCCCATTTTCCTCAAATGCATTGATTCTTCTTATCTATTACTCTTTTCTCATACTCAGTGTCTTTGTCTTTATGGGGTTTGTACTTTGCTTTTCCCCATTCTTTACTGCCATTATATAATCAAATCTAATAACTTCTTAGAGAAAGTTAAAAATTCCTGCATAGCCACACGTGAACACAAAGTCACTGATTTTTAGCAAACCTATAAGATAGTCAGACATCCATTCAATTTCTTTTTAAGATTTTATTTATTTATTTGACAGAGAGGGATGAAAAGCAGGCAGAGAGGCAGGCAGAGAGAGAGGAGGAAGCAGGCTCCCTGCTGAGCAGAGAGCCTGATTTGGGGCTCGGTCCCAGGACCCTGGGATCATGACCTGAGCCGAAGGCAGCGGCTTAACCCACTGAGCCACCCAGGCGTCCCTCCATTCAATTTCTTAACTGAGTCCCAAATGCATCCTGACTTCTAACCTAAACCTAAGTTCTACTTCCTACACGTTGTTATATGACCAAATTCTTTCAGTTCAGTATTTTGTAACATTTAAATATTAGTCAATTGATGCTTTGTTTGTGTATTTCTATGAAAATAATTTGAATACTGTAGATTTATTGTTATATTTATAGGTTTATAATCAAAGTTTCATCAGTTGAAGTTTTTGGAATTTTCAGATATAATGATTAACCTAAAATGATACTGCCTCAAATCCCTCTGATATCAAGGCCCAACTCCTGATTATAGCCAAACCTGTGGTGAATAGTTCCATGGGAAATTGCAGTTACTTAACACTGATAGGATCTCATGTTCTCTCTCTCATTTTGGAATGTCTCCAACACAACCCAAAAGTGTAGGAGAGTTAATGTCCTCTGAGGACAGCTCTCAGTGAAGTAGAAATAAGAACCATAGGTAAAATTGTCAGTTTTCAGGTCTTCATGAGGACAACTTAAAGAAGTTTCTCAGGACCTTTCAGTAAAAGCAAGCCTTCATTTTCTATCCACAACAATTATATCAACAATGTACCTCTTTGACAAAGTTGCTTCTTCACTGTATCACTTTCCCATTCTTTTCTACCTTGGATAATCTCCCAGATAAACTAACAGTACTCAAATCCTTTGTCCTACTCTTTGCTCTCAGGATAAATGGAGCCAAAAGACTTAGATTAATATCAAGTTCTGAATGGGATCTTAGAGCTATTTCTGTCCAGATTTTCATAAACATAGGGACCTTTGAATATCAGGCTATAAATAAGTTCTAAATGGAGGGGGCAAAAGCAAAAAGTAGAAATTTTTATGTTTGATTTTTAATCATGATTAATTGACTTTATTGATTATTAAAAATACTAACATTATAAAAGTGTGGATCTTTGTAAAACAATGTCTTAATGTAAGAAAGAAGTTGCATAGTCCTTTTGAGAATATTAAACCAAGTGTTCAGGTGCCATCTAATTTCTTGTTTAATCCAGAACTTTGGTGTGCATCATCTTGAGGAATAGGATTTTGAAGTCCAGACAGACTAAGAGAAAACTGATCCAAATGTGTGTGTTTATATTTCTGCTTTTGTTGTAAAAATCAAAGTGTGATTGCTGGTTTAAAATGGTAAAACTAATAATGTTCATGGACTCGATTATAAATTTTCTAATTGTATGGGAAGAATCCAACAAAGATAGAATTAATTGATTTGCAAATCCTCAAAGAGCTACAGGATCAGGTAGTGGTATGTTCTGATTCAACAGCATCATAATGCAGCATTTTATATGTGTGGCTAATGGATATTTTCATGAATGTTTGCTAGCTAGTCAGCCAATACAGAGAAATATTAGGTAGGGTAATTACTCACAGTTGTGTTTAATATAATGAGAGAAAATTATCAAATGGCACTAATAATAATAATCCTATAGCAGGCTAAATAATTCAATGATAATTACAAGTATTAATCTAGCTTTCTTCCCTGATTATGACTCTTCTCTCCTTTATCATAATGGGAGTAGCACATTGTCTGCAATGAATTGTGAAAACCCAGCAGTGACTTTGGCAGTGAAGGCCTCCCATCAATTTTGATAGGTTAAAAGGATTCTGGTTGGTCTTGAGCAAATGTGTCAATTTTTTTATTCTGTGTGTGTCATAAAAGAAAGAAGCAATAGTAAATTCTTGCTGTTATTCCATGGAGCCAATAAAATCATACTGCCAACAAGAGGCTGTTGACACCATAGGTGTAGTTAACTGTCTTGAAATACTACGCCTGGAAATAAAATCCTAATATTTCACATAACCTCTTTTTTTAAAAGAAACAAAACAAAACAAAACAAAACAACTATACTGCTTACATTTAGGGCCCTGCTGTTGTGTAACTATTTTTGAACATGTCTTCTGTAAGTGTATATATATATATATATATATATATATATATATATATATATATACATATTTTTCTGTGCAATAAATTCATTTAGAGATAAATTTGGATTGCAAATTATTTTGGGGGAGGCGTGGTATTTGTGGCTAGTCTTACAAGTAAAAAGGACTAAAAGAAAGAAGAAAAACATTTTTTATTACAGCATATTTACATCTGTCCAAAGTACTTATCTACTATAATACTGACTAATGTATAATACTGTACACAAAGAAAGAAGCTAAATGAGTTATAATTCAGTCAGTGTATAGCTGGCCATTTTAAAACTTACCACTGAATCTTTCTGGTATGCAATGTGATATCTGGCAATCTGGTCCAGTTCATTACATCAGGTCATTTGTATGTTCTTATTACCATTTTGATAGCATAGCACATTTTATAACCCAGACATTTTACAATGGAACTATGATGCATGTATTTTCAAAAGTATAGACATACATGAAGCTATGAGGTCAAAAAAGATGAATGTCCGTAGTACCATATAGACTCAACAAATAAAAGTGTCCAAGGGTCTGAGTGTGACTTATGAATATTGTATAAGATTAGGCCAACATGTGGTTTTGATATAAATAATCTGTTCTTAAATTAGAATTACAATCGTTGAGTACAGTGTTGAAAATGGCAGATAGATTTTAGCTATCTTTGCTCACTAGGGAAAATGGAAAAATGTTTAGTTTGGTCAGATTTTCACTTAACTTCTGAAAAATCTTACGTTTGAGAGAACCCTTCTGAAATAAGAATCCTTAAAGACATAACCCCTTTGGCACAAGTTTTCAAGAAACTTGTTTGATGTTGTAGACAATTCTATGGCACACGTACTGTTCTAGATGTTTCATGCCAATAATATGTAAGCCATACCAAGGCTACATATACATATAGAGATGTTCCTCAGCTTACAAGGGGGCTATGTACAGAGAAACACATAAAAAATTGAAAATGCATTTAATACCCCTAAACAATCAAATATCATAGCTTACCTTAAGCTTATTTAAACATACTCAGAACACTTACATTTGCCTGCATTTGGGCAAAATCATCTTAAGCAAAGCCTATTTTATAACAAAGTATCAAATATCACATGCAATTTATTAAATATTACATTAAAAAAAGAAGAATATATATATTCTATATATATATTCTATATATAGAATGCTTGTAAGAATATCAGGTGTTCACCCCTGTAATCTTCTAGCTGACTGGGAGCTGTGGCTCACTGCCGCTGCCCAGCATCACAAGATGGCACCATATAGAACAAGAGTTTCAGGTGGTAGGTGTTGTAAATTTTACCCAAACTGACATTGGTCAAACTCGTTTTTGTCATCATATATATCAAGTAGTTTTCTCGGGTTTATTTTTAGAATATCCTTGTATAATGAATATTTACACTGATATCTAGTATAAAAATCTTGCAATTTAACAGTAGAAACATTAAGATATTGAAAATCAATCTATTTCTTTAATTCATTGAAGACATTTTTGGCTTGTTTCCAGTACTTTCTTACTGGTTAAAAAGTGAATTTGAAGTAGTCTGGATTTCATTATTATATGGCACTTTCCCTTTGATGAATACAAAGACGATATTCTATATTAGCTATCTGAGAAGAATTTATTTTTTTAATTTTATTTATTTGTAAGAGAGAGAGAGTGAGAGAGAGCACAAGCAGGGGGAGCAGCAGGATGAGGGAGAAGCAAACTCCCGGCTAAGCAGGAAATCTGTTGCAGAACTGAGTCCCAGGACCCTATGATCATGACCCGAGCTAAAGGCTCAGGCGTTTAACTGACTGAGCCACCCAGGTGTCCCAATCTGAGAAGAGTTCTGTATGCTATTCCTATTAATATGCAGTTTAAAGTCTAGGTAATTAACTTAATATTTTAGTGGCTATTGTATAGATAGCACTATGTTCCAGGCAGAGAGTAAGAAAGAAATATTAAATCAACCATATTCTATGCATTCTAAATGAAAATAATTAATCAATCATAATAAATCCTTCTATTTATGGAATATCAACTTATAAGCTTTCCTCCATATGAACAATGCCAAATACCAGAATAAAGGGTCATCTAATACAAATAAAGGATAGAATTAAAGAATTCTGGTAAGCCATTTAATTTTGAAAAATGGTGTTTTATTGTTGCTGAGTTGTGGTTTTCCGTTACATAATATCTGATAAGTGTAGAAGTAACATGAGTGTTACGTGAGATGAGAAATGGTATATAATTAAGATATTTTTAAAAGTACAGATAAATACAAATTTGTAAACATAGCATTATGGAGGAGTAAAAATAAATGATAGCTACACACTCTAAAGTGAATAAAACTTGGAAAGCTAATAGAGAAGTAAAACAAGGACAGTGCAAAAAGTATGGTACATTTTTATGAAGTTCAAACAAATTCTGTGAAACCATAGATGGACTTAAAGATACTATTATGTATCAAATATTGTAAAAATTAAGCAAGGAAATAGCAAACATAAAACAACCAAAGCATACAAACTTGGGTAGATACAAGAGGTGTGATCATGTTCTACTTCATAAAGAGATGACTTAATAGATAAATACAAGTAACTAGACTTTTTAGAAGTTAATAAAACGTTGCCTGTTATTTCTTAGTAATATAAAATATATGGTTTTCTAACAAAAACGTTTATCTTAAAAATATTTAAAAATAAATTTCAGGCTACTCCTAAGGTTATATTTACTTTTCCACTGTGGGAAAAGCTGGTTGTTGTAGTTGTAGTTGTTTGTTTGTTTTAGTCTCCTCCTAGTTTTTATTATTATAATGTGGAATGAGGAATGTTAGATTGAAAAGTGAATTATTTTATAGACAAAAATCATTACTTGATTCACCTCCTGGTACAGCAGATGGAACTCCTGAAAATATGCCCTTTTGCCTTATGGAAGAGTAACAGTTATGCTTACTTCTGAAACATACTTGGTGGTGGCCCTAAATAGTGACACCATAGTAAACATTTTGAATATTTGCAATTAATTTTTATAGTCATAGGGCTCCAAAAGGCACTGCAGGTATCTTAGCAGGTATTTCAATAAGGCTAAAAGTTGCCTGACTGTTTAAAAATATTAGCAAGGCACAAAACATGGCAGAAGTATTGTCCTCAGATATTATTTTTTTCCATATGCTCCTGATTTCACACATGACAAGTTATTTTTTCAAATATTTATTATAAAAGTTTTTATTTATTTATTTGACAGAGATCACAATTAGGCAGAGTCAGGCAGAGAGAGAGAGGAGGAAGCAGGCTCCCTGCTGAGCTGAGAGCCCGATGTGGGCCTCGATCCAAGGATCCTAGGATCATGACCTGAGCCGAAGGCAGATGCTTTTACCTACTGAGCCACCCAGGCTCCCCCATGACAAGTTATTTTGATAGATGTATATACAGTGTATTTTCCAGTTATAAGAAAAATGGTTCTGCTATTTTTAACCTTTTTTTAAAATTAAATAATTTTTTTCATTGAAATTTTATTTTTTAATGTTTTACTTCTCTTTTCTTTTTTTTTAAAGATTTTATATATTTATTTGAGAGACAGAGATCACAAGTAGGCAGAGAGGCAGGCAGAGAGAGAGGGGGGGGGGGAAGCAGGCTCCCTGCGGAGCAGAAGGCCAGATGCGGGGCTCAATCCAAGGACCCTGAGATCATGACCCGAGCTGAAGGCAGCAGCCCAACCCACTGCGCCACCCAGGCGCCCCAATGTTTTACTTTTCAATATACTACTTAGAATATAAAACCTATTCCATTTTGTAAGATGTTTACCATTTAAAAACTGGTAATTTTCTCATTGTGTCTTCCCCTCACATTGCTTTATTTTGAATAAAAAATTTCACAATAAACATAACTGATGCTTTCCTTCTGATGGTCCCTCTGTTGGTCATATTGTATATGAGCCATGACAATTAGTTTTACAAAATTTATTGATGTTTGTTGATATGTTTTATCATAACTAATTTTCCCTCCCTTATCTAGATTCCCCAGCTTTCAGACAGGTGGACACTTCAATAAACCATACCCAAGGGATGTATCAAGTACTTCTTAGACATTCTCTCAGATCCTTGAGGTGTCATTTTGCCTAGGGATTTGCAATAGGTTCTGCCAGAGGCACCACTGTGACAACTGATGTCCATGGTCTATCTCCTGCTAAGCTCAAGAGGTCACTGGTTTCCAAGTTTATCTATACAATTAATGCATACCAGCAAGTTCTTTTTTTTTAATATTAACAAACTTATTTTAAAGTTTATATGGAGAGGCAAAGACTCACAATAGTCAACATAGTGTTGAAGGAGAACAAAGACTGAGGACTGACTTCAAAGTTTACCATAACGATTGGGCGCCTGGGTGGCTCAGTGGGTTAAGCCTCTGCCTTCCGGCTCAGGTCATGATCCCAGGGGCCAGGGATCGAGTCCCGCATTGGGTTCTCTGCTCAGCAGGGAGCCTGCTTCTCCTCATCTCTCTCTCTGGCTGTCTCTCTGCCCATTTGTGATCTCTCTCTCTGTCAAATAAATAAATAAAATCTTTAAAAAAAGTTTACCATAACGATAATTGTAAGCATGATATTGTAATACCACAGAAAGACTAGATTAAAGCAACAGAATATATATTATCAATTATATTTTATATATAATAGAAAAGCAAAAGCAATACAAGAGAGCAAAATACAATCTTTTAAACAAATGGTTCTGTAGCAATGGTGAAGCTAAATCTAAAAATATAAAATAAAATAAATCCAGGCAGATATCCTACACTCTTCACAAAAATGAACTCAGATTGGATTATAAACCTAAACATGAAACATGTAGAAGGTAATATAGAAGAAAATTTAAATGACCTTGGTTTTCGCAATAACTTTAGCTAAAAAACACAAGCACTGAATTTAAAAATGTCTACTCTGTGAAACACAATGCCAAGAGAATGAAAAGGCAAAGCACAGACTATGAAAAAAAATTTGCAAAATACACATCTGGCAAAGGACTGTTAATCAAAAATACACAAAGACCCCTTAAAACTCAACAATGGGGGAAAAACCTGATTAAAAATGAGCCAAAGACCTTAGCAGATACCTCACAAAAGAAAATATTACAGATGGCAAATAAGCATATAAAAAGATGCTTCACATCAAAGGTCATCAGGAAAATGCAAATTAAAACAAAAAAGAGACACCAGTACATACCCAGAATCCAGAGCACTGACAACAGAACATGAAATGTTGGTGAGGATGTGGAGCAACAGGAATGTTCTTCCATGTGTATTGAGAATAAAGAATGGAAAACAACTTGGCAGTTTCTTACATAACTAAACATATTCTTGCCAGATGATTCAGCAGTAGCAGCTCTTGGTATTTATCCAAAGAAGATGAAATCTATACCCACAAAGATGTCTATAGTAGTTTTATTCATAACTGACAAAAGCTTGGAAGCAACCAAGATATCCTTCCATAAGTGAAAGGTCAAAGAAAGTGTAGTACATGCAAACAATGGAATATTATTTAATGCTAGAGAAATGAATTACCAAGCTATGAAAAGATATGGATATAAATATTTAATAAATATTTGATTTTAGGCTTCTACCAGTCTATCAATAGTATTAGTATATTTTAACAGTGAATGCTCAGCATTCATGAATTTACCTAATAAAACATTTTGGGTTCAATATTTTAAATACTTCAACCTCTATGATTATATTCCTAATAATTTTGAATTGGGGTAAATAAACCTTAATTTTTTGTAACTTGTTTCTTATTGCAAGAGAGCTCAATGAAATTTTAGAAAATAAAAATTTACAAAAAAAAAGTTTAGTTTACTATTGCCAAATAATTTAAAACTTTATCTTATATTCAAATACATATATTTTTCTAAATTGATTTATATGCTACTAAAACCAAAAACTTTTAGTTATACTAGATTTCATATCCTGCAATCAATGCCAGAAATCCATCTGGCAATGATTTGTCTTAAATAGAGTTAAGATGGGTGTTATTACAATGCAAGATGGAAACAAAGATAGTATAACAATTGGTGTTACATAACTTTTCCGTTTTGATCAAGTTACTAATCTACAAAAGGCTTTTATCAGTGACAGACTTGGGACTTTAACAAAACTTTTAAACTAGCATGTGCGACTCATTCCTAGAAAACAACACAATCAATAACACTTTATTTAGATTAAATCATGACTATTTCTCCATTTGAATAAAAAAGGTAGCAACCCCAATAAGTTTATTGAACATGAAAAGTTGAAATGCTATAATGCTCCTAAGGAATTAAATGATCCAGTCAAGAATTACTAAAAAAGGATATAAATTACCAAAGTGTTTGTATAATTGTAATGTACAACTGCCCATTATCGTTCCATAGTGTAGGCTTGTACAAGAACTCTATAAAAGAACTCCACTTCTAAACTGTGGAAAATATGTTCCCTTTCCCCCTATATACAAATATTAAGCCATTCATTTAGCTTTTAAAATATCCACTTAATACAGGCTTTTTACACATTTGAACAGGCAGCAGGGCTCTATTCTTATCGCTTACATCTGAAGGATAGACTTCTAGCGTAAGAGGTAAAGCCCATAAAGGAGCCCAATAATAACAACAAAATACAGTTTAGTGAGCCCTTACAATCTGCCAGCTACCTTTCTGAGAATACTTCAATTAATAAAACATATAAAATACCTGACCACAAAGAGCTTACATTCTTTTGAAATATAATAGTGAAATAAACCAATAATAGAGGGGCACCTTGGTGGCTCAGTCCATTGAGTGACTGCCTTTGGCTTGGGTCATGATCTCAGGGTCCTGGGATGTAACTCCCCAGCAGGCTTTCTAGGCAGTGGGGTGTTTTCTTCTTCCTCTGCGCACCCTCCCAATTCTCTCTCTCTCTGTCTCAAATAAGAAAATAAACCAGTAATAGAATAATGATTGATGGTTGATGGTGATAAGTGATACAAAGAAATACAAGAAAGGTAAAAGCCATTGGAGAATGCTGGGATGAAAGTTAATTTTATTTTGTGTTGGGTGGTTATATCTCATTTATGAGATGTTATTTGCACAAAGACCCAGGAAGTGAAGGAGAGTGTTATACAAATATTAAAGGAAAAGATTGCTCTAGGCAGAGCAAGTAAGTATATAGACTTTGTGTGAACAGCTTGTCTGTTACTTTTGAGGAAAAGCAAGGAGGCCAATGAGGAGTTCATAGTGGTGGAGAGAGGAAGAACGTATTGATGTATGACCTTCTAGTACATTAAAACGCCTTCAGTTTTTATTTAATATGAAAGGGGAAGATACCAAAAGACCCTCAACAGCAGAATAAAATCATCTGACTTGATTTTTAGGTTAAATTGCTGTACCAAAATAAATTTGCAGGGAGAAAGGAGTGCAGTTTGTGTGGAAGTGGGGTTATCAATCAAGTCAATAATTCAGGAACATATGATGGTGTTTTTAGCATGCTGGGTGGTAATAGAAGTGGTGAGGTATGGTTTTCATTGTGTATATATTTTGATGGTGAATATTCTGGTGAACAGGATGGGGTATGTGCAGGACAGACATCAACATTTATTTTACCTGCACAAACAGAAGGGTGGAGTCTTCATTCCCTGATATGGAGAGAACTCTGAGTTCAAATGTTCTTTCTCATTAAATGGCATAGTGATGATGAGGATTTAGTCAGACAGTGAAAGAGAGCAGTAAGCATAGTGTTAAGCGGTAAGACATTATAATACATTGGAACATCAAAAAACGTTGTGTTGGATCATCTGTTTATGTGAGTAAATAAATAAATAAAGCTTCCTGGGGTTCTGATAGAGGTAAAGAAGACTGCTATATGATCCAAAGGGGCACGTGCACCAAATGTTTATAGCAGTAATATCCACAATAGGCAAACTATGGAAAGAACATAGATGTCCATCAACAAATGAATTATATATATATATATATATATATATATATATACACACACACAATGGAATACTACTCAGCCATCAAAAGAAATGAAATCTTGCCATTTGCGTTGACATGGATGGAACTGGAGGGTATTATGCTTAGCAAAATAAGTCAACCAGAGAAAGGCACTATCATATGATCTCCCTGATATGAGGAAATGGAGGTGCAATGTGGGGGGTTTGGGGAACAGGAAAAGAGTAAATGAAACAAGATGGGATCGGGAGGGAGACAAACCATAAGAGACTCTTAATCTCACAAAACAAACTGAGAGTTGCTGGGGGGGGGTGGGGAGGTTAGGGAGAGGGTGGTGGGGTTATGAACATTGGGGAGGGTATGTGCTGTGGTGAGTGCTGTGAAGTGTGTAAACCTGGTGATTCACAGACCTGTACCCCTGGGGCTAATAATACATTATATGTTAATGAAGAAGAAGAAGAAGAAGAAGAAGAAGAAGAAGAAGAAGAAGAAGAAGAAGAAGAAGAAGAAGAAGACTACTATAAATCAAATGCTATGGTTTTCAGCATAGAGTGTGTAATCAGGCATATTTTATTAAAGTAACCAAGTAAAATGATGGTCGAAAACTGGAATAACAGAAAACATAAAAATTAGAGATTTTAAAAAGAGATATGGGACAGTGTAGAGAATATAGTCAATGATATTATAATAGTGTTATATGGTGACAGATGGCGGCAATATTTGTAGTGATCATAGAATAATGTATGGAGATATTGAAAACCTGAAACCAATGTAACACTGACTATCAACTACACTCAAATAAAAAAATAGTAAAAATAAAACATTTTAATTTAAAAAGATAAAAAGAGGGACAAGAATTTGAAAAGTGAATTTCAAAAAGAGTAAAGATGAGGCTAAGACATACTCTGAACCTTGAGGAAAACACCATTTTGAAAATTCTTCCCATTTTGAGAAAACTCAAATGAATCAATACCATAAAAGAACCCATTTTAACTGAGAGATGTAATGAATGCTCAAGAAATAATTTTATGACAGGATAATTCTTCCCTATGAAACAGCATACAGAAACCCGGGGAAACACCTGGAAGCCAAATAAACTATACTGAAAATAAGAATTAGGAAAAAGATAAATGATGAAAGATAAGAAAATTAGACCTGTGACAGAGACCTAGTGAAGAGAATTTTTAGCTTGTGGTTTAATGTTTTTGAGGATAATCTAGAGTTCATAACTGCCTTGAGGCAGGCTGGTTGTAGGCAGTTTAGGCAGACCCCTAAGAGAGGCCTACTTTGGGCAAGTGGTGTTGGAGGAGGCCATTGGGCTGGACAAAGACAAATCCAACCATTTGACTAAAGTGTCAGTGAAGATGTTGAAGTCAGATGCAGCAGAGAAAGACCTGTCAAACCTAATCTCAGAAATGGAGATGATGAAGATGATTGGACAGCACAGGACACCATAAACCTGCTGGGTCCTGCACACAGGATGGTCCTTCGTACACTATCATGGAATATGCCTCCAAAGACAACATACAGGAGTACCTGCAGGCCCAGAGGCCTCCTGACCTGGAGTACTGTTACAATATCAGCCACAATGCAGCAGAGCAACTCTCCTCCAAGCACCCGGTATTCCTTGCCTACCAGGTAGCCTGAGGCATGGAGTACCTTGCCTCCAAGAAGTGCATACACCAAGACCTGGCCACCAGGGAAGTGCTGGTGACAAAGGACAACATGATGAAGATCTCAGACTTCAGCCTTGCCAGAGATATCACCACATCAGTTACTATAAAATGAGAACCAACAGTGGACTGCCTGTGAAGTGGATGGTCCCTAAGGCCATGTTTGACCAGATCTACATCCACCAGAGTGACTTCTGGTCTTTTGGGGGTGATCCTGTGCAAAATTTTCACTCTGGAAGCCTCCCATATCCTGGAGTGCCTGTGGAGGTGGTTTTCAAGCTGCTGAAGGAGTCATTTGATGGATAAGCCAATAAGTGCACCAGAGAGTTATACACAATAATGAGGGGTGGCTGGCATGTGGTACCTTCAAGCTGCTGGTAGAAGACCTGGATCATACTGTGGCCTTGACCTCCAACCAGGAGTACCCGGACCTGTCCTTGGCCCTGGAACAATACTGTCTATGCTTTCCCAACACCCAAAGCTTCACCTGCTCCTCAGAGAAGAATTCCACCTTCTCTCATGTGCCGTTGCCCAGGGAGGCCTATCTGCCCTGACACCCAGCCCAGCTTGCCAATGGTGGACTCAAATGACTAGTATCCCTATTACTCCTGTCCAGATTCCGTCATAAGCTGTAACCCTTACCCCCCACCCTCCCTGCAAGACTCACTGCCTTCTCCTTTGTCCCTTTCCTACTGGCAGGAGCCAGCTGCCTACCTGAGGCCTTCACCCCTTGAAGTTCACCTCTCTTCCCCTTCCTCTTCCTCCTCCTTACAACCTGCTCATGAAAGAAAGGAACAGAGGGGCAGGTACTTGCTCGTGGCTACTTCCTTCCCTCCCATATGTTGGACCAAGACCCCTCCCTGTCATCTGGTACTGCCTAGACGTCGAGAGAGTTGGAGATGAGGCAGGCCAGTGAAAGCTGTTGGAGCTTTCCTGGTTTGGTTTTGTCTGCTTAGCATAACATGTAAGACTGAGTTCTGGTGGCAGGGACCTAGTCCTTGGGGCTATAGCACTAGCGAGGGGAGGTCAACTGCTCTGGGCCTTGGCTAAGAGCAAGCCCTGCTCCAGAGATATGGTGCCAAGGGCTTATTAATTTTGATACTAATTTGCTTTGCTGACCAAATACCTGGTATCAAAAGATGGGAAGGCAAAGACTGGAAGCAGTGTTGTGACCATGGGGTCCAGCCCCAAACTATGAAGAAAACACAAAGTGTATAAATATGAGTAAGTATATATTTACACACCTTTTTAAATAGGTTGTTATCAAAGATTTAATCAATGGGTAATATGCTCCTCGTGGCTGGGAAGCATCAGTTGCCATATATTAAAAACAAAGAAAAGAGGTGTCTGGGTGGCTTCCTCCAAGAAGTGTCCCTTCTTTTCAGGTCATGATCCCAGGGTCCTGGGATGGAGCCCCAAATCAGGCTCTCTGCACAGTGGGAAACCTGCTTCTCCTTTTCCCTCTGCCCTGCTTATAGTTCCTCTTCCTGTCTCTCTGTCTGTCAAATAAATAAAATATTAAAAAAAAAACAAGAAAGAAACAAAATGTTTTTAAAAGGTCTTTTTTTTTTTTTAAATTTTCTAGGGGTGCCTGGATGACTTAGTTGTTTAAGCAGATGTTTGCCTTTGGCTGAGGTCATGATTCCAGTGTACAGGGATCCAGCCCTGCATGGGACTACTTGCACCCCAAGGAGCTTGCTTCTTCCTCTCCCTTTGCACATGATTCCCCCTGTTTGTGTGCTTCTTCTCTCTCTCTCTCTCTCTCTTGCTGTCAATAAATAAAATAAAATCTTTTACTAAATAAATAAAAAAATAAATAAATTTCTAAACCTACTTTCAGTTTAGGTCCCTTAACAAAAATTGCTACTGCTTCATTAAAAAAAAAAAAGATAATTTAGAAAGATGCTTCCAGAGTTAAAAATCTGTTTTGTTTCTTTGTCAGGATTCAATATAGAAGTGCTTTAAAAAGTAAAAGAAAAAATATGCTATATTAACTCTAATCACACTATAACTTTGGTGGTTATATCAAGATAATGAAAAGTGATTTTAAAGCAAATTTCATTATTAGACATAAAGATCAAGTCAAAATTACAGAAGAGTAAAAGGATGAATTCATCAGGGAGTATAATAATTCTTTTTTTTTTTTAAGATTTTATTTATTTATTTGACAGAGAGAGATCACAAGTAGGCAGAGAGGCAGGCAGAGAGAGAGAGAGAGGAGGAAGCAGGCTCCCTGCTGAGCAGAGAGCCCGATGCAGGACTCGATCCCAGGACCCTGAGATCATGACCTGAGCCTAAGGCAGCGGCCTAACCCACTGAGCCACCCAGGCGCCCCGGGAGTATAATAATTCTTGAATTTTAATACGTAACAACAGATTTGGGGATATATAGGGAAAAACTAAGAACAAAAATCATAACTTCTACCTTGGACGACAAATGGAAAATAATTTCAACACCCTTATTTTAAGATTACATAGACAAATGGTCATCATATTGGTAAGATATGTAAGACTTGAACAAAATGATCAACTAACTAGATATGCTTGATATTACATTACAGTAACTGAACTAACTGAGGTCAGTCTTTGGTGAATCACAGAAACAGGTGGAGTTGTCAAACAAAGGAATCTTTGTTTACAACATACAAGGAGTTCAAAGGGAATAAGTTCCAAAGCCTTGACTGTTTGAACAGGAGAGAGATTTTTATTTAGTATTTAAGATGAATACTCAGAAGGGAGAGTTTTATTATCCCGTGTATGGTTGGTCATAAGGTTGTGGATGCATGCACATCCACATATGTATTTGTGCAATATGTATTGCATGTTCACCTGAATGAAGCTTGTATTCCACCGAGGGCAGAAACTTCAACGTTAGAATAAAGCAGAGGTAACTGTTGGACAAGGGAAAGGAACTCTGCAGGCTTCAAGAGCAGATAGAAACTAGATGGGGTCTTGGGCTCATTTTCTGGGACAAGGAATGAAAGGCCTTGATTGCTTTTGAAATAGCACTAGGAGTTTTACCACTGATTTATTGTCTCAATAGCTTAGGCTATTTCCTGCTCTGGTGGTGACTGTTAGTTTTCCCATTGCCTTGTTCCCTCAAAATCCTTAGGAGTGAGGTTTTTGCATTTCTTTGTAAGAACCTCCCAGGAATTTTTGGAAGAAGTGTGCTTGGGCAAGTACACAGGTGGGGTATAGATCATTGAAAATAGCTGGGGACAAAAAATGACTTTTCTTATGTCAGGAAAACTATATCTCTTCTTTAATTTTCTAGGAACCTCTAACTCTTTCTGCTGATGTTACCAGCAGGCATCTGAGATATTACTGATTGTTCTCTTGAACCTAAGGAAAAGGAAATGTAGAAAGCAAAAGAAAAAACTTTAAAATCTATCCTGCAACTCATCAATTCACTGCAGCCACCTCTCTGTCTTTCCCTTTCTCTTTTTCTCTCTTTCTCTTTCTCTCTCACTTTCTCTCTCACATACGCACAACACACGCAAATCGACTTAAAGCAATTTTTAATTTTCCCTATTCCATTTTAATATACTTGAGGCATGATCATTTTCTTAGTAAATACAAGGAAAAAAAATCTAGGATTCCATCATTCTGTGTGATTAAAGTATTGAGGAATTTACTTCCAATAGCACTTATAAAAACATATTTTATTTAAGGAATATTATATAATCAGGTGCCTGCATTTTTCTTATTCTCTAACTAGTGTTATTTGGCAATTAATATTTTGTCAATCAATATTCCCCTATACCTGAATGTGTGGGCAGTGAGAGATGAGTTAGAGGCAAGGATGGTGAACACTCCCAACAACTGCAGACTACATATATCTTAAGCCATGATTTTCTTTGCAAAGGTCAACATTGATAATGTTCTAGTCATACCTCCGTGTACCAGGAAAGAAGTAGCATATTTCTTGAAAGACACAGCTATCAAAGCTCCATTGAGAAACCATAAAGATGGAGAAGGGATTTGCAAATTAAATATCTGATAATGGACATCTACTCTGATTATTTAAAAATGAATAAAAATAAAAAACCTTACTAATAACCAAACAGAGTATCCAATTTTACATGTGAAGGAAATAATGGAAGAGACATGTCACCAAAAGTATATGGATGGCTTATAAGCACATGGCCAATTTCTCAACATTTAAACATTAAAGAAATACAAATTAAAATCATAATGAGACATGCTTAATATCTATTAGAATGGCTAAAATTATAAAGGCTAATTGTACTTGGTCTGAGCTAGATTGAGAAGCAACAAAAAATCTAAACTGTTGTTGGCATATATCATGATACAACCACTTTGGAAAATAGTTTCAAAAATTTTTAAATGAAAAATATGTTGCAGTTACACAAATAGCCATTTTATTCTAGGCATTTAACCAAGAAAAACAAACCCTATGTTCATACAAGGACTTGTATGTGAATTTCATATCAGCTTTATTTTTAAGAATTGAAAACAGTGGAAATGTTCATCAATGTCCATCAATAGAGCAAAGACAATTGGAGATTCTCAAAGTAATGATGCTGAGAAAAGAAAAGCCAGGCAATGAATAGTATATACTGTGTGATTCCATGACTACAAAAAATCCAGAAAATACAAATTTATATATAGTCACAGTCATCAAATATATGGTGTGATTTTAGTGCCTTCTTCTGTGCTCCCATAGCTTCCTACACTTGTATCTCCGAGCATTTGTTACACCATGTGAAAATATGAACTCTTTCTCTTTATTCTGTCTTACTAGAATAAGAATCCTTGAAAGTTTATGGACAATTGAACTCTCAGTTATTAGCAGAAATTCTATCACACAGTAAGTTTCCAAATATAAAAGCCAGAGTTTTACAATGACTTCTAAGCTTTTACATGATCTAGCCACTCATTTAACCTCTGTGACCTCTTTCCCTGCTACTCTTCAGTCACTCACAGTGGCCTCCTTGCTATTCTTCAGATATGCCAGGCATGATCCAACCTTATGGCCTTCAAGATAGCCAATTCCTTTGTCTGGAGTGACCTTATTGCTGATAGTTCTGCGCAAATTCATCACCTTTCATACCTTTGTTCAATTGTCAGCTTCATTAAAGTACCCTGATCTTTCTATTAAAAGATTTAACTCCCCATCCCCTGCCTAGCAACCTTGATTTTTCTCACCCTGATCGAATTTTTCTTTTTCCCCATTGTACTCTTCCTTTTTGAATGCACTATGCCATTTTTATTAAGGTTTATAGCTTTGAATTGTCTCACCCATTAAAATAAAAGTTCTACAAAGCCAAGTATTTCATTTACCAGTGTAGTCTGAAGTAATATCTGCCATATAATAGTTCAGTAGACAACTGGTAAATTTCAAAATAAATTAATGTTGAGAGTATACTGAATTTCATAAGTCATTTCAATATTTTTTTCCAAAAAATAAACTACATAAAACATACTTTAAATTTACTTTCAAAATATTTTATAGCATATAATGGACAATATACATAAGCCTAAAGAAACAATCCTATAATTAACCATTTCATACCTACTTAAAAACTGCATAATACCACACTCTTAGATCCTCTTTGAATGCTCTAAAATAACCCTTCAAATGAAATACATTTTAAAAACTCACAGATTTTTTGGCAAATAATTTAATAAAATAAAAGTTTCATTCATCTATGTAGATCAAAATAAATGTTTTTAATAAGCATGAAATTATAACTCTGAAGTGTGCTAAAATGAAACCACCTGCTAAGGGTGAGAGAACAAAAATAAACATCCTTTTTCCAAATAAGAGGAATTTATTACCTTTGAATCAAAGCATGTGGATTTGTTTTAACTGGCAATAAAGCAATATGGAGACACAAACCATAGAAAGTCATATTTTAGATTTCTAAAAGACTTCTAAGTGAAGAGTATACATTTTTTAATTGCTACATAATGCTACATAATGACAAGATGACAGGTTGTGGCAAATAGCATTTTAAAAGCTCTACTCATAATGGAACGGAAGATGTCATTTCCCTATAATTTTATATATGTCTTTAATTTACTATATCTGGATACAACATATTACCAAACAGATGTTCATCAAAGACTAAATCATTTTTAATGGAACATAATAATTTGAACCTACATCTATTAATCATTTTTGTCGATCTAACATTTATAGTCTCGCTAAACATTTTATCAGTTGTTGACAAAATTCAAAATAAATAGGATAAAAAGTCGTGTTTGGAAAAGTAGATTTCTTTTCAAATTGGCATTTAAATGAAAATATTTGCTGATATTTTTAAAACTTTAAATGTAATTTTATATATATCTGACCTATCAGATGATATAAAATTTTTGGAGAAAATATGACATATTTTTTGATCTTGGTTGAAGGTATTAATAAAGAGCAACTGTTTGTATTATTTGTATTGTGATATCTTAGTTAATAAACATGAATAACTGGTATAAAATATGTTTTTTTAAAAATTTTATTTATTTACTTGACAGGGATCATAGGAAGGCAGAGAGGCAGCCAGAGAGAGAGGAATGGAAGCATGCTCCCAGCTGAGAAGAGAGCCCACTGTGGGACTCAATCCCAGGAACCTGGAATCATGACCTGAGCCGAAGGCAGAGATTTTAACCCACTGAGCCACCCAGGCGCCCTAAAATATGTTTTTTTTTTTTTAATATAGAAGTATAGTTCTTGCCAAAATATGGAACTAGCTGGAACTGAATGCCTCCTTCAAAGTCAGCTCTGGAGAAATTATGCAAGTGTAATATGGAACTATTTCAGATATTAACCAAAAACAAAGAAATGATGATAAACGCCTTAAAATACTCAAAGTTGCCCTTGACTGGTATGTTTCAAGCTCTATTCCTGGTTTGAAGACAGGTTTTAACAGGCCTGTCACTGTAGAAATCCGCTGGATGTTTAGACGCTATCAGAACTGTACAAAACCTTGAAGGGGTAAAGACTTGAAAATTCTTTAGAGAGATTAGCTCCCTAAGGCATTATTCCTCCACACATTTTCCTCCAATCAATTAAGACTGATGGATGAGGGGCACCTGAGTGGCTCTCTCATCACGTGGGTGGTGGGTTAAGCCTCTGCCTTCATCTCAAGTCATGGTCTCTGGGTCCTGGGATCCAGCCCCACATCGGGCACTGCTCAAAAGGAAGCCTGCTTCCCTCCCTGCTTGCCTGCCTCTCTGCTTACTTGTGATCTCTCTCTCTTGCTCTCTTTCTCTCTCTCTGTGTCCAATAAATAAATAAAATCTTTTAAAAAAGGCTGATGGATGATAAATTATGAAAACTGCTCCCTCCAAATGATGCTTCTTCATAAGGATTTAAGAATTTAAAATTGAAACTTGACCGTAGGATTTATCTTATAGAATAACATCAAGTGAAGGCAGTTATTATTAGTTCTGAAGTATTTGTGATTCTGAATTCTTGGCCTCATTAGTAAATTTATTTTTAAATTCTCCCATGGAGTGGTGATTGGCCTTCAGTCTTTCATTGATATACATCATTGGGTCAAATGAGATGTGTGTGCCCAGAACTATATATAATCTTTTTTGTATTTCACTGGAGATGGCATTTCTGAGTTTTGTTCAATTGAATTTGGACAGATGTTTTAATAGTCACTTCTAGAGTTGGCCCTGGAGAATATCTTCCTTTTTTTCTCTTCCCGATTCTCTGAAAAACCCTGACTAATTCACATTATCACAGTAATATCATAATTCAAGTTTTTCCAAACACTATAGCTGCAAAATAGAAGGAAGCTACTCAGAATGGAATACTATTGTGAATGATTGAGAAAGAAAACATTATTATAATTAAGCTACCAGGTTTCAATGTATTTTATTGTTGCTTAGAAAATCCTAGCATACCCAGACTTTACAGAGATTTGATGATCCTAAGAAGAGCTGAACTCATGGACCAAAATAACTATGCACATAAAAAGTACAATTACTTACCTAAAAAATATGATGTGGTTAACTTTATATGCCAATCCAAGTGTTATGGGAACAGGAATTAAAAAAATAGCTTAGGGGCGCCTAGGTGGCTCAGTGGATTAAGCCACTGCCTTCAGCTCAGGTCATAATCTCAGGGTCCTGGGATCAAGTCCTGCATCAGGCTCTCTGCTCAGCAGGGAGTCTGCTTCCCTCTCTTTCTCTCTGCCTGCCCTCTGTCTACTTGTGATCTCTCTCTGTCAAATAAATAAATAAATAAAATCTTAAAAAAAAAAAAAGAATGACTGTACTTTTAAAAAATAGCTTAAAAGGAGCGCCTGGGTGGCTCAGTGGGTTAAGCCGCTGCCTTCCGTTCAGGTCATGATCTCAGGGTCCTGGGATCAAGCCCCACATCAGGCTTTCTGCTCAGCAGGTAGCCTGCTTCTCTTCCTCTCTCTCTGCCCACCTCTCTGCCTACTTGTGATCTCTCACTGTCAAATAAATAAATAAAATATTTTTAAAAATAGCTTAAAAGTATATGATAAAATAATGATATACATATACAAGGAAAAGAAAGATACTATACTGTGAATATAAATTAAGTGAAAATTGTTGAAATAAAGAATACAATAAATGGAGACTAAGATGAATATAGCTGTAAAATGAATAAATGAGTTGGGAAAAACAAACAAACAAATTAATGACTTCTGCCCAAATACAGCAGAAGAGAAAAAAAAATAAAGAAAATATTTAAATAAGTACTGAGATAAATTTTGGAGAATTAAAGAAAGATAAAAGATACCAGACTTAAAATGATGCCAAACACGAGATATCAGAAACAAAACAAAACAAAACAAAAACTACACACACTAAAAACCACTCGTATACATTATGGTGAGTTTTAAGAATATCAAAAACAGAGAAGAGCATAAATGATGCCCAAGAGAAGAACAGATCACCTAAAATGTACAAGAATAATACTGACAGCACAATTCTCAATAGTAATAGCATATAAAGAGACAGCTGGGAGTTTTTATAGATGGAAAAGATATTTGAAACTAGGTATTATACATCAATCCAAATTATTGATTAAATTTGAGAGCACAGTAAAAATACAATGAAGCATGTTAGGTCTTAGAACATTTATCACACAGAGACACACATTTTGGAAAACTTCCTTGGAAGACAGCTCAATTGAGATCGAGAAAACAGAATTATGTACTCAAAGGCACATTTTGAAGGAAGGATTGAATATAGTCTGCACTGCAAATATTCTTTAATCGTATGTTCTGAATATCCTAAATTTAAGAAGTATTTGTTCAAATATTTACCTTTAAATAAATCCTAGGAGACTTTTTCTTGGATTCTGGAAAATCAGTCCATTTGGATACAAATCTTTTTGTCACTGATGGAAATTTTGATAGCCCTTAACTGTGGAATGCCTAATGTATTGTTACAGCAATTGTGATTTGCCAATACATGGGTGATGTGTGTGTGTTGTGTGTGTTTATTTTTATTTTTGATGGTTTAACTCTTCTATGAGATTTTTAAGTAGACATGATTTTAATAAATTATGATTTGTTGAAATTTATCTGAGGTCATATATAATAAAATGAAATTTGTGTGAACTAAAGAAGTGCATCTCCATTTTTTTTGTTTTAAGAGTAGACTGGTCTTTAAAAATTGTCCAAAGAAGTACATTATATTCATTATTAAATTTGATAATATACTATAAAGTATTTATGGTCATATTGGACCATATCAAATTCTACTATTAATTCATATTAATAATTACCATAAGAGGAAAAAGGGATATTTTTCAAAATAAAAATTAGCGTATTTTTCAGAATATGATATAGTGTTATTCACTGAACTGAGGGAACAAATGTCAAAGTCTAACACAGTTTACAGAATGTTTTAACATAAATTGAAATTTAAATCTGACCAAATTTCACAGTTTTAAGTAAAATGATAGCACTTTATATCCTTGAAAAGTGGTAAGTGACCCAAAACATGGCTTAGAAAAACAAATTTAACACTACACTAGTCTGAGATGGTTAAGTTATGGTACAACTTGCCATTGTGTATCATCAAATGGTATATTTTTTTCTTTTGGGCTTGTCATTATATTTTATTTTAGCCATTCTGGTAAGTGTGTAGTGATATCTCAGTGTCATTTTTTTTTAAAGATTTTATTTGTTTATTTGACAGAGAGAAATCACAAGTAGATGGAGAGGCAGGCAGAGAGAGAGAGGGGGAAGCAGGCTCCCTGCTGAGCAGAGAGCCCGATGCGGGACTCGATCCCAGGACCCTGAGATCATGACCTGAGCCGAAGGCAGCGGCTTAACCCACTGAGCCACCCAGGCGCCCTCTCAGTGTCATTTTAATTGCATTTCCTTGATGTCTAATTGTGTCAAAATATATTACTTTGATGTTTAATGCTCTGAGCTTTCTCAGTTCAGGACCATGAAGCCACTTAGGAAAAATACAGTTGCAGAGGCACTCATAGACCAACTCTTATTTCGAAATAAGAAGAAACATTACTACCCATTCCAACAAAAAATAGATTTGTTATGCAGCAGGGATTTTATAAATTACCTGACACAACTTATATAGTAAGATGAAATGGGACAGGCGGCTTCTTGCAGCTATATACAACATCATTTTAATTTCAATTTTCAGTATAATTTTTCCAAGGTATACACAGAATATATATTTAATGTAAATTGTGAACATTTTAAACTCTGTATATGGAAATTAGTCAATTTTAAGTTTATAACAATCAAAATTAACGGAAGTTTATTTTAAATTAGTTAGCTTTCTCTGCATTGCAAGACAGAATAATCAAGAATTGGTAAGAAAAAAGTAATCTCTGTAAAATTACCGGGGGTGCATTATAAAGTGTTCGGTAACTGATCAAACTCACAATTTGGATTGAATGGCAAGTGATTTTTAAAATCTGGAACTCATTGTCAATTTTTTTTTCTTCATTGTGTCTTAATAATTTACTGTGTTCATTTGCATGGAAGTGAAGAAAAATGCATGACATTTCATCTCAACACTAACACCTTTAACTGGCAACTCTAAATGTACTTTACAGCAGTGTAACAAAGTAAAGATCAATGATGTTTCATGAAATATCTGTTATAATTCTCAAGGAGATAGGGAGTTTGTGCAAAAATGCAAATCACTTTGCGACTAAACACATTGTTTATTTCAGCTAATTTTAAGAAAATATGCTGAGAATCTCTCAAAAAAGGAAGCAATGATTTAGGTTTGCCTTCAAAATCCTTATCTAATCCTGAACCAACAGCACATAGTTCAAAGAGCAACTAATTTGAGTAGCTCCAATTTACACATTTCCTAACAATGCTTAATTTAGTGGAATTTCTGTCCAATTATGTTAATTTGATGTAATGAAAGACAAAAGTTCAAAAAGATCATCCTTAATTTATATAGATGCCAAAATCTGCATTTTCTGAATGACGCCCAGGAACGTATTTTCAAAAACAAACAAACAATGCCAGAACCACTATTAGGTCATCTCTAGGCAGAAAGTGACTCAGAGCTTACATTACTCTCTCCCTGAAAGTATACTGTAGGCACTGAAACTACTACCCTGAGTCTGTGCTATCAAATTCCTTAAGTTAGAAAGTTTTAAAACCCGTCTGTGTGGGAGTATTTCATTTACAGATAGAGATTTGGTTGTTTATACATTTTCATACTTGATTTTTAGGGTGTAATAACTATGTTTTAAAATTCATGGTGGTTTTGAATACTGTTGGATAATTGAGCTAAAATGGTATATCCATTCCTCCTAAGAAACAGAAATTATAGAAAGGTAGTGCTTTTCAAATCTGACATCTTTGAGTAATTGTAGTTTCATATAAATGCAATAGGAAAAGTGTCATTCATGTTTATGATATTTTCTATAAATAAATTAGAATGTACTGGAGGCCTGATATAAAGTGGGATGCCTAAACTTCAGTAAGATCTTGTTTTCAATTCAAAATAAATTTTATTTTTTATTTTTTTATAATGTCCCTCAATTTCAGATAAGCACCCCCATAATGTCCACTCCGGTTTTTTTAAGATTTTATTTATTTTATTTGACAGATAGAGATCACAAGTAGGCAGAGAGGCAGGCAGAGAGAGAGGGAAGAGGAAGCAGGCTCCCTGCTAGGCAGAGAGCCCGATGCGGGGCTCGATCCCAGGACCCTGGGATCATGACCTGAGCCAAAGGCAGAGGCTTTAACCCACTGAGCCACCCAGGCGCCCCCAAAATAAATTTTAAATTGAATTATGCACCTCTAAGTTCAGAGACAATAAACATCAACCAACACAATTAATAAGTTCTATTTCTTGAAATTTCGGGAACATTGATAGTCTCATCTCCTGGAAGAACAACAGCTAAAATTTTAGGTCATGGATTCCTGCTAAAATATCACTTTCCCAAAGAAAATTAATGTTAGGAATTTTCATTGATTGTTATTGATCATGAAGAATATAACAACCACGATAAAAAGAGTAGGAAAAACATGATATCTCATCTGTAAGGGCATGTGGAAAGTAGGAAATGCTAATAAAAATAACTACCATTATTTCCTAAGTTAACATAATACAACAGAACAAAAATATTTCAAAACAATGTTTTCTTTTTTTTTTTAATTTTATTTATTTATTTGACAGAGAGAGATCACAAGTAGGCAGAGAGGCAGGCAGAGAGAGAGGAAGAAGCAGGCACCCTGCTGAGCAGAGAGCCCAATGTGTGACTCAATCCCAGGACTCTGAGATTATGACCTGAGCCGAAGGCAGCGGCTTAACCCACTGAGCCACCCAGGCGCCCCCATAACAATATTTTCTAGGCTCATTCTGATAACTCTTTTCTACATTCAAATTTAAAGGTTGAGGCATGTGATATATATTACACAAAAAACATCCCAAGGCATTCGTTAAAAAAAAAAAAAACTCTTAATAAAGAACAAATCCAAAGGAATTTCTTTTCTAATTTAATTAACAAATTATGAATTGACTTACCTATTTTATCACAGTGTATCAGGCACCAATAATATTTTTTAATCGTCACACCTGATGCAATAGTTACCATCTTTCAAACATACTGATCACGAACAAGCAAATAAACAAGAGCACCGTAGCTTAAGATCTACCTGCATAAATATAGGCTACTTCAGACAATCTCTTCACCACAACATAGCAATGAATAGAAATCATACATGCTCTGTATGGACATACAGATGAGATAGAAGGGGATGGATGTTAATATATGCAGAATCTTTATTAATTACATTGTAAACCATAATATGGAAAAACAGAATACAATTTTAGAAATACCCAGGTCACCATCATTGTTTTATTTTTATATGTGTAGATAAGGAGTTTAATAAACAATCCATGACTATTCAACTCCTTATATTTTGAAAATTTTAGCAAAAGTAACAAACCTAGCACCTAGAAAATTGTACCTATCTACAACATACAGCTTTGCCAGCATGGTAGAGGAAAAGCAAAACAAAATAAGTAAGAAAAGTTTAACATTTCACAATAGTTTTACTTTTATTTTTTTATTTTTTAATTTTTATTTTTCATTTATTATTTACTTCTATTTTCTACTTTATTTTAATGAAAATGTCATGACCATAACATAAGAGCAGAATTAAACCAACATGAGAAATTATTTTTTCATAAGTTAAAATAAACTAGCTTGGTGATTAATTCAAAATTATATTACAAACTTCAGTGTTCTTGCAGTAAGTATCACTGCATAAACAAATCAGTCAGGAGTCATAAACTAATGATGATTCTAAATGTTATTTAGAGAGACATTCTGTTCTTAATATATTTCAAATATTCTACACAAGACAAAGTGGATCCAAGTAATCTGTAGGCAAAATAAGATTTTAGAGAAGTATATATTTCCAACAGTATTTATAAAATATTACCTTTATGTAAGGCATCATCCTGGACTTTGTGGAAAACACACAAAGGAGTAAGAAGTGGCCCTTCAAGAAACATATACAATATCAAGGTTTAACATGAAGCAGCATGTCTTCTCTAATTAAAAAAAAAAAAAAAAAACATTGTACCAACTGACTTTACTGAAACTTTATATTTATTGCTCTCATTTTAGGTCATAGTGTCCTTCTGCATGCAGGCTGCTATAACGGACATTATATAGACTTACTAGCTTATAAAGAACAGGAATTTATTTCTCACAGTTCTAGAACGGAGAAGTTCAAGATTAAGGAATGGGCAGATCCAGGGAGAGCCCACTTCCTCATAGATGGCTATCTTCTCACTGTAAACGTACATGATGAATGAATCAAGAGAACTCTCTGGGGTCTCCTTTAAAAGGACTGTAATCCCACTTATGACCTAATCACCTCCCAAAGGCCCCTATGTTTTAATACTAGCACTTACAGAGTTAGATTTCATAATATGATTTTGGGAGACATAAACATTCACACCATAGTATATATAAACAAAAAAAGACACAAAAACAACAAACAAAAAAATTATTTTAACTACCTATTATTTTCAACTACATAAACTTTTAATTTGTTTCTATATAATATTAAATAACTCATTTGAGTGATTCACTTATATCCAATGCATCTGAGTGCAATTAAATTTGCTTACCCAGCATATCCAGAAGCATATTTCTTCAGACTATCCCATTCCCCACCTTACAGGATTTACCACAATTAGAAGACATGGGATAGAGGATAGATAGATAGATGTATACATAAACACACTTGTACATACCCATATGCATATTTTTTCCTGTTAATGATACTCATGCAAATAAAATTTAAGCTCAAGGAAACCTGTCTTGTGTGTTACTTAATATCCAGTTTTTAGTCAACATCCAAAAACAAATAATCCAATAGAAACATGGATAGAAGACATGAACAAGTGTTTCCCCAAAGAACACATTCAAATGTTCAGTAGATACATGAAAAGATGTCCATCATCATGTATCATCAGGAAATTGCAAAGCAAAACTAGAAAGAGATACCACCTCACACCTGTCAGAATGGCTAAAATTAACACTACAAGAAACAAAAGGTGTTGGAGAGGATGTGAAAAAGTAACACTTGTGGGGGCTGCCTGGGTGGCTCAGTAAGTTAAGCCTCTGCCTTCAGCTCAGGCCATGATCTCAGGGTCCTGGGATCAAGTCCCACATCGGGCTCTCTGCCAGGCATGGAGCCTGCTCCCTCCTCTCTCTCTCTCTACTTGTGATCTCTCTCTGTCAAATGAATAAAATCTTAAAAAAAAAAAAAGAAAAAGTAACAATTGTGAACTGTTGGTGGTGATGCAAACTGATACAGCCATATTTGAAAACAGTATGGAATTTCCATAAAATTTAAAAATAGAAGTCCTTTTTGATCCAACAAACCTGTTGGTGTGTATTTACCCAATGAATATAAGAAAACTTATTCAAAGGGATGCTAGCACCCCTATATTTATAGCAGCATTATTTATAAAGCTAAGATATGGAAAGCGCCCAAGTATCCATCAATTGATGAATAAATAAAGAATAAGTGGTATGTATATACAATGGAATATTATTCTGCCATAAAAAAGACTGAAATCTTGCCATTTGCAATAACATGGTTGGAACTAGACAGTATAATGCTAAAAGTGAAATAAGTCAGTCAGAGAAAGACAAATACCTTTACTCATATATGGAATAAAAGAAACAAAACAAACAAGCAAAGGGGCAATAATAAGACATAGAAAGAGAAACAAAGCAAAAAACAGACATTTCATTACGGAGAACAAACTGATGGTTACTTGACGGGATCTGAAAGGAGTGATGGATTAAATAAGTGATGGGGGTTAATTAGAGCACTTGTCATGATGAGCACTGAGTGCTATATGTTATATTGTACACATGAATCTAATACAACCATATATGTTAACTAACTGGATTTCAAATGAACATTTTTTAAAATCCCAGTTTTTAGCTCACATTCTGGCTTACAAAAGGGATTTAGTCAGGAATTTGGAGATTAGTTAATGAACAAAAAAGGGGTGAACAGGCAGTTGTTAGATAAAATTACTATCCTTTCTGGCATGATCTTATACCTTTTATCTAGAAGTATTTTTAGCACTTTAGACTCTTCCTATTTTATTTTGAATCATTAAACAAAAATTTCCTCAAAGGACCTTAGACTCCATCCAATTTGAGCAACAGTTTGAGAGAGGAAATGGTGTCCAGGAGGAAAAAAAAAAAGATGAAACTACTATTATTTACTAGTGAATGCATAGTTCTTCCACAGAAGAAGCTCTAAATGGTCATGGCTCCAGCTTTATATGTGCTCAGTCATATGTTCAGAAGTAGGTAACACTATCAAAAAATATAAAGCATCTGAGATTATTTTCCCTTATTTGAAAGCTGGTGTATGAGTCTGCCGTAGTTTCTTGGGTGTTGATAGAAGACGCAGACTCATGTTTCAGAAATAATATAGTTTATTATTCACAGCAATAGAGGTAGCCAGAATATTAACATTATTTGTGTGTGTGTGTGTGTGTGTGTGTGTTTGTGTGTGTGTGTGTGTGTTTGTGTGTGTGTAGGGATGGGAGTTATATATCAGTACTGAGCCTCAGTTCCCACAAGAAGAATCAAAACAGAGGCAGATAATATTTGCAAACACAACAGGTTAAGTTAAAAAAAAAGATACTATTTCTGTCTTCCAAGTCTATTCAATACAACCATCTTCAAAGGATGGCCTAGAACAAATAATAAATGCAGAAATGTAAGCAACCAATTGAAAAGTGTCTCCCAAGAAACACACTTTGAGAGTCTTCATTTGACAAAAATACTATAGGATATTACATGGATCAGGTGCATTGAATACTGGAAGGTTAAAATTACAAGGGACCAAATATTTTTAAGCAGTTCTGGCATCCAGTAGAGTTCAAATAGGTTTTATAAGATTGAGGAAAGAAGCCATCAAAACCTGGGCCCAGGGGCACCTGTGTAGCTCAGTGGGTTAAGCCTCTGCCTTCGGCTCAGGCCATGATCTCAGAGCCCTGGGATCGAGCTCTGCATCAGGCTCTCAGGCTCTCTGTTCAGCAGGGAGCCTGCTTCCCCCCCCCCCCGCTATTTGCTTACTTGTGGTCTCTGTCTGTCAAATAAATAAATAAAATCTTAAAACAAAACAAAACAAAAATCCTGGGCCCAATTTTCCCAAAAGTATGATTCTGATTCTAGTCTCTATGATGTTATCCCTTGAAGACAATGTCTCTAATTGAGTTGAATTAGTTTACTAAAGAGCATACCCCCATTTGTTGTAGGAGATGAACAATATGCAAGAGGCAAAATGCCACATGGAAGCCACCTTGTCTTCAGTGGAACATAGAATCAGTTCCTTTGGGATGAATTTGTTCCACATTTGACTTCCCACTTAAGGGAAAATAAGAGTGCCTTCTAATAGATTTTAAATAGGAAATGACAACGGAAGCTTATACAAGATTATAAAATGGGAAATTTCATTTAGATAAGCAATCATTTCAAAGTCATCTTCTTAATATTACAGACTCTTCACATAATCATAATTTTATTTTGGTATTATATGGTAATTTCAAATATAGTAAATATAAAGAATTTACCTCTGTAATTATAGCGAGTCTGGTCATAGTTTAATGGCAACAAATCTTCAATTTAGAAGTATGGTCTACCAATTATTAATACATTTGGAAATGGTGTGTCATCTTCACTCCACTTGTCTCACTAAAACAGTGAGCCAAAAAAAGTAGGTCCAAGCTGTTTACTATGGTCAAAATGGGTTGCTTTTGCACTTGGTAAAGAAGCAGTCATATTTTGGAAGAAAAACTGAGGCTATTAATATTTTCAACTTATTTTCAGAAAAGGAAAGAAAGGATAATCTAACCTAAAGCCAAAATCTTACACAAGGTGGCTGGACAATGATCTTTTCCCAGATAAAGGGTTTTTCAACTTAGCCATGTTAGGAGGAAGAAGAGATGAGACATTGTGGACTTGACTAACGTTTGTACACTGTTCAAAAAGTTTTCAAAATAATGTGTATTATTTTTCTTCTTTTAGTTGAGACAAAAAAAAAAAAAAACCAAAAAAAAAAACACTAATGAGCTTACTCTTAAAAGGAGGTAAACAAGAAACTAGCAAAGATTGAGTGTTAGGTATTGTCCCCCTCCTTTTTTTTTTTTAAATTATGTTATGTTAGTTACCATACAATACATCATTAGTTTTTGAAGTAGTGTTCCATGATTCATTGTTTGTGTAAAACACCCAGTGCCCCATGCAATATGTTCCCTCCTTAATACCCATCACCAGGCTCACCCATCCCCACATCCTTCTCATCTTTAAAACCCTCAGTTTGTTTCTTGGAGTCCATAGTTTTTCATGTTTCATTTCCCCCTCCAATACCCCCACTTCATTTTTCCTTTCCTTCTCCTAATGTCCTCCATGCTATTCCTTAGGTTCCACAAATAAGTGAAACCATATGATGATTGACTTTCACTGCTTGACTTATTTCACTTAACATAATCTCCTACAGTCCCATCCATGTTGATGCAAAAGTTGGGTATTCATCCTTTCTGATGGCTGAGTGATATTCCATTGTATCCTTGGATCACATCTTCTTTATCCGTTTGTCTGTTGTAGGGGATCTTGACTCTTTCAACAGAATGGCTATAGTGGACATTGCTGCTATGAACACTGGGGTGCATATGGCCCTTCTTTCCAGTAAAATAGAGCTAGCCTATGACCCAGCGATTGCACTACTGAGTATTGACCTCAAAGATACAGATGCAGTGAAAAGAATTAGGTATTGTTAAAGCACAAATGCAGGGGATAGAAGTTATGGTACAGAAGAGGGAAGGGCAACCATATGGCAGAGTAGAATAAAGTAGCTCAGGAAGAAATTAGTCATATCCAGATATTGTAAGGCATGTGGGGTTGGCAGGGAGAGCATGAGAAATCATAAGAGAATAGAGAGAAAATGGACCAGGCAGGAGAGGTTTATAACATTTTAACATCTAAGGTAAGCATATGCAAAGCAGAATAGGGAAAGAAATAAAAGTTTTTATAAGACTCAATACATAAGGAATAACGTGGAGGACACTGGGAGATGGAGAGAAGTGTGCTGGGGGAAATCGGAGGGAGAGACAAACCATGAGAGACTGTGGACTCTGAGAAACAAACTGAGGGTCTTGAAGAGGAGGGTGGCAGGTTGTTGGGTGAGCCCAGTGGTGGGTATTAAGGAGGGAATTTATTACATGAAGCACTGGGTGTGGTGCATAAACAATGAATTTTGGATCCCTGAAAATAAACTAAAAGAAAAAAAAGACTGACTACAGACATGGACCTCAGTGTAACACAGATATGGAACTCACTGTAATACCAGCCACTTCCCACCGACACACACAGACTATGATAATAATAAATAATAATGCAATTAAGAAAATTTCCTGCCAAATAATTTTTCCTCTTTTTTATTTTTATGATTATTATTTTTATTTTATTTTTAAAGTTTTTATTTAAATTGTAGTTAGTTAAAATAAGGTTAATATTACTTTCAGGTGTACAATATAGTGATCAACACTGCCATACAATGGCTTAAATAAAAAAATGAAAAAAAAATTTTTAAAGATTTTATTTTTAAATAAAACCTCTACACCCAAGGTGGATTTCAAACGTACAACCCCACGATCAAGATTTACATATTTTACTGACTGTTCCAGCCAGGCACCCCAACAAATAAAAATTTTATAAAATTGTTGAGTTTGTGGGAGTCTCATTTGCTTAGTCAGTTAAGTGTCTGCCTTTGGCTCAGATCAGGATCTCAAGAGTCCTGGCATCGAGCCCCATATTGCTCATGCTCTCTCTCTCTCTCTCTGGCTTTTGCTCTTAAATAAATAAATAAAATATTTTTTAAAAAATTGTTGAGTTTGTTTAACTAGTTTTAAACTAGTAGACAGAGATGAAGATAAAGTATGATGTAATGGCACGGAAAAATACAACTTACACGTTTTAAAAAAAAATGTGCAATGCAAGTTACCTCACTTCTTTTATCACCACACTGGGACTTTCCCTACTGAGTTGTTGTAATGTAAGGACCTATTTTATATTTTTATATTTTAGCAAGAGGCTTTCATTGAGGTTAACCCTTAAACTGTCCTTGCTCCCCTTCCCCCAGGGGATTCACTTAAAAACAAGTCCTGGAAATCAGCTCCAGGTAACAAAGCCCATATACAAGGGTGGGTCAGGCCAGGTGGAGACATCAATCAGCGGGAGGGGGGCGGTGTTTGCATATTTTCTCCCTAGATACTAAGGAGTATGCCCCACTCCTCCGCCCTTTGGGAACCTTTTTTGCACCAATCCTAATCAAGGTGTAATAGGCTGTGTCAAATGTGTATACTAGGGTAAATTGAACCTCAATTGGTCACCTAGCCTCACTGTGGAGTTTCCTGTGTGTGTTAAAATCTCATTGGTCACCTGTGCGTGGCCAGGCCTGACTGCATGGCCTTTGCCCTTAAAAGCTAGACTGTGAAACAGCAAAGGGTTGCCTTCTCTCATAAGAGGTGTGGCCCCGAACGTTTGGTTAGATTCTTGATGCTTGGCATGAAATAAAGCTTTGCTTGACCTTTGCTTTACATCAGTCTCGCTCCTTTAATCATAGACCCATTATTGGGGCATAACAGTATTAATCTTAAAGTTATAAGTCCACAATGCATCCATCATCCATTCTACCCCTTAACATTCCCCTTTGGACAGACCCATGATCTAGAACAAGCCTTATTTTATAGTGCCTTGTAGGAGATTTTTGCTGCTGCCTAAATTGCCTACTTTCCTCTCACCATTACCACGGAAATTGGGTCCACTGAAACAAAGGGGTAGTGTAAGAAATTAAGACTTCCATAAATCTCTTTAAATAATAAAGTATAAGATAGTGATACCTTTTTTTCTGCCACATAACCAATTCTTGCAAGAATAAGGTCATATAAAAGAATTTACAACACATGCTAGCATTATCCTACTGGACCCAGACCATTTGTATGTTTCTCTGTCTCTGAGAAATGTAGTTATTTACATGACTGAAACCTAAAAATTGTTTGATATGACCACTAATATCACCTACATTATTTTAAAGCCTGTTTAAAGCTTCTGTAATACATAGGCTTTGTAAACACTTATTAAGCATCTTGTATATATCAAACACTTTAAAAATCTCTGCTTAAAAAAAAAAAAAAACTCTACCTCAATGGAACTTTGAGTCTGAAAAAGATACAGGCAATATACAAGGCAACAGATAGAATAATTACATATTTGATTATATACTCTGAGGATGTCACCTTAAATTGATATGAAAATGATCAGAAGGATCTGGATTTCTTGTCAAAATTTTTTGCCTTAAAAAGAAATTGATATTTAGGGAAAGTTGTTACTGAAAGAGGTCCTGTGTCAACCAAAAATGTTAAACCATGATCTCGCTAAATTTTCCAGTTGTGATCATTGCTTTGTTTAGCTGTCTTCTATTAAGACTGAATTTAGTAATTCAGTCTCAGATTTCAGTAAGTCTTTTTTTTAAAGATTTTATTTATTTATTAGAGAGAGAGAGGGAGGGGCAGAGGGAGAGGAAGAACCAGACTCCTTGCTGAGCAGGCAGCTGATGCAGGACTGGATCCTAGTACCCTGGCATCATGACCTAAGCTGAAGGAAGACACTTAACCAACTGAGCCACCCAGGCACTCTAGACTGTAAACTTCTTAAAGGTAAAAAAGTTTATTCTTCTAGTAGTTCCACAGACATTTCTAACATCCATAAGAAAGCATGTACTGATGTAAAATGCCAGCAAATCAAATTATTTAAAAAAGAAAAAAAGAAAGAAAAGATATATCTGGATAAAGAGAAAAACAGAAAATCTAATAATACATTGAATTATTAGAGCAAAGAGTGGAGGAAGAGAAAATAAATATGAAATAGAGATTTCCACTAAAAGAAAAAAATTGAATAAGGCAGGAGATTTAGAAAATTATTATGACAGACTTGAGAAAAAAATAAAATAGGAATTTTTAGAAAATAGCAATGAATGAAAAGGTAAATTGTTCCTACCTCTATAATATTAGCTGTTTGTTGTTGTTGTTGTTGCTAATTTACCTATTTAATCTAATAAACAAAGAAAGGTTTCATTTAGGGATAAGGTTTCTCTCTCTATATATATTTTCTTTCCATTTAGGGATAAGGTATATATATATATATACATAGATATATATGTATATATATATTTTTTAATTTTAATTGTTGGAAAATGTGTCACAGAATGTGTTTAAACTTTAAGATACAGATGCAACATGTAATGAACTGCATTGTTTGAACGTCTAATTTGTAAATGCTGTTAGAGGAAACTTGGTGGAAATGTTCTTATGTGCTTGTGTTTCTGGAACTAAGTATATTTATTAATAAGGAATAGTTTAAAATTATGAAATGACCAGGAGTGGACAATTTTCCTAATCCTATCAGCTCTTTGCAGCTCTTTTATTAGCCCCCTTCAGGAATATCAGCTTTTTTATCTAATTAAATTTTATATTAATGTGCTTTTGACTTTTGGCCTTTCTCTTCCTTCTGTTCTTTTTTTTCCCCTAAATTACATGTTTCTGTTTAACAGCTACTATCAATTCTTTGATATGAATTCTCAACATCAATTTACTAACTCCAGAGATGAAGGAGCATCAATATTTAGAAGCGAAGAATACAAAGCCTTGGGCATCTGGATGGCTCAGTCACTTAAGCATCTGCCTTCGACTCTGGTGGTGATCCCAGGGTCGTGGGATGGAACCCCAGGTTGAACTTTCTACTCAGCTGGGAGCCTACTTCTCCCTCTCCTTCTGCCTGCAGCTCCCTTTGCTTGCGTTCTCCCTCTCTTTGTCAAGTAAATAAAATAAAATAAAATAAAATAATGTAAATAATACATTTATTTATTTATTAAAATGCAATTATTACACAATACATAATGTATTGCATAATTATAATAATGATTAAATAATTTATTAAATATTTATATTAAATATATCAATTTAATTAAATAAATATTTTTAGAATTTAAAATATTTCAAATTTAGATTATTAAATATTAAATCATTAATTTAATAAATAAATATCTAAACATAAATAAAATAATTTATTTATTAAAATGAATAAAATAATGTTGTCATTATCTCAGCATGTATTTTTAAATAGTCTAAAAAAAATCTAATAAAGTCTAAATACATTGAGTTCAGATATTTATACAAGTTAACCCAGACACTCAACCCACAGTTTCAAAACTTTTGTTTTTATCTACTACTCAAAATACGATTTTAATGTATTTATTTGTAACTTTGACATAGCAAGGAAACTTGGAGGAAAAGGAGACATTTGCTTTTAATATTTGAAAATTATTTTGTTGATTTAAAAAAATAAAAACCTTAACACGTGAGCATTTCTTCTTAAATAACACTGTGAAGTTTCTGAGTCGCATTCTATTAAAAGTGCTGATAAAATGGCCTCAGTTACTCATTTAAATTATCAGCTGAATGGGTAACAAATGAAGTAGAGAGCTTTTTAATTATTTATGAATGTATTGCTTGTGGATGGAGTGCCACATAGAGTTACCTCTCTTTTTGGCTTTGTTTTGTGAGCAGCAGTGGAATCTATGAATGAGATTAAACATAAGGACATTCACAGAAATTCTTAATGAACTTCTGGGGAAGGGCAATAAGTGCAAGGAAAAACTGCAGCAAGACTAATTACAAATTTCAAGTGGTCATCGCTTAATTATAGAAGCTTTTAAGTTCAAGTAATATATCTTTTTCATGAGCCTATCATATTGTATTAATTACCACAAACTGCACTCTTGAACACTTATCTTTTCACATATTTCTTATTCTTAGTACTTAAAATTACCCTTATGATTGATAAGTAAATGGATTTTACAGACAATGCATTTATTTACATAAATAAATAATGCTGTTTATATATATAAAAACAATTGAATATGTGTATGTGTTCAATGAATTTTTTTTCAAATTAACATCTTAATTCTACCACATTAGTTACAAATAGATATAGACTTTATAGATTCATCAAATATTTTATTCTCAAATTTATATGTCCTTTGTGAAGTAAATGAAACTGTATATATTAAATATAATCCTATCACATGTAACAGTTACTAGTGCATCCCAGGACATACATAGGTCAGGTCCTCCTCAAGGCATCACGGATAACTGGATTTAACTTTCTATCCTAGGAGTCTTCTGTATATTTCTGTGGCTTTTATACTACAATCAGGAGGAAGAATTCTTTTGCTAAAAGCTTCCAAATGACTATGCGAGTAGATTATTTGTAGACTAGTGATATAATATTATAGTTTAATATGTGAAGCATGATAAAATAAAATGCCATTGCCATATTTAATTTGTTCAGTAAAGCATTCATTTAGTTATCAAGCATTCATTTTCTTTTTTTAAAGATTTTATTTATTTATTTGACAGACAGAGATCACAAGTAGACAGAGAGGCAGGCAGAGAGAAAGGAAGGGAAGCAGGGTCCCTGCTGAGCAGAGAGCCTGATGTGGGGCTCTATCCCAGGACTCTGGGATCATGACCTGAGCAGAAGGCAGAGGCTTTAACACACTGAGCCACCCAAGAGCCCCAAGCATTCATTTTCTTTATACAGAAGAGATAGAACAATATTATATAGTAGAAAATACAGTAAATAATCTAGAAACCTTGATCATTTTGTTTTGGCAATTTTAGAACATAAAATTAGCTAAAGCTCAAGTGCAAGTTATATTTGTATCATAGGAGGAAAAGTTAATTAAAAGTTTGTTTATTACCATAGTTTAACACTTCAACGAAATGATAACGAGTCCAAAATCAATGAATATATGAAGTATACAATAAAAACAATAATCTTGAGTGTATGTGACTCACTGTAGGTATTGATAGGCTAGAAATCAAAGGGAAAGTATCTATAGGGTTTGTTCAGTTCCATGCTCATCAGATTAATAGGCTTTCTCATATTGCTTCCTTCACCACATTAATTTGTCTAATGAAGTTTTCAAGAGTTAAAGACAGTGATAGGTTCATGGCTGGAGAGAAGGTACAGAATCTAAGATAGTTCAGCAGTGCTTATTATTTAAGAGAAAGACAGCATGGGAGGTGAGGGGTATATCATGCATCCTGTTTTCACTCCCTTTGTGGAGCACCTACCCTGGAGGTCATGTAATAATAACCAATGACCAAAAAACAATAAAAAAACCCAAACATCCATGTGGAAGTGCCATCCCTGCCTGGAGATGAGTAGACTGCTCAAACAGATCCTGGGCAGGCATCTCAGCCCAGGCCTGTGTTGGGGAAGCTGGTTCCTGGCTTTGGGCGCAATCAGGAAGCCAGCAAACTGACGGGAGAGTGCAGCCAGGGTTAACAGGACTGATGATCTTTTTGCAGCCAGGCCGCGGGTGGACACCCGCTCAAGGAGCCAGGCTAGGAGGCTGCCCAGCGCCAGCGCTGGTCAAGCTTGCAGCCCCCGGGGCTTCCCCCGCGCCCCAGCGAGGGCGGGGCCTCAGGAGGGAGGGGGCAGGGGCGGGGCAGAGAAGGGGCTTTGCTAATTGCCAAAGCGAAAAGGGAGCTCGCGGAGGACTCAGGAGGGAGGGGGGCGGGGGCGGGTGGAGGGCGGCGGGGAGAAGGCGCTTTGCTAATTGCCTAAGCTGGAAGTGAGCTCACAGAGGATGTGGCTGAGAGTCTGGGAGGAGGTGGAGGGGCTGGCGGAGGAGGGGCGGGCAGCGCCGCGGTGCTGTGCTGCGGCCCAGTCGGGACTGCAGGACCCACCGGACTCGACGCCCGTACGCTCCCATGTGAGGCTCCGCTGTCCCGCTCCTGCTGCCTGCTGCCCCTCCCCGCCCCAAGGCTTCTCCGGACCACCCTCTGCACAGGGGTAAAGTGACACCGCGCCGCGCCCTCACCTGGAGCAGAAAGCGCGGACCCGACCTGGGGGCGAAGAGGGGGGTTGTGGAGGCCCAGCCTCCCGCGAACCCCAGGGCACCGGGACCACCCCGGACGCTGCGCCAAACCCGGGTCCTCATGGGGTCGGGCTGGGGACAGCGCCTTGCGAGGTGCCCCCCGCCAGCAGGCACGCTAGCCCCCATCTTTCCGCAGCCCCATGCGCCCGTGCTGAGGACCCCCTTCCCTCCCCCGCCGTGGCCCCGCTGCTTTTGTTCTGGACTTGGGATCCCAGGTGGAAACTAGTCCCTCAGACCTCCCTGGCAGCAAGGAGGGCAGGGAGGGATTCTTGGTTTCCTGCCCTGGGTCCTCCTCTCTCCCCATTCACAAGCCTTCTGGCTTCCCTTTACTCTCCTCATTGTCAGTTTTCTGAAATGGTTTTCTTCTGCATGTTGACCCAAAGAGCTATTTCATGAATGAATATACACGAAACTGAGTTGGAGCCCACCTGTAGAGGCCTTTCATTAGAATGGTCTCTGGTTCTAGCCTCAGTTCAGAATACTGCATGTACCTGAGGACCAAGTCCAGATGTTTCTTTCATCTCTGACTTGAATTTGAAATCCTCCTCAGACTTCAGCTTCCAGGATTTCTCCAGTCCTTGCTCTCCCACTGTCTTGCTGGGGATCCGCCATGAGTGTTGAACACAGGAATGAATGAATGATATATACCCCAGACTGCTGGGGCTTTGTCTTCTTTTGCTGAGGTTGGAAATGCTTGGGAGAGACCCCCTGTATGCAGATAGAGAGCTGCATGCAATTGCTTAGATAAACGTGTTCCCCACTTAATTGCTTGGGCATTGAACATTTCGCCCTTAACCAGTGGCTTGAGCAGTTAGGAGGAGACAATCTGGAGGTGAATCAGAAGATGGCTGAATCCACATGGTGGTGGTCTGGGTTTGGGAGATTTTCCTGGAGATTCAAAGGAAAGATATAAATTCTTCCAGTGTGGAGTGGTAAACATTTTATCGATGGGAGATGGAAAATAAATGGTCTGGTTAAACTTTCCCGCCCCCTCAAAACCCATTATTTGAAAACACAAAAAGGGAAGTGAAGGGAGAAATCCTCCCACTCCCATTCCCACTCACCTCCATAGCCATCTCCTCTTCCAAGAACCTAACAGACAAGGTGCCAAGAAGTGTTAGGTACCAGCAGTGGTCTCAGATCTCATTCAAGAATCATGGTGAAAGGCTTTCAAATAGATTGTGGGGGAACAGGGATCCAATTAGGGGGGGACAAGTTTAAGGTTTGCCTGGTCCCCTAAAAATTAATGGCACTAGAGAAGATGAGCTTTGGGAACTATAGCTTAATGGATACAATGTGTAAAAAGCTTCAGTGAGTCATGGTGGGAAGAGGCCAAGAGGGCAGCAAACACAGTCTTAGATGATGTTATTAATAGCACTACAGGCTCTAGATTTCCTGTGGTGGTGTTCTTGGCAAGACCAGCCCGGCCAAAGTGGATACTCTCAACCTGGAACAGAGGGTCTTGGAGATGCCAGCACGTGAGGTATGATGAGAGGGTAAAATGATAGGAGGTGTCCTTTGGAAGGACTGACTCCTTGACTTTAAAAGGGAGAACCCAAATCTGTAGGTGAAATCTTTCTGGCTACAAAGAGGGCCAAGGCCTCCTAAGGTCAAGGTCTCCTCGTCACTTGCAAAGATGTCGAAGAACATATTCAGACATTTCAAAGATGTCCTCATATCATTGGTTCCCACTCTGGAATTCTATCAATAAGGTGAGAGTTCCTCTAGTTGAAAAAGAGATCTAAAAAGACTTCCCTTTCTCATGTAATTTCTGTAACCTCCAGGACACACCCACCTCCCCCTTCCAGCTCTGTAATGAAGCCACAGCTGGTGCCAATTTGTGGAACTCCTTAAAGGCTATTCTCCCTTATATACCCCGGGACCAAGTTCCCATGCTCCCTCACCCGATTTCCTGCACTCACCTCCCACCTGGTGTGTTCACACCTGCAAGTGCCTTTTACCAACCCCTTTGCCAAAAGGCAGCCAGAGTGACCTTTCAAAGACCTATCAGTTCCTGGCATTTGTCTCCATAGAAATCTGCACTGATCTTCTAACAAATTCTCAGTCCTCCAAAGGCACCCATAATCCTCCCATCAGTCTATTCATACCCCTCCAACTGACTGATGCCTGTTCTGCCCCATCTCTCTGCCCTTCAACCACACTGCCTCCTTCTTCCTGTGGAGACCTCTCATGGCACCTGCCTCCAAGCACAGGTGATTCCCATTGATGGGAAGACCCTCTTCTCTCCCCCATCTCCCCACTCCAGTTACTCCCACTTATTCCTGAGCTCACAAGCCCCATGGTACACACTCTCCATGCAGCCTGCTCTCTCATTCTAGCACTGGCCTCCGTTTCTAGCTGTGCTTGTGTCATGAATGTCCCTCCCCAGCCAGCCTCCAAGCTCTCCTTCCCTTTAGCTCCAACACCTGACACAGTGCCTGGCACGTAGTAAGCCCTGGCTAGCTTCTAAGAGCCTCACTGAGGGACTGAAAGCATTTTAAAAATGTCACCACGTAGGCTCGAAACTGTAGGCAGAAAATTCTTTGCCTGGATTGACATTTTAGAGACGTATTCGTCAAGTTGGATATGTTCACTGACTTTACCTTGTAAAATTAAAAAAAAAAAAAAGGACCTCTGTATCGCTTCGCATCTAAGGAAGGCGCATGTATACTATTAGACCACGTTATGAGCTTAATGGAAGGAGACAAGATGTTTTCGCTAAGAAAATGTATAAGACTGTTGAGGTCAAGTGGGAGGAAACAGTCCGTTTGTTGGAGCATTGCTATCTTACTCTATCACAGCCACTCATAAAAATGTGACACGGGGTGAGTCAGAATTGTCTGTCGGAGAGGAGTTAGATCTGGCTCATGTTCCTACAGACATGAAAGCCAGAAACGAAAAAGGAGGCTTTAAAAGCGTGGGTTGAGGAGGCGGTGTGGTTCACTGCGATGAGCTAAGTGCCCAGGGCCACCAGCAGACATGCTGGCCTGTGTCCGTCCTTTGTTCTGGGGTCCCTCTTGCACCATGTGGTGAGGCTGGTGGCTGGGAGAAGCTCAGGACAGGACCTGGTGGCATCTTATTTCTCCCACCCTCCTGTGGGCTCCAGTGGGCTCCAGTAGGTCCCAAGGGACAGCCTGCCTTCCTTGAAAAGCCCAGTAGCACTCTCCCTTTCCCCTTTCCTCTTTCCTCCCTCTTTCCTTCCCCTCTCTCCTTCCCTTGTGGTGCCCTTTCCCAATGCCCACTTCATCCCTTTTCCTTTCTACATACCTGTCTTCTAGAGTTTCTTCTCTTTCCTCCCCATTACTTCCCTTCATCTGAATCTCCTCTTTGGTCCCTTTGTCCCTGCTCTCTGCTCCTCCTCCCCTTCCCTGGCCCCTGTTCAGCTCCATACTGAATGCAGGCAGAGCTGGACTAACATGCTCACTTGCTTGCTCAGCCAACCTCCAGAGAAGTCACTCTTCGGTGGCCACCTTCCTGACCCCCTGGTCGCTTCTCCACTTGTTCAGATATTGCTCTGAAGTCTGAGGAGGACAGAGTGGGGCTGCCACAGAAGCAGGCCAGAGGAGAAACCAAACCATGTGTCCACACTGTCCCCCAGCACTGCTGCTCTGAGAGCTTTCTGAGTCCTCAACAGAGTTAGGATTTAGGGGCTTCTTCAGAACCGGGAGTGAAAACAAGCATAGGTCAAAAGAAAAGCGACGGCCCCCACACAAAAATAATAATCACAAATGAAAACTATGTTAACTATGAAGTCCCAAAGTCGAAGAATTGCCTTGAATCTGTCACTAGAAAGCACCCAAGGCCTCACTCTCTGGGTTCTGGGTGCCCTGGGAATGGCAGGAGGCTCTGACATGCACGTGGGGGTGCCGAACTATGAGGGCTAGCCTGCCCGCTGGCAGGGGGGGGGTACCTCCTGTGGCGCTGTCCTGGCACAACCCCCTGCGTAGGGGGTGTGGCGCGGCGTCCTGGGTGGTCCTGGTGCCCTGGGGTTGCTGGAAGCCTGGGCCCCGACCATTCCACCCCCCCCCCCCCCCCCCCCCGCTCCTGTCCTGCGTTTTCTGCTTCAGGTGAGGGCGCGTCGAGGTGTCACTTTACCTGTGAGCAGAGGGTCCTCCAGAGAAGCCATGGGGCAGGGAGGGGCAGCAGGCAGCAGGAATGAGAACGGGACACCGTGGCCTCTGGGGCTAAGCTGGAGCGTGGGAGCGCAGGGGCAGCGAGTATGGTGGGTCCTGCAGTCCCGAATGGGCAGCAGCACAGCACCCTGGAGCTGTGTGCCCCTCCTTCCCGCCTGGGCAATTAGCAAAGCCCCTTCTCCTGGCCCCCCCCCGCCCCGCCCCCGCCCCCTCCCTCCTGAGTCCTCTGAGAGCTCACTTCCAGCTTTGGAAATTAGCAAAGACCCTTCTCTGCGCAGGCCCTGCCCCCTCACTCCAGGGGCCTGAACCCTGGCTGGGGTGCAGGGCTATGCCCTAGCATGCTGCCCCATTGCCAGCGCCTGCGCTGGGCAGACTCATAGCCTGGCTTTCTGAGCGGGTGTCCACGGGCAGCCTCGCTGCGAAAAGATCATCAGTCCTAAAGGCCAGCTGCACTCTTGCTTCAGTTTGCTGGCTTCCAGATTGCGCCCAAAGCCAGGAACCAGCTTCCCCAGCACAGGCCTGGGCTGAGATGCCTGCCTGGGATCTGTCTGAGCAGTCTCCTCCACTCCAGGCAGGGATGGCACTTCAACCTGGATGTTTGGGTTTTTGGTTTGTTTTTTTGGTCATTGGTTATTACATGACCTCCAGGGTAGGTGCTCCACAAAGGGAGTGAAAACAGGACGCCTGATATATATGCATATGGCCATTCTAGAAAAATAGCTTGGGGTTCTCTCAGAAACGCGGCATTGGTCCTTGCACTATGGTTTAATAGAAAAGGGATTATGCACCAAGTTACTTAAATGAGCATAGGTTGAAATCGTTTACTGAGAGTAAATATTTTAAATAGTTATATTTTAACTAAATCTATCATCAATCATAAATCTATTACACGAAGGTTACAGGCAATTTAAAAGCAAGAGCACTCTCTTCAGGGTTTTAAATAATCCCTGTCTGTCTTGGCACATGAGAATGCAAAGATTCGAAATGGTTTGTAAAAGATCATATAATAGCTTTTACTAATTCTATTTATTTGACAGACAGAGATCACAAGTAGGCAGAGAGGCAGGCAGAGAGAAAGATGGGGAAGCAGGCTCCCCGCCAAGCAGAGAGCCTGATGAAGGGCTCGATCCCAGGACCCTGAGATCATGACCTGAGCCCAAGCCAGAGGCTTAACACAAGGAGCCACCCAGGCGCCCCCAGATGAAATACATTTCTGACTTAGAAACTTCAGATAGAATTATTTTGTCCATGATGACAACTGAAGAAAATGTGTCATCCCTAAACCTAACCTTAAACCCTACCAACACTGAAACCTAAGCTGACCTTAAAGCCCAAACTAGAACGCTGAATCCCAAACCTGGAATGGAACCCAAAGCCTGTACCTGAGCCCTGGATCCAAGCCCTGAACCACGAACCCAAACCCTAAACAAGACCTCCAAGTCATGAAACCTGAACCCAAATCTCAGCATGAAGTCAAACCCCAAATTTGACCTTGAACTTTATCCCATAAGTCCTGAGTTTTAAAGCCTAAATCATAAACTTAAAGCCCTAAACTATAACTCTGTTCCCTTGTCCTTCACTCTAAACCCTCACCCTAACACTAAACCCAAAGCCTGATTAGAACTCTGACTAAAACCTGAACTTGAACCCAAATTCAAACCCTTCACCACACTTTGCTTATGCACTTGCCATTGATGGATATTTGCAGTTTGTACCTCTTGATTCTTGTGAACATTGTTTGGGTTGGGGGCTAGGGTTAGGGTCTTGGATTAGGGTAGGGTCCAGGCTTGAGACCAAGTTGAGGTCAGAGTGTGGGTCTGCATCAGGGCCATGTTCAGTGACACTGTTTGGGTCAAGGACTGTTGTAATTCCACATTGTTTCCAATTCATTGTTCCTTAGCTATTTGGGGGGAAGTTGGGGGGTATTGGGCTCCATGCAGCTTGAATTTCCGGAATGAAATGGCATCAGCTGGACCCGGGGAGGGAGCAGGACCTTCCATTGAAGGGTGAGCTCCCACAGTCCTGCACTGCCTTCCACCGCCTGCAGAGGGCGCCAGACCCCAGCACCCGCCCTGAGCCCAGGCTGCACAGCCACAGCTGTGACCTGAGCCCTGCCTTTTCAGGACCCACTGTGGAGACTTCTGGAGAATGTGGGGCGCCTCCCACCCTGACAGGACAAGCTGAGGAGGCTGTGGCTCTGCATCCACACTGACCAGACCCGTTGTGGAGAACGCGCCCACACTGGCAGCAGTCCAACCTCCTAAGGACCAGACGCTGGAGGAGGTGAGGAGAAGTCCCTTAGTGGACTGTCAAGGGGTTCGTGGTCTCAGGACCCCACAGAGAAAGGGCGCCCTGTGTAGACACTGGGGCTTCCGTCGTTTTGTGTGAGGAGACGTGGCCTCCTGCTGTGCTGTGCGCGGGGCTGTAGGGTCCCCCCTTTCTGGGCTCCGGTGATCCTTGGTCCTTGTCTGTGTTTGTGTGCTCGCGGATTCGGTTCCTTGGGCTCCTCAGATGGTCTGCAGTCAGGGAGCGTCCCCCTGCTTTGGTGCTCGTGCTCTCCCCACCTCAGCCCTGCGGGGTCCTTCCCGTGTCCACACCCACTCCAGGCTTGCGCCGAGTCCGGAAATTCGGGAGCCAAAGTGAGGACTCTGTAGCCGGTTTTGGGGAGAGTAGGTATTTTCCCAGTGTGGGTTCTTCCCTGAGCACAGTGCCTCCCCATCTCCGTGTGTACCCCTCCCTGTCTGTCGTCATTGTTGCAGGGCTGTCACTTTCTTGGTTCAGGGGCCTCCTGGGTATCTTGCTATCTTGGATGCAGGTGTAAATGAGATCGTTCTCAGCAGTCTCTTTCTGATGGGTCCTTCCGAGCACCTAGGAGTGCCACTAATTTGTGCATATTGATTTTGTTCCCTGCAAGTTCTTGAATTTATTAGTTCGATTGGCCTTAAACTTAATCTGCCAGTTATTTGACCAGCAGCATGGGTTTAATTGGGAAGAGCAGAGAATGGCAGTCTGGGCTGAGCAAGCTAAGGTCCCATCACAGGCAAGTGCGAGAAACAAAGGAGAGGAACATTATTTCATGGAGGAGGAAGAAGTTGGGAAGGGTGCTTGAAGGAAAGTCCCTTGGAGAAAGGCAGGGTGATGGAGAATTCTCACCAGCTGAGCTGCAAAGCTCCTACAAAAAGTCAGGAGATGAACCTCCAGCTTCCCCTGTGGGGCCTAAAATTGGTGAGTCTCTCCTGTGGGGGATTGCAATGTGGGGTCTGTAATGGGCACTGAGCACCAGGCGCCCCCTTCCAGCCTCCCCTTCTGGCATCCCCAGTCCACTTTACTGGGGCTTCCCTTCCTGCTTTTGCACAGTTCTAACCAGCTTGTGGTGGAACGTTGTGGAAAAACTGAAATTCCAAATCCACTGCTTCTACTGCACCTGAGATACAGGGGCCCATGATTTAATCCTCCCACGAGTCTCTTGCTAGCCCCACCTGTCCGTTACTCATTTTGAGAGTTGATATTACCAAAGTACTGTAATTCTAAAAATTTCTGAATTAGCTGTATTATTTCTTTTTAGGTATGAAGTTAACTTACAATTATATGAATTTAATATTTTGGTCATTGTTTTCTAATTTTATTGCCTTATTCTTGGAAAATATAGCCTGATATTTAACTCTAGGAATTTATTGGCATATTCTTCTGGCCTAAATAATGGCCTGTTTGTGTAAATGTTCAACTTATGCTTATATACTTACTGAAGACTCTTGTTTTGGGGTCAGGATGGCTACATTTATTAATAGATCAGGACTATTAGATTCTCTAAATTTTGATGTCTCTTAATTTAATCTAATTAAATTATCAGTTAATTTAAGAAGTTAAATTTTTTATGTACTACTGCATCTAAACTTATCAAAGTCTTTGCTATAATTAGACAAGTATGTCATCCTGTTTTTATACCAAGTCTCACATTAAAAAAATCATACTATCTGAAATATTATTTATTTTTATTATTATTTATTTTTTTTAAAAGATTGTATTTATTGGGGTACCTGAGTTAAGTGTCTACCTATAGCTCAGGTCATAATACCCGGGTCCTGGGATAGAGCCCCGCAGGGGGTTCCCTGCTCAGTGGCGTGCTTCTCCCTCTCCCTCTGTTATTCCCTCTGCTGTGTGCATGTTTTTCTTTTCTCACTCTCTCTCAAATAAATAAGTAAAATTTAAAGATTATCTCTCTCAAATAAATAAGTCAAATTTTTTTTCTCAATGGGAGGGAGAAGCAGACTCTCCACTGAGCAGGGAGCCTGATGCAGGGCTCAATACCAGGACCCTGGGATCATCACCTGAGCTGAAGGCAGACACTTGAACCGACTAAGTCACCCAGGCACTCCAGCTGTTTATTTATTTATTTATTTTTATTATGCATATGTTTTATCTCTCTTTTCTACAAGTCTTTTTTTTGATCTTTTTACTTTTTTCATAAAACTGAATTATTTCAAGATGACTTGGTCATCCTCTTTTCCCCAACCTCAAAGATCATAGAGTATATTTTAACTGTTAAAATAATATTAGTATTTAAGTGCTGCCTACACAAATTAAGGCAAATTATCTGTGATCTGTATTCCTGAAAATATTTTTTTTATTATGCCTTCCTATGCCAATGACATTTTATAAGGATCTAAATGTTTCCATTTGTGATTTTTTTTCAAGATAATAAAGCTATTACTTTATTCTTTTTTATATCTGATGTTATTTAAAAAATTTCTGTCAGTCTGATTCTTGTTTCTTTATTAATGAATTATTTTTTTTCTCTCTAACACTTGTGATTTTTTTTGTGTGTCTTTGGTATGTATGCCCTAGTTTGGGATTCATAGAGTCAACTCTAGTTATGAATATTTTCTTTCTTTTCTTGTATGTAAGTTTTAATCCAGTGTCTTGACTATTTTATGCTTGAGAAATAGATGTACATTAATATTCAAATATTTCTTTCCTTTTTCTTCTTTCATTTAAAAAAAGTCATTTATTTTATTTTATTTAAAAATATTTATTTATTTATTTGGAGTAGAGAGAGAGGGTCATGAAGAGTGGCTGATTATATACTTTCAATTTGGGAGGAGGTTAGGGATAGCACAAGCCTCCAAGGTATTTTATAAACAAGGTTTCCAGGACCTTGAGGGGGCTAGCTATTGTTAGGGAAAGGTCATTTATTACTATTTAGTAAAAACTCAGGGAAGAGACTCTTCTGATGTGTATCAGTGGGTATATGCTTGGGAGATGATTGCCAATGTATATCTTGAGGGCAGGGGTGGGGAGTAGAGATAAAGAAGTTTCCAAAGTAATTTTTACATGTGAAAGTAGATTTTCAGTATCCTGGGGGGTGGACTAAGAATGCTTTTTGCCCTGAGTGGATGTGTCCACATGGAAGCAGCTGAGTCCCCAGAGGAGCTTCAAGGACTTGTCAACAGGCTATGAGTAGTAAGGAAATCTAATTTCTTCTCTAGCTTTTGTTCCACACACATCACCTACATCTTACACCTCTTTTATATTGATAATTTTAATGCTTTGCTGGTATCCAGATGACTATATCCTTAAGTGACTTCTTATCTCTATTGAATCCATTATGTATTCTATCCATTGTATTCTTAATTCAACTAGATTACATATATTTAATCTATTAGTACCACTAGGTTCTTATTCTTGTTTTTATTTCAAAATCTTTCCTTATTTCCTTACATTATTTATTGGGTATATTTTAAATCCCTGAAATACTCACTTATTATATATAAGCTGTCAACCGTATTCTTATTTTGAGGTAGCTATATCTTTTTGGGTTTTAGGACATCATACCAACAATGCCAAATAATTTTCAGACAACAGCAGGATCTCCAAGAATTCAACTAAATTCTGACACTATCTACCTGAACATAGTGTAAGATTTCATCAGTTAAGGGATCAGTCCTCCAAGACTATCTCCAACCCCACCTCAGATGCCAGTCTCACTGTAGGCCCCAGGTTATTACCTGTGCTTGTGACTGAGCAACTACAGGTTGGAGGTCCCAGTGGCCTACTTCTTACGTTCTTTTAATTTGCTACAGGGACTCACAAAACTCAGAAAAATACTTACTTTATGTTTGCCAGCTTATTAAAAGATATAATAGAAGATTTAAATCAATAGATAGATAAAGAAGTGCACAGGGCAAGGTATGGAGAATGGGCACAGAGCTTCTATTACCTTCTGTAAGACTGCCACTCTTCCTGCCTTTTCATACATTTCACAAACTAAAAGCTTTCTGAACCCAGTCCTTTCAGCTTTTCTGTGGAGGCTTCATGACATAGTCATGACTGACTAAATCATTGTCATTTGCTGATCTAATCTCCAGATCCTCTTCCCTCCCCAGATAATCCTGTATTGGGAGGAAGGGGAGGCAAAAAGTTGTGAAGGCTTTCACCAAGTGGTTGGTCCTTCAGGCAAACAGCCCTTGCCTTGAGTGAGGTCTGAAGGTCACTTCATTAACAGAACAAAACACACCTCTCTCACCCTTATCACAGGAAATCCCAAGAGTTTTAGGAGCTGTGAGTCAGTAGCCATGGTTGAAAACCAAATATTCAGATGACCAAAATATATTTCTTGTAAACCACTATATTACACTACATGCTTAAGTATTTAATTATGTGATCTTTTAAACTAATATTTTTCTAAGAGTATAAACTGTTCTGGCAGTAATCTGGATTGGGGAGTGATGTATTGCCAAATTTCTGTCGTTTTAGTCCAGGAAGTCAAAGAGAAAGAACAGGAGAGCCCCTTAGGGCAGGAAGTTCAAAGTAACAATGTTAACTACTACTACCTTTTCTTGATTTTTTTTTTTAAACAAGCAAATCTTCTCTTCAGAGTTGCAGTTTAAAGCCAAGAACATGCAGAATTGGGAGAAAAAATAGTTAAATTTGGAGACTTGCAGAGGTAGAATCAGAGTAGTGAAAGCCATTACAGCAACTGACCTAACTGAGGTCAGTCTTTGGTGAATCACAGAAACAGGTGGAGTTGTCAAACAAAGGAATCTTTGTTTACAACATACAAGGAGATCACAGGGAATAAGTTCCAAAGCCTTGACTGTTTGAACAGGAGAGAGATTTTTATTTAGTATTTAAGATGAATACTCAGAAGGGAGAGTTTTATTATTCCGTGTATGGTTGGTCATAAGGTTGTGGATGCATGCACATCCACATATGTATTTGTGCAATATGTATTGCATGTTCACCTGAATGAAGCTTGTATTCCACCGAGGGCAGAAACTTCAACGTTAGAATAAAGCAGAGGTAACTGTTGGACAAGGGAAAGGGACTCTGCAGGCTTCAAGAGCAGATAGAAACTAGATGGGGTCTTGGGCTCATTTTCTGGGACAAGGAATGCAAGGCCTTGATTGCTTTTGAAATAGCACTAGGAGTTTTACCACTGATTTATTGTCTCAATAGCTTAGGCTATTTCCTGGTCTGGTGGTGACTGTTAGTTTTCCCATTGCCTTGTTCCCTCAAAATCCTTAAGGAGTGAGGTTTTTGCATTTCTTTTTAAGAACCTCCCAGGAAGTTTTGGAAGAAGTGTGCTTGGGCAAGTACACAGGTGGGGTATAGATCATTGAAAATAGCTGGGGACAAAAAATGATTTTCTTATGTCAGGAAAACTATATGTCATCTTAATTTTCTGGGAACCTCTAATTCTTTCTGCTGATGTTACCAGCAGGCTTCTGAGATATTACTGATTGTTCTCTTGAACCTAAGGAAAAAGAAATGTAGAAAGCAAAAGACAAAACTTTAAAATCTATCCTCCAACTCATCAATTCACTGCAGCCACCTCTCTGTCTTTCCCTTTCTCTTTTTCTTTATCTTTCTCTCTCACTTTCTCTCTCACATATGCACAACACACACAAATCATCTTAAAACAATTTTTAATTTTCCCTATTCCATTTTAATATACTTGAGGCATGATCATTTTCTTAGTAAATACAAGAAAAAAAAATCTAGGATTCCATCATTCTGTGTGATTAAAGTATAGAGGAATTTACTTCTAATAGCACTTATAAAAACATATTTTATTTATGTAATATTATATAATCAGGTGCCTGCATTTTTCTTATTCTCCAACTAGTGTTATTTGGCAATTAATATTTTGTCAATCAATATTCCCCTATATCTGAATGTGTGGGCAGTGAGAGATGAGTTAGAGGCAAGGATGGTGAACACTCCCAACAACTGCAGACTACATATATCTTAAGCCATGATTTTCTTTGCAAAGGTCAACATTGATAATGTTCTAGTCATACCTCCGTGTACCAGGAAAGAAGTAGCATATTTCTTGAAAGACACAGCTATCAAAGCTCCATTGAGAAACTGTAAAGATGGACAAGCGATTTCCAAATTACATATCTGATAATGGACATCTACTCTGATTATTTAAATATGAATAAAAATAAAAAACCTTACTAATAACCAAACAGAGTATCCAATTTTACATGTGAAGGAAATAATGGAAAAGACATGTCACCAAAAGTATATGGATGGCTTATAGGCACATGACAAATTTCTCAACATTTAGACATTAAAGAAATACAAATTAAAATCATAATGAGACATGCTTACATATCTATTAGAATGGCTAAAATTATAAAGGCTAATTGTACTTGGTCTGAGCTAGATTGAGAAGCAACAAAAAATCTAAACTGTTGTTGGCATATATCATGATACAACCACTTTGGAAAATAGTTTGAAAATTTTTTTAAATGCAAAATATGTTGCAGTTACAAAAATAGCCATTTTACTTCTAGGCATTTAACCAAGAGAAACAAGCCCTATGTTCATACAGGGACTTGTATATGAATTTCATAGCAGCTTTATTTTTAAGAATTGAAAACAGTGGAAATGTTCATCAATGTCCATCCATAGAGCAAAGAAAAATTATGATCTATTCATTAAAGAGATTACTATTCAACATCAAAATGAACTATTTACAATTGGAGATTCTCAAAGTAATGATGCTGAGAAAAGAAAAGCCAGGCAATGAATAGTATATACAGTGTCATTCCATGACTATAAAAAATCTAGAAAATACAAATTTATATATAGTCACAGTCATCAAATATATTGGTGTGATTTTAGTGCCTTCTTCTGTGATCCTATAGCTTCCTACACTTGCATCTCTGAGCATTTGTTACACCATGTGAAAATATGAACTCTTTCTCTTCATTCTGTCTTACTAGAATAAGAGTCCTTGAAATTTTATGGACAATTGAACTCTCAGTTATTAGCAGAAATTCTATCACACAGTAATTTTCCTAATATAAAAGCCAGAGTTTTACAATGACTTCTAAGCTTTTACATGATCTAGCCACTCATTTAACCTCTGTGACCTCTTTCCCTGCTACTCTTCAGTCACTCACAGTGGCCTCCTTGCTATTCCTCAGATATGCCAGGCATGATCCAACCTTATGGCCTTCAAGATAGCCAATTCCTTTGTCTGGAGTGACCTTATTGCTGATAGTTCTGCGCAAATTCATCACCTTTCCATACCTTTGTTCAATTGTCAGCTTCATTGTAACTACCCTGATCTTCCTATTAAAAATTTTAACTCCCCATCCCCTGCCTAGCAACCTTGATTTTTCTCACCCTGATCGAGTTTTTCTTTTTCCCCATTGTACTCATCCTTTTTGAATGCACTATGCCATTTTTATTAAGGTTTATAGCTTTGAATTGTCTCACCCATTAAAATAAAAGTTCTACAAAGCCAAGTATTTCATTTACCAGTGTAGTCTGAAGTAATATCTGCCATATAATAGTTCAGTAGACAACTGGTAAATTTCAAAATAAATTAATGTTGAGAATATACTGAATTTCACAAGTCATTTCAATATTTATTTCCAAAAAATAAACTATGTAAAACATACCTTAAATTTACTTTCAAAATATTTTATAGCATATAATGGACAATATACATAAGCCTTAAAGAAACAATCCTATAAATAACCATTTCATACCTACTTAAAAACTACATAATACCACACTCCTAGATCCTCTCTGAACGCTCTAAAATAACCCTAAAGGAAATACAATTTTAAAAATAACAGATTTTTTGTCAAATAATTTAATAAAATAAAAGTTTCATTCATCTATGTAGATCATAATAAATGTTTTTAATAAGCATGAAATTATAACTCTGAAGTGTGCTAAAATGAAACCACCTGCTAAGGGTGAGAGAATAAAAATAAACATCATGTTTCCAAATAAGAGGAATTTATTACCTTTGAATCAAAGCATGTGGATTTGTTCAAACTGGCAATAAAGGAATATGGAGACACAAACCATAGAAAGTCATATTTTAGATTTCTAAAAGACTTCGAAGTGAAAAGTATACATTCACTTCTCACTTATTGCTCCTACATATTCATGAATTTGAGAGAAAATATAGGCCCTGTGTGTCTTAGCAACTAATGGGATATTTTTTGATATTTACATGCTTACACATAGTATGTGTTATAGTCTTCTCTTTTACATGCTGTAAAAAGGTTAACCCCTTTTCTGCAGAGATCTGAAAATGTGAAACAGTGCCTGAGTAGCTGAATTCATCTAATTCAAATTTCTTGCAGGTCTAAGACCTATTGATTTTCACTTGACTGCCTCCTTTTTCATCTGTCAATTGGTTACAAATTCTGGTACTGAAGAGAATACATTGGGGCTGGTGGCTCAGTGTGTTAAAGCCTCTGCCTTCAGTTCAGGTCATGATCTCAGGATCCTGGGATCGAGCTCCACATCGGGACATAATGTAACGACAGATAGTTTATATGGGAGCCCTTTGGGTACTCTGGTGGATGAATGTTTTTAAATTAGTTTTTCATGGACATGGGGAGTTAGAGACGAGAAGGGAGGTGGGGGAAATTGGAAGGGGAGCTGAATCATGAGAGACTATGGACTCTGAAAAACAATCTGAGGGTTTTGAAGGGGCGGGGGATTTGGAGGTTGGGGTACCAGGTGTTGGGTATCATAGAGGGCACTGCTTGCATGGAGCACTGGGTGTGGTGCAAAAAGAATGAATACTGTTATGCTGAAAATAAATAAAAAATTAATTTAAAAAATATTAGTTTTTCGTAAACTACAAAAAAAAAAAAAAGAAAAGCGCTCCCATTTATAGCGTACACTTTATGGTTCACAAGGCACGTGCCAACAATAAAAATAATAATGGGTTACCGTTACACTTCATAGAAAAGGAGGTACAGGGAAATTGAATGAAAGGGAATAACAAAGTAGGTTCATAAGTCAATCTTCCTTGTAAAAAAATTAACCTGAAAGTGCGTTTCTGCCACCTCTCTCCTGTGTGACATTTTATCGATGGGAGATGGAAAATAAATGGTCTGGTTAACCTTTCCCTCCCCCTCAAAACCCATTATTTGAAAACACAAAAAGGGAAGTGAAGGGAAAAATCCTCCCACTCCCATTCCCACTCACCTCCATAGCCACCTCCTCTTCCAAGAACCTAGCAGACAAGGTGCCAAGAAGTGTTAGGTACCAGCAGTGGTCTCAGATCTCATTCAAGAATCATGGTGAAAGGCATTCAAAGAGATTGTGGGGGCACAGGGATCCAATTAAGGGGGACAAGTTTAAGGTTTGCCTGGTCCCCTAAAAACTAATGGCACTAGAGAAGATGAGCTTTGGGAACTATAGCATAATGGATACAATGTGTAAAAAGCTTCAGTGAGTCATGGTGGGAAGAGGCCAAGAGGGTAGCAAACACAGTCTTAGATGATGTTATTAATAGCACTATAGGCTCTAGATTTCCTGTTGTGGTGTTCTTTGCAAGACCAGCCCGGCCAAAGTGGATACTCTCAACCTGGAACAGAGGGTCTTGGAGATGCCAGCACGTGAGGTATGATGAGAGGGTAAAATGATAGGAGGTGTCCTTTGGAAGGACTGACTCCTTGACTTTAAAAGGGAGAACCCAAATCTGTAGGTGAAATCTTTCTGGCTACAAAGAGGGCCAAGGCCTCCTAAGGTCAAGGTCTCCTCGTCACTTGCAAAGATGTCGAAGAACATATTCAGACATTTCAAAGATGTCCTCATATCATTGGTTCCCACTCTGGAATTCTATCAATAAGGTGAGAGTTCCTCTAGTTGAAAAAGAGATCTAAAAAGACTTCCCTTTCTCATGTAATTTCTGTAACCTCCAGGACACACCCACCTCCCCCTTCCAGCTCTGTAATGAAGCCACAGCTGGTGCCAATTTGTGGAACTCCTTAAAGGCTATTCTCCCTTATATACCCCCGGACCAAGTTCCCATGCTCCCTCACCCGATTTCCTGCACTCACCTCCCACCTGGTGTGTTCACACCTGCAAGTGCCTTTTACCAACCCCTTTGCCAAAAGGCAGCCAGAGTGACCTTTCAAAGACCTATCAGTTCCTGGCATTTGTCTCCATAGAAATCTGCACTGATCTTCTAACAAATTCTCAGTCCTCCAAAGGCACCCATAATCCTCCCATCAGTCTATTCATACCCCTCCAACTGACTGATGCCTGTTCTGCCCCATCTCTCTGCCCTTCAACCACACTGCCTCCTTCTTCCTGTGGAGACCTCTCATGGCACCTGCCTCCAAGCACAGGTGATTCCCATTGATGGGAAGACCCTCTTCTCTCCCCCATCTCCCCACTCCAGTTACTCCCACTTATTCCTGAGCTCACAAGCCCCATGGTACACACTCTCCATGCAGCCTGCTCTCTCTTTTCTAGCATTGGCCTCCGTTTCTAGCTGTGCTTGTGTCATGGATGTCCCTCCCCAGCCAGCCTCCAAGCTCTCCTTCCCTTTAGCTCCAACACCTGACACAGTGCCTGGCACGTAGTAAGCCCTGGCTAGCTTCTAAGAGCCTCACTGAGGGACTGAAAGCATTTTAAAAATGTCACCACGTAGGCTCGAAACTGTAGGCAGAAAAAGCTTTGCCTGGATTGACATTTTAGAGACGTATTCGTCAAGTTGGATATGTTCACTGACTTTACCTTGTAAAATTAAAAAAAAAAAGGACCTCTGTATCGCTTCGCATCTAAGGAAGGCGCATGTATACTATTAGACCACGTTATGAGCTTAATGGAAGGAGACAAGATGTTTTCGCTAAGAAAATGTATAAGACTGTTGAGTTCAAGTGGGAGGAAACAGTCCGTTTGTTGGAGCATTGCTATCTTACTCTATCACAGCCACTCATAAAAATGTGACACGGGGTGAGTCAGAATTGTCTGTCGGAGATGAGTTAGATCTGGCTCATGTTCCTACAGACATGAAAGCCAGAAGCGAAGAAGGAGGCTTTGAAAGCGTGGGTTGAGGAGGCCGTGTGGTTCACTGCGATGAGCTAAGTGCCCAGGGCCACCAGCAGACATGCTGGCCTGTGTCCGTCCTTTGTTCTGGGGTCCCTCTTGCACCATGTGGTGAGGCTGGTGGCTGGGAGCAGCTCAGGACAGGACCTGGTGGCATCTTACCTCTCCCACCCTCCAGTGGGCTCCAGTAGGTCCCAAGGGACAGCCTGCCTTCCTTGCAAAGCCCAGTAGCACTGGGAGCAGAAACTGGGGCCAAAGAGTGAGCACCCTGTTTGACAAGCTGGACCAGCCACCTCTTCTTCAGATGCAGGGGGAGCCCTGGCATGCTGACTCCTCCCTTCTCCCTTTCCCCTTTCCTCTCTTCCTCCCTCTTTTCTTCCCCTCTCTCCTTCCCTGGTGGTGCCCTTTCCCAATGCCCACTTCATCCCTTTTCCTTTCTACATACCTGTCTTCTAGAGTTTCTTCTCTTTCCTCCCCATTACTTCCCTTCATCTGAATCTCCTCTTTGGTCCCTTTGTCCCTGCTCTCTGCTCCTCCTCCCCTTCCCTGGCCCCTGTTCAGCTCCATACTGAATGCAGGCAGAGCTGGACTAACATGCTCACTTGCTAGCTCAGCCACCCTCCAGAGAAGTCACTCTTCGGTGGCCACCTTCCTGACCCCCTGGTTGCTTCTCCACTTGTTCAGATATTGCTCTGAAGTCTGAGGAGGACAGAGCGGGGCTGCCACAGAAGCAGGCCAGAGGAGAAACCAAACCATGTGTCCACACTGTCCCCCAGCACTGCTGCTCTGAGAGCTTTCGGAGTCCTCAAAGGGTTAGGATTTAGGGGCTTCTTCAGAACCGGGAGTGAAAACAAGCATAGGTCAAAAGAAAAGCGACGGCCCCCACACAAAAATAATAATCACAAATGAAAACTATGTTAACTCTGAGTCCCAAAGTCGAAAAATTGCCTTGAATCTGTCACTAGAGAACACCCAAGGCCTCACTCTCTGGGTTCTGGGTGCCCTGGGAATGGCAGGAGGCTCTGAAAAGCGCGTGGGGGTGCAGAACTATGGGGGCTAGCCTGCCCGCTGGCAGGGGGGGGGTACCTCCTGTGGCGCTGTCCCGGGCCTGACCCCCTGCGGACAGGGTGTGGCGCAGCGTCTGGGGTGGTCCTGGTGCCCTGGGGTTGGCGGGAGGCTGCGCCCAGCTCCTGGACTGTGTTTTCTGCTTCAGGTGAGGGCGTGTCGTGGTGTGACTTTACCTGTGAGCAGAGGGTCCTCCAGAGAAGCCATGGGTCGGGGAGGGGCAGCAGGCGGCGGGAACGGGAACAGGACACCGCGGCCTCAGGGGCTAGGCTGGAGCATGGGAGTGCAGGGGCAGCGAGTATGGTGGGTCCTGCAGTCCCAAATGGGCTGCAGCACAGCACACTGGCGCTGCGCGCCCCTCCTTCCCGCCTGGGCAATTAGCAAAGCCCCTCTTCCGGCCGCCCCCGCCCCCCTCCCTCCTGAGTCCTCTGAGAGCTCACTTCCAGCTTTGGAAATAAGCAAAGACCCTTCTCTGCGCTGGCCCCGCCCCCTCACTTCTGAGGCCAGAGCCCATGCTGGGGTGCGGGGCTAAGCTCCCAGTGGAGCATCTCAACAGGAAAAGGTCCACCCAAGGGAAGCTCAAAGTGATACGTGCCAGGCACTGTGTCAGGTGTTGGAGCTAAAGGGAAGGAGAGCTTGGAGGCTGGCTGGGGAGGGACATCCATGACACAAGCACAGCTAGAAACGGAGGCCAATGCTAGAAAAGAGAGAGCATGCTGCATGGAGAGTGTGTACCATGGGGCTTGTGAGCTCACGAATAAGTGGGAGTAACTGGAGTGGGGAGATGGGGGAGAGAAGAGGGTCTTCCCATCAATGGGAATCAGCTGTGCTTGGAGGCAGGTGCCATGAGAGGTCTCCACAGGAAGAAGGAGGCAGTGTGGTTGAAGGGCAGAGAGATGGGGCAGAACAGCCATCTCCATTCCTGTGTGTTCATAGGCTTCCAACGTTTAGATACACCCTTGTTCGTGGTGTATATGTTGGCAATTCTTCCAGGTTTCTGTTGTTTTGATGCTCCATCAAGACAAAACAACTTCCGCTTATCTTTTGTCTCTCGAAGGCATAAAATGACTCTCGCTGACTTATGCACAAACACTTTGGCTCTCTTCTCCTTGGGAATAGCATAACCTATGTCTTCCCTGTTTCTTCACTTGCAAGCTATGAGTATCTTTATAGTCGAAGGAAATCTCCTATGGTCAACAGAAGGACGAGCTAGTTTAATATTTGCTGTTTTCTTATGGATGTTTTCTACCTTTTTTTTTTTTTAATTTGGAATTTCAACCACTCTTACAAACTGTTTGTATTGACGGGAGACTTTAGTCCTGATACTGAATGTATTATTGATAGGTAATAGTTCACTTTCTCATTTCGGTTGGCTTCTGACTTGGATTCTATTTGCCTTTCACCTATATGGTATTTTCTTGGGGTTGCTTCATTGGTACGATTCCTCGCTTCCTTCCCATATTTTGCATGTCTTATCTTTGTGTGTTTGCATGTGCATGTGTTAATGCTGTGTGGTGTGTGTGTGTTTCACATCACAATTATTATTAAAATACGAGAGAATGGAATTCGGTCTCTTGTGGGTAGCAATTCAATTTGACATGCCTTGAAATCTCACATTCCATCAGTTTCAGGAAATCTCCTGCAAGGAATGTCATCTCTTGTCCTCTTCAAGTAACACGTGTTCTCACAAAACTGCTTTCCAAAGAACAGCACCATTTGAATTTCTCATTAGAGTCATACTGTTTGTACCAATACCCTTTCTTTTTCGTATGATTCTTGAGTGTCATGAGTTAGTGAAATCGTCTGTCTGATGTCGTTCTGAGAATGATAGATGTGACAAAGCCCAATGCTCTCCGCAAGACTGCCATAAGAGACAAGTGGAAGAATTCCTTCTTGCTTATGTCTCAGTACGAATTGCGGTGACATGGAGGAGAGTGAGATGGTAGTAGTGTCTAATAACCTCATGCTTGTCTTCAGCTATGAAGGCAACAGGAAGATGAACACAACAACTGCATTGGGGTGGAAATTGACCTGAAGCCTACAAGATAAACTCCACAGCGAAAGAAAACGGAAGTTGCAGAGATGATGGGAGAAGGTTGGAGACATGGCTCAGGGGATATTTGGTTGGTTAGTGGATCAGAGGGCTGGATCCCATGAAGAGTACCAAGGCACAGGAGAGCAGGGCACACTGGGAACCCACAAGGAACCTGTTTCCCAGTGCCGTTGACTGTGAGACGCAGAGGGTCTGAAGGGCACGAGTACTTTACAACACAAGTGTTGAAGGCTGAAGTTTTCCTATCAGCAGGCTTGGCACACATCAACTTGAAGGAACACCATCTTTTTCCTGCATATGACACCAACAAGCGACCAGGAGCAGACAGCCTGGAGACAATGATCAGAGAGAGACAATACTAAGTGACGCACTGGGAAGATGGTGAGTAGTGGGAGTGATTCCGTGAAAGGCAGTGTTCGTGGAGATGTCTCAATGTGGACATAATAAATTTTGGGCTCTCGCAACAGCAGCATCAAGACAAAGCTACTGGCCAAGACAGGTATGTGAGGACATAGGCTGCCTAGCCAGCCAACTCGAAATCCCGACAGTGGAATACTTGGAAAACTGCCTTCCTCAGTCCAAGATGCTTAGTCCAAGGACAACGACTCTCCCATAGGGGACGAGAAGAAAGCTTTGACCACATGTTCTCTTCTGAACACAGCATTCTGCAGGCCTGCGTTCTGCTGAGTTGCTCGAATTTCTCCTTTCACAGGCACACCAGAGCCCACCAAGGTAAACCTCTGCATATTCAACCCGGACCCTAAAAACAACAAACGGCCGGAAAGGAGAGCTACAGCAAATGACTGGCCTCCAGGACAGGGTCAGCCACAACACAAACAGCAGTGGCATGCATGCCACATACACACTCACAAACACACACACACGCACGCACTCAACAAACCTTAAGGGCCAGCCCTGGGTACTCCGGATCTCTTCCTCCTAAATAAATTACCCTCAGGTTAGAAAGCAGAATGAGTTTAACGAATACAGAGAGGTGACAGAGACTTAGATCCAATGCAAAGATGAAAAAATCAATTGATGCCCAGGTAAAGGAAGAAGGAATGATTATGGCTAGGCAATCAGAGTGAACCCTCTACATAGAAAACGCCCGATGCGGGATTGAAAGCAGGGGCCTGGATACTCGCTGTACGTCAGAAAACATAGGAGATATCAGAGAGTCTCGAACCACAGAGATAAAACTGATAAAGATAAAAGCACCTAAAGAACTCCTGAAGAGAAGATTGGCAGGAGACTGTACACTGCAGCTCCATGCAGGATCCCATGATCTTACCTCCAGAGGCTTTTCCAAAAATTCCAATGCTGTTTCAGTTCTCATCATTTGAATTCGGGTGGCCCTCCAAAGATAGGGTCCTTATTCAAAAGAGCGAGACTGATACAAAGTGAAGGTCAAGCAAACGTTAATTTTGCACAAAGCATCGAGAATCATATTGACCGGTCAGGGCCTTCTCTTGCAAAGAGGCAACCCCTCCCAGCCTCAGAGACTAACATTTATAGCGGTAGTTTAGCCAGGCTATACAGACGTGGCCAATGAGATAACAATACAGAAAAAACTGCACAGTCGTGCTAAGTCTGCTACACCACAAAAACAAAAATGCTAGGTAACACATGGGTGGACAATTGGATCTCAATTTACCCTAGTAGATATATGCGTGCCCCTCTAATGGGATGTCTTCACCTGGCCTGATTCACCCTTGTATCTAGGCTTTGAGAGTAAGCTCCTCTGGGAGGAGTAGGGTCAATTTTGTTTACAGCATGGGTTCAATATAAGTTTACTGCAGAAACACAAAATGACTCCCTCTGGCCTAGCGGACCTTATAATGAGTAGCTGTAGCATCCCTAGAAATAGAGCCAAAATGACTTCCAAATCTTCAAAACTGACGATTTACCAAAAGCAGATTCTACATCCTAGAACCTTAGGTCCAGAATGGACTCATGTACTTGGAGTCCACAGGAGCAAGCATGGAGCATGTTGGAAAAGACCCATAGCCCAAGTGAAGCCATCTGAAAGACTTCCGTGCCCGTTTCAGGAAGACAACTTGTATCTTCAAAAGGACGCATTGAAGAGGATTCAAATGTCAAAGAACCTGGAGCATTCCCACAGGGTCGTGCAGATACCCTCTGGAGGAGTACATGTAGATGTGACAGCACAAGCCTGCCTTCACCCTCTCATGAACATCCCCCAAATAGTTTCATGGGATAAGCAAACAATGCCTCTTGTGGAAGATGGGCGTGTTCTAATGGAGGCAGCAGAAGATGAACAGTGGGACAACAAAGGGCCATTAGAGAGCCACAGACAGCGTATGCTACAGGTTGGTGAGGATATTCAGGAAGACAAGGAACTGGAGAATGAACATTGGAGCTCTGAGCGAAGGTCTAGCATTTGAGGATGGTGGGAGGTTCTCTGAACCTGGCTGCCTTCCATAGAGATCTAGGTCCAAATTAAAGAAAACATCCCCTGGCCACAGTCAATCCTTGTACCCCGGTTGTGTTTTTGTCTTTTTGTCAAACAATGCACATGCACATATTTGACAGAGAGACAGAGAGATCACAATCAGGGTGTAGAGCTGGAGAGGGAAAAGCTGACTTACCCCTGAGCAGGGAACCTGAGACCAGAGTCGATGCCAAGACCCTGGGATCATGAGTTGAGCTGAAGGCCGCCTCTGAACTGATAGACACAATCCATGACACAACCTTTGACTTCTGAATATGTCCTAGTTCTAGACGTGAACCACTGCTCTGTCATTGTTCACAAATGAAGGGGAAATGGATTTTGGCTTGGGCTGGTGTTGCTTGAGCAACCTGGCCTGCTTTGAGAGCTGGTATAGTTTGTCCTCTTGAGGTAAGTGATTTGGCTATGTACAAACTACACTCCCACGCATATTTAGGTAAAGAGAATTCCTCCATTGAATGAAACTATGTCTTGTGGTTCCATGCTTCTGTGGATGGTGATGTGAGTCCTCCTTGCCTCTGAATCTGGATCTCTGTTTCTGCTCCCAGATGAGGGACAGTTTTAGCTCTGAATTCTCAAATCCATGTTCAGCCCTCTTTTTTTTCTCTCACTCCTACTTCTCCTACAATAAGCACCTCTTTCTATTCCTTGGAGTCAATGACTTTCCTAAGCTCATTGTCATGTTTCATCATTCTTCCTTCTTTCTTTGGATTTGTTTCCTTATTTACCATTCCTTTTCTGCCAGGTCAAAAATTTGGTCCTTTGCTTCTGCCAGCTTCTTGGACTTTTCCTTCAGTCTGCTACCAATCTTTTCTTTAGAAATTCTTTATTTATTTTATTTTATTTTACTTTATTTTATTTCTATCAGTTTAATCTATGTGTTTTGAGACTCCCTGATATCTTTCTGCTTTCAATCCTCCATTGGGCGTGTTATATGTGAGGTTTCACTCCGATTACCTGGCCATGATAATTTCTTGTCTTCTTCCTTGGCAACAATTGATTCTTCCATCTTTGTCTTGGATATAGGTCTCTGACTCTTTCTCAGTATTTGAAAAATCAATTCTGTTTTTTATCCTGATGGTAATTTCTTTAGAAATAAGATATCATGGAGTGCCCAAGGTCTGGCCCTTGAGGGAGTCTCAGGTATGTGTGTGTGGCATGCATGCCCTCTGCTGTTGTATCATAGCTGCCCCCTGTCCTTGAGACCAGTCATCTGCAGAGGCTCTCTTTGCCAGCCTTTTGGTGTGTTTGGGGTCTGGGCTGAATAGGCTGAGGTTTAGCTTGGTGGGATCTGGTGTGCCTGTGAAAGGAGAAATTCAACCTTCACAACAGAATGAATGCCTGTAGCATTCTGTGGTCAGGGGACAGCCTATGGACAGGGCTTTCTTCTAGTCCCCTATGGGAGAATCTGTTCTCTTAAAATGAAGCAAGTTGGACTGAGGAACACAGTACCCTATGTGTTCCATGGTTAGAATTTCGTGTTTGCAGGAGAGGCAATTAAAGCCCTCACCAACCTGTCTTTGGCCAGTAGCTCGGGCTTGATGCTGCCTGTGCGAGAGCCCCAAATTTCTTTTGCCCCCATCAAATCATCTCCAAGAACACTGCCTCTCACTAATGTACAGCCAGAACCCACCATCTTCCCACTGTGTCACCTGGTATTGTCTCTAATCGTGGTTTCCAGGCTGTCTTCACCTGGCTATTTGTTGGTGTTCTCTGACAGAGAAATACAGTGTTCTTTTGAGTTGATATGCCAAGGCTGCTGATCTAAAATCTCCAGGCCTCAAGGCCCTTTGTTGGCATGAACTAGTATGATTCAGACCCCCTGATGGTCAGAATCAATGGAATTGGAGAACGTACTCCTTGTGGGTTCCAAGTGTGCTCCGATCTCTTGTGGCTTTGCCCATTGCATTGTCTCACTGCCTTCTGAATTACCAACTTTCCACTTTTCCCCTAAACCATGTCTCCAGTCTTCTCCCATAGTGATTGCAACTTATTCTCTCTTTTGCTATGGAGTTTGCTTTGTGGGCTCCAGTTCATTTCTGCCATGTTGAAGTTGATGTGGTAATCTTCCTGTTGTGTTCCTGGATAAAGACAAGTCTGGAGTTACCAGACACTACTACCATCTCACTGTCCTGAAAAAGCCCCACAGAATCTTACCCAGCCATAAGCAAGAATGAATTCTTTCCACTTGCCTCATGTGGCAGAATTGTGGAGAGCATTAGCCTACGTCACATCTATCAGTCCCAGAAAGACAAATAACATACAATTTCACTCTCTCATGACTGTCAAGAGACATATGAAAAAGCAAGGGAAAAATGGACAAATAATACGACACTACCCAGGCACACAAAATGTGGTGTTTGTTGAGGTCAGGTTTGAGAAAATATGTGTTTATCAAAGAGGACAAAAGATGACATTCTTTGTAGGAAATGTGGCTGAAAGAGAGGGAATGTGAGTTTTCAAGGCATGTCAAATGGAACTGCTATCCATTAAATACCGACTTCCTATCTCCATCAATTTAATTATAATTGTTATTTGAAACACACTCAGCACACACACACACACACACACACACACACACAGATAAGACACACAAAAGATGGGGAGGAAGTGAAGAATAGCACTAATGAAGCAAACCCAAAAGAAAAGAACTGAGAGAAAAGGATAAATCCAAGACACATATTCACTCCAAAGATTAGGTCAGGAAACCTACAAAATCTCAGCTCTGTAGTAGTGACTAAAGCGTTTGAAGCAGTAATCAAACCCCTGTCAACACACAGATGGCGAGGTGCAAATCATTTCCTGTTCAACTCTTCTAGACATTTAGAGAAGGCAATGCCATTTTCTTCTCATCAATTCCACAAATGGAGGAGGTGGATGAACTCCACTTTACTAGTATAAAGACCCAATTCAAATAATGACATTTTAGGAAATAAATTATATTCCATTTCAATAATTAAACATAATAAAAATATAATTCTTTCCTTTTCTCTGTCTGTCTTCACCTGCATTTGAAAGGGCCAGCTTGTTTTTGTATTATTTTGTACTGTTGAGGAAGCCAGCCTGTCATCCATCATCCATTTTTGACAGAGTATTCACTGATGCTTCAGTTCCATATATGACCTATATGACCTCCACCTAAGATATGCCAGAACTCTTCAACACCCATTAGCCCGTTCCCTCATTCCCTGCATGTCTCTTTTTTCCTTGACTCTCAGCTTGATTCCTCAGAGTTCTGAGTTACTCTTGGTTTGTCTCCTTCTCTGACTTATCCCCTTCAGTTTTTCCTTCTTTCTACTAAGGGCCGTGGTATTCGTCCTAGGGCACATATGAGAGAAGCCATATGATATTTCCCTATGTCTCCTTGCCCATTTCATTTCACAAACCCAGTCCTGTGGCATTCATGCCAGTGCAAGAATCAAGAGTTCATCCTCCCTAATTGCTGAGGAATACTCTGTTGCCAATATGGACCACACCTTCTTTATCCACTAGTCTTTGCAAGGACATAGCAGCTCAATCCTCAGTTCTGTTCAAGTGAGCCTTATATAAGTGTTGTTCTTGTTGCTGTTCTGTTGAGAAAGCCTGCCTATCATCCATCATCCGTTTTTGACAGAGTATTCAGGGATGCTTTAGTTGCATGTACGTCCAGTGCTCCTCTTAATATATTCCACAACTCCTGACTACCCATTAAGCAGTTCTCTTTTTGGTAAACCTCAGCTGGATTCTCAGAGTCCTGAGTCACTCCTGATAGGTCTCCTTCTCTGACTTTTTGCCCGTCAGTATTCCCTTCCTTTTCCATTTCCCAACAGCAGGGCATGGGACATTCATGTCAAGGCAAGGTCCAGGGGTTCATTCACTTCGATGGCAGAGGAATACTGAGGTGCCGAAATGGACCCAAACTTCCTGATCCACTAGTCCTTGCAAGGGCATTGCGGCTCACTCCAAAGGTCTGCTCGAATGGGCCTTGCAAGCCGTCTATATACGCCGTCCCTTTCCTTCTGACTAAAGAGTCTTGGTCCACATGTCTATACCCGTTACCACAACAAGTACAGTTAACTAATAATGACAACGGTTTCGGTCCAGGCCTCTTCATTGAGAGTTAGCTCAGATGCAGAATATCACTCTCCTCAAAGACTTTGCAAAGGTATTTAAGGGAAAGCCAGGTAGACAGAGGCCTCATCCCTTAGCCGCGTGTTTCAGAACACTAGGAGACGAGGACACAGACGGCACCATATAGCGATGCCCTCACCTTTTACCTCGGAAAGGGACTTTCCGTACCTTAGTCATCACTGACCCATAAGCAAAAGACGCTGACAAAGTACTCTCTCACCCACAGGACGAGAAACCCCACGGAGAGCTGCTCATACACGCGACCTCACCTTTTCTTGAGATATCTAGAAATTGTAGTGTAAAAGGACACCTTGCCGTCTCCGGGGATATGTTGGCCTAAAGGAAGGTATACTGAATGTCATTTTCCTTCCTCTATGTCTCCAGAAAGGGGAAGTTTGACATTAAACCACAAGACATCCTGAGTTCTTGATCAGGTTCAGAGGGCTCTTGTTTTGTCCTTCCTGGGGCTTCCTACTTAAAGCCATAGGACACCAAGGTCATGGGAGAGGGACAGCTGCTTCAGTGAAGCCAGCATCTGTGATGTCACAAAGCTTTGAGGTCATAGCAACCACTCCTCATCAACCCAGGCCTGATCACTAAACTTGACTGGAGTAGTCATGGGTGGGCCAAGAGGACCCCAGGCCGTCCCAAACTGCTGGAGCCGCCTGGGTCTCTCACCAAGGCAGTTTGCGAAGCGAGTCGGTGTCACCTTCTCCATGGCCCAATTCATAGTATTTGGTCGTGAGTGTCAGCACCAGCCCTCTGGACCTCGGAGAAAGGCAAGATGCCGCATTCCATCTTAGCACCGACAAGCCAAGAAACTAACAGACCGCAAGCAATGCCTCAGGGGAGGAAATCTGAGCCCTGCGTAAGGGTGAGACCCTCCCACCAAATCATGGAGCATCTCAACAGGAAAAGGTCCACCCAAGGGAAGCTCAAAGTGAACCCCCGCAACCGTGCCAAAGACATGTCTGGAGTCTTCCACAGAAAGCACACGAGTACCTCAATGGTCTCCAGAAACGGTGCCAACAAGGCCTCCCAATCTTCCAAAAAGACCATGCATCCAAGGCAGAGTCTACACCCTAGAACCTTAGGTCCAGGACGGACTCATGTTCTTGGAGTCCACAGAAGCCAACGGAGAGCATGTTGGAAGAGACCCATAGCACAATGAAGCCAACTGAAAGACTTCCGTGCCCATTTCAGGAAGACAACTTGTATGTGCAAAAGGACGCATTGAAGAGGATTCGAATGTGGAAGAACCTTGAGCACTCCCTCATGGTGGATCAGCTACCCTCTGTGGAACTGCATGGAGATGTGGCAGCACAAGCCTGCCTTCACCCTCTCATGACCATCCCCCAAATGGTTACATGCGATAAGCAAACAGTGCCTCTTGAGGAAGATGGGCATGTTCCAATGGAGCCCCGAGAGGATGCACAATGTGTTAACAAGGGGTCAGTACAGCACGACAGACAGCGGATGCTGCAGGTTGGTGAGGAGATCCAGGAAGGCAAAGAACAGGAGAATGAACAAGGAAGCTCCAAGCGAAGGTCGGGCATTTTAGGATGGTGGGAGGTTCTCTATACCTGGCTGCCCTCCATAGGAACCTAGGTCCAAATTCAATAAAACATCCTTTGGCCCCAGTCAATTATTGTGCACTGTTTTTGTCTTTGTTATCTTATCGAACATGCACATGCACGTTTGGACAGAGAGGCAGAGAGATCCCAATCAGGGGGTGGAGCTGGAGAGGGAGAAGCTTACTTGCCCCTGAGCAGAGAACCTGAGAACAGAGTCAATGCCAAGGCCCTGGAATCATGAGTTGATCTGAAGGCCGCGTCTGAACTGATGGACACAACCCGGGACCCAACAATTGACTTCTGAATACCTCCTGGTTCTAGACAGAACCGCTGCTCTGTCATTGTTCAGAAATGCAGGGGATAAGGATTTTGGCTTGGCTGCTGTTGCTTGAGCTATCCGGCCTGCTTCGAGAGCTGGTATAGCTTTTCCTCTTGAAGTCAGTGACTGGGCTATGGACAAACTATTCTCCGATGCCTATTTGCCTAAAGAGAATACCTCCATGCCTAGATTTTCAGGGGTAATGGCACTATGTCTTTAGGTGCTCCGCTTCTGTGGAAGGTGTTGGGAGTCCTCTGTGCCTCTGATTCTGGACCACTTTCTCTGCTCCCAGATGAGGGTCCTTTTCAGCCCCGAGTTCTCCAATCTAGGATAAGCCCTCTTTTCTTTCTCTCACTCTTACTTCACCTACAAGAGGCACCTCTTTCATTAACTTGGTGATTCCCTAAGCTCACTATCATGTTCCATCAAAGAATACATTCAAATGGCCAACAGACACATGAAAAAATGCTCCACATCACTTGGCATCAGGGAAATACAAATCAAAACCAGAATGAGATACCACCTCACACCGTTCAGAATGGCTAAAATGAACAAGTCAGTCAATGACAGATGCTGGCAAGGATGTGGAGAAAGGGCAACCCTCCTACACTGTATGTGGGAATGCAAGCTGGTGCAACCACTCTGGAAAACAGCGTGGACGTGCCTCAAAAAGCTGAAAATAGAACTACCCTATGACCCAGTGCTTGTAGTACTGGGTATATACCCTACAGATACAAACGTGGCATTCTGAAGGGGCACATGCACCCAAATGTTTATAGCAGCAATGTCCACAATAGTTAAACTATGGAAAGAAACTAAATGTCCTTCAACAGATGAATCAATAAATAAGATGTGGTATATATGTTCAATGGAATACTATGCAGCCATCAAAAAAAATGAAATCCTGCTATTTGTGATGACGTGGATGGAACTAGAGGGTATTATGCTTGGCGAAATAAATCAATCTGAGAAAGACAACTATCATATGATCTCCCTGATATGATGAAGTGGAGATGCAACATAGGCAGTTTCGGGCGTACGAAAAAAAAATAAAAAAAGATGGTATTAGGAGGGAGACAAACCATAAAAGACTGAATCTCACAAAACAGACTGAGGGTTGCTGGGGGGAGGTGTGTTGGGAGAGGATGGTGGGGGTATGGACATTGGAGAGGGCAGGTGCTATGGTGAGTGATGGTGAGTGCTGTGAATCACAGACCTGTACCCCTAGGGATAAAAACACATTATATAAAAAATTTTAAAAAATAATTTAAAAAACCCATTAAAGAAAAAACACAGATTGCAAGCCCAGAGCTAATCTCATATTCAATCAAAACTTTTGAAAGTTTTCCCCTTAAAGATCAGAAGAAAGACAAGTGTGTCCATTTTCACTACTCTCATTTGACACAGTAGTGGATGTCCTAGCCAGAGAAACAAGGAACACAAAGAAATAAGAGACTCCAAAAAAAAAAAAAAAAAAAAAAGGAAGAAGTAAAATTTTCTTTTTTTGGATAACATGAACTTACATGTTAAAAAATCCTAAAAAATTCACAAAAAATTTGAATAAACAAATTTAGTAAAATTACCAAATACAAGATCAATATATAAAAGAAAAGAATTTTGTTTTGTTTCTTTTTTTTTAATGGACTGCTTCCCAGTTTGTCATGTCATCCTTGTTCAGTGATCACGCTAATCTTCTCTGCATCATTCCAATTTTAGTATATGTGCTGCCAAAGTAAGCACAAGACAGGAGCATTTTAACATTCTAATGATGAACTATCTGAAAAAATAAAGAAAACAATCTAATTCACAATAGCATCAAAAATAATAAAATACTTAGGAATAGATTTAACTAAGAAGATGAAAGATCTGTACTCCATAAACTATGACATTGATAAAGAAATTGAAGGTGACAGAAATGGAAAGATAGCTCATATTTATGAATGGTAAGAATTAACATTGTTAAAATGTCCATACTACCGTAAACCATCTGTAAATCCAATTCCTATCAAAAATCCAATGTTAGGGGCGCCTGGGTGGCTCAGTGGGTTAAGCCGCTGCCTTCGGCTCTGGTCATGATCCCAGGGTCCTGGGATCGAGCCCCGCATCAGGCTCTCTGCTCAGCAGGAAGCCTGCTTCCTCTTCTCTCTCTGCCTGCCTCTCTGCCTGCTTGTCATCTCTCTCTGTCAAATAAATAAATTAAAAATCTTAAAAAAAAATCCAATATTATTGTTTTACAGAAGTAAGTAAAGAATCCTAAAGTTTATATGAGACCATGAAAGACAACAAATAATCAAAGCAGTTCTGAGAAAGAATGAAGAAGGGAGATTACACTTCTTGATTTGAAACTATACTACAAAGCCCTCATGCTCAAAACAATAAAGTATACTGGCATAAAAACAGACCAATAAACAAGTAGAACAGAATTGAGAGTCCAGAAATAAATCCTTTCATACAGTCACCTAATATTTGACAGGGGCCAACATATGTAATGGGGAAAGATAGTCTGTTCAATAAATGATATTTAAAACTGAATAGTCACATAAACAGTATGAAAAGGGAACCTTATATCACTCATAAGTCTGAACTTGAAATAGATTAAAGACTTAAAGGTGATGCATGAAACTAAATTTCCTAAAGGAAAACATAGGAAAAATTCTCCTTGACATTAGTCTTGCCAATAGTTTTTTGGATACCAGACTAAAAACACAAGCAAAAAAAGCAAAAATAAATAAATGGTATTACATCAAACTAACGTTTCTGCATTGCCAAAAAAAGGGAGAGAGAATGAAAACACAATCCACAGAATGTAAGAAAATACTTACGAATCTTATATCTGAAAAGAGGTTAATAACCAACAGATACAAATAGAAAAAAATATATGATTAAAAAAATAGCAAAAGGATCTCAATAGACTTTTTTTTTCAAAAAAGTTATATAAATGACCAACAGGAGCATTAAAAAGTGCTCAACGTAAAAATCTCAGGGCAAAGTCCTTATGTTGTTGTTGTTGTTGTTTACCTCTGAAAAACACAGCAAGATATTAGAATATATACTACCAAAAAATTGAAACTAACCAATTTTGGTAAATATTGGGGAAAACGGGGAACTTATGCACTGTAATAGGGATATAAATTTGTATGGAAAACAGTATGGAGATTATTCATATTATTAAAAGTAAAATTACCATATGATTCAGTAATCCCACTTCTAGGTATCTATCTAAAGAAAACGAAGTTCACTGTTCAAAGACATATCTGCACTCTTATGTTTATTATAAAATTATTAACTCTAAGCAAGAGATGGAAATAACTTCAGTATCCATTAATGGATGAATGAGTAAAATAAGTATGGTAAATATATACTACGGAATACTACTTAACCATGAAAAATTAAGAAATACTGCCATTTACAACAGCATGGATGGATCTTGAAGGTATTATTCTAAGTGAAATATTTCAAAGATTTTGTATATTTTTTTAATTTATGTATTATGATATCCCTTACATACAGAATCTGAGGAAAAGGAAAACTAATGGAAACTTAGAGTTGAGTTGACAAGGGGTGAACCTGGGGTGGAGTAAGGTGGTCCAAGGGTGCAAACTTGCAACTATAATATGAAAAAGTTCTGGGGATCTAATGTACAGCATGATGATCATAGTTAATAAGATATACATACTTTTTTTTATTGTGCTTCCCTTTATTAAACTTTGCATATATCACATTCTTACAAGTTGAAAGTTTATAGCAATCTTGTATAAAAGAGGTCTGCTGCCACCATTTTTCTAACAACATTTGTTCATTTTGTGTCTCTTTGTCACATGTTGGTAATTCTTGCAATATATCAAGTTTTTTCATTATTATTGTATTTGTTATGGTGATCTGTGATCAGTAATTATGACCCACTGAAAACTCAGAACTAGTGTACTTAAGGTATATACATTGTTTTTCTTTAAAAACATAATGCTTTTGAACAGTGCAGTATAGTTTTTATTTTTTATATGCACTGGGAAACATAATTTTTTATATGCACTGGGAAACCAAAAAATATAATAATTTGACTTAGTTTATTGAGATAATCACTTTATTGAGGCAGTCTGGAACAAAACCCACAAGACCTCTGAAGTTTATCTCTACTATACTATATACATAAAAGTTGCTAAGAGAGTAGATCTTAAAATTCCTTATGATAAATGCATAAAAAACAGTGGCAACTATACGAGATAGTAGATGTATTAACATTTTTATGTAGATTATATTGCAATAAAGATGTATACCAATTTATCAAATTGTACAAAATTTACACAATGTTAAAGGTTTGCAATGTTATAAGAAATCATTTCTTAAATTTACAAATATGTCGATTTTTTTCAATAAACCTGGAAAAAACTTTTTGTAGAATTAATCTATTTTTCAAAAAATGAAGTAAGGCAGTAGAAACTGCAACTAACTCTGAAATAATAGAATATAAAATCCATTTTCATTATATACACTGTGACAAAAAGTATTACTTAGTTTACAATGGAGGAGTACTTATGAAACATGAAGGATGGTCTATAAATAAGGCTGAAAGAGCTCAGTTTTAAGGTTTAAATTTAAAATCTTCTTTTGAAATACTAAACTGACCACCCAGTGTTCCAAACATCAATGTCTTAACTGCATGAATTTATTTCATACAACTCTATAATCTAGTTTCATAAGAAAACAGCATGCAAATTTTGAATAAGACAGACTTGCTTAAGTTTCATGTTCAACAGTAAAGGATACCTCCCTAAAAACAAATAGAAGACAAATCAGCATATTTATTATGATAATTATTATTCATAAAGAGATTCATATTGAATTAGGGAATATATATCCTCAGAGGGGGTAAAGTAAAATGAAATTTATTTTGGTAAATGTGTCTATGAATAGTCAATACAATGCCTCAATATAAATGAATATTACCATTTTGAACAATTTAATTACTATTACTAGAATTATTATAAGTATAAAAATAGCTATCATTTTAGCATGGAATATGAGATTCTCATGCTCCATGCTTCATCACATACACACAACAACGCAGCATAATAAGTATTATCATCACCATTTCATGGGTGAAAAAACTGAGGCTAACACATTTGGATAACTGGTTTATGATTACATGGGTAGCAAAAATGCATCACACTAATTTAGGCTTTATGATTTCAGAATTGTACTCTTACCATTGCACATTCTATTACTCTGTAAATACTTGGCCTGTTTTCATTTGGTTCTTTAATTTTATTCATGTGGTGATGGCTTAAAGCTTCATTTAAAGGAAGCTTAAAAATTTCATTTAACCAAAAGCTCCCAAGAATTAAAAATGTCATTGATCTAATGTAGACATGGATATCATTAGTTAATGGGTAACTATATATTTTCCACTCTAGTGAGATAAAAGAGTATTTTTCTAAGTTTTAGTCTCTCAGTGTTAAAAAGGACTTTGTTAAAATAGAAATATTTAGACAAAGGTGATCAAAAGTCTGGATCAGGTCACCTTAAGGTAAATATTAGGAACCTGAGGAAACAAATGGAGATTTGAACACTGAGCTATGATATAATGAATGGTTTCAAGTATTTAGTAGAGTATAGAAAAGCCCTTTAAAGCCTGGTCTTAGCCTAGCATTGCAGCTTCTGGGATATCTATCTATCATCTATCTATCTAGATATAATGTGAAAACTTTTTTAACTTAAAGATTTTGAGAAATAGAACATAAACAGCACCATAGAAGATCTGTTTATGATAACAACCTAGCCCCTCCTCCCAGTTTGTTAATATTCTCTCTTATTTAATGTAACATTGTGCAAATAGACCACTACTGATCTGCTGTTATGAATGAAATAGCTATAATCATCTGTTTGCATATCCTGGTGAAAATATTCATTTAGTTCCATGTTGTATTTCTAGGAATGGACCAAATTTTTATTTTTATTTTTAAGTTTTCTAAATATTGTCCAACTTACCTCAAATGTTTTTATTATGGGCACTTTCATTCTTTCACATTCTTGCAAGGCAATTTTACTGTTGCCCAATATGGTAAGTGTGTAATAGTATGTCATTTTAGGTTTTAATTTATTTTTAATTTAATTTAATTTAATTCCAGATTCATAATAAAGATAAACAGTTTTTATATATGAGTGGCCATTTGGATTACCCTTTCTGAAAAGTGCATGCTCAAATCTTTTGATATCTTAACATTGTGTCATACTGACTTCTTTAATAGTAGATTTTCTGAATGAACTTTAAGCTGTATAGGTCTTCTCTATTTTATTTTGAACTTGTTTTCATTTCAAAATCTTTATATTTATTTTCATAATCTGCTTTTATTTTGCTTTGTCTATTATCTATCTATCTATTTATTTACAAACAAGAGAGAGCGAGCGAGTGAGAGAGCAGGGAGGGATAGAAAAAGAAGGGAAAAGAATCTTAAGCAGGCTCCAGGCTCAGCACAGAGCCCAACTCTGGGCTCTATTTCACAAGCCTGACATCAGGACCTGAGCCAAATGAAAGAGATAAAATAAAATTAAGGTGTTAAAAAAAAAAAGGAAAAAGAATTGGAGGTTTAATTAAGTGAGCCACCCAGGCACCCCTGTGGTACCTTAAATTAGCTGTCATATTTTTAAAGTTCTAGAGTATCCATTTGTTCATTTATAAAACCTTTCTCAATATCATTTTTAGTGTCAGTTTTTGGTTCAATTTGCTTCCCCTCTCATTTCTTTGAGCAGAGTAATCAAGCCATTTTACAATCTTTATTGATCATTTTAACATCATACTTAATCCCATTTTGTCTATCAAATCTTGTTAATGGTTTTTCTTTGTGTGCTTTGTTACATTTTGCTATGTTCAAGACATTATATTTGAAACTCTTATTGAGTAGGGATAATTAAGAGCTATAATAATGGTATGGTCCTCCTTGGTAGGATTTTCTCTTATATCTGAGACTCTACAAGACAATCATACTCCAAATTCAGTGATTGACTTTCTCAGTTTACACAGAAGGCAAGGTAGGCTATAGTCTTATTTCTGCTTCTCCTTGTGCTTTGGGGATCTCAAGTTAAATTTGGGTTGTACCAAAGTCCTCAAATTTGATTGCTGCTGGATTTTGAATTTTGTTTCTCTAGTATCAAGAGTCTATGAATAACACAGCTCAGTGTGTTTTAGCAGTTTCAAATGCTCTCATAGCTAAAATGGCTTCAGGGCATATATCTCTAGGCTCTCATTGTATTTCGTATTTTGGCCCAGTAATCCCTCACTTATTTTTATAATCATTCTGATATTTTTAACTTTAAAAGCTATTTTGTCTGGATTTTTAGTTGTCTTAAGTAGGAGTTTTTAGATCACCATTACTAGAAGCAACAACAAATATACATGAAAATATCTGCAGTAGTTTATCACATCTTTATGGCTTTGAACTTCCATAAGCTGAGGCATCCTTCTCTAATCACTTAGGCAAACTCCAATTTACCCTTTAAAACAACCCAAGAATTGCTTCATTTAAGAACATGTTCAGGGATGACTCTTCCCCACTGTTCTTACCAACATTCCCACACACTCTTTGCTACCCAAAGCTTGTTTATGAACTTTCGTTAGGTATATCAGCGTGACCAGAATTTTGCTCTATTGTATTTTTGTCCTTTAGAGCTTTAATTAAATATGAATTCCATAGAAAGTCTGTCCCTTTTCTTTCAAACCTGGGTTAGTTATTTCTTCTCATTCTTTGTCAGAAGTTACTTTATTAGAGAAACTTATAGCTCTATTGTGACTTTGGAGCCTTTACAGTTTTTCGACTGGAAAAATCACCCATCCCTGAGATTTTTACACAGCTTCCTAGCTGATATTATTCAGAAATCTGTTCAAAGCAGACTTTTTCAGGGAGGCCCTTTTGGACCACTCAGTTTAAAAACCTCTTCTCAATCACTGCTCTTTTAAAAATGTGCTTATTTAGTTCAAATATGCATCTCTATTAAAGAAAAATCAGTACGTTTTTTTTTTTTTAAAGTTGGCTTACCTATTATCTATCTCTCCCATTAAAATGATTCCTCTGGGCTGGGGTTTTGTTGTGCTCATCTTAGGCCAGGCACTCAATAAATTGTCTCTGAATGATTGAATTGTTTGACTCCCTTGCTAGATTCTCAACTTCATGAGGCCAAGGATTGTTCTATTCAGTCCTTCTTTATCCTCAATGTCTGTTATATTGCAGTCACTTACATGACTAATGGGAAAAATCACAGAAAGAAAGAGTTAAAACTACATAAAAACCCCGTAGGTTCAATAACACAAAGCTTTCTAAAATTATTTAGCCCAGGAATTGAATACTGGCTGCACTTTTGATTTTTTTTAAATGGTATTGAATTTAATTTAAATGGAAATACTGGAATGGTAGAATAATAAAAAAATTATAAAAGCAACTTGCTCCTTAAAGTAAGAATTATATAGGACATCTCTTCTAGAAGCAAAATTTTCAAATGACAAACATCTGAAAGCATAGAAGGAGAAGTAAGAGTGTGAATTGTATTTCAATGCTCTTTTCTTTATATTCAACAAACAGCTTCATTCACACACCTTTCCAATTTTTTCAACTCTTTTGACAAAGCCTTCAGAGGAGTTACTGCTGATGACAACCATCACAGCCTAACAGGAGAAATTTTATAAAGAAAAATAATAGCATGTTTTTCCCAAATTGTTAAGGATATGGTGAAGCTCTGTCGGATTCAAAGGAGGAATGTGCAATTCCATGCTATATATAATAATAACTTGTTTTAATAGTGGCTTTGCAATTTTTCAGATATATCCATTTACTGAAACCACTATCAAATAAACAAAAACAAACAAATGAACAGGGGTTCGAGACAGAAATTATCTAATCTAAAAATAGCACATGTTCACAGAATACACAACACATATCCCAAGTACTACTATAGGTTTCAAGTAATAGTCAAAACAATAGTAAACATGATTCAGACCCTACCAGTCAAATCATAAATGGGACCTTAACTGTAAATCCTTATCTTTAGATCAAAGCGGGTAATTGGGGGCTGAAGATACATTATAGAACTAATATGTTATAGAACTCCTCTGAAATGAGTCATTTATTCCATCACTTTTCCTGCACAGCTGCTGACCCATGTTTTGGTTCCTGGAAATAGCTGCTACCCTGTCATACTTCTTAAAAGCACATATATTGATAACTCTACTCATTCCTCCATTCCTCTGTGACTGTCACTGTGTTAAAATGTGGAGTCAGCTGACTCACTTGTGATGGTAATAAAGTAGATGAGTTTGCAAAGTATTTTGTTATTTCTAAAAATGCAAAAACCAAATTACATTGAAATCATAAGGGGTGTTTCAGGGAGAGCTGTAGGATGTGGTTTCTTGTGTAATCCACAGAGATTAGCTCCAACACATATTTAAACTCTCCTCTAGGAGCAACCTTAGTGGTAAAGCAAGAAGATAAACAGATGTATACACACCCTGGCACAAAAGTATCACTTATGTTTGGCTTCCTAGTCTCCTCGTGTTACTTATTTATCTTAACTTCTCTCTGAAATCAGGGAACACAGAATCTCAATCAGTAGACATTTTTCTACTGAATTACCCAATAGTCCGATCATACCCCTAATACTTTTTAAAATTATTTCACTCATAATCCCAAATCTGCTTTGCTTCCTCATCTTAGTACACTGTAATTTGATTTCAAAATGAGGACAGTTGTCAGTAATGCCACATTCATTCATCTATTTTACAATTCCATGTGCTTATAACTATGAAGATATGTTAATAACATCCATTCCAATAAGCCACCCTAAATTTATTATCATGAAACAAGACCTCAAGAAAGAGAATTCAAAATCATCCATGTATTTGCAACTTATTGCAATAAAGCCTTTATCAATAGACTTCCCTGTGCACATGGTGGTCAAATTGCTGGTGAAAACCAGCCAGATCTATTACAGGCTTTCTCATGGCTTCTAGGTAACCCAAGTGAGCCTTTATTGATACTGGGAAGGGATAAAGCAGGGAAGGGATAAACAGTGCTATAAGATTTGGCTAGACAAAAGTAATGACTCTCATTACAAAGTGAGTATTTTTTTTTCAAGCTTTAGTTCAGTTTATTTTTCTTGTATAAAACTATGTAGTAGCCACAGCTGGAGCCTGGGTCCTCTGAACAGAGACTCTGGTGTGGGTCTTCACAAGATGGTCCGTGAACTCCTGATAGGGAGACTTGGTGAACACAGTCTCCTTCCAGAGATCAGGGGTGAGATAGCTGTAGGTCTTGGAGATGGCATCGAAAGTAGCCTTGGCAAAGTTCCCTAGGGTGGCAGTGCAGCCCCTGGCCGAGGTGTAGCAGTCGTCAATACCAGCCATCATCAGCAGTTTCTTGGGCACAGGGGCCGAGACAATGCCAGTGCCTCTGGGGGCGGGGATGAGACGCACCAGCACAGAGCCACAGCGGCCAGTCACCTTGCACGGGACAGTGTGGGGCTTGCCGATCTTGTTCCCCCAGTAGCCTCGCCGCACAGGGACAATGGAAAGCTTCGCCAGAATGATGGCTCCGCGGATGGCAGTGGCTACCTCCTTGGAACACTTGACATCCAAACCGACGTGTCCATTGTAATCTCCGATGGCGACAAATGCCTTGAACCTGGTCCGCTGGCCCGCGCGCGTCTGCTTCTGCACAGGCATGATCTTCAAAACCTCGTCCTTGAGGGAGGCTCCCAGGAAGAAGTCGATGATCTCAGACTCCTTGATGGGCAGGGAGAAGAGATAGATCTCCTCCAGGGACTTGATCTTCATGTCTTTGACCAGGCGGCCCAGCTTGGTGACGGGGATCCACTCCTTGTCCGCGGCCTTGCCCCCGCGAGCTCCGCGGCCTCGGCCCCGGCCCCGACCACGGCCCCGGCCCGCCCCGGCCCCGGATGCCGCTGCCGAAGCCACCGCGGAAACCGCCGCGGCCTCCCATTCCAGGGCCCCCGGGCCCTCCGGGCCCTCTCGCAGCACCGGCGTCATCCGCCATTTGGTGTTCTCTCAGAGAGGAAACAAAGTGAGTATTTTAAAGCAAAAGAGCCTGTTGGGAATATTGTTTTATAAAATAGTGGTTTTTTTTATTAACTTTTTAAAATTCAATTAGGTAACATATAGTGTACCAATAGTTTCAAATGTAGATTTCAGTTATTCATCCATAGCATATAATAGCTAATGCTCAGTACTTACTGTTATAGCTTCTTGAAAGCAGAATTTTAACCCACTGAGCCACCCAGGCGCCCTTGAAAGCAGAATTTTAGATCACATTTTCTGATTACTTCCATGTCGTACAACACTTTCCTGCTAGCAACCTTCAAAACATACTGTTTGTTAGAGGAATTTCTTTAATAATAAATAAATAGGAATTCATTTAAATTTATAAATATATAAAATAAATAGGAATTTATTTAAATTTATTTAAATATTACACACTGTTTCATTGTTCATAAATAAGGTGATGATATTATAGCCATTAGTTGGTAGCACTGATATATCACTATCTTTTTACTTCTCAGTGCATTCTCTTTACACAAATAGATATATATTTTAAAAAATGTGAATCTGTGGCAAACTTGTAAAAAACCCTATACAGTAAAGTTTATCATTTTAAGTAATCTCAATTATCTTCCTCAATTGTGATAGTATATCCTTCTATCTAGGCCAGATATTGTATGAGGGATTTGAAGAGACATACTTTTCTAAATTTCACTTTTCTCATCTGCAAAATGCTTATCATGATCCTACAAAAAAATACACTTATAATTTTTTGATGAAAATTTATTTATTTATTTTAAGATTTTATATCTTTATCAGAGAGAGTGGGCGAGAGAGCAAGCACAGGCAGACAGAATGGCAGGCAGAGGTAGAGGGAGAAGCAGGCTCCGGCCGAGCAAGGAGCCAGATGCGGGACTCGATCCCAGGATGCTGGGATCATGACCTGAGCCAAAGGCAGCTGCTTAACCAACTGAGCCACCCAGGCATCCCTTTTGATGAAAATTTAATCTGTATAAACAATATATTTGCTGTAATGCGTGGTTCATGGAAAACATCTTTTTTAATTATAAGCAGTATTAGAAATTAAGTAAATGTGTCTATAATATTTAAAGTTTTAACACATAATTCCACTGCTTTGCCTTATTTTCTCAAATCCCTTTACCACTTTCACTGACAGAGTCAAATGTACTTTTTCTACTAGTAGCCAGCTCTTTGTCTTTTGTCAGAAAGATGCCCTTGTGAATTATTTATAATAGAGATATTAGCAATAATAATAATAATAATAATAATAATAAATAGCAATGAAAATGTTAAAAAAAAAGTTTTCTTAACTAATTAGGGTTCTTAGACATCAATTAGAGGAACCACCTCGGGCAAGCAAATTAATCTGCAAGACATTCCCAGAATTAACAAGTCAGTCAGATACAGGGTTGTCTGTAGACTGAAAAGAACTAGGTTTGGAAAATAGGTAAGGACAGTGAAAAAAGTGATCAAATTTTTGGGCAAAATAAACTCTTAGGTGTCCTTTCAATGGAGTCCTGTTCATTATGTAGCAGAAACTCTGGAGATTATCTCAATCCATTGGAGTCACTCCGTTTATTAGCTTGCTATTGACAAAGTTATTTACAAACTGTAGAGCAAGAGGTTATAATGGAGAAAACTGATGGTAATGCACAGGATTCTTGTTAACAATAATGCAAGTTAGTGATTTTTCATTAGAAAACATAAATTCTATAACCCAAATTATGGGCCCAGAGCACTTCTGCTGCACAACTCTGCTTATATCCCAAATAACCATGTGAACTAGTTTTAATATCTGCTTCTCTTATTAATTTTTGAATAAAAATTCTTGACACAAGTATTTTATAATTGTGTGATAATCATGAATTTAATTTTTGGAGAACAAAACACACTTTAGCATAACTAGGTTTGTTCACAGAACCAGCCTTGATAACACACTTCTATATGTTAGAAATGATGTAATAAATGTAGAATATTGGGCACTTGTTTGGTATTCTTTGCCATGTTTTGCACTATCTAAAAAGAGATCAGTGAACTTGGACTGGAGTTAGTAGACATGGAAGAAAATAAAATATTACAGAGAAGAATACTCTGTGGTCCACAACCTAAACGGCCTGGGATTCCCATCATTTGGATCCCTGTAGCTTTACAGAAGTCAATTAAATTTTTGTATCTCTGATTAAAGTTGTTTCCCCAGTACTTTTTCAAACATCTCTTGTAAAGTATTGTTTCCCAGAAAAAAAGGGATTTTGCACATGTATCTGCCTTTGTCTCTGGTCATGATCTCAGTCAGGATCCTGGGATCGAGCCCCATATCGGGCTTCCTGCTCATTAGGGAGTATATTTCTCAGTCTCTCTCTGCAGCTACATCCCCCTGCCCCACTCATGCTCTCTCTCTCTCAAATAAATAAATACAATCTTTAATTTTTTAATTAAAAATAAGATAAATAAATTAAAATAAAAAGTCTGGGCTTACTGCCCCATTTAGCTCCTTTTGTTTTTTTGAGTTGTATTTAAAGCAGCATGAGAGAACATGAGGCTCTCAAACTTAAAAAAAAAAAGGAAAAAATTGAGTTTTGTTAGGATTTAAGATCTTGTCTGCTAGACAAAAACGTTGGCTTTGTTAACATGTGAAAATTATCAAAAGGGAATAAGATAGAATTCTAATAATTTTTGTAGAAATTAAAAATTTTCTCCAACCCAATTACATACAGACCCATTAAGTAAATTCATTCCAATGTCCCAAACCAACCTTTTCTAATAGTAATGCATCTGTGTAAACAGGGAATAAATAAATATTATTATTTTTTTCCTGTCTCTTCCACAGTCTCATCTGGGTATATTGGTAGCAAGCCAATTATCTATCTTATAAGACATGATATCATAAGGAAGGGTATTCTGTCCATTTGGAACAACTGAAAATCATTGTAATTTTATCTTGGTGCAGTAACTTGAGATGGCACAGTGTGGTTTATGAATATATTTTATTTTTTTTTTACTGGGAAGAAGAGATTATAGAGATATTGGTTATCCAAGAGAGACTGACAGGTGTTGATAGTTGCCAGGCCAATATCCATCTACTTTTTCCTTTAGTATCAGAAAGCACTGAGGGATTGACAACAAGGAAACTTAAAACAACATCAAATATTTTATTGTCTCTTTTCTAGTTACATTGTAACCATATGACAAAGTATCAGTCGTACAAGATATCATTCTCTTTTACCTCTATCTTTCTGCCAGAAATGTGGGCTTAATAGTGAGAACTCCAACAGCAATTTTTGCAACTGTGAATAAAAAGCCATGAAAACCTCTAAGATAGTTCACTTGACTTTCTTAAGACTCTGAACCAACACCAGAAAACACTCTCTGTAGTCTTCTTGTTAAATGAAAAATATGGTTAAACCACTTTTGACAGTCTACTACCTACAGCAAACTGTAAATCTTAATTGAAATATGTCCTCTCAGCTGTGCTTAAGCAACTGAGTCCTGAGCTTTTCAGGTTTTCAGTCTGAAAGAGTACACCTCGGGTGCTCTGAAAGGGAAGAGAAACGACACCCTGTTCTCCATATAAATTAAAGAAGAGAAATCTGTGCATTTAAGTGGGCCATATAAAATTTATCAAGCAGTTATCTCCTAACTCCTTCCTATCCAAATTACCTGATATGCTCTCCCTACTCCTTTATTCCACGTTACTGCCTTTTCACAACATGTCTTCTGTTATTTCCTTCTTGCAAGCTAGTTTTGATTTCTGCATCTAAAAAAATCAACAATCATTGTGTATTTCAATTCCCATTTTCCTCAAATGCATTGATTCTTCTTATCTATTACTCTTTTCTCATACTCAGTGTCTTTGTCTTTATGGGGTTTGTACTTTGCTTTTCCCCATCCTTTACTGCCATTATATAATCAATCTAATAACTTCTTAGAGAAAGTTAAAAATTCCCGCATAGCCACACGTGAACACAAAGTCACTGATTTTTAGCAAACCTATAAGATAGTCAGACATCCATTCAATTTCTTTTTTTTTAAGATTTTATTTATTTATTTGACAGAGAGAGATGACAAGCAGGCAGAGAGGCAGGCAGAGAGAGAGGAGGAAGCAGTCTCCCTGCTGAGCAGAGAGCCTGATTTGGGGCTCGGTCCCAGGACCCTGGGATCATGACCTGAGCCGAAGGCAGTGGCTTAACCCACTGAGCCACCCAGGCGTCCCTCCATTCAATTTCTTAACTGAGTCCCAAATGCATCCTGACTTCTAACCTAAACCTAAGCTCTACTTCTTACACGTTGTTATATGACCAAATTCTTTCAGTTCAGTATTTTGTAACATTTAAATATTAATCAGTTGATGCTTTGTTTGTGTATTTCTATGAAAATAATTTGAATACTGTAGATTTATTGTTATATTTATAGGTTTATAATCAAAGTTTCATCAGTTGAAGTTTTTGGAAATTTCAGATATAATGATTAACCTAAAATGATACTGCCTCAAATCCCTCTGATATCAAGGCCCAACACCTGATTATAGCCAAACCTGTGGTGGATAGTTCCATGGGAAATTGCAGTTACTTAACACTGATAGCATCTCATGTTCTCTCTCTCATTTTAGAATGTCTCCAACACAACCTGAAAGTGTAGGAGAGTTAATGTCCTCTGAGGACAGCTCTCAGTGAAGTGGAAATAAGAACCATAGGTAAAATTGTCAGTTTTCAGGTCTTCATGAGGACAACTTAAAGAAGTTTCTCAGGACCTTTCAGTAAAAGCAAGCCTTCATTTTCTATCCACAACAATTATATCAACAATGTACCTCTTTGACAAAGTTGCTTCTTCACTGTATCACTTTCCCATTCTTTTCTACCTTGGATAATCTCCCAGATAAACTAACAGTACTCAAATCCTTTGTCCTACTCTTTGCTCTCAGGATAAATGGAGCCAAAAGACTTAGATTAATATCAAGTTCTGAATGGGATCTTAGAGCTATTTCTGTCCAGATTTTCATAAACATAGGGACCTTTGAATTATCAGGCTATAAATAAGTTCTAAATGGAGGGGGCAAAAGCAAAAAGTAGAAATTTTTATTTTTGATTTTTAATCATAATTAATTGACTTTATTGATTATTAAAAATACTAACATTATAAAAGTGTGGATCTTTGTAAAACAATGTCTTAATGTAAGAAAGAAGTTGCATAGTCCTTTTGAGAATATTAAACCAAGTGTTCAGGTGCCATCTAATTTCTTGTTTAATCCAGAACTTTGGTGTGCATCATCTTGAGGAATAGGATTTTGAAGTCCAGACAGACTAAGAGAAAACTGATCCAAATGTGTGTGTTTATATTTCTGCTTTTGTTGTAAAAATCAAAGTGTGATTGCTGGTTTAAAATGGTAAAACTAATAATGTTCATGGACTCGATTATAAATTTTCTAATTGTATGGGAAGAATCCAATAAACATAGAATTAATTGATTTACAAATCCTCAAAGAGCTACAGGATCAGGTAGTGGTATGTTCTGATTCAACAGCATCATAATGCAGCATTTTATATGTGTGGCTAATGGATATTTTCATGAATGTTTGCTAGCTAGTCAGCCAATACAGAGAAATATTAGGTAGCGTAATTACTCACAGTTGTGTTTAATAAAATGAGAGAAAATTATCAAATGACACTAATAATAATAATCCTATAGCAGGCTAAATATTCAATGATAATTACAAGTATTAATCTAGCTTTCTTCCCTGATTATGACTCTGCTCTCCTTTATCATAATGGGAGTAGCAGATTGTCTGCAGTGAATTGTGAAAACGCAGCAGTGACTTTGGCAGTGAAGGCCTCCCATCAATTTTGATAGGTTAAAATGATTCTGGTTGGTCTTGAGCAAATGTGTCAATTTTTTTTTTCTGTGTGTGTCATAAAAGAAAGAAGCAATAGTAAATTCTTGCTGTTATTCCATGGAGCCAATAAAATCATACTGCCAACAAGAGGCTGTTGACACCATAGGTGTAGTTAACTGTCTTGAAATACTACGCCTGGAAATAAAATCCTAATATTTCACATAACCTCTTTTTTTAAAAGAAATAAAACAAAACAAAACAAAACAACTATACTGCTTACATTTAGGGCCCTGCTGTTGTGTAACTATTTTTGAACATGTCTTCTGTAAGTGTATATATATATATATATATATATATATATATATACATATTTTTCTGTGCAATAAATTCATTTAGAGATAAATTTGGATTGCAAATTATTTTGGGGGAGGCGTGGTATTTGTGGCTAGTCTTACAAGTAAAAAGGACTAAAAGAAAGAAGAAAAACATTTTTTATTACAGCATATTTACATCTGTCCAAAGTACTTATCTACTATAATACTGACTAATGTATAATACTGTACACAAAGAAAGAAGCTAAATGAGTTATAATTCAGTCAGTGTATAGCTGGCCATTTTAAAACTTACCACTGAATCTTTCTGGTATGCAATGTGATATCTGGCAATCTGGTCCAGTTCATTACATCAGGTCATTTGTATGTTCTTATTACCATTTTGATAGCATAGCACATTTTATAACCCAGACATTTTACAATGGAACTATGATGCATGTATTTTCAAAAGTATAGACATACATGAAGCTATGAGGTCAAAAAAGATGAATGTCCGTAGTACCATATAGACTCAACAAATAAAAGTGTCCAAGGGTCTGAGTGTGACTTATGAATATTGTATAAGATTAGGCCAACATGTGGTTTTGATATAAATAATCTGTTCTTAAATTAGAATTACAATTGTTGAGTACAGTGTTGAAAATGGCAGATAGATTTTAGCTATCTTTGCTCACTAGGGAAAATGGAAAAATGTTTAGTTTGGTCAGATTTTCACTTAACTTCTGAAAAATCTTACGTTTGAGAGAACCCTTCTGAAATAAGAATCCTTAAAGACATAACCCCTTTGGCACAAGTTTTCAAGAAACTTGTTTGATGTTGTAGACAATTCTATGGCACACGTACTGTTCTAGATGTTTCATGCCAATAATATGTAAGCCATACCAAGGCTACATATACATATAGAGATGTTCCTCAGCTTACAAGGGGGCTATGTACAGAGAAACACATAAAAAATTGAAAATGCATTTAATACCCCAAAACTATCAAATATCATAGCTTACCTTAAGCTTATTTAAACATACTCAGAACACTTACATTTGCCTGCATTTGGGCAAAATCATCTTAAGCAAAGCCTATTTTATAACAAAGTATCAAATATCACATGCAATTTATTAAATATTACACTAAAAAAAGAAGAATATATATATTCTATATATATATTCTATATATAGAATGCTTGTAAGAATATCAGGTGTTCACCCCTGTAATCTTCTAGCTGACTGGAAGCTGTGGCTCACTGCCGCTGCCCAGCATCACAAGATGGCACCATATAGAACAAGAGTTTCAGGTGGTAGGTGTTGTAAGTTTTACCCAAACTGACATTGGTTTTTGTCATCATATATGTCAAGTAGTTTTCTCAGGTTTATTTTTAGAATATCCTTGTATAATGAATATTTACACTGATATCTAGTATAAAAATCTTGCAATTTAACATTAGAAACATTAAGATATTGAAAATCAATCTATTTCTTTAATTCATTGAAGACATTTTTGGCTTGTTTCCAGTACTTTCTTACTGGTTAAAAAATGAATTTGAAGTAGTCTGGATTTCATTATTATATGGCACTTTCCCTTTGATGAATACAAAGACGATATTCTATATTAGCTATCTGAGAAGAATTTATTTTTTTAATTTTATTTATTTGTAAGAGAGAGAGTGAGAGAGAGCACAAGCAGGGGGAGCAGCAGGATGAGGGAGAAGCAAACTCCCGGCTAAGCAGGGAATCTGTTGCAGAACTGAGTCCCAGGACCCTAAGATCATGACCCGAGCTAAAGGCTCAGGCGTTTAACTGACTGAGCCACCCAGGTGTCCCAATCTGAGAAGAGTTCTGTATGCTATTCCTATTAATATGCAGTTTAAAGTCTAGGTAATTAACTTAATATTTTAGTGGCTATTGCATAGATAGCACTATGTTCCAGGCAGAGAGTAAGAAAGAAATATTAAATCAACCATATTCTATGCATTCTAAATGAAAATAATTAATCAATCATAAAAATCCTTCTATTTATGGAATATCAACTTATAAGCTTTCCTCCATATGAACAATGCCAAATACCAGAATAAAGGGTCATCTAATACAAATAAAGGATAGAATTAAAGAATTCTGGTAAGCCATTTAATTTTGAAAAATGGTGTTCTATTGTTGCTGAGTTGTGGTTTTCCGTTACATAATATCTGATAAGTGTAGAAGTAACATGAGTGTTACGTGAGATGAGAAATGGTATATAATTAAGATATTTTTAAAAGTACAGATAAATACAAATTTGTAAACATAGCATTATGGAGGAGTAAAAATAAATGATAGCTACACACTCTAAAGTGAATAAAACTTGGAAAGCTAATAGAGAAGTAAAACAAGGACAGTGCAAAAAGTATGGTACATTTTTATGAAGTTCAAACAAATTCTGTGAAATCATAGATGGACTTAAAGATACTATTATGTATCAAATATTGTAAAAATTAAGCAAGGAAATAGCAAACATAAAACAACCAAAGCATACAAACTTGGGTAGATACAAGAGGTGTGATCATGTTCTACTTCATAAAGAGATGAGTTAATAGATAAATACAAGTAACTAGACTTTTTAGAAGTTAATAAAACGTTGCCTGTTATTTCTTAGTAATATAAAATATATGGTTTTCTAACAAAAACGTTTATCTTAAAATATTTAAAAATAAATTTTAGGCTACTCCTAAGGTTATATTTACTGTTCCACTGTAGGAAAAGCTGGTTGTTGTAGTTGTATTTGTTTGTTTGTTTTAGTCTCCTCCTAGTTTTTATTATTATAATGTGGAATGAGGAATGTTAGATTGAAAAGTGAATTATTTTATAGACAAAAATCATTACTTGATTCACCTCCTGGTACAGCAGATGGAACTCCTGAAAATATGCCCTTTTGCCTTATGGAAGAGTAACAGTTATGCTTACTTCTGAACATACTTGGTGGTGGCCCTAAATAGTGACACCATAGTAAACATTTTGAATATTTGCAATTAATTTTTATAGTCATAGGGCTCCAAAAGGCACTGCAGGTATCTTAGCAGGTATTTCAATAAGGCTAAAAGTTGCCTGACTGTTTAAAAATATTAGCAAGGCACAAAACATGGCAGAAGTATTGTCCTCAGATATTATTTTTTTCCATATGCTCCTGATTCCAGACATGACAAGTTATTTTTCAAATATTTATTATAAAAGTTTTTATTTATTTATTTGACAGAGATCACAATAAGGCAGAGTCAGGCAGAGAGAGAGAGGAGGAAGCAGGCTCCCTGCTGAGCTGAGAGCCCGATGTGGGCCTCGATCCAAGGATCCTGGAATCATGACCTAAGCCGAAGGCAGATGCTTTAACCTACTGAGCCACCCAGGCTCCCCCATGACAAGTTATTTTGATAGATGTATATACAGTGTATTTTCCAGTTATAAGAAAAATGGTTCTGCTATTTTTAACCTTTTTAAAAATTAAATAATTTTTTTCATTGAAATTTTATTTTTTAATGTTTTACTTTTCTTTTCTTTTTTTTTAAAGATTTTATTTATTTATTTGAGAGACAGAGATCACAAGTAGGCAGAGAGGCAGGCAGTGAGAGAGAGAGAGAGGGGGGGAAGCAGGCTCCCTGCGGGGCAGAGAGCCCGATGCGGGGCTCAATCCAAGGACCCTGAGATCATGACCCGAGCTGAAGGCAGCAGCCCAACCCACTGCGCCACCCAGGCGCCCCAATGTTTTACTTTTCAATATACTACTTAGAATATAAAACCTATTCCATTTTGTAAGATGTTTACCATTTAAAAAATGGTAATTTTCTCATTGTGTCTTCCCCTCACATTGCTTTATTTTGAATAAAAAATTTCACAATAAACATAACTGATGCTTTCCTTCTGATGGTCCCTCTGTTGGTCATATTGTATATGAGCCATGACAATTAGTTTTACAAAATTTATTGATGTTTGTTGATATGTTTTATCATAACTAATTTTCCCTCCCTTATCTAGATTCCCCAGCTCTCAGACAGGTGGACACTTCAATAAACCATACCCAAGGGATGTATCAAGTACTTCTTAGACATTCTCTCAGATCCTTGAGGTCTCATTTTGCCTAGGGATTTGCAATAGGTTCTGCCAGAGGCACCACTGTGACAACTGATGTCCATGGTCTATCTCCTGCTAAGCTCAAGAGGTCACTGGTTTCCAAGTTTATCTATAAAATTAATGCATTCCAGCAAGTTCTTTTTTTTAATATTAACAAACTTATTTTAAATTTTATATGGAGAGGCAAAGACTCACAATAGTCAACATAGTGTTGAAGGAGAACAAAGACTGAGGACTGACTTCAAAGTTTACTAAAGCGATTGGGCACCTGGGTGGCTCAGTTGGTTAAGCCTCTGCCTTCCGGCTCAGGTCATGATCCCAGGGGCCAGGGATCGAGTCCGGCATTGGGTTCTCTGCTCAGCAGGGAGCCTGCTTCTCCTCATCTCTCTCTCTGGCTGTCTCTCTGCCCATTTGTGATCTCTCTCTCTGTCAAATAAATAAATAAAATCTTAAAAAAAAGTTTACCATAACGATAATTGTAAGCATGATATTGTAATACCACAGAGAGACTAGATTAAAGCAACAGAATATATATTATCAATTATATTTTATATTTAATAGAAAAGCAAAAGCAATACAAGAGAGCAAAATACAATCTTTTAAACAAATGGTTCTGTAGCAATGGTGAAGCTAAATCTAAAAATATAAAATAAAATAAATCCAGGCAGATATCCTACACTCTTCACAAAAATTAACTCAGATTGGATTATAAACCTAAACATGAAACATGTAGAAGGTAATATAGAAGAAAATTTAAATGACCTTGGTTTTCGCAATAACTTTAGCTACAAAAGCACAAGCACTGAATTTAAAAATGTCTACTCTGTGAAACACAATGCCAAGAGAATGAAAAGGCAAAGCACAGACTATGAGAAAAAATTTGCAAAATACACATCTGGCAAAGGACTGTTAATCAAAAATACACAAAGACCCCTAAAAACTCAACAATGGGGGAAAAACCGGATTAAAAATGAGCCAAAGGCCTTAGCAGATACCTCACCAAAGAAAATATTACAGATGGCAAATAAGCATATAAAAAGATGCTTCACATCATATGTCATCAGGAAAATGCAAATTAAAACAAAAAAGAGACACCAGTACATACCCAGAATCCAGAGCACTGACAACAGAACACGAAATGTTGGTGAGGATGTGGAGCAACAGGAATGTTCTTCCATGTGTATTGAGAATAAAGAATGGAAAACAACTTGGCAGTTTCTTACAAAACTAAACATATTCTTGCCAGATGATTCAGCAGTAGCAGCTCTTGGTATTTATCCAAAGAAGATGAAATCTATACCCACAAAGATGTCTATAGTAGTTTTATTCATAACTGACAAAAGCTTGGAAGCAACCAAGATATCCTTCCATAAGTGAAAGGTCAAAGAAAGTGTAGTACATGCAAACAATGGAATATTATTTAATGCTAGAGAAATGAATTACCAAGCTATGAAAAGATATGGATATAAATATTTAATAAATATTTGATTTTAGGCTTCTACAAGTCTATCAATGTTATTAGTATATTTTAACAGTGAATGCTCAGCATTCATGAATTTACCTAATAAAACATTTTGGGTTCAATATTTTAAATACTTCAACCTCTATGATTATATTCCTAATAATTTTGAATTGGGGTAAATAAACCTTAATTTTTTGTAACTTGTTTCTTATTGCAAGAGAGCTCAATGAAATTTTAGAAAATAAAAATTTACAAAAAAAAAGTTTAGTTTATTATTGCCAAATAATTTAAAACTTTATCTTATATTCAAATACATATATTTTTCTAAATTGATTTATATGCTACTAAAACCAAAAACTTTTAGTTATACTAGATTTCATATCCTGCAATCAATGCCAGAAATCCATCTGGCAATGATTTGTCTTAAATAGAGTTAAGATGGGTGTTATTACAATGCAAGATGGAAACAAAGATAGTATAACAATAGGTGATACATAACTTTTCCGTTTTGATCAAGTTACTAATCTACAAAAGGCTTTTATCAGTGACAGACTTGGGAATTTAACAAAACTTTTAAACTAGCATGTGCGACTCATTCCTAGAAAACAACACAATCAATAACACTTTATTTAGATTAAATCATGACTATTTCTCCATTTGAATAAAAAAGGTAGCAACCCCAATAAGTTTATTGAACATGAAAAGTTGAAATGCTATAATGCTCCTAAGGAATTAAATGATCCAGTCAAGAATTACAAAAAAAGGATATAAATTACCAAAGTGTTTGTATAATTGTAATGTACAACTGCCCATTATCGTTCCATAGTGTAGGCTTGTACAAGAACTCTATAAAAGAACTCCACTTCTAAACTGTGGAAAATATGTTCCCTTTCCCCCTATATACAACTATTAAGCCATTCATTTAGCTTTTAAAATATCCACTTAATACAGGCTTTTTACACATTTGAACAGGCAGCAGGGCTCTATTCTTATCGCTTACATCTGAAGGATAGACTTCTAGCGTAAGAGGTAAAGCCCATAAAGGAGCCCAATAATAACAACAAAATACAGTTTAGTGAGCCCTTACAATCTGCCAGCTACCTTTCTGAGAATACTTCAATTAATAAAACATATAAAATACCTGACCACAAAGAGCTCACATTCTTTTGAAATATAATAGTGAAATAAACCAATAATAGAGGGGCACCTGGGTGGCTCAGTCCATTGAGTGACTGCCTTTGGCTTGGGTCATGATCTCAGGGTCCTGGGATGTAACTCCCCAGCAGGCTTTCTAGGCAGTGGGGTGTTTTCTTCTTCCTCTGCGCACCCTCCCAATTCTCTCTCTCTCTGTCTCAAATAAGAAAATAAACCAGTAATAGAATAATGATTGATGGTTGATGGTGATAAGTGATACAAAGAAATACAAGAAAGGTAAAAGCCATTGGGGAATGCTGGGATGAAAGTTAATTTTATTTTATTTTGGGTGGTTATATCTCATTTATGAGATGTTATTTGCACAAAGACCCAGGAAGTGAAGGAGAGTGTTATACAAATATTAAAGGAAAAGATTGCTCTAGGCAGAGCAAGTAAGTATATAGACTTTGTGTGAACAGCTTGTCTGTTACTTTTGAGGAAAAGCAAGGAGGCCAATGAGGAGTTCATAGTGGTGGAGAGAGGAAGAACGTATTGATGTATGACCTTCTAGTACATTGAAACGCCTTCAGTTTTTATTTAATATGAAAGGGGAAGATACCAAAAGTCTTTCAACAGCAGAATAAAATCATATGACTTGATTTTTAGGTTAAATTGCTGTACCAAAATAAATTTGCATGGAGAAAGGAGTGCAGTATGTGTGGAAGTGGGGTTATCAATCAAGTCAATAATTCAGGAACATATGATGGTGTTTTTAGCATGCTGGGTGGTAATAGAAGTGGTGAGGTATGGTTTTCATTGTGTATATATTTTGATGGTGAATATTCTGGTGAACAGGATGGGGTATGTGCAGGACAGACATCAACATTTATTTTACCTGCACAAACAGAAGGGTGGAGTCTTCATTCCCTGATATGGAGAGAACTCTGAGTTCAAATGTTCTTTCTCATTAAATGGCATAGTGATGATGAGGATTTAGTCAGACAGTGAAAGAGAGCAGTAAGCATAGTGTTAAGCGGTAAGACATTATAATACATTGGAACATCAAAAAACGTTGTGTTGGATCATCTGTTTATGTGAGTAAATAAATAAATAAAGCTCCTGGGGTTCTGATACAGGTAAAGAAGACTGTATATGATCCAAAGGGGCACGTGCACCAAATGTTTATAGCATTAATATCCACAATAGCCAAACTATGGAAAGAACCTAGATGTCCATCAACAAATGAAATATATATATATATATATACACACACACACAATGGAATACTATTCAGCCATCAAAAGAAATGAAATCTTGCCATTTGCGTTGACATGGATGGAACTGGAGGGTATTATGCTTAGCAAAATAAGTCAACCAGAGAAAGTCACTATCATATGATCTCCCTGATATGAGGAAATGGAGGTGCAATGTGGGGGGTTTGGGGAACAGGAAAAGAGTAAATGAAACAAGATGGGATCGGGAGGGAGACAAACCATAAGAGACTCTTAATCTCACAAAACAAACTGAGAGTTGCCGGGGGGGGGGGGAGGTTAGGGAGAGGGTGGTGGGGTTATGAACATTGGGGAGGGTATGTGCTGTGGTGAGTGCTGTGAAGTGTGTAAACCTGGCGATTCACAGACCTGTACCCCTGGGGCTAATAATACATTATATGTTAATTAAGAAGAAGAAAGAAGAAGAAGAAGAAGAAGAAGAAGAAGAAGAAGAAGAAGAAGAAGACTACTATAAATCAAATGCTATGGTTTTCAGCATAGAGTGTGTAATCAGGCATATTTTATTAAAGTAACCAAGTAAAATGAGGTCGAAAATTGGAATAACAGAAAACATAAAAATCAGAGATTTTAAAAAGAGATATGGGACAGTGTAGAGAATATAGTCAATGATATTATAATAGTGTTATATGGTGACAGATGGTGGCTATATTTGTAGTGATCATAGAATAATGTATGGAGATCTTGAAAACCTGAAACCAATGTAACACTGACTATCAACTACACTCAAATAAAAAAATAGTAAAAGGAAACATTTTAATTTAAAAAGATAAAAAGAGGGACAAGAATTTGAAAAGTGAATTTCAAAAAGAGTAAAGATGAGGCTAAGACATACTCTGAACCTTGAGGAAAACACCATTTTGAAAATTCTTCCCATTTTGAGAAAACTCAAATGAATCAATACCATAAAAGAACCCATTTTAACCGAGAGATGTAATGAATGCTCAAGAAATAATTTTATGACAGGATAATTCTTCCCTATGAAACAGCATACAGAAACCCGGGGAAACACCTGGAAGCAAAATAAACTATACTGAAAATAAGAATTAGGAAAAAGATAAATGATGAAAGATAAGAAAATTAGACCTGCGACAGAGACCTAGTGAAGAGAATTTTTAGCTTGTGGTTTAATGTTTTTGAGGATAATCTAGAGTTCATAACTGCCTTGAGGCAGGCTGGTTGTAGGCAGTTTAGGCAGACCCCTAAGAGAGGCCTACTTTGGGCAGGTGGTGTTGGAGGAGGCCATTGGGCTGGACAAAGACAAATCCAACCATTTGACTAAAGTGTCTGTGAAGATGTTGAAGTCAGATGCAGCAGAGAAAGACCTGTCAAACCTAATCTCAGAAATGGAGATGATGAAGATGATTGGACAGCACAAGGACACCATCAACCTGCTGGGTCCTGCACACAGGATGGTCCTTCGTACACTATCATGGAATATGCCTCCAAAGACAACATACAGGAGTACCTGCAGGCCCAGAGGCCTCCTGACCTGGAGTACTGTTACAATATCAGCCACAATGCAGCAGAGCAACTCTCCTCCAAGCACCCGGTATACTTTGCCTACCAGGTAGCCTGAGGCATGGAGTACCTTGCCTCCAAGAAGTGCATACACCAAGACCTGGCCACCAGGGAAGTGCTGGTGACAAAGGACAACATGATGAAGATCTCAGACTTCAGCCTTGCCAGAGATATCACCACATCAGTTACTATAAAATGAGAACCAACAGTGGACTGCCTGTGAAGTGGATGGTCCCTAAGGCCATGTTTGACCAGATCTACATCCACCAGAGTGACTTCTGGTCTTTTGGGGGTGATCCTGTGCAAAATTTTCACTCTGGAAGCCTCCCATATCCTGGAGTGCCTGTGGAGGTGGTTTTCAAGCTGCTGAAGGAGTCATTTGATGGATAAGCCAATAAGTGCACCAGAGAGTTATACACAATAATGAGGGGTGGCTGGCATGTGGTACCTTCAAGCTGCTGGTAGAAGACCTGGATCATACTGTGGCCTTGACCTCCAACCAGGAGTACCCAGACCTGTCCTTGGCCCTGGAACAATACTGTCTATGCTTTCCCAACACCCAAAGCTTCACCTGCTCCTCAGAGAAGAATTCCACCTTCTCTCATGTGCCGTTGCCCAGGGAGGCCTATCTGCCCTGACACCCAGCCCAGCTTGCCAATGGTGGACTCAAATGACTAGTATCCCTATTACTCCTGTCCAGATTCCGTCATAAGCTGTAACCCTTACCCCCCACCCTCCCTGCAAGACTCACTGCCTTCTCCTTTGTCCCTTTCCTACTGGCAGGAGCCAGCTGCCTACCTGAGGCCTTCACCCCTTGAAGTTCACCTCTCTTCCCCTTCCTCTTCCTCCTCCTTACAACCTGCTCATGAAAGAAAGGAACAGAGAGGCAGGTACTTGCTCGTGGCTACTTCCTTCCCTCCCATATGTTGGACCAAGACCCCTCCCTGTCATCTGGTACTGCCTAGACGTCGAGAGAGTTGGAGATGAGGCATGCCAGTGAAAGCTGTCGGAGCTTTCCTGGTTTGGTTTTGTCTGCTTAGCATAACATGTAAGACTGAGTTCTGGTGGCAGGGACCTAGTCCTTGGGGCTATAGCACTAGTGAGGGGAGGTCAACTGCTCTGGGCCTTGGCTAAGAGCAAGCCCTGCTCCAGAGATATGGTGCCAAGGGCTTATCAATTTTGATACTAATTTGCTTTGCTGACCAAATACCTGGTATCAAAAGATGGGAAGGCAAAGACTGGAAGCAGTGTTGTGACCATGGGGTCCAGCCCCAAACTATGAAGAAAACACAAAGTGTATAAATCTGAGTAAGTATATATTTACACACCTTTTTAAATAGGTTGTTATCAAAGATTTAATCAATGGGTAATATGCTCCTCGTGGCTGGGAAGCATCAGTTGCCATATATTAAAAACAAAGAAAAGAGGTGTCTGGGTGGCTTCCTCCAAGAACTGTCCCTTCTTTTCAGGTCATGATCCCAGGGTCCTGGGATGAAGCCCCACATCAGGCTCTCTGCACAGTGGGAAACCTGCTTCTCCTTTTCCCTCTGCCCTGCTTATAGTTCCTCTTCCTGTCTCTCTGTCTGTCAAATAAATAAAATATTTAAAAAAAAAACAAGAAAGAAACAAAATGTTTTAAAAGGCCTTTTTTTTTTTTAATTTTCTAGGGGTGCCTGGATGACTTAGTTGTTTAAGCAGATGTTTGCCTTTGGCTGAGGTCATGATTCCAGTGTACAGGGATCCAGCCCTGCATGGGACTACTTGCACCCCAAGGAGCTTGCTTCTTCCTCTCCCTTTGCACATGATTCCCCCTGTTTGTGTGCTTCTTCTCTCTCTCTCTCTCTTGCTGTCAATAAATAAAATAAAATCTTTTACTAAATAAATAAATAAATAAATAAATTTCTAAACCTACTTTCAGTTTAGGTCCCTTAACAAAAATTGCTACTGCTTCATTAAAAAAAAAAAAAAGGATAATTTAGAAAGATGCTTCCAGAGTTAAAAAGCTGTTTTGTTTCTTTGTCAGGATTCAATATAGAAGTGCTTTAAAAAGTAAAAGAAAAAATATGCTATATTAACTCTAATCACACTATAACTTTGGTGGTTATATCAAGATAATGAAAAGTGATTTTAAAGCAAATTTCATTATCAGACATAAAGATCAAGTCAAAATTACAGAAGAGTAAAAGGATGAATTCATCAGGGAGTATAATAATTCTTTTTTTTTTAAAGATTTTATTTATTTATTTGACAGAGAGAGATCACAAGTAGGCAGAGAGGCAGGCAGAGAGAGAGAGGGAGGAGGAAGCAGGCTCCCTGCTGAGCAGAGAGCCCGATGCAGGACTCGATCCCAGGACCCTGAGATCATGACCTGAGCCTAAGGCAGCGGCCTAACCCACTGAGCCACCCAGGCGCCCCGGGAGTATAATAATTCTTGAATTTTAATACGTAACAACAGATTTGGGGATATATAGGGAAAAACTAAGAACAAAAATCATAACTTCTACCTTGGACGACAAATGGAAAATAATTTCAACACCCTTATTTTAAGATTACATAGACAAATGGTCATCATATTGGTAAGATATGTAAGACTTGAACAAAATGATCAACTAACTAGATATGCTTGATATTACATTACAGTAACTGAACTAACTGAGGTCAGTCTTTGGTGAATCACAGAAACAGGTGGAGTTGTCAAACAAAGGAATCTTCGTTTACAACATACAAGGAGTTCACAGGGAATAAGTTCCAAAGCCTTGACTGTTTGAACAGGAGAGAGATTTTTATTTAGTATTTAAGATGAATACTCAGAAGGGAGAGTTTTATTATCCCGTGTATGGTTGGTCATAAGGTTGTGGATGCATGCACATCCACATATGTATTTGTGCAATATGTATTGCATGTTCACCTGAATGAAGCTTGTATTCCACCGAGGGCAGAAACTTCAACGTTAGAATAAAGCAGAGGTAACTGTTGGACAAGGGAAAGGAACTCTGCAGGCTTCAAGAGCAGATAGAAACTAGATGGGGTCTTGGGCTCATTTTCTGGGACAAGGAATGAAAGGCCTTGATTGCTTTTGAAATAGCACTAGGAGTTTTACCACTGATTTATTGTCTCAATAGCTTAGGCTATTTCCTGGTCTGGTGGTGACTGTTAGTTTTCCCATTGCCTTGTTCCCTCAAAATCCTTAGGAGTGAGGTTTTTGCATTTCTTTGTAAGAACCTCCCAGGAATTTTTGGAAGAAGTGTGCTGGGGCAAGTACACAGGTGGGGTATAGATCATTGAAAATAGCTGGGGACAAAAAATGACTTTTCTTATGTCAGGAAAACTATATCTCTTCTTTAATTTTCTAGGAACCTCTAACTCTTTCTGCTGATGTTACCAGCAGGCATCTGAGATATTACTGATTGTTCTCTTGAACCTAAGGAAAAGGAAATGTAGAAAGCAAAAGACAAAACTTTAAAATCTATCCTGCAACTCATCAATTCACTGCAGCCACCTCTCTGTCTTTCCCTTTCTCTTTTTCTCTCTTTCTCTTTCTCTCTCACTTTCTCTCTCACATACGCACAACACACGCAAATCGACTTAAAGCAATTTTTAATTTTCCCTATTCCATTTTAATATACTTGAGGCATGATCATTTTCTTAGTAAATACAAGGAAAAAAAATCTAGGATTCCATCATTCTGTGTGATTAAAGTATTGAGGAATTTACTTCCAATAGCACTTATAAAAACATATTTTATTTAAGGAATATTATATAATCAGGTGCCTGCATTTTTCTTATTCTCTAACTAGTGTTATTTGGCAATTAATATTTTGTCAATCAATATTCCCCTATACCTGAATGTGTGGGCAGTGAGAGATGAGTTAGAGGCAAGGATGGTGAACACTCCCAACAACTGCAGACTACATATATCTTAAGCCATGATTTTCTTTGCAAAGGTCAACATTGATAATGTTCTAGTCATACCTCCGTGTACCAGGAAAGAAGTAGCATATTTCTTGAAAGACACAGCTATCAAAGCTCCATTGAGAATCCGTAAAGATGGAGAAGGGATTTGCAAATTAAATATCTGATAATGGACATCTACTCTGATTATTTAAAAATGAATAAAAATAAAAAACCTTACTAATAACCAAACAGAGTATCCAATTTTACATGTGAAGGAAATAATGGAAGAGACATGTCACCAAAAGTATATGGATGGCTTATAAGCACATGGCCAATTTCTCAACATTTAAACATTAAAGAAATAAAAATTAAAATCATAATGAGACATGCTTACATATCTATTAGAATGGCTAAAATTATAAAGGCTAATTGTACTTGGTCTGAGCTAGATTGAGAAGAAACAAAAAATCTAAACTGTTGTTGGCATATATCATGATACAACCACTTTGGAAAATAGTTTCAAAATTTTTTTAAATGAAAAATATGTTGCAGTTACACAAATAGCCATTTTATTCTAGGCATTTCACCAAGAGAAACAATCCCTATGTTCATACAAGGACTTGTATGTGAATTTCATAGCAGCTTTATTTTTAAGAATTGAAAACAGTGGAAATGTTCATCAATGTCCATCAATAGAGCAAAGACAATTGGAGATTCTCAAAGTAATGATGCCGAGAAAAGAAAATCCAGGCCATGAATAGTATATACTGTGTGATTCCATGACTACAAAAAATCTAGAAAATACAAATTTATATATAGTCACAGTCATCAAATATATGGTGTGATTTTAGTGCCTTCTTCTGTGCTCCCATAGCTTCCTACACTTGGATCTCCGAGCATTTCTTACACCATGTGAAAATATGAACTCTTTCTCTTTATTCTGTCTTACTAGAATAAGAATCCTTGAAATTTTATGGACATTTGAACTCTCAGTTATTAGCAAAAATTCTATCACACAGTAAGTTTCCAAATATAAAAGCCAGAGTTTTACAATGACTTCGAAGCTTTTACATGATCTAGCCACTCATTTAACCTCTGTGACCTCTTTCCCTGCTACTCTTCAGTCACTCACAGTGGCCTCCTTGCTATTCCTCAGATATGCCAGGCATGATCCAACCTTATGGCCTTCAAGATAGCCAATTCCTTTGTCTGGAGTGACCTTATTGCTGATAGTTCTGCGCAAATTCATCACCTTTCCATACATTTGTTCAATTGTCAGCTTCATTGTAACTACCCTGATCTTTCTATTAAAAGATTTAACTCCCCATCCCCTGCCTAGCAACCTTGATTTTTCTCACCCTGATCGAATTTTTCTTTTTCCCCATTGTACTCTTCCTTTTTGAATGCACTATGCCATTTTTATTAAGGTTTATAGCTTTGAATTGTCTCACCCATTAAAATAAAAGTTCTACAAAGCCAAGTATTTCATTTACCAGTGTAGTCTGAAGTAATATCTGCCATATAATAGTTCAGTAGACAACTGGTAAATTTCAAAATAAATCAATGTTGAGAGTATACTGAATTTCATAAGTCATTTCAATATTTTTTTCCAAAAAATAAACTACATAAAACATACTTTAAATTTACTTTCAAAATATTTTATAGCATATAATGGACAATATACATAAGCCTAAAGAAACAATCCTATAATTAACCATTTCATACCTACTTAAAAACTGCATAATACCACACTCTTAGATCCTCTTTGAATGCTCTAAAATAACCCTTCAAAGGAAATACATTTTTAAAACTCACAGATTTTTTGGCAAATAATTTAATAAAATAAAAGTTTCATTCATCTATGTAGATCAAAATAAATATTTTTAATAAGCATGAAATTATAACTCTGAAGTGTGCTAAAATGAAACCACCTGCTAAGGGTGAGAGAACAAAAATAAACATCCTTTTTCCAAATAAGAGGAATTTATTACCTTTGAATCAAAGCATGTGGATTTGTTTTAACTGGCAATAAAGCAATATGGAGACACAAACCATAGAAAGTCATATTTTAGATTTCTAAAAGACTTCTAAGTGAAGAGTATACATTTTTTAATTGCTACATAATGCTACATAATGACAAGATGACAGGTTGTGACAAATAGCATTTTAAAAGCTCTACTCATAATGGAACGAAAGATGTCATTTCCCTATAATTTTATATATGTCTTTAATTTACTATATCTGGATCAACATATTACCAAACAGATGTTCATCAAAGACTAAATCATTTTTAATGGAACATAATAATTTGAACCTACATCTATTAATCATTTTTTTCGATCTAACATTTATAGTCTCGCTAAACATTTTATCAGTTGTTGACAAAATTCAAAATAAATAGGATAAAAAGTCGTGTTTGGAAAAGTAGATTTTTTTTCAAATTTGCATTTAAATGAAAATATTTGCTGATATTTTTAAAACTTTAAAAGTAATTTTATATATATATCTGACCTATCAGATGATATAAAATTTTTGGAGAAAATATGACATATTTTTTGATCTTGGTTGAAGGTATTAATAAAGAGCAACTGTTTGTATTATTTGTATTGTGATATCTTAGTTAATAAACATGAATAACTGGTATAAAATATGTTTTTTTAAAAATTTTATTTATTTACTTGACAGAGATCATAGGAAGGCAGAGAGGCAGCCAGAGAGAGAGGAATGGAAGCATGCTCCCAGCTGAGAAGAGAGCCCACTGTGGGACTCAATCCCAGGAACCTGGAATCATGACCTGAGCCGAAGGCAGAGATTTTAACCCACTGAGCCACCCAGGCGCCCTAAAATATGTTTTTTTTTTAATATAGAAGTAGAGTTCTTGCCAAAATATGGAACTAGCTGGAACTGAATGCCTCCTTCAAAGTCAGCTCTGGAGAAATTATGCCAGTGTAATATGGAACTATTTCAGATATTAACCAAAAAGAAAGAAATGATGATAAATTCCTTAAAAGACTCAAAGTTGCCCTTGACTGGTATGTTTCAAGCTCTATTCCTGGTTTGAAGACAGGTTTTAACAGGCCTGTCACTGTAGAAATCCACTAGATGTTTAGAGGCTATCAGAACTTTACAAAAACCTTGAAGGGGTAAAGACTTGAAAATTCTTTAGAGAGATTAGCTCCCTAAGGCATTATTCCTCCACACATTTTCCTCCAATCAATTAAGACTGATGGATGAGGGGCACCTGAGTGGCTCTCTCATCACGTGGGTGGTGGGTTAAGCCTCTGCCTTCATCTCAAGTCATGGTCTCTGGGTCCTGGGATCCAGCCCCACATCGGGCTCTGCTCAAAAAGAAGCCTGCTTCCCTCCCTGCTTGCCTGCCTCTCTGCTTACTTGTGATCTCTCTCTCTCTCTCTTTCTCTCTCTCTGTGTCCAATAAATAAATAAAATCTTTTAAAAAAAGCTGATGGATGATAAATTATGAAAACTGCTCCCTCCAAATGATGCTTCTTCATAAGGATTTAAGAATTTAAAATTGTAAGAATTTAAAATTGAAACTTGATCATAGGATTTATCTTATAGAATAAAATCAAGTGAAGGCAGTTATTATTAGTTCTGAAGTATTGGTGATTCTGAATTCTTGGCCTCATTAGTAAATTTATTTTTAAATTCTCCCATGGAGTGGTGATTGGCCTTCAGTCTTTCATTGATATACATCATTGGGTCAAATGAGATGTGTGTGCCCAGAACTATATATAATCTTTTTTGTATTTCACTGGAGATGGCATTTCTGAGTTTTGTTCAATTGAATTTGGACAGATGTTTTAATAGTCACTTCTAGAGTTGGCCCTGGAGAATATCTTCCTTTTTTTCTCTTCCCGATTCTCTGAAAAACCCTGACTAATTCACATTATCACAGTAATATCACATTTCAAGTTTTTCCAAACACTAAAGCTGCAAAATAGAAGGAAGCTACTCAGAATGGAATACTATTATGAATGATTGAGAAAGAAAACATTATTATAATTAAGCTACCAGGTTTCAATGTATTTTATTGTTGCTTAGAAAATCCTAGCATACCCAGACTTTACAGAGATTTGATGATCCTAAGAAGAGCTGAACTCATGGACCAAAATAACTATGCACATAAAAATTACAATTACTTACCTAAAAAATATGATGTGGTTAACTTTATATGCCAATCCAAGTGTTATTGGAACAGGAATTAAAAAAATAGCTTAGGGGCGCCTAGGTGGCACAGTGGATTAAGCCACTGCCTTCAGCTCAGGTCATAATCTCAGGGTCCTGGGATCAAGTCCTGCATCAGGCTCTCTGCTCAGCAGGGAGTCTGCTTCCCTCTCTCTCTCTCTGCCTGCCCTCTGTCTACTTGTGATCTCTCTCTGTCAAATAAATAAATAAATAAAATCTTAAAAAAAAAAAAAGAATGACTGTACTTTTAAAAAATAGCTTAAAAGGAGCGCCTGGGTGGCTCAGTGGGTTAAGCCGCTGCCTTCCGTTCAGGTCATGATCTCAGGGTCCTGGGATCAAGCCCCACATCGGGCTTTCTGCTCAGCAGGTAGCCTGCTTCTCTTCCTCTCTCTCTGCCCACCTCTCTGCCTACTTGTGATCTCTCACTGTCAAATAAATAAATAAAATATTTTTAAAAATAGCTTAAAAGTATATGATAAAATAATGATATACATATACAAGGAAAAGAAAGATACTATACTGTGAATATAAATTAAGTGAAAATTGTTGAAATAAAGAATACAATAAATGGAGACTAAGATGAATATAGCTGTAAAATGAATAAATGAGTTGGGAAAAACAAACAAATTAATGACTTCTGCCCAAATACAGCAGAAGAGAAAAAAAAAATAAAGAAAATATTTAAATAAGTACTGAGATAAATTTTGGAGAATTAAAGAAAGATAAAAGATATCAGACTTAAAATGATGCCAAACATGAGATATCAGAAACAAAACAAAACAAAAACTACACACACTAAAAACCACTCGTATACATTATGGTGAGTTTTAAGAATATCAAAAACAGAGAAGAGCATAAATGATGCCCAAGAGAAGAACAGATCACCTAAAATGTACAAGAATAATACTGACAGCACAATTCTCAATAGTAATAGCATATAAAGAGACAGCTGGGAGTTTTTATAGATGGAAAAGATATTTGAAACTAGGTATTATACATCAATCCAAATTATTGATTAAATTTGAGAGCACAGTAAAAATACAATGAAGCATGTTAGGTCTTAGAACATTTATCACACAGAGACACACATTTTGGAAAACTTCCTTGGAAGACAGCTCAATTTAGATCGAGAAAACAGAATTATGTACTCAAAGGCACATTTTGAAGGAAGGATTGAATATAGTCTGCACTGCAAATATTCTTTAATCGTATGTTCTGAATTTCCTAAATTTAAGAAGTATTTGTTCAAATATTTATCTTTAAATAAATCCTAGGAGACTTTTTCTTGGATTCTGGAAAATCAGTCCATTTGGATACAAATCTTTTTGTCACTGATGGAAATTTTGATAGCCCTTAACTGTGGAATGCCTAATGTATTGTTACAGCAATTGTGATTTGCCAATACATGGGTGATGTGTGTGTGTTGTGTGTGTTTATTTTTATTTTTGATGGTTTAACTCTTCTATGAGATTTTTAAGTAGACATGATTTTAATAAATTATGATTTGTTGAAATTTATCTGAGGTCATATATAATAAAATGAAATTTGTGTGAACTAAAGAAGTGCATCTCCATTTTTTTTGTTTTAAGAGTAGACTGGTCTTTAAAAATTGTCCAAAGAAGTACATTATATTCATTATTAAATTTGATAATATACAATAAAGTATTTATGGTCATATTGGACCATATCAAATTCTACTATTAATTCATATTAATAATTACCATAAGAGGAAAAAGGGATATTTTTCAAAATAATAAAAAATTAGCGTATTTTTCAGAATATGATATAGTGTTATTCACTGAACTGAGGGAACAAATGTCAAAGTCTAACACAGTTTACAGAATGTTTTAACATAAATTGAAATTTAAATCTGACCAAATTTCACAGTTTTAAGTAAAATGATAGCACTTTATATCCTTGAAAAGTGGTAAGTGACCCAAAACATGGCTTAGAAAAACAAATTTAACACTACACTAGTCTGAGATGGTTAAGTTATGGTACAACTTGCCATTGTGTATCATCAAATGGTATATTTTTTTCTTTTGGGCTTGTCATTATATTTTATTTTAGCCATTCTGGTAAGTGTGTAGTGATATCTCAGTGTCATTTTAATTGCATTTCCTTGATGTCTAATTATGTCAAAATATATTACTTTGATGTTTAATGCTCTGAACTTTCTCAGTTCAAGACCATGAAGCCACTTAGGAAAAATACAGTTGCAGAGGCACTCATAGACCAACTCTTATTTCGAAATAAGAAGAAACATTACTACCCATTCCAACAAAAAATAGATTTGTTATGCAGCAGGGATTTTATAAATTACCTGACACAACTTATATAGTAAGATGAAATGGGACAGGCGGCTTCTTGCAGCTATATACAACATCATTTTAATTTCAATTTTCAGTATAATTTTTCCAAGGTATACACAGAATATATATTTAATGTAAATTGTGAACATTTTAAACTCTGTATATGGAAATTAGTCAATTTTAAGTTTATAACAATCAAAATTAACGGAAGTTTATTTTAAATTAGTTAGCTTTCTCTGCATTGCAAGACAGAATAATCAAGAATTGGTAAGAAAAAAGTAATCTCTGTAAAATTACCGGGGGTGCATTATAAAGTGTTCGGTAACCGATCAAACTCACAATTTGGATTGAATGGCAAGTGATTTTTAAAATCTGGAACTCATTGTCAATTTTTTTTTCTTCATTGTGTCTTAATAAATTACTGTGTTCATTTGCATGGAAGTGAAGAAAAATGCATGACATTTCATCTCAACACTAACACCTTTAACTGGCAACTCTGAATGTACTTTACAGCAGTGTAACAAAGTAAAGATCAATGATGTTTCATGAAATATCTGTTATAATTCTCAAGGAGATAGGGAGTTTGTGCAAAAATGCAAATCACTTTGCGACTAAACACATTGTTTATTTCAGCTAATTTTAAGAAAATATGCTGAGAATCTCTCAAAAAAGGAAGCAATGATTTAGGTTTGCCTTCAAAATCCTTATCTAATCCTGAACCAACAGCACATAGTTCAAAGAGCAACTAATTTGAGTAGCTCCAATTTACACATTTCCTAACAATGCTTAATTTAGTGGAATTTCTGTCCAATTATGTTAATTTGATGTAATGAAAGACAAAAGTTCAAAAAGATCATCCTTAATTTATATAGATGCCAAAATCTGCATTTTCTGAATGACGCCCAGGAACGTATTTTCAAAAACAAACAAACAATGCCAGAACCACTATTAGGTCATCTCTAGGCAGAAAGTGACTCAGAGCTTACATTACTCTCTCCCTGAAAGTATACTGTAGGCACTGAAACTACTACCCTGAGTCTGTGCTATCAAATTCCTTAAGTTAGAAAGTTTTAAAACCCGTCTGTGTGGGAGTATTTCATTTACAGATAGAGATTTGGTTGTTTATACATTTTCATACTTGATTTTTAGGGTGTAATAACTATGTTTTAAAATTCATGGTGGTTTTGAATACTGTTGGATAATTGAGCTAAAATGGTATATCCATTCCTCCTAGGAAACAGAAATTATAGAAAGGTAGTGCTTTTCAAATCTGACATCTTTGAGTAATTGTAGTTTCATATAAATGCAATAGGAAAAGTGTCATTCATGTTTATGATATTTTCTATAAATAAATTAGAATGTACTGGAGGCCTGATATAAAGTGGGATGCCTAAACTTCAGTAAGATCTTGTTTCCAATTCAAAATAAATTTTATTTTTTATTTTTTTATAATGTCCCTCAATTTCAGATAAGCACCCCCATAAGGTCCACTCCGTTTTTTTTAAGATTTTATTTATTTTATTTGACAGATAGAGATCACAAGTAGGCAGAGAGGCAGGCAGAGAGAGAGGGAAGAGGAAGCAGGCTCCCTGCTAGGCAGAGAGCCCGATGCGGGGCTCGATCCCAGGACCCTGGGATCATGACCTGAGCCAAAGGCAGAGGCTTTAACCCACTGAGCCACCCAGGCGCCCCCAAAATAAATTTTAAATTGAATTATGCACCTCTAAGTTCAGAGACAATAAACATCAACCAACACAATTAATAAGTTCTATTTCTTGAAATTTCGGGAACATTGATAGTCTCATCTCCTGGAAGAACAACAGCTAAAATTTTGGGTCATGGATTCCTGCTAAAATATCACTTTCCCAAAGAAAATTAATGTTAGGAATTTTCATTGATTGTTATTGATCATGAAGAATATAACAACCACGATAAAAAAGAGTAGGAAAAACATGACATCTCATCTGTAAGGGCATGTGGAAAGTAGGAAATGCTAATAAAAATAACTACCATTATTTCCTAAGTTAACATAATATAACAGAACAAAAATATTTCAAAACAATGTTTTCTTTTTTTTAAGATTTTGTTTATTTATTTGACAGAGAGAGATCACAAGTAGGCAGAGAGGCAGGCAGAAAGAGAGGAGGAAGCAGGCACCCTGCTGAGCAGAGAGCCCAATGTGGGACTCGATCCCAGGACTCTGAGATTATGACCTGAGCCAAAGGCAGCGGCTTAACCCACTGAGCCACCCAGGCGCCCCCATAACAATATTTTCTAGGCTCATTCTGATAACTCTTTTCTACATTCAAATTTAAAGGTTGAGGCATGTGATATATATTACACAAAAAACATCCCAAGGAATTCGTTAAAAAAAAACTTTAATAAAGAACAAATCCAAAGGAATTTCTTTTCTAATTTAATTAACAAATTATGAATTGACTTACCTATTTCATCACAGTGTATCAGGCACCAATAATATTTTTTAATCGTCACACCTGATGCAATAGTTATCATCTTTCAGACATACTGATCACGAACAAGCAAATAAACAAGAGCACCGTAGCTTAAGATCTACCTGCATAAATATAGGCTACTTCAGACAATCTCTTCACCACAACATAGAAATGAATAGAAATCATACATGCTCTGTATGGACATACAGATGAGATAGAAGGGGATGGATGTTAATATATGCAGAATCTTTATTAATTACATTGTAAACCATAATATGGAAAAACAGAATACAATTTTAGAAATACCCAGGTCACCATCATTGTTTTATTTTTATATGTGTAGATAAGGAGTTTAATAAACAATCCATGACTATTCAACTCTTTATATTTTGAAAATTTTAGTAAAAGTAACAAACCTACCACCTAGAAAATTATACTTATCTGCAACATACAGCTTTGCCAGCATGGTAGAGGAAAAGCAAAACAAAATAAGTAAGAAAAGTTTAACATTTCACAAGAGATTTGCTTTTATTTTTTATTTATTATTTTTTATTTTTCATTAATTATTTACTTCTATTTTCGACTTTATTTTAATGAAAATGTCATGACCATAACATAAGAGCAGAATTAAACCAACATGAGAAATTATTTTTTCATAAGTTAAAATAAACTAGCTTGGTGATTAATTCAAAATTATATTACAAATTTCAGTGTTCTTGAAGTAAGTATCACTGCATAAACAAATGAGTCAGGAGTCATAAACTAATGATGATTCTAAATGTTATTTAGAGAGACATTCTGTACTTAATATATTTCAAATATTCTACACAAGGCAAAGTGGATCCAAGTAATCTGTAGGCAAAATAAGATTTTAGAGAAGTATATATTTCCAACAGTATTTATAAAATATTACCTTTATGTAAGGCATCATCCTGGACTTTGTGGAAAACACACAAAGGAGTAAGAAGTGGCCCTTCAAGAAACATATACAATATCAAGGTTTAACATGAAGCAGCATGTCTTCTCTAAGTAAAAAAAAAAAACATTGTACCAACTGACTTTACTGAAACTTTATATTTATTGCTCTCATTTTAGGTCATAGTTTCCTTCTGCATGCAGGCTGCTATAACGGACATGATATAGACTTAATAGCTTATAAAGAACAGGAATTTATTTCTCACAGTTCTAGAACGGAGAAGTTCAAGATTAAGGAATGGGCAGATCCAGGGAGAGCCCACTTCCTCATAGATGGCTATCTTCTCACTGTAAACGTACATGATGAATGAATCAAGAGAACTCTCTGGGGTCTCCTTTAAAAGGACTGTAATCCCACTTATGACCTAATCACCTCCCAAAGGCCCCTAAGTTTTAATACTATCACTTCCAGAGTTAGATTCCATAATATGATTTTGGGAGACATAAACATTCACACCATAGTATATATAAACAAAAAAAGACACAAAAACAACAAACAAAAAAATTATTTTAACTACCTATTATTTTCAACTACATAAACTTTTAATTTGTTTCTATATAATATTAAATAACTCATTTGAGTGATTCACTTATATCCAATGCATCTGAGTGCAATTAAATTTGCTTACCCAGCATATCCAGAAGCATATTTCTTCAGACTATCCCATTCCCCACCTTACAGGATTTACCACAATTAGAAGACATGGGATAGAGGATAGATAGATAGATGTATACATAAACACACTTGTACATACACATATGCATATTTTTTCCTGTTAATGATACTCATGCAAATAAAATTTAAGCTCAAGAAACCTGTCTTGTGTGTTACTTAATATCCAGTTTTTAGTCAACATCCAAAAACAAATAATCCAATAAAACCATGGATAGAAGACATGAACAAGTGTTTCCCCAAAGCACACATTCAAATGTTCAGTAGATACATGAAAAGATGTCCATCATCATGTATCATCAGGAAATTGCAAAGCAAAACTAGAAAGAGATACCACCTCACACCTGTCAGAATGGCTAAAATCAACACTACAAGAAACAAAAGGTGTTGGAGAGGATGTGAAAAAGTAACACTTGTGGGGGCTGCCTGGGTGGCTCAGTGGGTTAAGCCTCTGCCTTCAGCTCAGGTCATGATCTCAGGGTCCTGGGATCAAGTCCCACATCGGGCTCTCTGCCAGGCATGGAGCCTGCTCCCTCCTCTCTCTCTCTCTACTTGTGATCTCTCTCTGTCAAATGAATAAAATCTTAAAAAAAAAAGTAACAATTGTGAATTGTTGGTGGTGATGCAAACTGATACAGCCATATTTGAAAACAGTATGGAATTTCCATAAAATTTAAAAATAGAAGTCCTTTGTGATCCAACAATCCTGTTGGTGTGTATTTACCCAATGAATATAAGAAAACTTATTCAAAGGGATTCTAGCACCCCTATGTTTATAGCAGCATTATTTATAAAGCTAAGATATGGAAAGCACCCAAGTATCCATCAATTGATGAATAAATAAAGAATAAGTGGTATGTATATACAATGGAATATTATTCTGCCATAAAAAAGACTGAAATCTTGCCATTTGCAATAACATGGTTGGAACTAGACAGTATAATGCTAAAAGTGAAATAAGTCAGTCAGAGAAAGACAAATACCTTTACTCATATATGGAATAAAAGAAACAAAACAAACAAGCAAAGGGGAAATAATAAGACATAGAAAGAGAAACAAAGCAAGAAACAGACATTTCATTACAGAGAACAAACTGATGGTTACTTGACGGGATCTGAAAGGAGTGATGGATTAAATAAGTGATGGGGGTTAATTAGAGCACTTGTCATGATGAGCACTGAGTGCTATATGTTATATTGTACACATGAAACTAATACAACCATATATGTTAACTAACTGGATTTCAAATGAACATTTTTTAAAATCCCAGTTTTTAGCTCACATTCTGGCTTACAAAAGGGATTTAGTCAGGAATTTGGAGATTAGTTAATGAACAAAAAAGGGTTGAACAGGCAGTTGTTAGATAAAATTACTATCCTTTCTGGCATTATCTTATACCTTTTATCTAGAAGTATTTTTAGCACTTTAGACTCTTCCTATTTTATTTTGAGTCATTAAACAAAAATTTCCTCAAAGGACCTTAGACTCCATCCAATTTGAGCAACAGTGTGAGAGAGGAAATGGTGTCAGGAGGAAAAAAAAAAAAAAGATGAATCTACTTTTGTTTACTAGTGAATGCATAGTTCTTCCACAGAAGAAGCTCTAAATGGAAAGGGCTCCAGCTTTATATGTGTTCAGTCATATGTTCAGAAGTAGGTAACACTATCAAAAAATATAAAGCATCTGAGATTATTTTCCCTTATTTGAAAGCTGGTGTATGAGTCTGCCGTAGTTTCTTGGGTGTTGATAGAAGACGCAGACTCATGGTTCAGAAATAATATAGTTTATTATTCACAGCAATAGAGGTAGCCAGAATATTAACAGTATTTGTGTGTGTGTGTGTATTTGTGTGTGTGTGTGTGTGTGTGTGTGTAGGGGTGGGAGTTATATATCAGTTCTGAGCCTCAGTTCCCACAAGAAGAATCAAAACAGAGGCAGATAATATTTGCAAACACAACAGGTTAAGTTAAAAAAAAAGATACTATTTCTGTCTTCCAAGTCTATTCAATACAACCATCTTCAAAGGATGGATTAGAACAAATAATAAATGCAGAAATGTAAGCAACCAATTGAAAAGTGTCTCCCAAGAAACACACTTTGAGAGTATTCATTTGACAAAAATACTATAGGATATTACATGGATCAGGTGCATTGAATACTGGAAGGTTAAAATTACAAGGGACCAAATATTTTTAAGCAGTTCTGGCATCCAGTAGAGTTCACATAGGTTTTATAAGATTGAGGAAAGAAGCCATCAAAACCTGGGCCCAGGGGCCCCTGGGTAGCTCAGTGGGTTAAGCCTCTGCCTTCGGCTCAGGCCATGATCTCAGGATCCTGGGATCAAGCTCTGCATCAGGCTCTCTGTTCAGCAGGGAGCCTGCTTCCCCCCCCCCCCCTGCCTCTTTGCCTACTTGTGGTCTCTGCCTGTCAAATAAATAAATAAAATCTTAAAACAAAACAAAACAAAAATCCTGGGCCCAATTTTCCCAAAAGTATGATTCTGATTCTAGTCTCTATGATGTTATCCCTTGAAGACAATGCCTCTAATTGAGTTGAATTAGTTTACTAAAGAGCATACCCCCATTTGTTGTAGGAGATGAACAATATGCAAGAGGCAAAATGCCACATGGAAGCCACCTGGTCTTCAGTGGAATATAGAATCAGTTCCTTTGGGATGAATTTGTTCCACATTTGACTTCCCACTTAAGGGAAAATAAGAGTGCCTTCTAATAGATTTTAAGTAGGAAATGACAACGGAAGCTTATACAAGATTATAAAATGGGAAATTTCATTTAGATAAGCAATCATTTCAAAGTCATCTTCTTAATATTACAGACTCTTCACATAATCATAATTTTATTTTGGTATTATATGGTAATTTCAAATATAGTAAATATAAAGAATTTACCTCTGTAATTATAGCGAGTCTGGTCGTAGTTTAATGGCAACAAATCTTCAATTTAGAAGTATGGTCTACCAATTATTAATACATTTGGAAATGGTGTGTCATCTTCACTCCACTTGTCTCACTAAAACAGTGAGCCAAAAAAAGTAGGTCCAAGCTGTTTACTATGGTCAAAATGGGTTGCTTTTGCACTTGGTAAAGAAGCAGTCATATTTTGGAAGAAGAAACTGAGGCTATTAATATTTTCAACTTATTTTCAGAAAAGGAAAGAAAGGATAATCTAAGCTAAAGCCAAAATCTTACACAAGGTGGCAGGAGAATGATCTTTTCCCAGATAAAGGGTTTTTCATCTTAGCCATGTTAGGAGGAAGAAGAGATGAGACATTGTGGACTTGACTAACGTTTGTACACTGTTCAAAAAGTTTTCAAAATAATGTGTATTATTTTTCTTCTTTTAGTTGAGACAAAAACAAACAAACAAACAAAAAACACTAATGAGCTTACTCTTAAAAGGAGGTAAACAAGAAACTAGCAAAGATTGAGTGTTAGGTATTGTCCCCCTCCTTTTCTTTTTAATTATGTTATGTTAGTTACCATACAATACATCATTAGTTTTTGACGTAGTGTTCCATGATTCATTGTTTGTGTAAAACACCCAATGCCCCATGCAATATGTGCACTCCTTAGTACCCATCACCAGTCTCACCCATCCCCACATCCTTCTCATCTTTAAAACCCTCAGTTTGTTTCTTGGAGTCCATAGTTTTTCATGTTTCATTTCCCCTTCCAATCCCCCCACTTCATTTTTCCTTTCCTTCTCCTAATGTCCTCCATGCTATTCCTTAGGTTCCACAAATAAGTGAAACCATATGATGATTGACTTTCACTGCTTGACTTATTTCACTTAACATAATCTCCTACATTCCCATCCATGTTGATGCAAAAGTTGGGTATTCATCCTTTCTGATGGCTGAGTGATATTCCATTGTATCCATAGATCACATCTTCTTTATCCGTTTGTCTGTTGAAGGGGATCTTGGCTCTTTCAACAGAATGGCTATAGTGGACATTGCTGCTATGAACACTGGGGTGCATATGGCCCTTCTTTCCAGTAAAATAGAGCTAGCCTATGACCCAGCGATTGCACTACTGAGTATTGACCTCAAAGATACAGATGCAGTGAAAAGAATTAGGTATTGTTAAAGCACAAATGCAGGGGATAGAAGTTATGGTACAGAAGAGGGAAGGGCAACCATATGGCAGAGTAGAATAAAGTAGCTCAGGAAGAAATTAGTCATATCCAGATATTGTAAGGCATGTGGGGTTGGCAGGGAGAGCATGAGAAATCATGAGAGAAGAGAGAGAAAATGGACCAGGCAGGAGAGGTTTATAACATTTTAACATCTAAGGTAAGCATATGCAAAGCAGAATAGGGAAAGAAATAAAAGTTCTTATAAGAATCAATACATAAGGAATAACGTGGAGGACACTGGGAGATGGAGAGAAGTGTGCTGGGGGAAATCGGAGGGAGAGACAAACCATGAGAGACTGTGGACTCTGAGAAACAAACTGAGGGTTTTGAAGAGGAGGGTGGCAGGTGGTTGGGTGAGCCCAGTGGTGGGTATTAAGGAGGGAATTTATTACATGAAGCACTGGGTGTGGTGCATAAACAATGAATTTTGGATCCCTGAAAATAAACTAAAAGAAAAAAAAGACTGACTACAGACATGGAACTCAGTGTAACACAGATATGGAACTCACTGTAATACCAGCCACTTCCCACCGACACACACAGACTATGATAATAATAAATAATAATGCAATTAAGAAAATTGCCTGCCAAATAATTTTTCCTCTTTTTTATTTTTATGATTATTATTTTTATTTTATTTTTAAAGTTTTTATTTAAATTCCAGTTAGTTAAAATAAGGTTAATATTAGTTTCAGGTGTACAATATAGTGATCAACACTGCCATACAATGGCTTAAATAAAAAAATGAAAAAAATTTTTTTAAAGATTTTATTTTTAAATAAAACCTCTACACCCAAGGTGGATTTCAAACGTACAACTCCAAGATCAAGATTTATATATTTTACTGACTGTTCCAGCCAGGCACCCCAACAAATAAAAATTTTATAAAATTGTTGAGTTTGTGGGAGTCTCATTTGCTTAGTCAGTTAAGTGTCTGCCTTTGGTTCAGATCAGGATCTCAAGAGTCCTGGGATCGAGCCCCATATTGCTCATGCTCTCTCTCTCTCTCTGGCTTTTGCTCTTAAATAAATAAATAAAATATTTTTTAAAAAATTGTTGAATTTGTTTAACTAGTTTTAAACTAGTAGACAGAGATGAAGATAAAGTATGATGTCATGGCACGGAATAATACAACTTACACTTTTTAAAAAAAAATGTGCAATGCAAGTTACCTCACTTCTTTTATCACCACACTGGGACTTTCCCTACTGAGTTGTTGTAATGTAAGGACCTATTTTATATTTTTATATTTTAGCAAGAGGCTTTCATTGAGGTTAACCCTTAAACTGTCCTTGCTCCCCTTCCCCCAGGGGATTCACTTAAAAACAAGTCCTGGAAATCAGCTCCAGGTAACAAAGCCCATATACAAGGGTGGGTCAGGCCAGGTGGAGACATCAATGAGCAGAGGGGGGGGGCGGTGTTTGCATATTGTCTCCCTAGATACTAATGAGTATGCCCCACTCCTCTGCTCTTTGGGAACCTTTTTGGCACTAATCCTAATCAAGGTGTAATAGGCTGGGTCAAATGTCTATACTAGGGTAAATTGAACCTCAATTGGTCACCTAGCCTCACTGTGGAGTTTCCTGTGTGTGTTAAAATCTCATTGGTCACCTGTGCGTGGCCAGGCCTGACTGCATGGCCTTTGCCCTTAAAAGCTAGACTGTGAAACAGCAAAGGGTTGCCTTCTCTCATAAGAGGTGTGGCCCCAAACGTTCGGTTAGATTCTTGATGCTTCGCATGAAATAAAGCTTTGCTTGACCTTTGCTTTACATCAGTCTCGCTCCTTTAATCATAGACCCATTATTGGGGCATAACAGTATTAATCTTAAAGTTATAAGTCCACAATGCATCCATCATCCATTCTACCCCTTAACATTCCCCTTTGGACAGACCCATGATCTAGAACAAGCCTTATTTTATAGTGCCTTGTAGGTGATTTTGGCTGCTGCCTAAATTGCCTACTTTCCTCTCACCATTACCACGGAAATTGGGTCCACTGAAACAAAGGGGTAGTGTAAGAAATTAACACTTCCATAAATCTCTTTAAATAATAAAGTATAAGATAGTGATACCTTTTTTTCTGCCACATAACCAATTCTTGCAAGAATAAGGTCATATAAAAGAATTTACAACACATGCTAGCATTATCCTACTGGACCCAGATCATTTGTATGTCCTTGAACTTTATCCCATAAGCCCTGAGTCTTAAAGCCTAAATCATAAACTTAAAGCCCTAAACTATAACTCTGTTCCCTGTCCTTCACTCTAAACCCTCACCCTAACACTAAACCCAAAGCCTGATCTAGAACTCTGACTAAAACCTGAACCTGTACCCAAATTCAAATGCTTCACCACACTTTGCTTAGGCACTTGCCATTGATGGATATTTGCAGTTTCTACCTTTTGATTCTTGTGAACATTGTTTGGGTTGGGGGCTAGGGTTAGGGTCTTGGATTAGGGTAGGGTCCAGGCTTGAGACCAAGTTGAGGTCAGAGTGTGGGTCTGCATCAGGGCCATGTTCAGTGACACTGTTTGGGTCAAGGACTGTTGTAATTCCACATTGTTTCCAATTCATTGTTCCTTAGCTATTTGGGGGGAAGTTGGGGGGTATTGGGCTCCATGCAGCTTGAATTTCCGGAATGAAATGGCATCAGCTGGACCCCAGGAGGGAGCAGGACCTTCCACTGAAGGGTGAGCTCCCACAGTCCTGCACTGCCTTGCACCGCCTGCAGAGGGCTCCAGACCCCAGCTCCGCCCTGAGCCCAGGCTGCACAGCCACAGCTGGGACCAGAGCCCCGCCTCTTCAGGACCCACTGTGGAGACTTCTGGAGAATGTGGGGCGCCTCCCACCCTGACAGGACAAGCTGAGGAGGGTGTGGCTCTGCATCCACACTGACCGGACCCGTTGTGGAGGACGCGCCCACACTGGCAGCAGTCCAACCTCCTAAGGACCAGACGCTGGAGGAGCTGAGGAGAAGCCGCCTGAGTGCACTGTCAAGGGGTTCGTGGTCTCAGGACCCCACAGAGAAAGGGAGCCCTATGTAGACACTGGGGCTTCCGTCGTTTTGTGTGAGGAGACGTGGACTCCTGCTGTGCTGTGCGCGGGGCTGTGGGGTCCCCCCTTTCTGGGCTCGGGTGCTCCTAGGTCCTCATCTGTGTTTGTGTGCTCGCGGATTCGGTTCCTGGGGCTCCTCAGATGGTCTGAGGTCAGGGAGCGTCCGCCTGCTTCGGTGCTTGTGCTCTCCCCACCTCAGCCCTGCGGGGTCCTTCCCGTGTCCACACCCACTCCAGGCTTTCGCCGAGTCCGGAAATTCGGGAGCCAGAGTGAGGACTCTGTAGACGGTTTTGGGGAGAGTAGGTATTTTCCCAGTGTGGGTTCTACCCTGAGCACAGTGCCTCCCCATCTCCGTGTGTACCCCTCCCTGTCTGTCGTCATTGTTGCAGGGCTTTCAGATGACAGGTCTGTCACCTTCTTGGTTCAGGGGCCTCCCGGGTATCTTGCTGTCTTGGATGCAGGTGTAAATGAGATCGTTCTCCGCAGTCTCTTTTTGATGGTTCCTTCCGAGCACGTAGGAGTGCCACTAATTTGTGCATATTGATTTTGTTCCTTGCAAGTTTTTGAATTTATTAGTTCAATTGGCCTTAAACTCAATCTGCCAGTTATTTGACCAGCAGCATGGGTTTAATTGGGAAGAGCAGAGAATGGCAGTCTGGGCTGAGCAAGCTAAGGTCCCATCACAGGCAAGTGCGAGAAACAAAGGAGAGGAACATTATTTCATGGAGGAGGAAGAAGTTGGGAAGGGTGCTTGAAGGAAAGTCCCTTGGAGAAAGGCAGGGTGATGGAGAATTCTCACCAGCTGAGCTGCAAAGCTCCTACAAAAAGTCAGGAGATGAACCTCCAGCTTCCCGTGTGAGGCCTGGAATTGGTGAGTCTCTCCTGTGGGGGATTGCAATGTGGGGTCTGTAATGGGCACTGAGCACCAGGCGCTCCCTTCCAGCCTCCCCTTCTGGCATCCCCAGTCCACTTTACTGGGGCTTCCCTTCCTGCTTTTGCACAGTTCTAACCAGCTTGTGGTGGAACGTTGTGGAAAAACTGAAATTCCAAATCCACTGCTTCTACTGCACCTGAGATACAGGGGCCCATGATTTAATTCTCCCACGAGTCTCTTGCTAACATGTGTCCTCTCCATGTTGGGTGACCTGGATTTGGGAGGGCTTGGCCTCCATCCCAAAGTCTGATGTTCTCGCTGCTTCCGTGTCATCGTGCTAACATGGATATTTGGAAGATTCATTTCCTCTGTGGTGATTTCAAAGTGCAGTCAGCTTGTTATAGCAGCACAAATACGTGCTGTCTCCACACTCAGATTCCCCAGCCGTCATTTCTTTACCACGTTTGCCACTTCACACGGGATGCTTCAGTGTGTTTGATCCCACACCAGGACAATGTCCTGCAGAACCACCACATAACCTGAAATGAGGAGATCATTACAGAAACCATCCAAGGGTTAGTGTTAGGAACCAGGGACATGGCAGGGCTGATCTGAAGACCCCATGGAGAGCTGTCTGGGTGGCTGAGTTGACAGTGGAGGTGAGGGTGAGTGTCTGGCTCTGGCTTTGTGTCCAGGAGTCAGCTCTGTGTGGGTGTGTCCTTAGCTAGGCATGCAGATTTCTGCTCCTCTGAATCCTTTCCGGAGTTCCAAATGGCACAGTTTCCTTCTGGGCAGCAGGCTGAGTCCTCTGGGATTGCCCATGTGTCCCCAAATTGTAGGGCACCTACTGCAAGGCCTTTGGGGTCAGAATCTTGAAAAGCAAACCAAAGGTTATGGTTAGGGCCCACCACATGGCAGGCCCGATCTGCCAGCACTCTGTCCATCTTTCTGGGGGAGGGGGCAGTCGAGGGATTTGTTCAGGTTGAGTGTCAAGCTCCAGGTTTGCATCCAGGGGCCTGCTGAATATGGGGCTGTCCAGAGGTAGGAATGCAGATTTCAGTTCCTCTGAATCCTTTCTGGAGTTCCAAATGGCATGGTTCCTTTCAGGGTGGCAGGGTTAGTCCTATGGTGTTCCTCACTGTCCCCAATCTCTGAGGCTTTGGAGCCAGGCCGTCGGGGACAGACAAACACAGGCTGGAGAGCTTTAATGTCAGAAATGTATTTTCGCACAGATCTGGAGGCCAGAAGTTCCAGATCAAGGTGCCAGCAAGGTTGGTCTCCAGTGAGCTTTTTCTTGTTGTTCTATAGATCACTACCTTTTCAACTGTGCCCTCAGATGACCTCTTCTCTGTGGGCCCCCAGAGGGGAGGTAGGGGGAGTGCTTTCATGTGTTTCACCCTTATGAGGACACCAGTCCTAGCAGATTAGGACTCCTGTGACCTCACCAAGCCTTCAGTACCTCCTTCTAGGTAGGCCCTATCTCCAGATGCAGTCACACTGGAGATTAGGAATTCTTCATATGACTTTTGTGGGGACACAATTCAGTCCATAACAATTAGTACAGGAGAAAAGCCATGGAGAGAATTCTAGAGGAGTCACACGTTGATGTTATAAGGTAAGTGGGTATAAAAGAGCACCTCTGAAGTCCAATAGGTCATTAGAGCTAGAGGCTGACAGGAAAGTCCCGTACGTGCCACAGTTTTGAGTTTGATGCAAGCGCAACTCTGAAGGGTAGATATTTGGGAGGCCTTGGCCGACCACTACTTCCAGCCAGGGGTGATTCTGGAGGGAGTATCTCTCGGAGTGCTGCCTAGAATCAAGACTTTGGGGTTGGAAAAGTGCCACTTCCAAAGCTGGAGAAGGATGGTGCTGTAAGTTACTTGAAGAGTACTGTTCTGGGAGATAGGAGATCTGGGGTGTCTTCTTTGTTCTGCTGCTGACCAGATGTGAAAATGCAGATTAACTCCCTAACCATCTCAGTTCTACCACCATGTGCTGCTGTCATGTGTCCCAAGCCCCAGAGTTAGTTTGATCCATAAGCAGAAGCCGGTCTTTTAGTTCCCAATCTCTTAATCGGGCTGATCGTCACAATATATAGCGGACACGTGACAGCCACCGGGGAGAAGTAAGGGTTGTCTTCCCCTCAGGGAGAGTGGAAAAGCTCTAGGAGAGGGCATACCCGTAGACCAAAGGCAGCCAGTGCTGGGGAGTGGAGCCACGGGGAAGAGTGTGCTGATGGCAGCCTTGTGGAGGGAGGGCAGAAAGAGCCACCACCATGACACTTGAGTTACAGATCGAGCTTGGGGATAGAGAAGGGATCAGGGCACGGTAGAGTAGCAGCTGGCAAAGTGATTCTGTTGAGCTTAAGCTCACAGTGCCTTAGCGAATTAGAATGGGAAATGCCTTGCTATTGTCTGTGACTCTGTGATTGTGTGAGTATGAGTGACAGAGTGGGGACAAAGAGAGAGGGAGAGAGAATACATTAAATTTTAAAGAAGGACAATAAGGGACGCCTGGGTAGCTTACTCAGTTAAGCATCTACCTTTGGTTCAGGTCATGATCCCAGGGTCCTGGGATTGGATCCCATACCAGGCTCTAGTGGGGGGCCTGCCTTCCCTCTGCCTGCAGCTCCCCTTGCTTGTGATCTCTCTCTTCCTCTGTAACAAATAATAGTAAAAAATAAACAAGGGCGATACGTTATGTTTACTTTTGTTTCTGATGCCAGACATGGGTTCAGAGGATTGAAGAGGGAGATCCAAGGAGCTAGCCTCTCAAGAGGAGTGAATACCTAGTCACTGGTAAGACCCCTGGTCCTGCAATACAATATGGCTCCTGTGATCTGGGTCCTGTTAAATGCCCCTCGCCATCCTTCACCCGATAGTTTGATTCTTCATTGCGTTCAGTGTGGGGAACTGGGAGAAGCTATGACACTTGGCCCTTTGTGGAGGAATGTTAGTAGTATAAATAGCAATAGTTATCAGTTCTGGAGCACTTCCATGACTCTGCTGCAGGCACTCTGCTGTGACCTGGGTTTATAGCAGTGAGATAAACATAGAAATAGATGTGGGCTCTGTTCCCAAGAATCTGAAACCCACTATTCTCCTTGTCCCCTTCCCATTCTGTCTTCTTCAGCCCTTGTGCAATCCCACCAAGCAGGAAGCTTGCTTCTCCCCTTCCCTCTCCTGCTCCCCCTGCTTGTGCTCTCATTCCCTCTCTCTGACATGTAAATAAATCAAATGTTTTAAAAAATTATAAAAAAGGCAAAACAAATAACCATTTTTGGAGAGTGATTTTCTGAATGCAGTTATGGGCAGTGCTGGGTACTGAAGAAGACGCTCTGCTGACCAGAGGAGTGGGGAAATTACAGAACAAATTCCACAGGTCATTGAATATATCACATTCATCACCCCACCCATAGCACTCATTAATCTCTAGCCCAGCCAATATGTTGGTTATAAAAATGAGCTTTCTCCAAACTGACAGGAAGTTCTCGTTTTAGCAATGTAAATCATTCTGATCTTTATCACTAATGTGATCTAATCCTGTCTAGTAAAGAAACTTGAGAGTTCTATATCTCTGTAAGCATTTAAGAAAAACAATGGACTCTACTCTAATTACTTTTTAACTAACTTGACTTGCCAAAGGAAGGAGAAAGTAAATATCAGAAATCTTACCACTAAGCACAAGTTGCAAGTTATACCTGCCAAAATGTGGTTCAAAATATAAGTAACCAGTCTCCTTAGAAGCCTTTTACCTTCTTATATCTGTTATGTTGGGTAAATGAGTAGTTACTAGAATACAGCTGGCTCAGTGATCACAATTCTGCTTACCCTCAGAAATATAAATAGATTACATGTTTAGCCCGGTAACTGGACACTGATATAGAATTATTCACTGGCTGATTCCTAGATCAGAAACCACAAAAAATTTTTCTTTTTTATGGAAGTATGGCTGTTACAATAGTCTCACCTGTACCTCATAGTGATTGACTTAACTACTCTATACGTTACAACTCTAGATGTAACATTTTAATAAAACAACAATATCTTTGATGGTATCATGGAAATGTAAGTGCCTTGTGCACTTTTCTTAATGTGTATAATTACCTAAACATCATAGTAAGTAAATCAAGGCCATTGTCAAGCTTCCGTCAAGGAGAGTCCTTAACTAGAGGGATTTCCCATTGCTCTCAGGATGATAACCTCTGAGTTACAGGTTCCGTTAGTTGGCCACACACATTTGGAGCCTTGTGGACTTTCTGACAGCTGAGCAGCATATCTGTTTCAAGCATTGTGATCCCTGTTCTTACTGCAAGAGTGACAGTTGTCACTTTTCCTTTGACCCCTGTCTTTAGGAAAGTGTCTGACTCAGAAAGTCGAGTCAGTACCCCCCAAAAATATTTTCAGGAGAACCACCTCAAAGATGATCACCTGAGATACTGTCAAGAAAAAAAAAAACTGAAATTCTAAGCAACATCCATAAAAAGTATTTTCATGTTGATAAGGAAAGATTTTCCCCTAAATACCAGAGAGGCTCCATGAAAGTGAGATTTTTACCTATTTTGTTCACCGTGTCACCAGTCCCTAGAAGAGCGCCTAAGACATCACTCAAGATTAGGTTGCTTTGAATGAATCAAATGAATGAATGAACTGTAGCCTTTGATAGTGAGGTAGTTTATGGTCCTTAGGCAAGAGATGTGATTTGTGTTGGGATTTCAAGAATGGGAGGTGCCGAAGAGAAAATTGAGAAGCTAAATGTGAAAATATGCAATTTACTGACTGGAGTAGTTCTGAATATATTTCAAACATAATTAAACTATGGCTGTGGGTCTATATGCGTTTTCATAAGTTTCCCTTGAAAATGTGAGGCATACAGATGTCATCTCCAATGAATTCTCCTTGTCCGTATACAGAATCACCAAAAAAAAAAAAAAAAAAAGGCATTCTGACAGTCTTCAGACCATCCACTCCAGGATTGTGACTCTTTCTTCTCCATGTTCTTTCTGACATCATGGACTTTCAGGTTGACCTTTCTCATCTTGGGTCCCACTCTCATTAGCTGTAGAAGTCATACGATGTTTGTGATGTGAGGGTGGCAATACTCTCTGACTTTTGGTTACAATATGTCTTTGAAAGCCAGTGTTTATTCTGCTTTTACAGCATTTCTCCATTTGAATTGGCCACCTTTTAAGTGGTCATTAGCCACATGTGGCTACTAGCCATGGGACTTGGACAGCAGAGGTGTGGAAAGTCCGCACATTCTTCCACTCAAAGGATATTGTGAGTTATGCTACATCTTTTTTTTTGAAGTGCCTTTTTTAGATATTTAAATTCAATTAGCCATTAGATAGTACATCATTGGTTTCAGAGAATTCAGTAACTCATCAGTTGTGGATAACCCTTGGTGCTCATCACATCACGTGTCCTCCTTAATGCCTATCACCCAGTTTCTCCATGTCTCCCACTCCCCTCCCCCCCAGCAACTCTCAGTTTGTTTCCTATAGTTAAAGGTGCCTCATGGCTTGTCTCCCTTTCTGATGACTCCCATTCAGATTTCCCTCCCTTCCCTCTGATCCTCTGTACTACATCTTAATCTCAACAGTCAAGCAGTGGTAGTAATTCAGTCATGGAGTCATGCATATTCTAAATCTAATGAGGTGGATTCCCATACTGCCTTTGTCTCTTCCAGAGCGCTTACATTTGTTATATTATTGCTGCTGTGTTCATGTTTCTCGTTCACTGAATGTCTGATAAAAGAATTAGTAAAATGTGTGACTGCAGAAAATACAATGGTCATGGATGATGAAGATTTTCTCCTTGACCAGACTCGAGTCAAGTTCCTCTGAGTCCTCTTTCTGTCTAGCCTTCACCTTAGGCTCCGCCCACTTAGCCCAGTTTTAGCAAGAAATCTGCTTGGTCATTTTTCAGCAATCTTCTATCCTACTCTTGATATCTGATCAAATTCCTTATCTCTCACCCCTGGTATCTTACCACTTTTTTTTTTTAAGATTTATTTATTTTGACAGAGAGAGAGCCTGAGCAGGGGGAATAGCAGAGGGAGAGAGAGAACCAGACTCCCCACTGAGCAGCAAGCCCAATGCCAGGCTTGATCCTGGGATCAGATCATGACCAAGCCAAAGCCAGAGATTTAACCAACTAAGCCACCCAGGTGCTTCAGTATCTATAACCCTTAATATCTGATCCAATCCCTTATTCCCAGGGCACCTGGTTGGTGCAGCTGGTTGAACGTTTGACTCTTGGTTTCTACTCTGGTCATGATCTCACGGTCCTGAGATTAAGCCTCACCTCAGGCTCTATGCTCAGTGAAGAGTCTGATTAAAATTCTCTTTCCCTCTCCCTCTACCCCTACCCCTGCTCCCTCTCTCTAAAATGTATTAATAAGTCTTTTAAAAAATTCCTTATCCCCTGATCTCAATAGTTTATGACCCTAGCCTTCCTTCAACAATATTACTGTCCAGATGGTTTAGCCAGAATCCCTTCATCCTTACCCTTGATGTTCCATCTTAATTTTACATTCAGTGATCCCCACCATGCTCTTTAGCTGTAAATCTCCATTTGTCTGAGCTGAGCCAGATTTCTCTCCCATACTATACAATAAAATCTCATCATAGTAGCATCCCTTGATTAAAATCTTCCTTACTCTCTTTAATGGGTGTCACAATATTTTTTTTTTCTTTAACAGTCAGGAGGGTGCTAATGGAGTACCATGACAAAAGGCCTAACTTCCTATAATGGACATTTCTTTGGTTTACCTGACAAATACTCTTTCTCTCTTCTAAGGAAAATTTCTGGTTCTCAGTATAACTGCCAACTGGCCCAGGGGTGGACAAGTGAGGCAGATGAGACCAAAATGAAAATTCTGTTGAGACACTGGACCTTGAGGATTCAAGCCAAGGACATAAAAGTGTTGGTACTCCATTATTCTGATGGTCCGTTAACTCTTGCTTTTTTGGTTCCTGTGTCTATCACTGCCCCTGCCTTTTTGAAGATAATGACCATTCATCTGAGTACACGGTTCACAGAATCCCTTTGCAGTGGCCCATGCGGGCCAAGGTAGTAGAACATAATAGATCTCTGTAAGTTTTTAAAAAATGTCTTTGTCCCTGTTGCCCATGGCCATTAAAGACCAAAGGTCGGGGGTAGGGGGATATTGGAAAAGGTGAAGTTATAGTTACTCACTGATTTTTTGATTGGTAGAGAGAAAGCAACACCTACATACAGGGCCAGTGGGTGAGTGGAGGAAACATCTTTGGCTCTAGGAGGAATGGGGGAAGGAGGAATATTAATAATCTTTGTCTTTGGAACTGCCCCTGAAGACTTCCCCACACAGGAAAATGACCTAGCGTGACTCTCCTAAACTTCGGCAAGCCCCTTAAATTTAACTGACTTCTAGATCTGATACTCCCTGCTGGATAACTCTGATCATTATTGGATTGTTACTTATTTTATTTTAAAATTATTTTTAAAGAAAATTTTAATCTAAATACAATTAATTAACATATAATACTAGTTTCAGACATACAGGTTAGTGATTCATCAGTCTTTTGTAACACCCAGTGCTCACTGTATCACATGCCTTCCTTAATGTCCATTACCCAGTTACCCCATCCACCCATCCCTCTCCCCTCCAAGAACCCTCAGTTTGTTTACTGTGATTAAGAGTCTCTTCTGAGGGGTACCTGGCTGGCTCAGTGGGTTAAAGCCTCTGCCTTCAACTCAGGTTATGATCTCAGGGTCCTGGGATCGAGCCCCACATCAGGCTCTCTGCTCCCTGGGGAGTCTGCATCCTCCTCTCTCGCTCTTCCTGCCTCTCTGCCTACTTGTGATCTCTGTTTGTCAAATAAGTAAATAAAAATCTTTTTTTTTAAAGTCTCTTCTGGTTTGTCTCCCTCTTTGACTTCATCTTGTTTTATTTTTTTCCTTTACTCCCCTATGATTCTGGTTTGTTTCTTGAACTCCACATATGAGTGAGATCATATGATAATTGTCTTTCTCTGACTGACTTATTTCGCTTGGCATAATACCCTCTACTTTCACCCCTGTCATTGCAAATAATTGCCATTTATTTTAACTCGACAGAGAAGGCCACTAGAAACAGCAGGTGATGGCCCCAGCTCCTGTTCCTCCATGCAGAACATCTGTCAACACCTGTGGACATCTTTTCCTCCCCCCATTCCTATGAATGTTGCTCAGTTGTTACATGGCATGGACAAATGCTGTTGGCTGGTGGCATGGACACACTGGACAAGCTTGGCCTTCGGTAAAACAAAGACTGGCTTCAATTACTCCAACTGAAACAGGAATGCTTGGATGAACAAGCCTGCCAGGAAGTCCCACTGGAGGTACTCAACCTGTGCCCCTTCCCTCCTTGGACCAAGAACCTGAACTTGAGAGATGAATGGCTTATCCAAGGTTATGGCAAGGTTACACAGACCTGAAACTAGACACAGGTGTACATGCCTATTGATCAAGGCTGGCTGAGAAATCGAACTGCCTCAAATCTTGATTCTTTTTGCCACTTCTTATTCTCTGACCCTGTTTTTCATAGATTAGGATGTAGGAATAATAAAAATATCAGCTAATGGGGTATCCTGACTTTTTGATCTTTTAGTTCTTGTCAGACATTTACCATAATGCTTAGCACATGGATATGTGTGTGCACACACGTGCACATGCATGACACTCAAAAAATTGTTCCCTGATATTAACTTTATCAGTGCACTTTGCATCCACCACCAATTGGCTGTTTTGTCACAAACTGATTAAAGCAGAACTGTCAAGTGAGGAACTTCAAAGCCAAAGCATTAAGTGCTTTGAAAAACCAGCACCTGGGAGGATTTGTCTCAGCATCTGTGATTAGAAGGCAGCAAAAAGAGACTTTGGGGACACAGTTCACCCCTTCATGAAGCAGCCATTCAGAACTTTCTCCGAAGGGCTAATGCCTAATCTTCCAAAGACCAGCAAGAACAAGCTTATGGTCTGTTAAAATCAGATTTTTAAAAGATTTTTATTTATTTATTTGAGAGGGAGAGAGAGAGAGTGAGAGTGAGAGCATGAGAGGGGAGAAGGTCAGAGGGAGAAGCGGACTCCCCATGAAGCTGGGAGCCTGATGCAGTCCTTGATCCTGGGACTCCAGAATCAAAATCAGTTTGATTGACTCAATACAGTCAGGGAGGACAGTCCTCAGGAGTCACAGAATGCTGGTTGCCATGAGGGAGGAGTCTTTTACAAAGTCTGGGCTCTCACAGAAGGAGTCTGAAGCACGTGTATGGAAAGCAGAGGTCAGTTCTGGATTAGAAGCTCTTTCTGAGGGGAAATGAGTAGAAGCAGGGATTAACCAGGACTTGGGCTCTGCTTTATTCAGTTCAAGTTGCTGCAACAAATGATGACAGACTGGGTGGCTGAAACAGCAAAACATGTACTATTCCTTGCAGTTCTAGAGACTGAGAAGTCCAAAAGCAAGATCCTGGGAGATCTGATATCTAGCAAGAGACTGCTTCATTATCTACAAATGCCCATATTTCTGTTGTAGACTTGCATGGATGACAGCTGGCAGAACAATCTCTCAGGTCGTTTCTCAGAAGTGCTTTTATCTCATTCACAAGTGTTCCAATCTCATGACCTCACCACCTCTCAAAGCCCATACCTCCTGATGGCACTCCTTGAGGGTCAGGGCTTCAACATCTGAATTGGGACAAGACACAAACATTCAGTCCATTAGCAAGTGTTGTCATGAGGACAGCATAGCTTATCAACTGGGTATCCCCAGGAATCCATGGGACTAGCAAAGCAGAATCTGGGGGTGTCACTGGTAGGAAAGCAGGAGGTCCCCAAGAGACAGTCCTCATAGCATTTTACAGAGACAGCAGGACCCTTGAGAAACAATAGTTTCCGTGACGCATACACCAGCCTTTATCTATGCCTGTCCTCCCTGCTGGATTCACAGCAAGCCTACTTCTTTCTTTTCCAGTACAAATGGATTTCCACTCTCTGAATCCTGATGAATTTTTGCTCTTTTGCAGTTAGTAGGTTGTCCCTCAGGATTCTGCATGTCTGGATTTGCAATCGTGGAAACTGCCAAAGGTCTAGGGACCTGCATGGCAGAACCCGGCCTCTACCACTATTGCCCAAGGTAGGGACTCTGGTCCCTTGAGTGTCCTGTGCTGCTGTCAAAGGTCTGTGTGCATTGGCTTATTGTTTTTTTTTTTTTTAATGTAATTGCTTATACGTGTGTTTCATCATGCTCAAGTGGCCTTTCTGTGAAAAAGTGGCCAAGCTACACCTAGAAGTCACTGAAGAAAGTTCTAAGAACTCCTGGTTAGTATGAGGCTAGAGAGAGAGAGAAAGAGAGAAAAGAAATCTGCCTCTCTGCATTTTGCAAGTCCCTGGGCAAAATCTGTTGGCTGTGCACTCCTCACACGAAGATTCCAGGCAGGGAGACCCTCCTGAGCCTCATCTCCCTGAGTTCCTCTTCCAGAAGCAATCCCTAGTTTGAGACCAGGGTTAGCGAAAATAGAGCAGCAAAGCAGGGTCCAGAAGGAAGGACTGCCACAGACCATGGAGCACCAGGGGGACAGGCTGGTACCTCCTCACGGTTGGGGTACAAATGGGCTCAGCTCAGCAGGTATAGGGGTGCCCTTGGCCCCTCTGGTGGGCTTTGCAGTGCCCCAATCTCAGGAAGAAAAAAGGCTGGCTCAGGTGACATATTTTTGACTGGGAAGGAGCTGACAGCAATGGAAATAAACAAGTAGGGAATGATGTTGTAAAGTTGGAGGGTTTGTCCTTTATATCTCAGCTTTCTCTCCTATCTTCCCTTGCTCTGTAGTGTGTTATCAAAGAAGTTTTTGGCATGATATTCCTGTTCACTGATTAACTCTTGAGCTGTGTCTTTTCTGCTGTTCAGCTCATCTGGTGAATTCTTTTACTGTAAAAAGTATCTTGCCCTTGCAAGGGCAATGGCAAGACCTGAGAAATCCCAGAGATTTCAGCTTGCCACCCAGAAGGAAACCAGGCTATTTGGAATGCTGGAAAGGATTCAGAGTAGGGGAAATCGTCTTGGACATCTGAGACCACCCCCACATTCAGCGGTCCACTGCACACAAACCCAGACCTTGATACTGATCCTGAACCATGCTCTCAACTCAGACCCCTGTGATCCTCGCCACAGTGCTTTCAGATCAGTGCAGCCATGCCCATAGGCACAAACTCTTAAGCCTAGATTCTGTCCTGAGAGGTGTGTCCCCGACGGCCTGGCTCCAAATCCTCAGAGATTGGGGACAGTGAGGAACACCATAGGACTCACCCTGCCACCCTGAAAGGAACCATGCCATTTGGAACTCCAGAAAGGATTCAGAGGAACTGAAATCTGCAGTCCTACCTCTGGACACCCCCATATTCAGCAGGCCCCTGGATGCAAACCTGGAGCTTGACACTCACCCTGAACAAATCCCTCGACTGCTTCCTCCCCCAGAAAGATGGACAGAGTGCTGGCAGATCGGGCCTGCCATGTGGTGGGCCCTAACCATAACCTTTGGTTTGGTTCGGTTCTCAGGATTGTGACCCCAAAGGCCTTGCAGTAGGTGCCCTACAATTTGGGGACACATGGGCAATCCCAGAGGACTCAGCCTGCTGCCCAGAAGGAAACTGTGCCATTTGGAACTCCGGAAAGGATTCAGAGGAGCAGAAATCTGCATGCCTAGCTGAGGACACACCCACACAGAGCTGACTCCTGGACACAAAGCCAGAGCCAGACACTCACCCTCACCTCCACTGTCAACTCAGCCACCCTGACAGCTCTCCATGGGGTCTTCAGGTCAGTCCTGCCATGTCCCTGGTTCCTAACACTAACCCTTGGATGGTTTCTGTAATGATCTCCTCATTTCAGGTTATGTGGTGGTTCTGCAGGACATTGTCCTGGTGTGGGATCAAACACACTGAAGCATCCTGTGTGAAGTGGCAAACGTGGTAAAGAAATGACGGCTGGGGAATCTGAGTGTGGAGACAGCACGTATTTGTGCTGCTATAACAAGCTGACTGCACTTTGAAATCACCACAGAGGAAATGAATCTTCCAAACAACCATGTTAGCACGACGACACGGAAGCAGAGAGAACATCAGACTTTGGGATGGAGGCCAAGCCCTCCCAGATCCAGGTCACCCAACATGGAGAGGACACATGTTAGCAAGAGACTCGTGGGAGAATTAAATCATGGGCCCCTGTATCACAGGTGCAGTAGAAGCAGTGGATTTGGAATTTCAGTTTTTCCACAACGTTCCACCACAAGCTGGTTAGAACTGTGCAAAAGCAGGAAGGGAAGCCCCAGTAAAGTGGACTGGGGATGCCAGAAGGGGAGGCTGGAAGGGAGCGCCTGGTGCTCAGTGCCCATTACAGACCCCACATTGCAATCCCCCACAGGAGAGACTCACCAATTCCAGGCCTCACACGGGAAGCTGGAGGTTCATCTCCTGACTTTTTGTAGGAGCTTTGCAGCTCAGCTGGTGAGAATTCTCCATCACCCTGCCTTTCTCCAAGGGACTTTCCTTCAAGCACCCTTCCCAACTTCTTCCTCCTCCATGAAATAATGTTCCTCTCCTTTGTTTCTCGCACTTGCCTGTGATGGGACCTTAGCTTGCTCAGCCCAGACTGCCATTCTCTGCTCTTCCCAATTAAATCCATGCTGCTGGTCAAATAACTGGCAGATTGAGTTTAAGGCCAATCGAACAAATAAATTCAAGATCTTGCAAGGAACAAAATCAATATGCACAAATTAGTGGCACTCCTAGGTGCTCGGAAGGAACCATCAAAAAGAGACTGCGGAGAACGATCTCATTTACACCTGCATCCAAGACAGCAAGATACCCGGGAGGCCCCTGAACCAAGAAGGTGACAGACCTGTCATCTGACAGCCCTGCAACAATGACGACAGACAGGGAGGGGTACACACGGAGATGGGGAGGCACTGTGCTCAGGGTAGAACCCACACTGGGAAAATACCTACTCTCCCCAAAACCGTCTACAGAGTCCTCACTCTGGCTCCCGAATTTCTGGACTTGGCGCAAGCCTGGAGTGGGTGTGGACACGGGAAGGACCCCGCAGGGCTGAGGTGGGGAGAGCACAAGCACCGAAGAAGGCTGATGCTCCCTGACTGCAGACCATCTGAGGAGCCCCAGGAACCGAATCCGCGAGCACACAAACACAGACGAGGACCCAGGAGCACCCGAGCCCAGAAAGGGGGGACCCCACAGCCCCGTGCACAGCACAGCAGGAGGCCACGTCTCCTCACACAAAACGACGGAAGCCCCAGTGTCTACACAGGGCGCCCTTCCTCTGTGGGGTCCTGAGACCACGAACCCCTTGACAGTGCACTCAGGCGGCTTCTCCTCAGCTCCTCCAGCATCTGGTCCTTAGGAGGTTGGACTGCTGCCAGTGTGGGCGCGTCCTCCACAACGGGTCCGGTCAGTGTGGATGCAGAGCCACACCCTCCTCAGCTTGTCCTGTCAGGGTGGGAGGCGCCCCACATTCTCCAGAAGTCTCCACAGTGGGTCCTGAAGAGGCGGGGCTCTGGTCCCAGCTGTGGCTGTGCAGCCTTGGCTCAGGGCGGAGCTGGGGTCTGGAGCCCTCTGCAGGCGGTGCAAGGCAGTGCAGGACTGTGGGAGCTCACCCTTCAGTGGAAGGTCCTGCTCCCTCCTGGGGTCCAGCTGATGCCATTTCATTCCGGAAATTCAAGCTGCATGGAGCCCAATACCCCCCAACTTCCCCCCAAATAGCTAAGGAACAATGAATTGGAAACAATGTGGAATTACAACAGTCCTTGACCCAAACAGTGTCACTGAACATGGCCCTGATGCAGACCCACACTCTGACCTCAACTTGGTCTCAAGCCTGGACCCTACCCTAATCCAAGACCCTAACCCTAGCCCCCAACCCAAACAATGTTCACAAGAATCAAAAGGTAGAAACTGCAAATATCCATCAATGGCAAGTGCCTAAGCAAAGTGTGGTGAAGCATTTGAATTTGGGTACAGGTTCAGGTTTTAGTCAGAGTTCTAGATCAGGCTTTGGGTTTAGTGTTAGGGTGAGGGTTTAGAGTGAAGGACAAGGGAACAGAGTTATAGTTTAGGGCTTTAAGTTTATGATTTAGGCTTTAAGACTCAGGGCTTATTGGATAAAGTTCAAGGTCAAATTTGGGGTTTGACTTCATGCTGAGATTTGGGTTCAGGTTTCATGACTTGGAGGTCTGGTTTAGGGTTTGGGTTCGTGGTTCAGGGCTTGGATCCAGGGCTCAGGTACAGGCTTTGGGTTCCATTCCAGGTTTGGGATTCAGGGTTCTAGTTTGGGCTTTAAGGTCAGCTTAGGTTTCAGCGTTGGTAGGGTTTAAGGTTAGGTTTAGGGATGACACATTTTCTTCAGTTGTCATCATGGACAAAATAATTCTATCTGAAGTTTCTAAGTCAGAAATGTATTTCATCTGGGGGCGCCTGGGTGGCTCCGTGTGTTAAGCCTCTGCCTTGGGCTCAGGTCATGATCTCAGGGTCCTGGGATCAAGCCCTTCATCAGACTCTCAGCTTGACCAGGAGCCTGCTTCCCCATCTTTCTCTCTGCCTGCCTCTCTGCCTACTTGTGATCTCTGTCTGTCAAATAAATAGAATTAGTAAAAGCTATTATATGATCTTTTACAAACCATTTCCTATCTTTGCATTCTCATGTGCCAAGACAGACAGGGATTATTTAAAACCCTGAAGAGAGTGCTCTTGCTTTTAAATTGCCTGTAACCTTCGTGTAATAGATTTATGATTGATGATAGATTTAGTTAAAATATAACTATTTAAAATATTTACTCTCAGTAAACGATTTCAACCTATGCTCATTTAAGTAACTTGGTGCATAATCCCTTTTCTATTAAACCATAGTGCAAGGACCAATGCAGCCTTTCCAGGAGAACCCCAAGCTATTTTTCTTGAATGGCTGTATGCTTATATATGGCGTCCTGTTTTCACTCCCTTTGTGGAGCACCTACCCTGGAGGTCATGTAATAACCAATGACCAAAAAAAACAAACCAAAAACCCAAACATCCAGGTCGAAGTGCCATCCCTGCCTGGAGTGGAGGAGACTGCTCAGACAGATCCCAGGCAGGCATCTCAGCCCAGGCCTGTGCTGGGGAAGCTGTTTCCTGGCTTTGGGCGCAATCTGGAAGCCAGCAAACTGACCCAAGAGTGCAGCCAGGGTTTAAGACTGATGATCTATTCGCAGCCAGGCTGCACGTGGACACCCGCTCAGGGAGCCCGGCTAGGAGGCTGCCCAGAGCTGGCGCTGGCAATGCATTAGCATGCCAGGACTTAGCCCCGCACCCCAGCCATGGCTCAGGTTTCAGATGTGAGGGGGCGGGGCCAGCGCAGAGAAGGGTCTTTGCTAATTTCCAAAGCTGGAAGTGAGCTCTCAGAGGACTCAGGAGGGAAGGGGGGGGCGGGTCGGGGGCGGCCTTGAGCAGGGGTTTTGCTAATTGCCCAGGCGGGAAGGAGGGGCGCACAGCGCCAGGGTGCTGTGCTGCAGCCCATTCGGGACTGCAGGACACACCATACTCGCTGCCCCTGTGCTCCCACGCTGCAGCCTAGCCTCTGACGCCGCGGTGTCCCGTTCCCGTTCAGGCCTTCAGGCCCCCTGCTGCCCCTCCCCGCCCCATGGCTTCTCTGGAGGACCCTCTGCTCACAGGTAAAGTGACACCGCGACGCGCCCTCACCTGAAGCAGAAAACGCAGGACAGGAGCGGGGTGTGGGGTGGTCTGGGCCCAGCCTCCCGCCAACGCCAGGGCACCAGGACCACCCCGGACACCGCGCCACACCCTGTCCGCAGGGGGTCGGGCCAGGACAGCGCCACAGGAGGTACCCCCTCCTCCCCCCCGCCAGCTGGCAGGCTAGCCCCCATAGTTCCGCACTCCCACGCGCCTGTCAGAGCCTCCTGCCATTCCCAGGGCACCCAGAACCCAGAGAGTGAGGCCTTGGGTGCTTTCTAGTGACAGATTCAAGGCAATTTTTCGACTTTGGGACTCAGAGTTAACATAGTTTTCATTTGTGATTATTATTTTTGTGTGGGGGCCGTAGCTTTTCTTTTGACCTATGGTTGTTTTCACTCCCGGTTCTGAAGAAGCCCCTAAATCCTAACCCTGTTGAGGACTCAGAAAGCTCTCAGAGCAGCAGTGCTGGGGGACAGTGTGGACACATGGTTTGGTTTCTCCTCTGGCCTGCTTCTGTGGCAGCCCCGCTCTGTCCTCCTCAGACTTCAGAGCAATATCTGAACAAGTGGAGAAGCGACCAGGGGGTCAGGAAGGTGGCCACCGAAGAGTGACTTCTCTGGAGGTTGGCTGAGCAAACAAGTGAGCATGTTAGTCCAGCTCTGCCTGCATTCAGTATGGAGCTGAACAGGGGCCAGGGAAGGGGAGGAGGAGCAGAGAGCAGGGACAAAGGGACCAAAGAGGAGATTCAGATGAAGGGAAGTAATGGGGAGGAAAGAGAAGAAACTCTAGAAGACAGGCATGTAGAAAGGAAAAGGGATGAAGTGGGCATTGGGAAAGGGCACCACCAGGGAAGGAGAGAGGGGAAGAAAGAGGGAGGAAGAGAGGAAAGGGGAAAGGGAGAAGGGAGGAGTCAGCATGCCAGGGCTCCCCCTGCATCTGAAGAAGAGGTGGCTGGTCCAGCTTGTCAAACAGGGTGCTCACTCTTTGGCCCCAGTTTCTGCTCCCAGTGCTACTGGGCTTTTCAAGGAAGGCAGGCTGTCCCTTGGGACCTACTGGAGCCCACAGGAGGGTGGGAGAGGTAAGATGCCACCAGGTCCTGTCCTGAGCTGCTCCCAGCCACCAGCCTCACCACATGGTGCAAGAGGGACCCCAGAACAAAGGAGGGACACAGGCCAGCATGTCTGCTGGTGGCCCTGGGCACTTAGCTCATCGCAGTGAACCACACGGCCTCCTCAACCCACGCTTTCAAAGCCTCCTTCTTCGTTTCTGGCTTTCATGTCTGTAGGAACATGAGCCAGATCTAACTCATCTCCGACAGACAATTCTGACTCACCCCGTGTCAGATTTTTAAGAGTGGCTGTGATAGAGTAAGATAGCAATGCTCCAACAAACGGACTGTTTCCTCCCACTTGACCTCAACAGTCTTATACATTTTCTTAGCGAAAACATCTTGTCTCCTTCCATTAAGCTCATAACGTGGTCTAGGAGTATACATGCGCCTTCGGTAGATGCGAAGCGATACAGAGGTCCTTTTTTTTTTTTTAATTTTACAAGGCAAAGTCAGTGAACACATCCAACTTGACCAATACGTCTCTAAAATGTCAATCCAGGCAAAGCTTTTTCTGCCTACAGTTTCGAGCCTACGTGGTGACATTTTTAAAATGCTTTCAGTCCCTCAGTGAGGCTCTTAGAAGCTAGCCAGGGCTTACTACGTGCCAGGCACTGTGTCAGGTGTTGGAGCTAAAGGGAAGGAGAGCTTGGAGGCTGGCTGGGGAGGGACATCCATGACACAAGCACAGCTAGAAACGGAGGCCAGTGCTAGAAAAGAGAGAGCAGGCTGCATGGAGAGTGTGTACCATGGGGCTTGTGAGCTCACGAATAAGTGGGAGTAACTGGAGTGGGGAGATGGGGGAGAGAAGAGGGTCTTCCCATCAATGGGAATCACCTGTGCTTGGAGGCAGGTGCCATGAGAGGTCTCCACAGGAAGAAGGAGGCAGTGTGGTTGAAGGGCAGAGAGATGGGGCAGAACAGGCATCAGTCAGTTGGAGGGGTATGAATAGACTGATGGGAGGATTATGGGTGCCTTTGGAGGACTGAGAATTTGTTAGAAGATCAGTGCAGATTTCTATGGAGACAAATGCCAGGAACTGATAGGTCTTTGAAAGGTCACTCTGGCTGCCTTTTGGCAAAGGGGTTGGTAAAAGGCACTTGCAGGTGTGAACACACCAGGTGGGAGGTGAGTGCAGGAAATCGGGTGAGGGAGCATGGGAACTTGGTCCCGGGGTATATAAGGGAGAATAGCCTTTAAGGAGTTCCACAAATTGGCACCAGCTGTGGCTTCATTACAGAGCTGGAAGGGGGAGGTGGGTGTGTCCTGGAGGTTACAGAAATTACATGAGAAAGGGAAGTCTTTTTAGATCTCTTTTTCAACTAGAGGAACTCTCACCTTATTGATAGAATTCCAGAGTGGGAACCAATGATATGAGGACATCTTTGAAATGTCTGAATATATTCTTCGACATCTTTGAAAGTGACGAGGAGACCTTGGCCTTAGGAGGCCTTGGCCCTCTTTGTAGCCAGAAAGATTTCACGTACAGATTTGAGTTCTCCATTTTAAAGTCAAGGAGTCAGTCCTTCCAAAGGACACCTCCTATCATTTTACCCTCTCATCATACCTCACGTGCTGGCATCTCCAAGACCCTCTGTTCCAGGTTGAGAGTATCCACTTTGGCCAGGCTGGTCTTGCCAAGAACACCACCACAGGAAATCTAGAGCCTATAATGCTATTAATAACATCATCTAGGACTGTGTTTGCTGCCCTCATAGCCTCTTCCCACCATGACTCACTGAAGCTTTTAACACATTGTATCCATTAAGCTATAGTTCCCAAAGGTCATCTTCTCTAGTGCCATTAATTTTTAGGGGACCAGGCAAACCTTAAACTTGTCCCCCCTAATTGGACCCCTGTTCCCCCACAATCTATTTGAAAGCCTTTCACCATGATTCTTGAATGAGATCTGAGACCACTGCTGGTACCTAACACTTCTTGGCACCTTGTCTGTTAGGTTCTTGGAAGAGGAGATGGCTATGGAGGTGAGTGGGAATGGGAGTGGGAGGATTTCTCCCTTCACTTTGCTTTTTGTGTTTTCAAATAATGGGTTTTGAGGGGGCGGGAAAGTTTAACCAGACCATTTATTTTCCATCTCCCATCGATAAAAAGTTTACCACTCCCCACTGGAAGAATTTATATCTTTCCTTTGAATCTACAGGAAAATCTCCCAAACCCAGACCACCACCATGTGGATTCAGCCATCTTCTGATTCACCTCCAGATTGTCTCCTCCTAACTGCTCAAGCCACAGGTTAAGGGCGAAATGTTCAATGCCCAAGCAGTTAAGTGGGGAACACGTTTATCTAAGCAATTGCATGCAGCTCTCTATCTGCATACAGGGGGTCTCTCCCAAGCCTTTCCAACCTCAGCAAAAGAAGACAAAGCCCCAGCAGTCTGGGGTATATATCATTCATTCATTCCTGTGTTCAACACTCATGGCGGATCCCCACCAAGACAGTGGGAGAGCAAGGACTGGAGAAATCCTGGAAGCTGAAGTCTGAGGAGGATTTCAAATTCAAGTCAGAGATGAAAGAAACATCTGGACTTGGTCCTCAGGTACATGCAGTATTCTGAACTGAGGCTAGAACCAGAGACCATTCTAATGAAAGGCCTCTACAGGTGGGCTCTCACAGGTGGGCCCCAACTCAGTTTCGTGTATATTCATTCATGAAATAGCTCTTTGGGTCAACATGTAGAAGAAAACCATTTCAGAAAACTGACAATGAGGAGAGGAAAGGGAAGCCAAAAGGCTTGTGAATGGGGAGAGAGGAGGAGCCAGGGCAGAAAACCAAGAATCCCTCCCTGCCCTCCTTGCTGCCAGGGAGGTCTGAGGGACTAGTTTCCACCTGGGATCCCAAGTCCAGAACAAAAGCAGCGGGGCCACGGCGGGGGAGGGAAGGGGGTCCTCAGCACGGGCGCATGGGGCTGCGGAAAGATGGGGGCTAGCGTGCCTGCTGGCGGGGGGCACCTCGCAAGGCGCTGTCCCCAGCCCGACCCCATGAGGACCCGGGTTTGGCGCAGTGTCCGGGGTGGTCCCGGTGCCCTGGGGTTCAGGGAGGCTGGGCCTCCACAACCTCCCTCTCCGCCCCCAGGTCGGGTCCGCGCTTTCTGCTCCAGGTGAGGGCGCGGCGCGGTGTCACTTTACCCCTGTGCAGAGGGTGGTCCGGAGAAGCCTTGGGGCGGGGAGGGGCAGCAGGCAGCAGGAGCGGGACAGCGGAGCCTCACATGGGAGCGTACGGGCGTCGAGTCCGGTGGGTCCTGCAGTCCCGACTGGGCCGCAGCACAGCACCGCGGCGCTGCCCGCCCCTCCTCCGCCAGCCCCTCCACCTCCTCCCAGACTCTCAGCCACATCCTCTGTGAGCTCACTTCCAGCTTAGGCAATTAGCAAAGCGCCTTCTCCCCGCCGCCCTCCACCCGCCCCCGCCCCCCCTCCCTCCTGAGTCCTCCGCGAGCTCCCTTTTCGCTTTGGCAATTAGCAAAGCCCCTTCTCTGCCCCGCCCCTGCCCCCTCCCTCCTGAGGCCCCGCCCTGGCTGGGGCGCGGGGGAAGCCCCGGGGGCTGCAAGCTTGACCAGCGCTGGCGCTGGGCAGCCTCCTAGCCTGGCTCCTTGAGCGGGTGTCCACCCGCGGCCTGGCTGCAAAAAGATCATCAGTCCTGTTAACCCTGGCTGCACTCTCCCGTCAGTTTGCTGGCTTCCTGATTGCGCCCAAAGCCAGGAACCAGCTTCCCCAACACAGGCCTGGGCTGAGATGCCTGCCCAGGATCTGTTTGAGCAGTCTACTCATCTCCAGGCAGGGATGGCACTTCCACATGGATGTTTGGGTTTTTTTATTGTTTTTTGGTCATTGGTTATTATTACATGACCTCCAGGGTAGGTGCTCCACAAAGGGAGTGAAAACAGGATGCATGATATACCCCTCACCTCCCATGCTGTCTTTCTCTTAAATAATAAGCACTGCTGAACTATCTTAGATTCTGTACCTTCTCTCCAGCCATGAACCTATCACTGTCTTTAACTCTTGAAAACTTCATTAGACAAATTAATGTGGTGAAGGAAGCAATATGAGAAAGCCTATTAATCTGATGAGCATGGAACTGAACAAACCCTATAGATACTTTCCCTTTGATTTCTAGCCTATCAATACCTACAGTGAGTCACATACACTCAAGATTATTGTTTTTATTGTATACTTCATATATTCATTGATTTTGGACTCGTTATCATTTCGTTGAAGTGTTAAACTATGGTAATAAACAAACTTTTAATTAACTTTTCCTCCTATGATACAAATATAACTTGCACTTGAGCTTTAGCTAATTTTATGTTCTAAAATTGCCAAAACAAAATGATCAAGGTTTCTAGATTATTTACTGTATTTTCTACTATATAATATTGTTCTATCTCTTCTGTATAAAGAAAATGAATGCTTGGGGCTCTTGGGTGGCTCAGTGTGTTAAAGCCTCTGCCTTCTGCTCAGGTCATGATCCCAGAGTCCTGGGATAGAGCCCCACATCAGGCTCTCTGCTCAGCAGGGACCCTGCTTCCCTTCCTTTCTCTCTGCCTGCCTCTCTGTCTACTTGTGATCTCTGTCTGTCAAATAAATAAATAAAATCTTTAAAAAAAGAAAATGAATGCTTGATAACTAAATGAATGCTTTACTGAACAAATTAAATATGGCAATGGCATTTTATTTTATCATGCTTCACATATTAAACTATAATATTATATCACTAGTCTACAAATAATCTACTCGCATAGTCATTTGGAAGCTTTTAGCAAAAGAATTCTTCCTCCTGATTGTAGTATAAAAGCCACAGAAATATACAGAAGACTCCTAGGATAGAAAGTTAAATCCAGTTATCCGTGATGCCTTGAGGAGGACCTGACCTATGTATGTCCTGGGATGCACTAGTAACTGTTACATGTGATAGGATTATATTTAATATATACAGTTTCATTTACTTCACAAAGGACATATAAATTTGAGAATAAAATATTTGATGAATCTATAAAGTCTATATCTATTTGTAACTAATGTGGTAGAATTAAGATGTTAATTTGAAAAAAAATTCATTGAACACATACACATATTCAATTGTTTTTATATATATAAACAGCATTATTTATTTATGTAAATAAATGCATTGTCTGTAAAATCCATTTACTTATCAATCATAAGGGTAATTTTAAGTACTAAGAATAAGAAATATGTGAAAAGATAAGTGTTCAAGAGTGCAGTTTGTGGTAATTAATACAATATGATAGGCTCATGAAAAAGATATATTACTTGAACTTAAAAGCTTCTATAATTAAGCGATGACCACTTGAAATTTGTAATTAGTCTTGCTGCAGTTTTTCCTTGCACTTATTGCCCTTCCCCAGAAGTTCATTAAGAATTTCTGTGAATGTCCTTATGTTTAATCTCATTCATAGATTCCACTGCTGCTCACAAAACAAAGCCAAAAAGAGAGGTAACTCTATGTGGCACTCCATCCACAAGCAATACATTCATAAATAATTAAAAAGCTCTCTACTTCATTTGTTACCCATTCAGCTGATAATTTAAATGAGTAACTGAGGCCATTTTATCAGCACTTTTAATAGAATGCGACTCAGAAACTTCACAGTGTTATTTAAGAAGAAATGCTCACGTGTTAAGGTTTTTATTTTTTTAAATCAACAAAATAATTTTCAAATATTAAAAGCAAATGTCTCCTTTTCCTCCAAGTTTCCTTGCTATGTCAAAGTTACAAATAAATACATTAAAATCGTATTTTGAGTAGTAGATAAAAACAAAAGTTTTGAAACTGTGGGTTGAGTGTCTGGGTTAACTTGTATAAATATCTGAACTCAATGTATTTAGACTTTATTAGATTTTTTTTTTAGACTATTTAAAAATACATGCTGAGATAATGACAACATTATTTTATTCATTTTAATAAATAAATTATTTTATTTAATTATGTTTAGATATTTATTTATTAAATTAATGATTTAATATTTAATAATCTAAATTTGAAACATTTTAAATTCTAAAAATATTTATTTAATTAAATTGATATATTTAATATAAATATTTAATAAATTATTTAACCATTATTATAATTATGCAATACATTATGTATTGTGTAATAATTGCATTTTAATAAATAAATAAATGTATTATTTACATTATTTTATTATATTTTATTTCGTTGACAAAGAGAGGGAGAACGCAAACAAAGGGAGCTGCAGGCAAAAGGAGAGGGAGAAGTAGGCTCCCAGCTGAGCAGAAAGTTCAACCTGGGGTTCCATCCCACGACCCTGGGATCACCACCTGAGTCGAAGGCAGATGCTTAAGTGACTGAGCCATCCAGATGCCCAAGGCTTTGTATTCTTCGCTTCTAAATATTGATGCTCCTTCATCTCTGGAGTTAGTAAATTGATGTTGAGAATTCATATCAAAGAATTGATAGTAGCTGTTAAACAGAAACATGTAATTTAGGGGAAAAAAAAGAACAGAAGGAAGAGAAAGGCCAAAAGTCAAAAGCACATTAATATAAAATTTAATTAGATAAAAAAGCTGATATTCCTGAAGGGGGCTAATAAAAGAGCTGCAAAGAGCTGATAGGATTAGGAAAATTGTCCACTCCTGGTCATTTCATAATTTTAAACTATTCCTTATTAATAAATATACTTAGTTCCAGAAACACAAGCACCTAGGAACATTTCCACCAAGTTTCCTCTAACAGCATTTACAAATTAGACGTTCAAACAATGCAGTTCATTACATGTTGCATCTGTATCTTAAAGTTTAAACACTTTCTGTGACACATTTTCTAACAATTAAAATTAAAATATATATATATATATACCTTATCCCTAAATGGAAAAAAAAATATATATATATATACATAGAAACCTTATTCCTAAATGAAACCTTTCTTTGTTTATTAGCATAAATAGGTAAATTAGCAACAACAACAACAACAAACAGCTAATATTATAAAGGTAGGAACAATTTACCTTTTCATTTATTGCTATTTTCTAAAAATTCCTATTTTATTTTTTTCTCAAGTCTGTCATAATAATTTTCTAAATCTCCTGCCTTATTCAATTTTTTTCTTTTAGTGGAAATCTCTATTTCATATTTATTTTCTCTTCCTCCACTCTTTGCTCTAATAATTCAATGTATTATTAGATTTTCTGTTTTTCTCTTTATCCAGATATATCTTTTCTTTCTTTCTTTCTTTTTTAAATAATTTGATTTGCTGGCATTTTACATCAGTACATGCTTTCTTATGGATGTTAGAAATGTCTGTGGAACTACTAGAAGAATAAACTTTTTTACCTTTAAGAAGTTTACAGTCTAGAGTGCCTGGGTGGCTCAGTTGGTTAAGTGTCTTCCTTCAGCTTAGGTCATGATGCCAGGGTACTAGGATCCAGTCCTGCATCAGCTGCCTGCTCAGCAAGGAGTCTGGTTCTTCCTCTCCCTCTGCCCCTCCCTCTCTCTCTCTAATAAATAAATAAAATCTTTAAAAAAAAGACTTACTGAAATCTGAGACTGAATTACTAAATTCAGTCTTAATAGAAGACAGCTAAACAAAGCAATGATCACAACTGGAAAATTTAGCGAGATCATGGTTTAACATTTTTGGTTGACACAGGACCTCTTTCAGTAACAACTTTCCCTAAATATCAATTTCTTTTTAAGGCAAAAAATTTTGACAAGAAATCCAGATCCTTCTGATCATTTTCATATCAATTTAAGGTGACATCCTCAGAGTATATAATCAAATATGTAATTATTCTATCTGTTGCCTTGTATATTGCCTGTATCTTTTTCAGACTCAAAGTTCCATTGAGGTAGAGTTTTTTTTTTTTTTAAAGCAGAGATTTTTAAAGTGTTTGATATATACAATATGCTTAATAAGTTTTTAAAAAACCTATGTATTACAGAAGACTTAAACAGGCTTTAAAAAAAGAAGGTGATATTACTGGTCATATCAAACAATTTTCAGGTTTCAGTCATGTAAATAACTACATTTCTCAGAGACAGAGAAACATACAAATGATCTGGGTCCAGTAGGATAATGCTAGCATGTGTTGTAAATTCTTTTATATGACCTTATTCTTGCAAGAATTGGTTATGTGGCAGAAAAAAAGGTATCACTATCTTATACTTTATTATTTAAAGAGATTTATGGAAGTCTTAATTTCTTACACTACCCCTTTGTTTCAGTGGACCCAATTTCCGTGGTAATGGTGAGAGGAAAGTAGGCAATTTAGGCAGCAGCCAAAATCACCTACAAGGCACTATAAAATAAGGCTTGTTCTAGATCATGGGTCTGTCCAAAGGGGAATGTTAAGGGGTAGAATGGATGATGGATGCATTGTGGACTTATAACTTTAAGATTAATACTGTTATGCCCCAATAATGGGTCTATGATTAAAGGAGCGAGACTGATGTAAAGCAAAGGTCAAGCAAAGCTTTATTTCATGCGAAGCATCAAGAATCTAACCGAACGTTTGGGGCCACACCTCTTATGAGAGAAGGCAACCCTTTGCTGTTCCACAGTCTAGCTTTTAAGGGCAAAGGCCATGCAGTCAGGCCTGGCCACGCACAGGTGACCAATGAGATTTTAACACACACAGGAAACTCCACAGTGAGGCTAGGTGACCAATTGAGGTTCAATTTACCCTAGTATAGACATTTGACCCAGCCTATTACACCTTGATTAGGATTAGTGCCAAAAAGGTTCCCAAAGAGCAGAGGAGTGGGGCATACTCATTAGTATCTAGGGAGACAATATGCAAACACCGCCCCCCCCCCTCTGCTCATTGATGTCTCCACCTGGCCTGACCCACCCTTGTATATGGGCTTTGTTACCTGGAGCTGATTTCCAGGACTTGTTTTTAAGTGAATCCCCTGGGGGAAGGGGAGCAAGGACAGTTTAAGGGTTAACCTCAATGAAAGCCTCTTGCTAAAATATAAAAATATAAAATAGGTCCTTACATTACAACAACTCAGTAGGGAAAGTCCCAGTGTGGTGATAAAAGAAGTGAGGTAACTTGCATTGCACATTTTTTTTTAAAAAGTGTAAGTTGTATTATTCCGTGCCATGACATCATACTTTATCTTCATCTCTGTCTACTAGTTTAAAACTAGTTAAACAAATTCAACAATTTTTTAAAAAATATTTTATTTATTTATTTAAGAGCAAAAGCCAGAGAGAAAGAGAGAGAGAGCATGAGCAATATGGGGCTCGATCCCAGGACTCTTGAGATCCTGATCTGAACCAAAGGCAGACACTTAACTGACTAAGCAAATGAGACTCCCACAAACTCAACAATTTTATAAAATTTTTATTTGTTGGGGTGCCTGGCTGGAACAGTCAGTAAAATATATAAATCTTGATCTTGGAGTTGTACGTTTGAAATCCACCTTGGGTGTAGAGGTTTTATTTAAAAATAAAATCTTTAAAAAAATTTTTTTCATTTTTTTATTTAAGCCATTGTATGGCAGTGTTGATCACTATATTGTACACCTGAAACTAATATTAACCTTATTTTAACTAACTGGAATTTAAATAAAAACTTTAAAAATAAAATAAAAATAATAATCATAAAAATAAAAAAGAGGAAAAATTATTTGGCAGGCAATTTTCTTAATTGCATTATTATTTATTATTATCATAGTCTGTGTGTGTCGGTGGGAAGTGGCTGGTATTACAGTGAGTTCCATATCTGTGTTACACTGAGTTCCATGTCTGTAGTCAGTCTTTTTTTTCTTTTAGTTTATTTTCAGGGATCCAAAATTCATTGTTTATGCACCACACCCAGTGCTTCATGTAATAAATTCCCTCCTTAATACCCACCACTGGGCTCACCCAACCACCTGCCACCCTCCTCTTCAAAACCCTCAGTTTGTTTCTCAGAGTCCACAGTCTCTCATGGTTTGTCTCTCCCTCCGATTTCCCCCAGCACACTTCTCTCCATCTCCCAGTGTCCTCCACGTTATTCCTTATGTATTGAGTCTTATAAAAACTTTTATTTCTTTCCCTATTCTGCTTTGCATATGCTTACCTTAGATGTTAAAATGTTATAAACCTCTCCTGCCTGGTCCATTTTCTCTCTCTTCTCTCATGATTTCTCATGCTCTCCCTGCCAACCCCACATGCCTTACAATATCTGGATATGACTAATTTCTTCCTGAGCTACTTTATTCTACTCTGCCATATGGTTGCCCTTCCCTCTTCTGTACCATAACTTCTATCCCCTGCATTTGTGCTTTAACAATACCTAATTCTTTTCACTGCATCTGTATCTTTGAGGTCAATACTCAGTAGTGCAATCGCTGGGTCATAGGCTAGCTCTATTTTACTGGAAAGAAGGGCCATATGCACCCCAGTGTTCATAGCAGCAATGTCCACTATAGCCATTCTGTTGAAAGAGCCAAGATCCCCTTCAACAGACAAACGGATAAAGAAGATGTGATCTATGGATACAATGGAATATCACTCAGCCATCAGAAAGGATGAATACCCAACTTTTGCATCAACATGGATGGGAATGTAGGAGATTATGTTAAGTGAAATAAGTCAAGCAGTGAAAGTCAATCATCATATGGTTTCACTTATTTGTGGAACCTAAGGAATAGCATGGAGGACATTAGGAGAAGGAAAGGAAAAATGAAGTGGGGGGATTGGAAGGGGAAATGAAACATGAAAAACTATGGACTCCAAGAAACAAACTGAGGGTTTTAAAGATGAGAAGGATGTGGGGATGGGTGAGACTGGTGATGGGTATTAAGGAGTGCACATATTGCATGGGGCATTGGGTGTTTTACACAAACAATGAATCATGGAACACTACGTCAAAAACTAATGATGTATTGTATGGTAACTAACATAACATAATTAAAAAGAAAAGGAGGGGGACAATACCTAACACTCAATCTTTGCTAGTTTCTTGTTTACCTCCTTTTAAGAGTAAGCTCATTAGTGTTTTTTGTTTGTTTGTTTGTTTTTGTCTCAACTAAAAGAAGAAAAATAATACACATTATTTTGAAAACTTTTTGAACAGTGTACAAACGTTAGTCAAGTCCACAATGTCTCATCTCTTCTTCCTCCTAACATGGCTAAGATGAAAAACCCTTTATCTGGGAAAAGATCATTCTCCTGCCACCTTGTGTAAGATTTTGGCTTTAGCTTAGATTATCCTTTCTTTCCTTTTCTGAAAATAAGTTGAAAATATTAATAGCCTCAGTTTCTTCTTCCAAAATATGACTGCTTCTTTACCAAGTGCAAAAGCAACCCATTTTGACCATAGTAAACAGCTTGGACCTACTTTTTTTGGCTCACTGTTTTAGTGAGACAAGTGGAGTGAAGATGACACACCATTTCCAAATGTATTAATAATTGGTAGACCATACTTCTAAATTGAAGATTTGTTGCCATTAAACTACGACCAGACTCACTATAATTACAGAGGTAAATTCTTTATATTTACTATATTTGAAATTACCATATAATACCAAAATAAAATTATGATTATGTGAAGAGTCTGTAATATTAAGAAGATGACTTTGAAATGATTGCTTATCTAAATGAAATTTCCCATTTTATAATCTTGTATAAGCTTCCGTTGTCATTTCCTATTTAAAATCTATTAGAAGGCACTCTTATTTTCCCTTAAGTGGGAAGTCAAATGTGGAACAAATTCATCCCAAAGGAACTGATTCTATATTCCACTGAAGACCAGGTGGCTTCCATGTGGCATTTTGCCTCTTGCATATTGTTCATCTCCTACAACAAATGGGGGTATGCTCTTTAGTAAACTAATTCAACTCAATTAGAGGCATTGTCTTCAAGGGATAACATCATAGAGACTAGAATCAGAATCATACTTTTGGGAAAATTGGGCCCAGGATTTTTGTTTTGTTTTGTTTTAAGATTTTATTTATTTATTTGACAGGCAGAGACCACAAGTAGGCAAAGAGGCAGGGGGGGAGGGGAAGCAGGCTCCCTGCTGAACAGTGAGCCTGATGCAGAGCTTGATCCCAGGATCCTGAGATCATGGCCTGAGCCGAAGGCAGAGGCTTAACCCACTGAGCTACCCAGGGGCCCCTGGGCCCAGGTTTTGATGGCTTCTTTCCTCAATCTTATAAAACCTATTTGAACTCTACTGGATGCCAGAACTGCTTAAAAATATTTGGTCCCTTGTAATTTTAACCTTCCAGTATTCAATGCACCTGATCCATGTAATATCCTATAGTATTTTTGTCAAATGAAGACTCTCAAAGTGTGTTTCTTGGGAGACACTTTTCAATTGGTTGCTTACATTTCTGCATTTATTATTTGTTCTAGGCCATCCTTTGAAGATGGTTGTATTGAATAGACTTGGAAGACAGAAATAGTATCCTTTTTTTTAACTTAACCTGTTGTGTTTGCAAATATTATCTGCCTCTGTTTTGATTCTTCTTGTGGGAACTGAGGCTCAGAACTGATATATAACTCCCACCCCTACACACACACACACACACACACACACAAATACACACACACACACAAATACTGTTAATATTCTGGCTACCTCTATTGCTGTGAATAATAAACTATATTATTTCTGAATCATGAGTCTGCGTCTTCTATCAACACCCAAGAAACTATGGCAGACTCATACACCAGCTTTCAAATAAGGGAAAATAATCTCAGATGCTTTATATTTTTTGATAGTGTTACCTACTTCTGAACATATGACTGAACACATATAAAGCTGGAGCCCTTTCCATTTAGAGCTTCTTCTGTGGAAGAACTATGCATTCACTAGTAAACAAAAGTAGATTCATCTTTTTTTTTTTTTTCCTCCTGACACCATTTCCTCTCTCACACTGTTGCTCAAATTGGATGGAGTCTAAGGTCCTTTGAGGAAATTTTTGTTTAATGACTCAAAATAAAATAGGAAGAGTCTAAAGTGCTAAAAATACTTCTAGATAAAAGGTATAAGATAATGCCAGAAAGGATAATAATTTTATTTAACAACTGCCTGTTCACCCCTTATTTGTTCATTAACTAATCTCCAAATTCCTGACTAAATCCCTTTTGTAAGCCAGAATGTGAGCTAAAAACTGGGATTTTAAAAAATGTTCATTTGAAATCCAGTTAGTTAACATATATGGTTGTATTAGTTTCATGTGTACAATATAACATATAGCACTCAGTGCTCATCATGACAAGTGCTCTAATTAACCCCCATCACTTATTTAATCCATCACTCCTTTCAGATCCCCTCAAGTAACCATCAGTTTGTTCTCTGTAATGAAATGTCTGTTTCTTGCTTTGTTTCTCTTTCTATGTCTTATTATTTCCCCTTTGCTTGTTTGTTTTGTTTCTTTTATTCCATATATGAGTAAAGGTATTTGTCTTTCTCTGACTGACTTATTTCACTTTTAGCATTATACTGTCTAGTTCCAACCATGTTATTGCAAATGGCAAGATTTCAGTCTTTTTTATGGCAGAATAATATTCCATTGTATATACATACCACTTATTCTTTATTTATTCATCAATTGATGGATACTTGGGCGCTTTCCATATCTTAGCTTTATAAATAATGCTGCTATAAACATAGGGGTGCTAGAATCCCTTTGAATAATTTTCTTATATTCATTGGGTAAATACACACCAACAGGATTGTTGGATCACAAAGGACTTCTATTTTTAAATTTTATGGAAATTCCATACTGTTTTCAAATATGGCTGTATCAGTTTGCATCACCACCAACAGTTCACAATTGTTACTTTTTTTTTTTAAGATTTTATTCATTTGACAGAGAGAGATCACAAGTAGAGAGAGAGAGAGGAGGGAGCAGGCTCCATGCCTGGCAGAGAGCCCGATGTGGGACTTGATCCCAGGACCCTGAGATCATGACCTGAGCTGAAGGCAGAGGCTTAACCCACTGAGCCACCCAGGCAGCCCCCACAAGTGTTACTTTTTCACATCCTCTCCAACACCTTTTGTTTCTTGTAGTGTTGATTTTAGCCATTCTGACAGGTGTGAGGTGGTATCTCTTTCTAGTTTTGCTTTGCAATTTCCTGATGATACATGATGATGGACATCTTTTCATGTATCTACTGAACATTTGAATGTGTGCTTTGGGGAAACACTTGTTCATGTCTTCTATCCATGGTTTTATTGGATTATTTGTTTTTGGATGTTGACTAAAAACTGGATATTAAGTAACACACAAGACAGGTTTCTTGAGCTTAAATTTTATTTGCATGAGTATCATTAACAGGAAAAAATATGCATATGTGTATGTACAAGTGTGTTTATGTATACATCTATCTATCTATCCTCTATCCCATGTCTTCTAATTGTGGTAAATCCTGTAAGGTGGGGAATGGGATAGTCTGAAGAAATATGCTTCTGGATATGCTGGGTAAGCAAATTTAATTGCACTCAGATGCATTGGATATAAGTGAATCACTCAAATGAGTTATTTAATATTATATAGAAACAAATTAAAAGTTTATGTAGTTGAAAATAATAGGTAGTTAAAATAATTTTTTTGTTTGTTGTTTTTGTGTCTTTTTTTGTTTATATATACTATGGTGTGAATGTTTATGTCTCCCAAAATCATATTATGGAATCTAACTCTGGAAGTGATAGTATTAAAACTTAGGGGCCTTTGGGAGGTGATTAGGTCATAAGTGGGATTACAGTCCTTTTAAAGGAGACCCCAGAGAGTTCTCTTGATTCATTCATCATGTACGTTTACAGTGAGAAGATAGCCATCTATGAGGAAGTGGGCTCTCCCTGGATCTGCCCATTCCTTAATCTTGAACTTCTCCGTTCTAGAACTGTGAGAAATAAATTCCTGTTCTTTATAAGCTATTAAGTCTATATCATGTCCGTTATAGCAGCCTGCATGCAGAAGGACACTATGACCTAAAATGAGAGCAATAAATATAAAGTTTCAGTAAAGTCAGTTGGTACAATGTTTTTTTTTTTTTTACTTAGAGAAGACATGCTGCTTCATGTTAAACCTTGATATTGTATATGTTTCTTGAAGGGCCACTTCTTACTCCTTTGTGTGTTTTCCACAAAGTCCAGGATGATGCCTTACATAAAGGTAATATTTTATAAATACTGTTGGAAATATATACTTCTCTAAAATCTTATTTTGCCTACAGATTACTTGGATCCACTTTGCCTTGTGTAGAATATTTGAAATATATTAAGTACAGAATGTCTCTCTAAATAACATTTAGAATCATCATTAGTTTATGACTCCTGACTCATTTGTTTATACAGTGATACTTACTTCAAGAACACTGAAATTTGTAATATAATTTTGAATTAATCACCAAGCTAGTTTATTTTAACTTATGAAAAAATAATTTCTCATGTTGGTTTAATTCTGCTCTTATGTTATGGTCATGACATTTTCATTAAAATAAAGTAGAAAATAGAAGTAAATAATAAATGAAAAATAAAAAATAATAAATAAAAAATAAAAGTAAATCTCTTGTGAAATGTTAAACTTTTCTTACTTATTTTGTTTTGCTTTTCCTCTACCATGCTGGCAAAGCTGTATGTTGCAGATAAGTATAATTTTCTAGGTGGTAGGTTTGTTACTTTTACTAAAATTTTCAAAATATAAAGAGTTGAATAGTCATGGATTGTTTATTAAACTCCTTATCTACACATATAAAAATAAAACAATGATGGTGACCTGGGTATTTCTAAAATTGTATTCTGTTTTTCCATATTATGGTTTACAATGTAATTAATAAAGATTCTGCATATATTAACATCATCCCATTCTATCTCATCTGTATGTCCATACAGAGCATGTATGATTTCTATTCATTTCTATGTTGTGGTGAAGAGATTGTCTGAAGTAGCCTATATTTATGCAGGTAGATCTTAAGCTACGGTCCTCTTGTTTATTTGCTTGTTCGTGATCAGTATGTCTGAAAGATGATAACTATTGCATCAGGTGTGACGATTAAAAAATATTATTGGTGCCTGATACACTGTGATGAAATAGGTAAGTCAATTCATAATTTGTTAATTAAATTAGAAAAGAAATTCCTTTGGATTTGTTCTTTATTAAAGTTTTTTTTTAACGAATTCCTTGGGATGTTTTTTGTGTAATATATATCACATGCCTCAACCTTTAAATTTGAATGTAGAAAAGAGTTATCAGAATGAGCCTAGAAAATATTGTTATGGGGGCGCCTGGGTGGCTCAGTGGGTTAAGCCGCTGCCTTTGGCTCAGGTCATAATCTCAGAGTCCTGGGATCGAGTCCCACATTGGGCTCTCTGCTCAGCAGGGTGCCTGCTTCCTCCTCTCTTTCTGCCTGCCTCTCTGCCTACTTGTGATCTCTCTCTGTCAAATAAATAAATAAAATCTTAAAAAAAAGAAAACATTGTTTTGAAATATTTTTGTTCTGTTATATTATGTTAACTTAGGAAATAATGGTAGTTATTTTTATTAGCATTTCCTACTTTCCACATGCCCTTACAGATGAGATATCATGTTTTTCCTACTCTTTTTATCGTGGTTGTTATATTCTTCATGATCAATAACAATCAATAAAAATTCACAACATTAATTTTCTTTGGGAAAGTGATATTTTAGCAAGAATCCATGACCAAAAATTTTAGCTGTTGTTCTTCCAGGAGATGAGACTATCAATGTTCCCGAAATTTCAAGAAATAGAACTTATTAATTGTGTTGGTTGATGTTTATTGTCTCTGAACTTAGAGGTGCATAATTCAATTTAAAATTTATTTTTGGGGCGCCTGGGTGGCTCAGTGGGTTAAAGCCTCTGCCTTTGGCTCAGGTCATGATCCCAGGGTCCTGGGATCGAGCCCCGCATCGGGCTCTCTGCCTAGCAGGGAGCCTGCTTCCTCTTCCCTCTCTCTCTGCCTGCCTCTCTGCCTACTTGTGATCTCTATCTGTCAAATAAAATAAATAAAATCTTTAAAAAACCGGAGTGGACATTATGGGGGTGCTTATCTGAAATTGAGGGACATTATAAAAAAATAAAAAATAAAATTTATTTTGAATTGAAAACAAGATCTTACTGAAGTTTAGGCATCCCACTTTATATCAGGCCTCCAGTACATTCTAATTTATTTATAGAAAATATCATAAACATGAATGACACTTTTCCTATTGCATTTATATGAAACTACAATGACTCAAAGATGTCAGATTTGAAAAGCACTACCTTTCTATAATTTCTGTTTCCTAGGAGGAATGGATATACCATTTTAGCTCAATTATCCAACAGTATTCAAAACCACCATGAATTTTAAAACATAGTTATTACACCCTAAAAATCAAGTATGAAAATGTATAAACAACCAAATCTCTATCTGTAAATGAAATACTCCCACACAGACGGGTTTTAAAACTTTCTAACTTAAGGAATTTGATAGCACAGACTCAGGGTAGTAGTTTCAGTGCCTACAGTATACTTTCAGGGAGAGAGTAATGTAAGCTCTGAGTCACTTTCTGCCTAGAGATGACCTAATAGTGGTTCTGGCATTGTTTGTTTGTTTTTGAAAATACGTTCCTGGGCATCATTCAGAAAATGCAGAGTTTGGCATCTATATAAATTAAGGATGATCTTTTTGAACTTTTGTCTTTCATTACATCAAATTACCATAATTGGACAGAAATTCCACTAAATTAAGCATTGTTAGGAAATGTGTAAATTGGAGCTACTCAAATTAGTTGCTCTTTGAACTATGTGCTGTTGGTTCAGGATTAGATAAGGATTTTGAAGGCAAACCTAAATCATTGCTTCCTTTTTTGAGAGATTCTCAGCATATTTTCTTAAAATTAGCTGAAATAAACAATGTGTTTAGTCGCAAAGTGATTTGCATTTTTGCACAAACTCCCTATCTCCTTGAGAATTATAACAGATATTTCATGAAACATCATTGATCTTTACTTTGTTACACTGCTGTAAAGTACATTCAGAGTTGCCAGTTAAAGGTGTTAGTGTTGAGATGAAATGTCATGCATTTTTCTTCACTTCCATGCAAATGAACACAGTAATTTATTAAGACACAATGAAGAAAAAAAAATTGACAATGAGTTCCAGATTTTAAAAATCACTTGCCATTCAATCCAAATTGTGAGTTTGATCGGTTACCGAACACTTTATAATGCACCCCCGGTAATTTTACAGAGATTACTTTTTTCTTACCAATTCTTGATTATTCTGTCTTGCAATGCAGAGAAAGCTAACTAATTTAAAATAAACTTCCGTTAATTTTGATTGTTATAAACTTAAAATTGACTAATTTCCATATACAGAGTTTAAAATGTTCACAATTTACATTAAATATATATTCTGTGTATACCTTGGAAAAATTATACTGAAAATTGAAATTAAAATGATGTTGTATATAGCTGCAAGAAGCCGCCTGTCCCATTTCATCTTACTATATAAGTTGTGTCAGGTAATTTATAAAATCCCTGCTGCATAACAAATCTATTTTTTGTTGGAATGGGTAGTAATGTTTCTTTTTATTTCGAAATAAGAGTTGGTCTATGAGTGCCTCTGCAACTGTATTTTTCCTAAGTGGCTTCATGGTCTTGAACTGAGAAAGTTCAGAGCATTAAACATCAAAGTAATATATTTTGACATAATTAGACATCAAGGAAATGCAATTAAAATGACACTGAGATATCACTACACACTTACCAGAATGGCTGAAATAAAATATAATGACAAGCCCAAAAGAAAAAAATATACCATTTGATGATACACAATGGCAAGTTGTACCATAACTTAACCATCTCTGACTAGTGTAGTGTTAAATTTGTTTTTCTAAGCCATGTTTTGGGTCACTTACCACTTTTCAAGGATATAAAGTGCTATCATTTTACTTAAAACTGTGAAATTTGGTCAGATTTAAATTTCAATTTATGTTAAAACATTCTGTAAACTGTGTTAGACTTTGACATTTGTTCCCTCAGTTCAGTGAATAACACTATATCATATTCTGAAAAATACGCTAATTTTTTATTATTTTGAAAAATATCCCTTTTTCCTCTTATGGTAATTATGAATATGAATTAATAGTAGAATTTGATATGGTCCAGTATGACCATAAATACTTTATTGTATATTATCAAATTTAATAATGAATATAATGTACTTCTTTGGACAATTTTTAAAGACCAGTCTACTCTTAAAACAAAAAAAATGGAGATGCACTTCTTTAGTTCACACAAATTTCATTTTATTATATATGACCTCAGATAAATTTCAACAAATCATAATTTATTAAAATCATGTCTACTTAAAAATCTCATAGAAGAGTTAAACCATCAAAAATAAAAATAAACACACACAACACACACACATCACCCATGTATTGGCAAATCACAATTGCTGTAACAATACATTAGGCATTCCACAGTTAAGGGCTATCAAAATTTCCATCAGTGACAAAAAGATTTGTATCCAAATGGACTGATTTTCCAGAATCCAAGAAAAAGTCTCCTAGGATTTATTTAAAGATAAATATTTGAACAAATACTTCTTAAATTTAGGAAATTCAGAACATACGATTAAAGAATATTTGCAGTGCAGACTATATTCAATCCTTCCTTCAAAATGTGCCTTTGAGTACATAATTCTGTTTTCTCGATCTCAATTGAGCTGTCTTCCAAGGAAGTTTTCCAAAATGTGTGTCTCTGTGTGATAAATGTTCTAAGACCTAACATGCTTCATTGTATTTTTACTGTGCTCTCAAATTTAATCAATAATTTGGATTGATGTATAATACCTAGTTTCAAATATCTTTTCCATCTATAAAAACTCCCAGCTGTCTCTTTATATGCTATTACTATTGAGAATTGTGCTGTCAGTATTATTCTTGTACATTTTAGGTGATCTGTTCTTCTCTTGGGCATCATTTATGCTCTTCTCTGTTTTTGATATTCTTAAAACTCACCATAATGTATACGAGTGGTTTTTAGTGTGTGTAGTTTTTGTTTTGTTTTGTTTCTGATATCTCATGTTTGGCATCATTTTAAGTCTGGTATCTTTTATCTTTCTTTAATTCTCCAAAATTTATCTCAGTACTTATTTAAATATTTTCTTTATTTTTTTTTTCTCTTCTGCTGTATTTGGGCAGAAGTCATTAATTTGTTTGTTTTTCCCAACTCATTTATTCATTTTACAGCTATATTCATCTTAGTCTCCATTTATTGTATTCTTTATTTCAACAATTTTCACTTAATTTATATTCACAGTATAGTATCTTTCTTTTCCTTGTATATGTATATCATTATTTTATCATATACTTTTAAGCTATTTTTAAAAATATTTTATTTATTTATTTGACAGTGAGAGATCACAAGTAGGCAGAGAGGTGGGCAGAGAGAGAGGAAGAGAAGCAGGCTACCTGCTGAGCAGAAAGCCCGATGTGGGGCTTGATCCCAGGACCCTGAGATCATGACCTGAACGGAAGGCAGCGGCTTAACCCACTGAGCCACCCAGGTGCTCCTTTTAAGCTATTTTTTAAAAGTACAGTCATTCTTTTTTTTTTTAAGATTTTATTTATTTATTTATTTGACAGAGAGAGATCACAAGTAGACAGAGGGCAGGCAGAGAGAGAGAGAGGGAAGCAGACTCCCTGCTGAGCAGAGAGCCTGATGCAGGACTTGATCCCAGGACCCTGAGATTATGACCTGAGCTGAAGGCAGTGGCTTAATCCACTGTGCCACCTAGGCGCCCCTAAGCTATTTTTTTAATTCCTGTTCCCATAACACTTGGATTGGCATATAAAGTTAACCACATCATATTTTTTAGGTAAGTAATTGTACTTATTATGTGCATAGTTATTTTGGTCCATGAGTTCAGCTCTTCTTAGGATCATCAAATCTCTGTAAAGTCTGGGTATGCTAGGATTTTCTAAGCAACAATAAAATACATTGAAACCTGGTAGCTTAATTATAATAATGTTTTCTTTCTCAATCATTCATAATAGTATTCCATTCTGAGTAGCTTCCTTCTATTTTGCAGCTTTAGTGTTTGGAAAAACTTGAAATGTGATATTACTGTGATAATGTGAATTAGTCAGGGTTTTTCAGAGAATCGGGAAGAGAAAAAAAGGAAGATATTCTCCAGGGCCAACTCTAGAAGTGACTATTAAAACATCTGTCCAAATTCAATTGAACAAAAATCAGAAATGCCATCTCCAGTGAAATACAAAAAAGATTATATATAGTTCTGGGCACACACATCTCATTTGACCCAATGATGTATATCAATGAAAGACTGAAGGCCAATCACCACTCCATGGGAGAATTTAAAAATAAATTTACTAATGAGGCCAAGAATTCAGAATCACCAATACTTCAGAACTAATAATAACTGCCTTCACTTGATTTTATTCTATAAGATAAATCCTATGATCAAGTTTCAATTTTAAATTCTTACAATTTTAAATTCTTAAATCCTTATGAAGAAGCATCATTTGGAGGGAGCAGTTTTCATAATTTATCATCCATCAGCTTTTTTTTAAAGATTTTATTTATTTATTGGACACAGAGAGAGAGAAAGAGAGAGAGAGAGAGATCACAAGTAAGCAGAGAGGCAGGCAAGCAGGGAGGGAAGCAGGCTTCCTTTTGAGCAGTGCCCGATGTGGGGCTGGATCCCAGGACCCAGAGACCATGACTTGAGATGAAGGCAGAGGCTTAACCCACCACCCACGTGATGAGAGAGCCACTCAGGTGCCCCTCATCCATCAGTCTTAATTGATTGGAGGAAAATGTGTGGAGGAATAATGCCTTAGGGAGCTAATCTCTCTAAAGAATTTTCAAGTCTTTACCCCTTCAAGGTTTTTGTAAAGTTCTGATAGCCTCTAAACATCTAGTGGATTTCTACAGTGACAGGCCTGTTAAAACCTGTCTTCAAACCAGGAATAGAGCTTGAAACATACCAGTCAAGGGCAACTTTGAGTCTTTTAAGGAATTTATCATCATTTCTTTCTTTTTGGTTAATATCTGAAATAGTTCCATATTACACTGGCATAATTTCTCCAGAGCTGACTTTGAAGGAGGCATTCAGTTCCAGCTAGTTCCATATTTTGGCAAGAACTATACTTCTATATTAAAAAAAAAAAAACATATTTTAGGGCGCCTGGGTGGCTCAGTGGGTTAAAATCTCTGCCTTCGGCTCAGGTCATGATTCCAGGTTCCTGGGATTGAGTCCTACAGTGGGCTCTCTTCTCAGCTGGGAGCATGCTTCCATTCCTCTCTCTCTGGCTGCCTCTCTGCCTTCCTATGATCTCTGTCAAGTAAATAAATAAAATTTTTAAAAAAACATATTTTATACCAGTTATCCATGTTTATTAACTAAGATATCACAATACAAATAATACAAACAGTTGCTCTTTATTAATACCTTCAACCAAGATCAAAAAATATGTCATATTTTCTCCAAAAATTTTATATCATCTGATAGGTCAGATATATATATAAATTACTTTTAAAGTTTTAAAAATATCAGCAAATATTTTCATTTAAATGCAAATTTGAAAAAAAATCTACTTTTCCAAACACGACTTTTTATCCTATTTATTTTGAATTTTGTCAACAACTGATAAAATGTTTAGCGAGACTATAAATGTTAGATCGAAAAAAATGATTAATAGATGTAGGTTCAAATTATTATGTTCCATTAAAAATGATTTAGTCTTTGATGAACATCTGTTTGGTAATATGTTGTATCCAGATATAGTAAATTAAAGACATATATAAAATTATAGGGAAATGACATCTTCCGTTCCATTATGAGTAGAGATTTAAAATGCTATTTGTCACAACCTGTCATCTTGTCATTATGTAGCATTATGTAGCAATTAAAAAATGTATACTCTTCACTTAGAAGTCTTTTAGAAATCTAAAATATGACTTTCTATGGTTTGTGTCTCCATATTGCTTTATTGCCAGTTAAAACAAATCCACATGCTTTGATTCAAAGGTAATAAATTCCTCTTATTTGGAAAAAGGATGTTTATTTTTGTTCTCTCACCCTTAGCAGGTGGTTTCATTTTAGCACACTTCAGAGTTATAATTTCATGCTTATTAAAAATATTTATTTTGATCTACATAGATGAATGAAACTTTTATTTTATTAAATTATTTGCCAAAAAATCTGTGAGTTTTAAAAATGTATTTCCTTTGAAGGGTTATTTTAGAGCATTCAAAGAGGATCTAAGAGTGTGGTATTATGCAGTTTTTAAGTAGGTATGAAATGGTTAATTATAGGATTGTTTCTTTAGGCTTATGTATATTGTCCATTATATGCTATAAAATATTTTGAAAGTAAATTTAAAGTATGTTTTATGTAGTTTATTTTTTGGAAAAAATATTGAAATGACTTATGAAATTCAGTATACTCTCAACATTGATTTATTTTGAAATTTACCAGTTGTCTACTGAACTATTATATGGCAGATATTACTTCAGACTACACTGGTAAATGAAATACTTGGCTTTGTAGAACTTTTATTTTAATGGGTGAGACAATTCAAAGCTATAAACCTTAATAAAAATGGCATAGTGCATTCAAAAAGGAAGAGTACAATGGGGAAAAAGAAAAATTCGATCAGGGTGAGAAAAATCAAGGTTGCTAGGCAGGGGATGGGGAGTTAAATCTTTTAATAGAAAGATCAGGGTAGTTACAATGAAGCTGACAATTGAACAAATGTATGGAAAGGTGATGAATTTGCGCAGAACTATCAGCAATAAGGTCACTCCAGACAAAGGAATTGGCTATCTTGAAGGCCATAAGGTTGGATCATGCCTGGCATATCTGAGGAATAGCAAGGAGGCCACTGTGAGTGACTGAAGAGTAGCAGGGAAAGAGGTCACAGAGGTTAAATGAGTGGCTAGATCATGTAAAAGCTTCGAAGTCATTGTAAAACTCTGGCTTTTATATTTGGAAACTTACTGTGTGATAGAATTTTTGCTAATAACTGAGAGTTCAAATGTCCATAAAATTTCAAGGATTCTTATTCTAGTAAGACAGAATAAAGAGAAAGAGTTCATATTTTCACATGGTGTAAGAAATGCTCGGAGATCCAAGTGTAGGAAGCTATGGGAGCACAGAAGAAGGCACTAAAATCACACCATATATATGATGACTGTGACTATATATAAATTTGTATTTTCTAGATTTTTTGTAGTCATGGAATCACACAGTATATACTATTCATGGCCTGGATTTTCTTTTCTCGGCATCATTACTTTGAGAATCTCCAATTGTCTTTGCTCTATTGATGGACATTGATGAACATTTCCACTGTTTTCAATTCTTAAAAATAAAGCTGCTATGAAATTCACATACAAGTCCTTGTATGAACATAGGGATTGTTTCTCTTGGTGAAATGCCTAGAATAAAATGGCTATTTGTGTAACTGCAACATATTTTTCATTTAAAAAAATTTTGAAACTATTTTCCAAAGTGGTTGTATCATGATATATGCCAACAACAGTTTAGATTTTTTGTTTCTTCTCAATCTAGCTCAGACCAAGTACAATTAGCCTTTATAATTTTAGCCATTCTAATAGATATGTAAGCATGTCTCATTATGATTTTAATTTTTATTTCTTAAATGTTTAAATGTTGAGAAATTGGCCATGTGCTTATAAGCCATCCATATACTTTTGGTGACATGTCTCTTCCATTATTTCCTTCACATGTAAAATTGGATACTCTGTTTGGTTATTAGTAAGGTTTTTTATTTTTATTCATTTTTAAATAATCAGAGTAGATGTCCATTATCAGATATTTAATTTGCAAATCCCTTCTCCATCTTTACGGATTCTCAATGGAGCTTTGATAGCTGTGTCTTTCAAGAAATATGCTACTTCTTTCCTGGTACATGGAGGTATGACTAGAACATTATCAATGTTGACCTTTGCAAAGAAAATCATGGCTTAAGATATATGTAGTCTGCAGTTGTTGGGAGTGTTCACCATCCTTGCCTCTAACTCATCTCTCACTGCCCACACATTCAGGTATAGGGGAATATTGATTGACAAAATATTAATTGCCAAATAACACTAGTTAGAGAATAAGAAAAATGCAGGCACCTGATTATATAATATTCCTTAAATAAAATATGTTTTTATAAGTGCTATTGGAAGTAAATTCCTCAATACTTTAATCACACAGAATGATGGAATCCTAGATTTTTTTTCCTTGTATTTACTAAGAAAATGATCATGCCTCAAGTATATTAAAATGGAATAGGGAAAATTAAAAATTGCTTTAAGTCGATTTGCGTGTGTTGTGCGTATGTGAGAGAGAAAGTGAGAGAGAAAGAGAAAGAGAGAAAAAGAGAAAGGGAAAGACAGAGAGGTGGCTGCAGTGAATTGATGAGTTGCAGGATAGATTTTAAAGTTTTTTCTTTTGCTTTCTACATTTCCTTTTCCTTAGGTTCAAGAGAACAATCAGTAATATCTCAGATGCCTGCTGGTAACATCAGCAGAAAGAGTTAGAGGTTCCTAGAAAATTAAAGAAGAGATATAGTTTTCCTGACATAAGAAAAGTCATTTTTTGTCCCCAGCTATTTTCAATGATCTATACCCCACCTGTGTACTTGCCCCAGCACACTTCTTCCAAAAATTCCTGGGAGGTTCTTACAAAGAAATGCAAAAACCTCACTCCTAAGGATTTTGAGGGAACAAGGCAATGGGAAAACTAACAGTCACCACCAGAGCAGGAAATAGCCTAAGCTATTGAGACAATAAATCAGTGGTAAAACTCCTAGTGCTATTTCAAAAGCAATCAAGGCCTTTCATTCCTTGTCCCAGAAAATGAGCCCAAGACCCCATCTAGTTTCTATCTGCTCTTGAAGCCTGCAGAGTCCCTTTCCCTTGTCCAACAGTTACCTCTGCTTTATTCTAACGTTGAAGTTTCTGCCCTCGGTGGAATACAAGCTTCATTCAGGTGAACATGCAATACATATTGCACAAATACATATGTGGATGTGCATGCATCCACAACCTTATGACCAACCATACACGGGATAATAAAACTCTCCCTTCTGAGTATTCATCTTAAATACTAAATAAAAATCTCTCTCCTGTTCAAACAGTCAAGGCTTTGGAACTTATTCCCTGTGAACTCCTTGTATGTTGTAAACAAAGATTCCTTTGTTTGATAACTCCACCTGTTTCTGTGATTCACCAAAGACTGACCTCAGTTAGTTCAGTTACTGTAATGTAATATCAAGCATATCTAGTTAGTTGATCATTTTGTTCAAGTCTTACATATCTTACCAATATGATGACCATTTGTCTATGTAATCTTAAAATAAGGGTGTTGAAATTATTTTCCATTTGTCGTCCAAGGTAGAAGTTATGATTTTTGTTCTTAGTTTTTCCCTATATATCCCCAAATCTGTTGTTACGTATTAAAATTCAAGAATTATTATACTCCCGGGGCGCCTGGGTGGCTCAGTGGGTTAGGCCGCTGCCTTAGGCTCAGGTCATGATCTCTGGGTCCTGGGATCGAGTCCCGCATCGGGCTCTCTGCTCAGCAGGGAGCCTGCTTCCTCCTCTCTCTGTCTCTGCCTGCCTCTCTGCCTACTTGTGATCTCTCTCTGTCAAATAAATAAATAAAATCTTTAAAAAAAAAAAGAATTATTATACACCCTGATGAATTCATCCTTTTACTCTTCTGTAATTTTGACTTGATCTTTATGTCTGATAATGAAATTTGCTTTAAAATCACTTTTCATTATCTTGATATAACCACCAAAGTTATAGTGTGATTAGAGTTAATATAGCATATTTTTTCTTTTACTTTTTAAAGCACTTCTATATTGAATCCTGACAAAGAAACAAAACAGCTTTTTAACTCTGGAAGCATCTTTCTAAATTATCCCTTTTTTTTTTAATGAAGCAGTAGCAATTTTTGTTAAGGGACCTAAACTGAAAGTAGGTTTAGAAATTTATTTATTTTTTTATTTATTTAGTAAAAGATTTTATTTTATTTATTGACAGCAAGAGAGAGAGAGAGAGAGAGAAGAAGCACACAAACAGGGGGAATCATGTGCAAAGGGAGAGGAAGAAGCAAGCTCCTTGGGGTGCAAGTAGTCCCATGCAGGGCTGGATCCCTGTACACTGGAATCATGACCTCAGCCAAAGGCAAACATCTGCTTAAACAACTAAGTCATCCAGGCACCCCTAGAAAATTTAAAAAAAAAAAAGGCCTTTTAAAACATTTTGTTTCTTTCTTGTTTTTTTTTTAAATATTTTATTTATTTGACAGACAGAGAGACAGGAAGAGGAACTATAAGCAGGGCAGAGGGAAAAGGAGAAGCAGGTTTCCCACTGTGCAGAGAGCCTGATGTGGGGCTTCATCCCAGGACCCTGGGATCATGACCTGAAAAGAAGGGACACTTCTTGGAGGAAGCCACCCAGACACCTCTTTTCTTTGTTTTTAATATATGGCAACTGATGCTTCCCAGCCACGAGGAGCATATTACCCATTGATTAAATCTTTGATAACAACCTATTTAAAAAGGTGTGTAAATATATACTTACTCAGATTTATACACTTTGTGTTTTCTTCATAGTTTGGGGCTGGACCCCATGGTCACAACACTGCTTCCAGTCTTTGCCTTCCCATCTTTTGATACCAGGTATTTGGTCAGCAAAGCAAATTAGTATCAAAATTGATAAGCCCTTGGCACCATATCTCTGGAGCAGGGCTTGCTCTTAGCCAAGGCCCAGAGCAGTTGACCTCCCCTCACTAGTGCTATAGCCCCAAGGACTAGGTCCCTGCCACCAGAACTCAGTCTTACATGTTATGCTAAGCAGACAAAACCAAACCAGGAAAGCTCCGACAGCTTTCACTGGCATGCCTCATCTCCAACTCTCTCGACGTCTAGGCAGTACCAGATGACAGGGAGGGGTCTTGGTCCAACATATGGGAGGGAAGGAAGTAGCCACGAGCAAGTACCTGCCTCTCTGTTCCTTTCTTTCATGAGCAGGTTGTAAGGAGGAGGAAGAGGAAGGGGAAGAGAGGTGAACTTCAAGGGGTGAAGGCCTCAGGTAGGCAGCTGGCTCCTGCCAGTAGGAAAGGGACAAAGGAGAAGGCAGTGAGTCTTGCAGGGAGGGTGGGGGGTAAGGGTTACAGCTTATGACGGAATCTGGACAGGAGTAATAGGGATACTAGTCATTTGAGTCCACCATTGGCAAGCTGGGCTGGGTGTCAGGGCAGATAGGCCTCCCTGGGCAACGGCACATGAGAGAAGGTGGAATTCTTCTCTGAGGAGCAGGTGAAGCTTTGGGTGTTGGGAAAGCATAGACAGTATTGTTCCAGGGCCAAGGACAGGTCTGGGTACTCCTGGTTGGAGGTCAAGGCCACAGTATGATCCAGGTCTTCTACCAGCAGCTTGAAGGTACCACATGCCAGCCACCCCTCATTATTGTGTATAACTCTCTGGTGCACTTATTGGCTTATCCATCAAATGACTCCTTCAGCAGCTTGAAAACCACCTCCACAGGCACTCCAGGATATGGGAGGCTTCCAGAGTGAAAATTTTGCACAGGATCACCCCCAAAAGACCAGAAGTCACTCTGGTGGATGTAGATCTGGTCAAACATGGCCTTAGGGACCATCCACTTCACAGGCAGTCCACTGTTGGTTCTCATTTTATAGTAACTGATGTGGTGATATCTCTGGCAAGGCTGAAGTCTGAGATCTTCATCATGTTGTCCTTTGTCACCAGCACTTCCCTGGTGGCCAGGTCTTGGTGTATGCACTTCTTGGAGGCAAGGTACTCCATGCCTCAGGCTACCTGGTAAGCAAAGTATACCGGGTGCTTGGAGGAGAGTTGCTCTGCTGCATTGTGGCTGATATTGTAACAGTACTCCAGGTCAGGAGGCCTCTGGGCCTGCAGGTACTCCTGTATGTTGTCTTTGGAGGCATATTCCATGATAGTGTACGAAGGACCATCCTGTGTGCAGGACCCAGCAGGTTGATGGTGTCCTTGTGCTGTCCAATCATCTTCATCATCTCCATTTCTGAGATTAGGTTTGACAGGTCTTTCTCTGCTGCATCTGACTTCAACATCTTCACAGACACTTTAGTCAAATGGTTGGATTTGTCTTTGTCCAGCCCAATGGCCTCCTCCAACACCACCTGCCCAAAGTAGGCCTCTCTTAGGGGTCTGCCTAAACTGCCTACAACCAGCCTGCCTCAAGGCAGTTATGAACTCTAGATTATCCTCAAAAACATTAAACCACAAGCTAAAAATTCTCTTCACTAGGTCTCTGTCGCAGGTCTAATTTTCTTATCTTTCATCATTTATCTTTTTCCTAATTCTTATTTTCAGTATAGTTTATTTGGCTTCCAGGTGTTTCCCCGGGTTTCTGTATGCTGTTTCATAGGGAAGAATTATCCTGTCATAAAATTATTTCTTGAGCATTCATTACATCTCTCGGTTAAAATGGGTTCTTTTATGGTATTGATTCATTTGAGTTTTCTCAAAATGGGAAGAATTTTCAAAATGGTGTTTTCCTCAAGGTTCAGAGTATGTCTTAGCCTCATCTTTACTCTTTTTGAAATTCACTTTTCAAATTCTTGTCCCTCTTTTTATCTTTTTAAATTAAAATGTTTCCTTTTACTATTTTTTTATTTGAGTGTAGTTGATAGTCAGTGTTACATTGGTTTCAGGTTTTCAAGATCTCCATACATTATTCTATGATCACTACAAATATAGCCACCATCTGTCACCATATAACACTATTATAATATCATTGACTATATTCTCTACACTGTCCCATATCTCTTTTTAAAATCTCTGATTTTTATGTTTTCTGTTATTCCACTTTTCGACCTCATTTTACTTGGTTACTTTAATAAAATATGCCTGATTACACACTCTATGCTGAAAACCATAGCATTTGATTTATAGTAGTCTCCTATTTCTTCTTCTTCTTCTTCTTCTTCTTCTTCTTCTTCTTCTTCTTCTTCTTCTTCTTCTTTCTTCTTCTTAATTAACATATAATGTATTATTAGCCCCAGGGGTACAGGTCTGTGAATCGCCAGGTTTACACACTTCACAGCACTCACCACAGCACATACCCTCCCCAATGTTCATAACCCCACCACCCTCTCCCTAACCTCCCCACCCCCCCCCCCCGGCAACTCTCAGTTTGTTTTGTGAGATTAAGAGTCTCTTATGGTTTGTCTCCCTCCCGATCCCATCTTGTTTCATTTACTCTTTTCCTGTTCCCCAAACCCCCCACATTGCACCTCCATTTCCTCATATCAGGGAGATCATATGATAGTGACTTTCTCTGGTTGACTTATTTTGCTAAGCATAATACCCTCCAGTTCCATCCATGTCAACGCAAATGGCAAGATTTCATTTCTTTTGATGGCTGAATAGTATTCCATTGTGTGTGTGTGTATATATATATATATATATTTCATTTGTTGATGGACATCTAGGTTCTTTCCATAGTTTGGCTATTGTGGATATTAATGCTATAAACATTTGGTGCACGTGCCCCTTTGGATCATATACAGTCTTCTTTACCTGTATCAGAACCCCAGGAAGCTTTATTTATTTATTTACTCACATAAACAGATGATCCAACACAACGTTTTTTGATGTTCCAATGTATTATAATGTCTTACCGCTTAACACTATGCTTACTGCTCTCTTTCACTGTCTGACTAAATCCTCATCATCACTATGCCATTTAATGAGAAAGAACATTTGAACTCAGAGTTCTCTCCATATCAGGGAATGAAGACTCCACCCTTCTGTTTGTGCAGGTAAAATAAATGTTGATGTCTGTCCTGCACATACCCCATCCTGTTCACCAGAATATTCACCATCAAAATATATACACAATGAAAACCATACCTCACCACTTCTATTACCACCCAGCATGCTAAAAACACCATCATATGTTCCTGAATTATTGACTTGATTGATAACCCCACTTCCACACATACTGCACTCCTTTCTCCATGCAAATTTATTTTGGTACAGCAATTTAACCTAAAAATCAAGTCATATGATTTTATTCTGCTGTTGAAAGACTTTTGGTATCTTCCCCTTTCATATTAAATAAAAACTGAAGGCGTTTCAATGTACTAGAAGGTCATACATCAATACGTTCTTCCTCTCTCCACCACTATGAACTCCTCATTGGCCTCCTTGCTTTTCCTCAAAAGTAACAGACAAGCTGTTCACACAAAGTCTATATACTTACTTGCTCTGCCTAGAGCAATCTTTTCCTTTAATATTTGTATAACACTCTCCTTCACTTCCTGGGTCTTTGTGCAAATAACATCTCATAAATGAGATATAACCACCCAAAACAAAATAAAATTAACTTTCATCCCAGCATTCCCCAATGGCTTTTACCTTTCTTGTATTTCTTTGTATCACTTATCACCATCAACCATCAATCATTATTCTATTACTGGTTTATTTTCTTAATTGAGACAGAGAGAGAGAGAATTGGGAGGGTGCGCAGAGGAAGAAGAAAACACCCCACTGCCTAGAAAGCCTGCTGGGGAGTTACATCCCAGGACCCTGAGATCATGACCCAAGCCAGAGGCAGTCACTCAATGGACTGAGCCACCCAGGTGCCCCTCTATTATTGGTTTATTTCACTATTATATTTCAAAAGAATGTGAGCTCTTTGTGGTCAGGTATTTTATATGTTTTATTAATTGAAGTATTCTCAGAAAGGTAGCTGGCAGATTGTAAGGGCTCACTAAACTGTATTTTGTTGTTATTATTGGGCTCCTTTATGGGCTTTACCTCTTACGCTAGAAGTCTATCCTTCAGATGTAAGCGATAAGAATAGAGCCCTGCTGCCTGTTCAAATGTGTAAAAAGCCTGTATTAAGTGGATATTTTAAAAGCTAAATGAATGGCTTAATAGTTGTATATAGGGGGAAAGGGAACATATTTTCCACAGTTTAGAAGTGGAGTTCTTTTATAGAGTTCTTGTACAAGCCTACACTATGGAACGATAATGGGCAGTTGTACATTACAATTATACAAACACTTTGGTAATTTATATCCTTTTTTAGTAATTCTTGACTGGATCATTTAATTCCTTAGGAGCATTATAGCATTTCAACTTTTCATGTTCAATAAACTTATTGGGGTTGCTACCTTTTTTATTCAAATGGAGAAATAGTCATGATTTAATCTAAATAAAGTGTTATTGATTGTGTTGTTTTCTAGGAATGAGTCGCACATGCTAGTTTAAAAGTTTTGTTAAAGTCCCAAGTCTGTCACTGATAAAAGCCTTTTGTAGATTAGTAACTTGATCAAAACGGAAAAGTTATGTATCACCTATTGTTATACTATCTTTGTTTCCATCTTGCATTGTAATAACACCCATCTTAACTCTATTTAAGACAAATCATTGCCAGATGGATTTCTGGCATTGATTGCAGGATATGAAATCTAGTATAACTAAAAGTTTTTGGTTTTAGTAGCATATAAATCAATTTAGAAAAATATATGTATTTGAATATAAGATAAAGTTTTAAATTATTTGGCAATAATAAACTAAACTTTTTTTTTGTAAATTTTTATTTTCTAAAATTTCATTGAGCTCTCTTGCAATAAGAAACAAGTTACAAAAAATTAAGGTTTATTTACCCCAATTCAAAATTATTAGGAATATAATCATAGAGGTTGAAGTATTTAAAATATTGAACCCAAAATGTTTTATTAGGTAAATTCATGAATGCTGAGCATTCACTGTTAAAATATACTAATAACATTGATAGACTTGTAGAAGCCTAAAATCAAATATTTATTAAATATTTATATCCATATCTTTTCATAGCTTGGTAATTCATTTCTCTAGCATTAAATAATATTCCATTGTTTGCATGTACTACACTTTCTTTGACCTTTCACTTATGGAAGGATATCTTGGTTGCTTCCAAGCTTTTGTCAGTTATGAATAAAACTACTATAGACATCTTTGTGGGTATAGATTTCATCTTCTTTGGATAAATACCAAGAGCTGCTACTGCTGAATCATCTGGCAAGAATATGTTTAGTTTTGTAAGAAACTGCCAAGTTGTTTTCCATTCTTTATTCTCAATACACATGGAAGAACATTCCTGTTGCTCCACATCCTCACCAACATTTCGTGTTCTGTTGTCAGTGCTCTGGATTCTGGGTATGTACTGGTGTCTCTTTTTTGTTTTAATTTGCATTTTCCTGATGACATATGATGTGAAGCATCTTTTTATATGCTTATTTGCCATCTGTAATATTTTCTTTGGTGAGGTATCTGCTAAGGCCTTTGGCTCATTTTTAATCCGGTCTTTCCCCCATTGTTGAGTTTTTAGGGGTCTTTGTGTATTTTTGATTAACAGTCCTTTGCCAGATGTGTATTTTGCAAATTTTTTCTCATAGTCTGTGCTTTGCCTTTTCATTCTCTTGGCATTGTGTTTCACAGAGTAGACATTTTTAAATTCAGTGCTTGTGCTTTTGTAGCTAAAGTTATTGCGAAAACCAAGGTCATTTAAATTTTCTTCTATATTACCTTCTACATGTTTCATGTTTAGGTTTATAATCCAATCTGACTTAATTTTTGTGAAGAGTGTAGGATATCTGCCTGGATTTATTTTATTTTATATTTTTAGATTTAGCTTCACCATTGCTACAGAACCATTTGTTTAAAAGATTGTATTTTGCTCTCTTGTATTGCTTTTGCTTTTCTATTAAATATAAAATATAATTGATAATATATATTCTGTTGCTTTAATCTAGTCTCTCTGTGGTATTACAATATCATGCTTACAATTATCGTTATGGTAAACTTTTTTTTAAGATTTTATTTATTTATTTGACAGAGAGAGAGATCACAAATGGGCAGAGAGACAGCCAGAGAGAGAGATGAGGAGAAGCAGGCTCCCTGCTGAGCAGAGAACCCAATGCCAGACTCGATCCCTGGCCCCTGGGATCATGACCTGAGCCGGAAGGCAGAGGCTTAACCAACTGAGCCACCCAGGTGCCCAATCGCTTTAGTAAACTTTGAAGTCAGTCCTCAGTCTTTGTTCTCCTTCAACACTATGTTGACTATTGTGAGTCTTTGCCTCTCCATATAAACTTTAAAATAAGTTTGTTAATATTAAAAAAAAGAACTTGCTGGAATGCATTAATTTTATAGATAAACTTGGAAACCAGTGACCTCTTGAGCTTAGCAGGAGATAGACCATGGACATCAGTTGTCACAGTGGTGCCTCTGGCAGAACCTATTGCAAATCCCTAGGCAAAATGAGACCTCAAGGATCTGAGAGAATGTCTAAGAAGTACTTGATACATCCCTTGGGTATGGTTTATTGAAGTGTCCACCTGTCTGAAAGCTGGGGAATCTAGATAAGGGAGGGAAAATTAGTTATGATAAAACATATCAACAAACATCAATAAATTTTGTAAAACTAATTGTCATGGCTCATATACAATATGACCAACAGAGGGACCATCAGAAGGAAAGCATCAGTTATGTTTATTGTGAAATTTTTTATTCAAAATAAAGCAATGTGAGGGGAAGACACAATGAGAAAATTACCATTTTTTAAATGGTAAACATCTTACAAAATGGAATAGGTTTTATATTCTAAGTAGTATATTGAAAAGTAAAACATTGGGGCGCCTGGGTGGCGCAGTGGGTTGGGCTGCTGCCTTCAGCTCGGGTCATGATCTCAGGGTCCTTGGATTGAGCCCCGCATCGGGCTCTCTGCCCCGCAGGGAGCCTGCTTCCCCCCCTCTCTCTCTCTCTCACTGCCTGCCTCTCTGCCTACTTGTGATCTCTGTCTCTCAAATAAATAAATAAAATCTTTAAAAAAAAAGAAAAGAAAAGTAAAACATTAAAAAATAAAATTTCAATGAAAAAAATTATTTAATTTTTAAAAAGGTTAAAAATAGCAGAACCATTTTTCTTATAACTGGAAAATACACTGTATATACATCTATCAAAATAACTTGTCATGGGGGAGCCTGGGTGGCTCAGTAGGTTAAAGCATCTGCCTTCGGCTTAGGTCATGATTCCAGGATCCTTGGATCGAGGCCCACATCGGGCTCTCAGCTCAGCAGGGAGCCTGCTTCCTCCTCTCTCTCTCTGCCTGACTCTGCCTTATTGTGATCTCTGTCAAATAAATAAATAAAAACTTTTATAATAAATATTTGAAAAATAACTTGTCATGTCTGGAATCAGGAGCATATGGAAAAAAATAATATCTGAGGACAATACTTCTGCCATGTTTTGTGCCTTGCTAATATTTTTAAACAGTCAGGCAAATTTTAGCCTTATTGAAATACCTGCTAAGATACCTGCAGTGCCTTTTGGAGCCCTATGACTATAAAAATTAATTGCAAATATTCAAAATGTTTACTATGGTGTCACTATTTAGGGCCACCACCAAGTATGTTCAGAAGTAAGCATAACTGTTACTCTTCCATAAGGCAAAGGGGCATATTTTCAGGAGTTCCATCTGCTGTACCAGGAGGTGAATCAAGTAATGATTTTTGTCTATAAAATAATTCACTTTTCAATCTAACATTCCTCATTCCACATTATAATAATAAAAACTAGGAGGAGACTAAAACAAACAAACAAATACAACTACAACAACCAGCTTTTCCTACAGTGGAAAAGTAAATATAACCTTAGGAGTAGCCTAAAATTTATTTTTAAATATTTTAAGATAAACGTTTTTGTTAGAAAACCATATATTTTATATTACTAAGAAATAACAGGCAACGTTTTATTAACTTCTAAAAAGTCTAGTTACTTGTATTTATCTATTAACTCATCTCTTTATGAAGTAGAACATGATCACACCTCTTGTATCTACCCAAGTTTGTATGCTTTGGTTGTTTTATGTTTGCTATTTCCTTGCTTAATTTTTACAATATTTGATACATAATAGTATCTTTAAGTCCATCTATGATTTCACAGAATTTGTTTGAACTTCATAAAAATGTACCATACTTTTTGCACTGTCCTTGTTTTACTTCTCTATTAGCTTTCCAAGTTTTATTCACTTTAGAGTGTGTAGCTATCATTTATTTTTACTCCTCCATAATGCTATGTTTACAAATTTGTATTTATCTGTACTTTTAAAAATATCTTAATTATATACCATTTCTCATCTCACGTAACACTCATGTTACTTCTACACTTATCAGATATTATGTAACTGAAAACCACAACTCAGCAACAATAGAACACCATTTTTCAAAATTAAATGGCTTACCAGAATTCTTTAATTCTATCCTTTATTTGTATTAGATGACCCTTTATTCTGGTATTTGGCATTGTTCATATGGAGGAAAGCTTATAAGTTGATATTCCATAAATAGAAGGATTTTTATGATCGATTAATTATTTTCATTTAGAATGCATAGAATATGGTTGATTTAATATTTCTTTCTTACTCTCTGCCTGGAACATAGTGCTATCTATGCAATAGCCACTAAAATATTAAGTTAATTACCTAGACTTTAAACTGCATATTAATAGGAATAGCATACAGAACTCTTCTCAGATTGGGACACCTGGGTGGCTCAGTCAGTTAAACGCCTGAGCCTTTAGCTCGGGTCATGATCTTAGGGTCCTGGGACTCAGTTCTGCAACAGATTCCCTGCTTAGCCGGGAGTTTGCTTCTCCCTCATCCTGCTGCTCCCCCTGCTTGTGCTCTCTCTCACTCTCTCTCTTACAAATAAATAAAATTAAAAAAATAAATTCTTCTCAGATAGCTAATATAGAATATCGTCTTTGTATTCATCAAAGGGAAAGTGCCATATAATAATGAAATCCAGACTACTTCAAATTCATTTTTTAACCAGTAAGAAAGTACTGGAAACAAGCCAAAAATGTCTTCAATGAATTAAAGAAATAGATTGATTTTCAATATCTTAATGTTTCTAATGTTAAATTGCAAGATTTTTATACTAGATATCAGTGTAAATATTCATTATACAAGGATATTCTAAAAATAAACCTGAGAAAACTACTTGACATATATGATGACAAAAACCAATGTCAGTTTGGGTAAAACTTACAACACCTACCACCTGAAACTCTTGTTCTATATGGTGCCATCTTGTGATGCTGGGCAGCGGCAGTGAGCCACAGCTTCCAGTCAGCTAGAAGATTACAGGGGTGAACACCTGATATTCTTACAAGCATTCTATATATAGCATATATATATAGAATATATATATTCTTCTTTTTTTAGTGTAATATTTAATAAATTGCATGTGATATTTGATACTTTGTTATAAAATAGGCTTTGCTTAAGATGATTTTGCCCAAATGCAGGCAAATGTAAGTGTTCTGAGTATGTTTAAATAAGCTTAAGGTAAGCTATGATATTTGATAGTTTTGGGGTATTAAATGCATTTTCAATTTTTTATGTGTTTCTCTGTACATAGCCCCCTTGTAAGCTGAGGAACATCTCTATATGTATATGTAGCCTTGGTATGGCTTACATATTATTGGCATGAAACATCTAGAACAGTACGTGTGCCATAGAATTGTCTACAACATCAAACAAGTTTCTTGAAAACTTGTGCCAAAGGGGTTATGTCTTTAAGGATTCTTATTTCAGAAGGGTTCTCTCAAACGTAAGATTTTTCAGAAGTTAAGTGAAAATCTGACCAAACTAAACATTTTTCCATTTTCCCTAGTGAGCAAAGATAGCTAAAATCTATCTGCCATTTTCAACACTGTACTCAACGATTGTAATTCTAATTTAAGAACAGATTATTTATATCAAAACCACATGTTGGCCTAATCTTATACAATATTCATAAGTCACACTCAGACCCTTGGACACTTTTATTTGTTGAGTCTATATGGTACTACGGACATTCATCTTTTTTGACCTCATAGCTTTATGTATGTCTATTCTTTTGAAAATACATGCATCATAGTTCCATTGTAAAATGTCTGGGTTATAAAATGTGCTATGCTATCAAAATGGTAATAAGAACATACAAATGACCTGATGTAATGAACTGGACCAGATTGCCAGATATCACATTGCATACCAGAAAGATTCAGTGGTAAGTTTTAAAATGGCCAGCTATACACTGACTGAATTATAACTCATTTAGCTTCTTTCTTTGTGTACAGTATTATACATTAGTCAGTATTATAGTAGATAAGTACTTTGGACAGATGTAAATATGCTGTAATAAAAAATGTTTTTCTTCTTTCTTTTAGTCCTTTTTACTTGTAAGACTAGCCACAAATACCACGCCTCCCCCAAAATAATTTGCAATCCAAATTTATCTCTAAATGAATTTATTGCACAGAAAAATATGTATATATATATATATATATACACTTACAGAAGACATGTTCAAAAATAGTTACACAACAGCAGGGCCCTAAATGTAAGCAGTATAGTTGTTTTGTTTTGTTTTGTTTTATTTCTTTTAAAAAAAGAGGTTATGTGAAATATTAGGATTTTATTTCCAGGCGTAGTATTTCAAGACAGTTAACTACACCTATGGTGTCAACAGCCTCTTGTTGGCAGTATGATTTTATTGGCTCCATGGAATAACAGCAAGAATTTACTATTGCTTCTTTCTTTTATGACACACACAGAATAAAAAAATTGACACATTTGCTCAAGACCAACCAGAATCATTTTAACCTATCAAAATTGATGGGAGGCCTTCACTGCCAAAGTCACTGCTGCGTTTTCACAATTCACTGCAGACAATCTGCTACTCCCATTATGATAAAGGAGAGCAGAGTCATAATCAGGGAAGAAAGCTAGATTAATACTTGTAATTATCATTGAATATTTAGCCTGCTATAGGATTATTATTATTAGTGTCATTTGATAATTTTCTCTCATTTTATTAAACACAACTGTGAGTAATTACGCTACCTAATATTTCTCTGTATTGGCTGACTAGCTAGCAAACATTCATGAAAATATCCATTAGCCACACATATAAAATGCTGCATTATGATGCTGTTGAATCAGAACATACCACTACCTGATCCTGTAGCTCTTTGAGGATTTGCAAATCAATTAATTCTATGTTTATTGGATTCTTCCCATACAATTAGAAAATTTATAATCGAGTCCATGAACATTATTAGTTTTACCATTTTAAACCAGCAATCACACTTTGATTTTTACAACAAAAGCAGAAATATAAACACACACATTTGGATCAGTTTTCTGTTAGTCTGTCTGGACTTCAAAATCCTATTCCTCAAGATGATGCACACCAAAGTTCTGGATTAAACAAGAAATTAGATGGCACCTGAACACTTGGTTTAATATTCTCAAAAGGACTATGCAACTTCTTTCTTACATTAAGACATTGTTTTACAAAGATCCACACTTTTATAATGTTAGTATTTTTAATAATCAATAAAGTCAATTAATCATGATTAAAAATCAAACATAAAAATTTCTACTTTTTGCTTTTGCCCCCTCCATTTAGAACTTATTTATAGCCTGATAATTCAAAGGTCCCTATGTTTATGAAAATCTGGACAGAAATAGCTCTAAGATCCCATTCAGAACTTGATATTAATCTAAGTCTTTTGGCTCCATTTATCCTGAGAGCAAAGAGTAGGACAAAGGATTTGAGTACTGTTAGTTTATCTGGGAGATTATCCAAGGTAGAAAAGAATGGGAAAGTGATACAGTGAAGAAGCAACTTTGTCAAAGAGGTACATTGTTGATATAATTGTTGTGGATAGAAAATGAAGGCTTGCTTTTACTGAAAGGTCCTGAGAAACTTCTTTAAGTTGTCCTCATGAAGACCTGAAAACTGACAATTTTACCTATGGTTCTTATTTCCACTTCACTGAGAGCTGTCCTCAGAGGACATTAACTCTCCTACACTTTCAGGTTGTGTTGGAGACATTCTAAAATGAGAGAGAGAACATGAGATGCTATCAGTGTTAAGTAACTGCAATTTCCCATGGAACTATCCACCACAGGTTTGGCTATAATCAGGTGTTGGGCCTTGATATCAGAGGGATTTGAGGCAGTATCATTTTAGGTTAATCATTATATCTGAAATTTCCAAAAACTTCAACTGATGAAACTTTGATTATAAACCTATAAATATAACAATAAATCTACAGTATTCAAATTATTTTCATAGAAATACACAAACAAAGCATCAACTGATTAATATTTAAATGTTACAAAATACTGAACTGAAAGAATTTGGTCATATAACAACGTGTAAGAAGTAGAGCTTAGGTTTAGGTTAGAAGTCAGGATGCATTTGGGACTCAGTTAAGAAATTGAATGGAGGGACGCCTGGGTGGCTCAGTGGGTTAAGCCACTGCCTTCGGCTCAGGTCATGATCCCAGGGTCCTGGGACCGAGCCCCAAATCAGGCTCTCTGCTCAGCAGGGAGACTGCTTCCTCCTCTCTCTCTGCCTGCCTCTCTGCCTGCTTGTCATCTCTCTCTGTCAAATAAATAAATAAAATCTTAAAAAAAAAGAAATTGAATGGATGTCTGACTATCTTATAGGTTTGCTAAAAATCAGTGACTTTGTGTTCACGTGTGGCTATGCGGGAATTTTTAACTTTCTCTAAGAAGTTATTAGATTGATTATATAATGGCAGTAAAGGATGGGGAAAAGCAAAGTACAAACCCCATAAAGACAAAGACACTGAGTATGAGAAAAGAGTAATAGATAAGAAGAATCAATGCATTTGAGGAAAATGGGAATTGAAATACACAATGATTGTTGATTTTTTTAGATGCAGAAATCAAAACTAGCTTGCAAGAAGGAAATAACAGAAGACATGTTGTGAAAAGGCAGTAACGTGGAATAAAGGAGTAGGGAGAGCATATCAGGTAATTTGGATAGGAAGGAGTTAGGAGATAACTGCTTGATAAATTTTATATGGCCCACTTAAATGCACAGATTTCTCTTCTTTAATTTATATGGAGAACAGGGTGTCGTTTCTCTTCCCTTTCAGAGCACCTGAGGTGTACTCTTTCAGACTGAAAACCTGAAAAGCTCAGGACTCAGTTGCTTAAGCACAGCTGAGAGGACATATTTCAATTAAGATTTACAGTTTGCTGTAGGTAGTAGACTGTCAAAAGTGGTTTAACCATATTTTTCATTTAACAAGAAGACTACAGAGAGTGTTTTCTGGTGTTGGTTCAGAGTCTTAAGAAAGTCAAGTGAACTATCTTAGAGGTTTTCATGGCTTTTTATTCACAGTTGCAAAAATTGCTGTTGGAGTTCTCACTATTAAGCCCACATTTCTGGCAGAAAGATAGAGGTAAAAGAGAATGATATCTTGTACGACTGATACTTTGTCATATGGTTACAATGTAACTAGAAAAGAGACAATAAAATATTTGATGTTGTTTTAAGTTTCCTTGTTGTCAATCCCTCAGTGCTTTCTGATACTAAAGGAAAAAGTAGATGGATATTGACCTGGCAACTATCAACACCTGTCAGTCTCTCTTGGATAACCAATATCTCTATAATCTCTTCTTCCCAGTAAAAAAAAAATAAAATATATTCATAAACCACACTGTGCCATCTCAAGTTACTGCACCAAGATAAAATTACAATGATTTTCAGTTGTTCCAAATGGACAGAATACCCTTCCTTATGATATCATGTCTTATAAGATAGATAATTGGCTTGCTACCAATATACCCAGATGAGACTGTGGAAGAGACAGGAAAAAAATAATAATATTTATTTATTCCTTGGGTTGACCCTGTTTACACAGATGCATTACTATTAGAAAAGGTTGGTTTGGGACATTGGAATGAATTTACTTAATGGGTCTGTATGTAATTGGGTTGGAGAAAATTTTTAATTTCTACAAAAATTATTAGAATTCTATCTTATTCCCTTTTGATAATTTTCACATGTTAACAAAGCCAACGTTTTTGTCTAGCAGACAAGATCTTAAATCCTAACAAAACTCAATTTTTTCCTTTTTTTTTTTTTAATTTTGAGAGCCTCATGTTCTCTCATGCTGCTTTAAATACAACTCAAAAAAACAAAAGGAGCTAAATGGGGCAGTAAGCCCAGACTTTTTATTTTAATTTATTTATCTTATTTTTAATTAAAAAATTAAAGATTGTATTTATTTATTTGAGAGAGAGAGAGCATGAGTGGGGCAGGGGGATGTAGCTGCAGAGAGAGACTGAGAAGTATACTCCCTAATGAGCAGGAAGCCCGATATGGGGCTCGATCCCAGGATACTGACTGAGATCATGACCAGAGACAAAGGCAGATACATGTGCAAAATCCCTTTTTTTCTGGGAAACAATACTTTACAAGAGATGTTTGAAAAAGTACTGGGGAAACAACTTTAATCAGAGATACAAAAATTTAATTGACTTCTGTAAAGCTACAGGGATCCAAATGATGGGAATCCCAGGCCGTTTAGGTTGTGGACCACAGAGTATTCTTCTCTGTAATATTTTATTTTCTTCCATGTCTACTAACTCCAGTCCAAGTTCACTGATCTCTTTTTAGATAGTACAAAACATGGCAAAGAATACCAAACAAGTGCCCAATATTCTACATTTATTACATCATTTCTAACATATAGAAGTGTGTTACCAAGGCTGGTTCTGTGAACAAACCTAGTTATGCTAAAGTGTGTTTTGTTCTCCAAAAATTAAATTCATGATTATCACACAATTATAAAATACTTGTGTCAAGAATTTTTATTCAAAAATTAATAAGAGAAGCAGATATTAAAACTAGTTCACATGGTTATTTGGGATATAAGCAGAGTTGTGCAGCAGAAGTGCTCTGGGCCCATAATTTGGGTTATAGAATTTATGTTTTCTAATGAAAAATCACTAACTTGCATTATTGTTAACAAGAATCCTGTGCATTACCATCAGTTTTCTCCATTATAACCTCTTGCTCTACAGTTTGTAAATAACTTTGTCAATAGCAAGCTAATAAACGGGGTGACTCCAATGGATTGAGATAATCTCCAGAGTTTCTGCTACATAATGAACAGGACTCCATTGAAAGGACACCTAAGAATTTATTTTGCCCAAAAATTTGATCATTTTTTTCACTGTCCATACCTATTTTCCAAACCTAGTCCTTTTGCTTCACCTTTCAGTCTATGGACAACCCTGTATCTGACTGACTTGTTAATTCTGGGAATGTCTTGCAGATTAGTTTGCTTGCCAGAGGTGGTTCCTCTAATTGATGTCTAAGAACCCTAATTAGTTAAGAAAACTTTTTTTAACATTTTCATTGCTATTTATTATTATTATTATTATTGCTAATATCTCTATTATAAATAATTCACAAGGGCATCTTTCTGACAAAAGAGAAAGAGCTGGCTACTAGTAGAAAAAGTACTTTTGACTCTGTCAGTGAAAGTGGTAAAGGGATTTGAGAAAATAAGGCAAAGCACTGGAATTATGTGTTAAAACTTTAAATATTATAGACACATTTACTTAATTTCTAATACTGTTGTTGCTTATAATTAAATAAGATGTTTTCCATGAACCACGCATTACAGCAAATATATTGTTTATACAGATTAAATTTTCATCAAAAGGGACGCCTGGGCGGCTCAGTTGGTTAAGCAGCTGCCTTTGGCTCAGGTCATGATCTCAGCATCCTGAGATCGAGTCCCACATTGGGCTCCTTGCTCGGCCGGGAGCCTGCTTCTCCCTCTGCCTCTGCCTGCCATTCTGTCTGCCTGTGCTTGCTCTCTCGCCCACTCTCTCTGATAAAGAAATAAAATCTTAAAATAAATAAATAAATTTTCATCAAAAAATAGTAAGTGTATTTTATTGTAGGATCATGATCAGCATTTTGCAGATGAGAAAAGTGAAATTTAGAAAAGTATGTCTCTTCAAATCCCTCATACAATATCTGGCCTAGATAGAAGGATATACTATCACAATTGTGGAAGATAATTGAGATTACTTAAAATGATAAACTTTACTGTATAGGGTTTTTAAAAGTTTGCCACAGATTCAGATTCTTTTAAAATATATATCTATTTTGTGTAAAGAGAATGCACTGAGAAGTAAAAAGAAAGTGATATATCAGTGCTACCAACTAATGGCTATAATATCATCACCTTATTTATGAACAATGAAACAGTGTGCAATATTTAAATAAATTTAAATAAATTCCTATTTATTTTATATATTTATAAATTTAAATAAATTCCTATTTATTTATTATTAAAGAAATTCCTCTAACAAACAGTATGTTTTGAAGGTTGCTAGCAGGAAAGTGTTGTACTACATGGAAGTAATCAGAAAATGTGATCTAAAAGTCTGCTTTCAAGGGCGCCTGGGTGTCTCTGGGTTAAAATTCTGCTTTCAAGAAGCTATAACAGTAAGTACTGAGCATTAGCTATTATATGCTATGGATGAATAACTGAAATCTACATTTTAAACTAATGGTACACTATATGTTAACTAATTGAATTTTAAAAAGTTAATTAAAAAAAACCACTATTTTATAAAACAATATTCCCAACAGGCTCTTTTGCTTTAAAATACTCACTTTGTAATGAGAGTCATTACTTTAGTCTAGCCAATTCTTACAGCACTGTTTATCCCTTCCCTGCTTTATCCCTTCCCAGTATCAATAAAGGCTCACTTGGGTTACCTAGAAGCCATGAGAAAGCTTGTAATAGACCTGGCTGGTTTTCACCAGCAATTTGACCACCATGTGCACAGGGAAGTCTATTGATAAAGGCTTTATTGCAATAAGTTGCAAATACATGGATGATTTTAAATTCTCTTTCTTGAGGTCTTGTTTCATGATAATCAATTTAGGGTGGCTTATTGGAATGGATGTTATTAACATATCTTCATAGTTATAACTACATGGAATTGTAAAATACATTAATGAATGTGGCATACTGGCAACTGTCCTCATTTTGAAATCAAATTACAGTGTATTAAGATGAGGAAGCAAAGCAGATTTGGGATTATGAGTGAAATAATTTTAAAAAGTCTTAGGGGTATGATCAGACTATTGGGTAATTCAGTAGAAAAATGTCAACTGATTGAGATTCTGTGTTCCCTGATTTCAGAGAGACGTTAAGATAAATAAGTAACACGAGGAGACTAGGAAGCCAAACATAAGTGATACTTTTGTGCCAGGGTGTGTATACATCTGTTTATCTTCTTGCTTTACCACTAAGGTTGCTCCTAGAGGAGAGTTTAAATATGTGTTGGAGCTAATCTCTGTGGATTACACAAGAAACCACATCCTACAGCTCTCCCTGAAACACCGCTTATGATTTCAATGTAATTTGGTTTTTGCATTTTTAGAAATAACAAAATACTTTGCAAACTCATCTACTTTATTACCACCACAAGTGAGTCAGCTGACTCCACATTTTAACACAGTGACAGTCACAGAGGAATGGAGGAGTGAGTAGAGTTATCAATATATGTGCTTTTAAGAAGTATGACAGGGTAGCAGCTATTTCCAGGAACCAAAACATGGGTCAGCAGCTGTGCAGGAAAAGTGATGGAATAAATGACTCATTTCAGAGGAGTTCTATAACATATTAGTTCTATAATGGATCTTCAGCCCCCAATTACCCGCTTTGATCTAAAGATAAGGATTTACAGTTAAGATCCCATTTATGATTTGTCTGGTAGGGTCTGAATCATGTTTACTATTGTTTTGACTATTACTTGAAACCTATAGTAGTACTTGGGATATGTGTTGTGTATTCTGTGAACATGTGCTATTTTTAGATTAGATAATTCCTGTCTCGAACCCCTGTTAATTTGTTTGCTTTTGTTTATTTGATAGTGCTTTCAGTAAATGGATATATCTGAAAAATTGCAAAGCCATTCTTAAAATAAGTTATTATTATATATAGCATGGAATTGCACATTCCTCCTTTGAATCCAACAGAGCTTCACCATATCCTTAACAATTTGGGAAAAACATGCTATTATTTTTCTTCATAAAATTTCTCCTGTTAGGCTGTGATGGTTGTCATCAGCAGTAACTCCTCTGAAGGCTTTGTCAAAAGAGTTGAAAAAATTGGAAAGGTGTGAATGAAGCTGTTTGCTGAATATAAAGAAAAGAGCATTGAAGTACAATTCACACTCTTACTTCTCCTTCTATGCTTTCAGATGTTTGACATTTGAAAATTTTGCTTCTAGAAGAGATGCCCTATATAATTCTTACTTAAAGGAGCAAGTTGCTTTAATAATTTTTTTTTATTATTCTACCATTCAAGTATTTCCATTTAAATTAAATTCAATACCATTAAAAAAAAAATCTAAAGTGCAGCTAGTATTCAATTCCTGGGCTAAATAATTTTAGAAAGCTTTGTGTTATTGAACCTACGGGGTTTTTCTGTAGTTTTAACTCTTTCTTTCTGTGATTTTTCCCATTAGTCACATAAGTGACTGCAATATAACAGACATTGAGGATAAAGGACTGAATAGAACAATCCTTGGCCTCATGAAGTTGAGAATCTAGCAAGGGAGTCAAACAATTCAATCATTCAGAGACAATTTATTGAGTGTCTAGCCTAAGATGAGCACAACAAAACCCCAGCTCAGAGGAACCATTTTAATGGGAGAGATAGATAATAGGTAAGTCAACTTTAAAAAGAAAAAAATCGTACTGGTTTTTCTTTAATAGTGATGCATATTTGAACTAAATAAGCACATTTTAATAAGAGCAGTGATTGAGAAGAGGTTTTGTAACTGAGTGGTCCGAAAGGGCCTCCCTGAAAAAGTCTGTTTTGAACAGATTTCTGAATAATATCAGCCAGGAAGCTGCGTAAAAATCTCAGGGATGGGTGATTTTTCCAGTCAAAAAACTGTAAAGGCTCCAAAGTCACAATACAGCTGTAAGTTTCTCTAATAAAGTAACTTCTGACAAAGAATAAGAAGAAATAACTAACCCAGGTTTGAAAGAAAAGGGACAGACTTTCTATGGAATTCATATTTAATTAAAGCTCTAAAGGACAAAAATACAATAGAGCAAAATTCTGGTCACGCTGATATACCTAATGAAAGTTCATAAACAAGGTGTGGGTAGCAAAGAGTGTGTGGGAATGTTGGTAAGGACAGTGGGGAAGAGTCATCCCTGAACATGTTCTTAAATGAAGCAATTCTTGTGTTGTTTTAAAGGGTAACTTGGAGTTTGCTTAAGTGATTAGAGAAGGATGCCTCGGCTTATGGAAGTTCAAAGCCATAAAGATGTGATAAACTACTGCAGATATTTTCATGTATATTTGTTGTTCCTTCTAGTAATGGTGATCTAAAAACTCCTACTTAAGACAACTTAAAAATTCAGACAAAATAGCTTTTAAAGTTAAAAATATCAGAATGATTATAAAAATAAGTGAGGGATTACTGGGCCAATACGAAATACAATGAGAGCCTAGAGATATATGCCCTGAAGCCATTTTAGCTATGAGAGCATTAGAAACTGCTAAAACACACTGAGCTGTGTTGTTCATAGACTCTTGATACTAGAGAAAAAAAATTCAAAATCCAGCAGCAATCAAATTTGAGGACTTTGGTACAACCCAAATTTAAGTTGAGATCCCCAAAGCACAAGGAGAAGCAGAAATAAGACTAGAGCCTACCTTGCCTTCTGTGTAAACTGAGAAAGTCAACCACTGAATTTGGAGTATGATTGTCTTGTAAAGTCTCAGATATAAGAGAAAATCCTGCCAAGGAGGACCATACCATTATTATAGCTCTTAATTATTCCTACTCAATAAGAGTTTCAAATATAATGTCTTGAACATACCAAAATGTAACAAAGCACACAAAGAAAAACCATTAACAAGATTTGATAGACAAAATGGGATTAAGTATGATATTAAAATGATCAATAAAGATTGTAAAATGGCTTGATTACTCTGCTCAAGGAAATGAGAGGGGAAGCAAATTGAACAAAAAACTGAAACTAAAAAATGATATTGAGAAAGATTTTATAAGTGAACCAAATGGATACTCTAGAACTTTAAAGATATGACAGCCAATTTAAGATACCACAGGGGTGCCTGGGTGGCTCACTTAATTAAACCTCCAATTCTTTTTCCTTTTTTTTAACACCTTAATTTTATTTTATTTCTTTCATTTTGGCTCAGGTCATGATGTCAGGGTTGTGAAATAGAGCCCAGAGTTGGGCTCTGTGCTGAGCCTGGAGCCTGCTTAAGATTCTTTTCCCTTCTTTTTCTATCCCTCCCTGCGCTCTCACTCGCTCGCTCTCTCTTGCTTGCAAATAAATAAATAAATAGATAGATAATAGACAAAGCAAAATAAAAGCAGATTATGAAAATAAATATAAAGTTTTTGAAATGAAAACAAGTTCAAAATAAAATAGAGAAGACCTACACAGCTAAAAGTTCATTCAGGAAATCTATTATTAAAGAAGTCAGTATGACACAATGTTAAGATATCAAAAGATTGGAGCATGTACTTTACAGAAAGGGTAATCCAAATGGCCACTCATAGGTAAAAACTGTTTATCTTTATTATGAATCTGGAATTAAATTAAATTAAATTAAAAATAAATTAAAACCTAGAATGGCATACTATTACACACTTACCATATTGGGAAACAGTAAAAATGTCTTGCAAGAATGTGAAAGAATGACAGTGCCCATAATAAAAACATTTGAGGTAGGTTGGACAATATTTAGAAAACTTAAAAATTAAAAAAAAAATTTGGTCCATACCTGGAAATACAACATTGAATTAAATGAATATTTTCACCAGGATATGAAAACAGATGATTATAGTTATTTCATTCATAACGGCAGATCAGCAGTGGTCTATTTGCACAATGTTACATTAAATAAGAGAGAATATTAACAAACTGGGAGAAGGGGCTAGGTTGTTATCATAAACAGATCTTCTATGGTGCTGATTATGTTCTATTTCTCAAAATCTTTAAGTTAAAAAATTTTCAAATTTATATCTAAATAGATAGATAGATAGATAGATAGATGATAGATTGACAGATATCCCAGAAGCTGCAATGCTAGGCTAAGACCAGGCTTTAGAGGGCTTTTCTATATTCTACTAAATACTTTAAATCATTCATTATATCATAGCTCAGTGTTCGAATCTCCATTTGTTTCCTCAGTTTCCTAATATTTATCTTAAGGTGACCTGATGCAGACTTTTGATGACCTTTGTCTAAATATTTCTATTTTAACAAAGTCCTTTTTAATACTCAGAGACTAAAACTTAGAAAAACACTCTGATTTTTATCTCACTAGAGTGGAAAATATATGGTTACCCATTAACTAATGATATCCATGTCTACATTAGCTCCATGACATTTTTCATTCTTGGGAGCTTTTGGTTAAATGAATTTTTTTAAGCTTCCTTTAAATGAAGCTTTAAGCCATCACCACATGAATAAAATTAAAGAACTAAATGAAAACAAGCCAAGTAATAGAGTAATAGAATGTGAAGTGGAAAGAGTACAATTCTGAAATCATAAAGCCAAAATTAGTGTGATGCATCTTTACTAGCCATGTAATCATAAACCAGTTATCTAAATGTGTTAGCCTCAGATTTTTCACCCATGAAATGGTGATGATAATACTTATTATGCAGAATTGTTGTGTGGATGTGATTAAGCATGGAGCATGAGAGTCTCATATTCCATGCTAAAATGATAGCTATTTTTTACTTATAATAATTTTAATAATAGTAATTAAATTGTTCAAAATGATAATATTCATTTATATTGAGGCATTGTATTGACTATTCATAGACACATTTACCAAAATAAATTTCATTTTACTTTACCCCCTCTGAGGCTATATATTCCTTAATTCTATATGAATCTTATTATGAATAATAATTATCATGATAAATATGCTGATTTTTCTTCTATTTATTTTTAGGGAAGTATCCTTTACTGTTGAACATAAAGAAACTTAAGCAAGTCTGTCTTATTCAAAATTTGCATGCTGCTTTCTTATGAAACTAGATTATAGAGTTGTATGAAATAAATTCATGCAGTTAAGACATTTATGTTTGGAAAACTGGGTGGTCAGTTTAGTATTTCAAAAGAAGATTTTAAATTTAAACCTTAAAACTGAGCTCTTTCAGCCTTATTTATAGACCATCCTTCATGCTTCATAAGTATTCCTTCATTGTAAACTAACTAATAGTGTTTGTCACAGTGTATATAACTAAAATGGATTTTGTATTCTATTATTTCAGAGTTAGTTGCAGTTTCTACTTCCTTACTTCCTCTTTTGAAAAATAGATTAATTCTACAAAAGGTTATTTCCAGCTTTATTGAAAAATAATTGACATAGTATAATTTGTAAATTTAAGAAATGATTTCTTATAACACTGCAAACTTTTAACATTGTGTAAATTTTGTACAATTTGATAAATTGGTATACATCTGCATTGCAATATAATCTACATAAAAATGTTAATACATCTACTATCTCATATAGTTGCCTCTGTTTTTTATGCATGTATTGTAAGGAATTTTAAGATCTACTCTCTTAGCAACTTTTATGTATATAGTATAGTAGAGATAAACTTCAGAGGTCTTGTGGGTTTTGTTCCAGACTGCCTCAATAAAGTGATTATTTCAATAAACTAAGTCAAATCATTATTATTATTTTTTGGTTTCCCAGTGCAAATAAAAAATTATGTTTCCCAGTGCATATAAAAAATAAACACTATACTGTACTGTTCAAAAGCATTATGTCTTTAAAGAAAAACAATGTATATACCTTAAGTAAACTAGTTCTGAGTTTTCAGTGGGTCATAAATACTGATCACAGATCACCATAACAAATACAATAATAATGAAAAAACTTGAAATATTGCAAGAATTACCAACATGTGACAGAGAGACACAAAATGAACAAATGGTGTTAGAAAAATGGTGGCAGCAGACCTATTTTATACAAGATTGCTATAAACTTTCAACTTGTAAGAATGTGATATATGCAAAATTTAATAAAGGGAAGCACAATTAAAAAAGTATGTATATATTATTAACTATGACCATCATGCTGTACATTAGATCCCCAGAACTTTTTCCTATTATAGTTGCAAGTTTGTACCCTTTGACCACCTTATTCCACCCCAGGTTCACCCCTTGTCAACTCAACTCTAAGTTTCCATTAGTTTGCTTTTTCTTCAGATTCTGTATGTAAGGGATATCGTAATACATAAATTAAAAAATATATAAAATCTTTGAAATATTTCACTTAGTATAATACCTTCAAAATCCATCCATGATATTGTAAATGGCAGTATTTCTTAATTTTTCATGGTTAAGTAGTATTCCATAGTATATATTTACCATACTTATTTTATTCATTCATCCATTAATGGATACTGAAGTTATTTCCATCTCTTGCTTAGAGTTAATAATTTTATAATGAACATAAGAGTGCAGAGATGTCTTCGAATAGTGACTCGTTTCCTTTAGCTATATCCCTAGAAGTGGGATTACTGAATCATATGGTAATTTTACTTTTAATAATATGAATAGTCTCCATACTGTTTTCCATACAAATTTATATCCCTATCACAGTGCATAAGTTCCCCATTTTCCCCAATAATTACCAAAATTTGTTAGTTTTAATTTTTTGGTAGTATATATTCTAATAGGTAGTAATATCTTGCTGTGTTTTTCAGAGGTAAACAAAAACAACAACATAATGACTTTGCCCTGAGTTTTTTACGTTAAGCACTTTTTAATGCTCCTGTTGGTCATTTATATAACTTTTTTGAAAAAAAGTCTATTGAGATCCTTTTGCTATTTTTTTAATTATATATTTTTTTCTTTTTGTATCTGTTAGTTATTAACCTCTTTTCAGATATAAGTTTTGTAAGTATTTTCTTCCATTCTGTGGATTGTGTTTTCATTCCCTCTTTTTTTTGGCAATACAGAAAATTTAGTTTGATGTAATACCATTTATTTATTTTTGCTTGTGTTTTTGGTCTGGTATCCAAAAAACTATTGGCAAGACCAATGTCAAGGAGAATTTTTCCTATGTTTTCCTTTAGGCAATTTAGTTTCATGCATCACATTTAAGTCTTTAATCTATTTCAAGTTAAGATTTATGAGTGATATAAGGTTCCAGTTTCATACTGTTTATGTGACTATTCAGTTTTAAATATCATTTACTGAACAGACTATCTTTACCCATTACATATGTTGGCCCCTGTCAAATATTAGGTGACTGTATGAAAGGATTTATTTCTGGACTCTCAATTCTGTTCTACTTGTTTATTGGTCTGTTTTTATGCCAGTATACTTTATTGTTTTGAGCATGAGGGCTTTGTAGTATAGTTTCAAATCAAGAGTGTAATTTCGCTTCTTCATTCTTTCTCAGAACTGCTTTGATTATTTGTTGTCTTTTATGGTCTCATATAAATTTTAGGATTCTTTACTTACTTCTGTAAAAACACAATATTGGATTTTTTTAAAGATTATTTATTTATTTATTTGAGAGAGAGAGATGACAAGCAGGCAGAGAGGCAGGCAGAGAGAGAAGAGGTAGCAGCTTCCTGCTGAGCAGAGAGGCTGATGCGGGGCTCGATCCCAGGACCCTGGGATCATGACCTGAGCCGTAGGCAGCAGCTTAACCCACTGAGCCACCCAGGTGCCCCTAACATTGGATTTATGATAGGAATTGAATTTACAGATGGTTTTCGGTAGTATGGGCATTTTAACAATGTTAAGTCTTACCATTCATAAATATGAGCTATCTTTCCATTTGTGTCTCCTTCAATTTCTTTATCAATGTCATAGATTATGGGGTACAGATCTTTCATAGTCTTAGTTAAATCTTATCCTAAGTATTATATTAGTTTTGATGCTAGTGTGAATTAGATTGTTTTCTTTATTTTTTCAGATAGTTCATCATTAGAGTGTTAAAATGCTCCTGTCTTGTGCTTACTTTGTCAGCACATATACTAAAATTGGAATGATGCAGAGATTAGCGTGAACACTGAGCAAGGATGACATGAAAAACTATTAAAAAAACGAAAAAAAACAAAATTCTTGTCTTCTATATATTGATCTTGTATTTGGCAGCGTTACTAAATTTGTTTATTCAAAAATTTTTATGAAGTTTTTAGGATTTTTTTACATGTAAGTTCATGTTATCCAAAAAAAGAAAATTTTACTTCTTCCTTTTTTTTTTTTTTTTTAATTTGGAGTCTCTTATTTCTTTGTGTTCCTTGTTTCTCTGGCTAGGACATCCAGTACTATGTCAAATGAGAGTAGTGAAAGTGGACACACTTGTCTTTTTTCTGATCTTTAAGGGGAAAACTTTCAAACTTTTTTGGTTGAATATGAGATTAGCTCTGGGCTTGCAATATGTGGTTTTTCTTTAATGGATTTTTTAAATTATTTTTTTAAAATTTTTTATAAACATATAATGTGTTTTTATCCCTAGGGGTACAGGTCTGTGAATCACCAGGTTTACACATTTCACAGCACTCACCATCACTCACCATAGCACCTGCCCTCTCCAATGTCCATACCCCCACCATCCTCTCCCAACACACCTCCCCCCAGCAACCCTCAGTCTGTTTTGTGAGATTCAGTCTTTTATGGTTTGTCTCCCTCCCAATCCCATCTTCTTTTATTTTTCTTTTCGTACGCCCGAAACCGCCTATGTTGAATCTCCACTTCATCATATCAGGGAGATCATAGGATAGCTGTCTTTCTCAGATTGATTTATTTCGCCAAGCATAATACCCTCTAGTTCCATCCACGTCATCACAAATAGCAGGATTTCATTTCTTTTGATGGCTGCATAGTATCCCATTGTACATATATACCACATCTTATTTATTGATTCATCTATTGAAGGACATTTAGGTTCTTTCCATAGTTTAACTATTGTGGACATTGCTGCTATAAACATTTGGGTGCATGTGCCCCTTCAGAATGCCACGTTTGTATCTTTAGGGTATATACTCAGTACTGCAATCACTGTTTCATAAACTAGTTCTATTTTCAGCTTTTTGAGGCACCTCCACGCTGTTTTCCAGAGTGGGTGCACCAGCTTGCATTCCCACGTACAGTGTAGGAGGGTTGCCCTTTCTCCACATCCTCGCCAGCATCTGTCATTGACTGACTTGTTCATTTTAGCCATTCTGAAAGGTGCGAGGTGGTATCTCATTCTGGTTTTGATTTGTATTTCCCTGATGCCGAGTGATGTGGAGCATTTTTTCATGTGTCTGTTGGCCATTTGGATGTATTCTTTGCAGAAAGAATACATGTCCTCTGCCCATTTCTTCATTCGATTATTTGTTCTTAGGGTGTTGAGTTTGATAAGCTCTTTATAGATTTTGGATAGATACTGGCCCTTTATCTGGTATGTCATTTGCAAATATCTTCTCCCAGATAACTTCTGACAGTCATCTTTTGGCTTTGTTAACTGTTTCCTTTGCTGGGCAAAAGCTTTTTGATCTGATGAAATCCCAAGAGTTCATTCTTGCCCTTGCTTCCCTTGCCTTTGGTGATGTTCCTATGAAGAAGTTGCTGCTGGTGAGGTCAAAGAGTTTGCTGCCTGTTCTCTCCTCAAGGATTTTGATGGATTCCTTTCTCACATTATGCTTCTTCATCCATTTACAGTCTATTTTCATGTATGGTGTAAGGAAATGGTCCAACTTCATTTTTCTGCATGTGGCTGTTCAATTTTCCCAACACCATTTGTTGAAGAGGCTGTGTCTTTTCCATAGGACATTCCTTCCTGCTTTGTTGACGATTAGTTGACCATAGAGTGGAGGGCCTATTTCTGGGCTCTCTATTCTGTTCCATTGATCTATGTCTGTTTTGGGGACAGTTCCCTACCATCTTGATGATGACAACTTTGTAATAGAGCTTGAAGTCTGGAATTGTGATGCCAACAACTTTGGCTTTCTCTTTCAATATTCCTCTGGCTATTCGAGGTATTTTCTGGTTCCATATATATTTTAGGATGATTTGTCCCATTTCTTTGAAAAAAATGGACGAGATTTTGATAGGGATTGCATTAAATGTGTAGATTGCTTTAGGTAGCATAGACATTTTCACAATATTTGTTCTTCCAATACGGGAGCATGGAACATTTTTCCATTTCTTTGTGTCTTCTTCAATTTCTTTCATGAGTACTCACTTTGGAGTTTTCTGAGTATAGATTCTTTGTCTCTTTGGTTAGGTTTATTCCTAGGTATCTTAGGGTTTTGAGTGCAATTGTAAATGGGATTCACTCCTTAATTTCTATTTCTTCAGTCTTGTTGGTTTAAAAAAAATGCAACCAATTTCTGTGCATTGATTTTATATTCTGACACTTTACAGAATTCCTATACAAGTTATAGCAGATTTGGAGTGGAGTCCTTTAAGTTTTCCACATACAGTGTCATATCCTCTGCAAGCAGGGATAGTTTGACTTCTCTTTTGCCAATTTGGCAAAATTTGGATGCCCTTAATTTCTTTTTGTTGTCTGATTGCTGAGGCTAGGACTTCTAGTACGATGTTGAATAGCAGTGGTGATAACGGACATCCCTGCCGTGTTCCTGACCTCAGCGGAAAAGTATTTCATTTTTCTCCATTGAGAATGATATTTGCAGTGGGTTTTTCATAGATGGCTTTGATAATATTGATAATATATGCCCTCTATCCCTACACTTTGAAGAGTTTTAATCAGGAAGGGACACTGCACTTTGCCAAATGCTTTTTCAGCATCTATGGAGAGTATCATGTGGTTCTTGTTCTTTCTTTTATTAATGCGTTGTATCACATTGATTGATTTGCATATGTTGAACCAACCTTGTAGCCCTGGAATAAATCCCACTTGGTCGTGGTGAATAATCCTTTTAATGTACTGTTGAATACTATTGGCTAGTATTTTGGTGAGAATTTTCGCATCTGTGTTCATCAAGGATATTGGTTTGCTGTTCTCTTTTTTGATGGGATCCTTGTCTGGTTTGGGGATCAAGGTGATGCTGGCCTCATAAAATGAGTTTGGAAGTTTTCCTTCCATTTCTATTTTTTGGAACAGTATCATGAGAATAGGAATTAATTCTTCTTTAAATGTTTGGTAGAATTTCCCTGGGAAGCCATCTGGCCCGGGGCTTTTGTTTGTTTGGAGATTTTTGATGACTGTATCAATCTCCGTACTGGTTATGGGTCTGTTCAGGTTTCCTATTTCTTCCTGGTTCAGTTGTGGTAGTTTATATGTCTCTAGGAATGTATCCATTTCTTCCAGATTGTTGAATTTGTTGGCGTAGAGTTGCTCATAGTATGTTCTTATAATTGTTTGTATTTCTCTGGTGTTGGTTGTGATCTCTCCTCTTTCATTCATTAATTTATTTATTTGGGTTCTTTCTCTTTTCTTTTTGATAAGTCTGGAAAGGGTTTTATCAATCTTATTAATTCTTTCAAAGAACCAGCTCCTAGTTTCGTTGATTTGTTCTATTGTTTTTTGTTGTTGTTGTTGATTTTTTGTGGTTTTTATTTGTTTGTTTATTTGTTTCTATTTCATTGATTTCTGCTCTGATCTTTATTATTCCTCTTCTGCTGGGTTAGGCTTTCTTTGTTGTTCTTTCTCCATCTCCTTTAGGTGTAGGGTTATGTTGGGTATTTGAGATCTGAGAGAGAAGCGTGGTTGCACACGTGTGTCACTGCGCTCCCCAAGAGCACGTCTGGGGAAGGTGCAGCACGCCACCCCAGGAGAAGAGAAGGATACGTTGGCCTTGTGGTCGGGAAAGGTCGGGAAGCAGAATAGCCTGCCATGGCAGGAACAGCAGGCCGGTGGCAAGACAAGTGTCACCCGCTCCCTGTGCAGAGAGACAAAGCCTGGTTCCTAAGGAGACATGAGGGGATGACTAGGGCAGGGATGCATGCTCCACTCTGAGGAAGGAGTCTGGGCAGAAGGCAGGCCTGTCCTGTGCCTCTGGTCCCAAGGGGACAGCATCTCCTTGACCACCTGTCCGTAGGGCCAACTTGGGCTAGCTACCAGGCGCCATACCCGGAAGTCGCAGAAATAGCTCCCTCGAGAAACGGGCAGTCAGATGCCATCTTCCTCCAAGATGTGACAGCGTTTTCGGTGGCAGGGGGTTTGCCGGGGAAGGAGTGGGGACAATCTCCCAAAGCTCCCCATTCCAGTGAACTGGCGGTGTTCAGGGATCCTGTCGCCTCTCCTCTCCTGTGGGGAAGGCACTGGCCTTAACCGCGAGTCCACCTGAGGGCCTGTGCAAAAGTCCAAGTGCTGCCTACACTGGGAGAATGTAGTGTGCATTGAGTGCCATCCTAGGCCACGCACGCTGCTGCAGCGTTGTGGCTGTGTCTGCTTAGTTTGGACTGGCAGGGTGAACCCAGGGTGCCAACATAGAGCAAGGCCCAAGAGGGACCAGCTCTCCCGCAGCTCTTCTTCCCTGATGCGACAGAGCGAACACCCAAAGCCTTGCTGAGGAAGCAGCAGCGAAGTGCCGTTCGCGCCAAGCTGAAAACCTCTGTGAAAGCATAGCAGTCGCTGGGAAATCAGAGTCGTTTTTGTGGGCTGCTGTTGCTGCTTGCCTTAGCCTAGTATTCGCAGCACGGCGGGAGAAACCCTCATACAGTGAAAGGGTCATTGCCTGGGCATCTCCTCTGGGAAAGCACAGCATTCTTTGGGAAATCAGAGTCGGGTCTGTGGGATGCTGCTGCTGCTTGCCTGAGCAAGACCCAACAGCACGGTGTAATAAACCCGCATGGGGCGAAATCCTCTTTGCCTGGGCATCCCCACTGCCTGAGAGAGAACCGTGGTTGCGCCTGTGGAAAGAGTCTTAAGGAAGGGGACATGTCTGTCACTGGGCTCCCCAGGAGCCTGTCTGGGGAAAGTGCAGCAAGCTGCCCAGGAGAAGAGAAGGAGCCGTTGGCCTTGTGGTCGGGAAATGGTCGCGAAGCTAGAGAGCTGGCCCTGGCAGGAACAGCGGGCCGGTGACAAGGCAAGTGTCACCCACTCCCTGTGCAGAGAGGTGAAGCCTGGCTGCTAAGGAGACTTGAGGGGGCGATTGGGCCGGGGAACGTACTCCAATCTGAGGAAGGAGTCTGGGCAGAAGGAAGGCCTTTCCTGTGCCTCTGGTCCCAAGTGGAAAGCATCTCCTTGGCCACCTGTCCAGAGGGCAGACGTGGGCTTGCCACCAAGCTTCCAGCCCTGAAATCGCAGAAACACCTCCTGGAGGAATGGGCAATCAGATGCCGTCTTCCTCCAGGATGTGGCAGCATTGGCAGAGGCAGGGGGTGTCCCGGGGAAACAGGGACAGTTACCGATTACACCCCATTCCAGGGCACGGGCGGTGTGCAGTGATCCTCTCACGTCTCCTCAAGGATGGAGAAGGCACTGGCCTAGTCCCCTGTCCACCTGAACGCCAGAGCAAAAGGGACGGCCCTGCCTATGCTGAGAGATGGCATTGTGAGCAGAGTGCCATCCTAGGCCACGCACGCCGCTGCAGGGTCGAGGTTGTGTCTGCTTATTTCAGCTTGGAAGAATGAACACAGGTTGTGAACTTGGAGCCCGGGATAGCAAGGCCCCAAGAGGCACCAGCTCTCCGGCAGCACTTCTTCCCTGATGCGACTGAAGCCTTGCTGAGGAAGCAGCGGTGAAGTGCTGTTTGCTTCAAGCCAAAGCCTCTGTGAAAGCACAGCATTGGCTGAGAAATCAGTAGTCGGTTCTGCGGGCTCTTCTGCTGCTTGCCTGTGCCCAGTGTCTCGGTGGGAGAAACCCGCATACAGCGAAAGCCTCTTTGTCCGGGCACCTCCACTGGGAAGCACAGCATTCGTTGGGAAATCAGAATCGAATGTGTGGGATGCAGCAGCTGAATGCATGAGCTAGTCTCCGCAGCACAGTGGAAGATACCTGCATGGAGCGAAATACTCTTTGCCCTAGCATCCCTTCTGCCTGAGAGAGAAGTGTGGTTGCACATATCTGTCACCGCGCTCCCCAGGATCAAGTGTGGAGAAGGCGCAGCATGACGCCCCCGGAGAAGAGAAGGAGCCCTTGGCCTTGGGGTCGGGAAACGCTCGGGAAGCAGGATAGCCTGCCATGGCACGAACAGCAGGCCGTTGGCAAGACAAGTGTCACCCGCTCCCTGTGCGGAGAGATGGAAGCCTGGATGCTAAGGAGACATGAGGGGACGACTAGGGCAGGGGCGTAAGCTCCACTCTGAGGAAGGTGACTGGGCAGAAGGCAGGCCTGTCTTGTGCCTCTGGACCCAAGGGGACAGCATCTCCTTGGCCACCTGTCCCAAGGGCAGACTTGGGCTTGCCACCAGGTGCGATAACCGAAACTCGCAGAAACAACCCCATGGAGAAACGGGCAGTCAGATGCCGTCTTCCACCAAGATGTGGCAGCGATGTGGGTGGCAGGGGGTGTACCGGGGAAGGAGTGGAGACTGTCTCCCACAGTTCCCCATCCAAGTGCACGGGCCGTGTGCAGGGATCCTGTCGCCTCCTCTCTCCTGTGCTGAAGGCACTGGCCTAGACCCCGAGTCTGCCTGAGCGCCGGAGCAAAAGGCAAAGCCTTACCTACCCCAGGAGATGGTAATAAGCATAGAGTACCATGCTAGGTCACGCAAGCTGCTGCCGGGCTGTGACTGTGTCTGCTTAGTTCGGCTTAACAAGGTGAACCCCGGGCGCGAACTTGGAGCCCGGGAAGCAAGGCCCAAGAGGCACCAGCTCTCCCGCGGTTCTTCTTCCCTGCCGCGACAGAGCGAACGACCAAAGCCTTGCTGAGAAAGCAGCAGCATAGTGCGTTTCGCGCCAAGTTCGAAACCTCTGGGAAAGCACAGCAGTCGCTGGGAAATCAGAGTCGGTTCTGCGGGCTCTTCTGCTACTTGCCTGAGCCCAGTCTCATGGTGGGAGAAACCCGCATACAGCGAAACCCCTTTGCCCGGGCATCCCCTCTGGGAAAGCACAGCTTTCGTTGGGAAATCAGAATCGGATGTGCGTGATGCTGCAGCTTAATGCCTGAGCTATTCTCCGCAGCATGGTGGAAGATACCCGCATGGAGCGAAATCCTCTTTGCCCTATTACCCCTCTGCCTGAGAGAAGCGCGGTTGCGCCTGTGGAAAGAGCCTTAAGGAAAGGGACACGTCTATCACTGCGCTCCCCAGGAGCATGTCTGTGGAAGGTGCAGCACGCTGCCCAGGGAGAAGAGCAGGAGCCGTTGGCTTTCTGGTCTGGAAATGGTTGCGAAACAGGAGAGCGGGCCCTAGCAGGCACAGCGGCCGGTGGCAATACAAGTGTCACCCGCTCCCTGTGCAGAGAGAAAGTAGCCTGTCTCCTACGGAGAGAGGAGGGGATGAGTAGGGCAGGGCGCGTGCTCCACTCTTAGGAAGGAGTCTGGGCAGAAAGCATGCCTGTCCTGAGCCTCTGGGCCCAAGGAGACAGCAGCTCCTTGGCCACCTGTCCCTGAAGCAGACATGCGCTAGCCACCAGGAGCCTACGCTGAACTCGCAGAAACAGCTCCCTGAAATAACAGGGAGTCAGATGCCGTCTTCCTTCAGGATGTGGAAGCTTGGAGGAGGCATGGGGTTTAAGGGGATGGGGTGAGGACAGTCCCCGAAAGCTCCCTATTTAGTGCATGGGCGGTGTGCAGGGATCCTGTCACGTCTCCTTTCCTGTGGGGAAAGCACTGGGCTAGTCCGCAAGAACGCCTGAGCGCCAGAGTAAAAGGCCAAGCGAATCCTACACGGGGAGATGGTAGTGTTCATAGGGTGCCATTTTAGGCTCCACACGCTACAGCAGGGTTGTGGCTGTGTCTGCTTAATTCGGCCTGGCAGGGTGAACCCAGGAGGCGAACATGGAGCCAGGGAAAGCAAGGCCCAAAAGGCACCAGCTCTCCCGCAGCTCTGCTTCCCTGACGCGACTGAAGCCTTGCCGAGGAAGCAGCGGTGAAGTGCTGTTCGCTCCAAGCCAAAGCCTCTGAGAAAGCACAGCATTCGCTGGAAATGTTCTGCGGGCTACTGCTGCTTGCCTGAGCCCAGTCTCGCGGCTGGAGAAACCCGCATATAGCGTAGGCCTCTTTGCCTTGTCATCTACCCTGGGAAATCACAGCATTCGTTGGGAAATGTGATTTGGGTTTGGGGATGCTGCTGCTGCTTGCCTGAGCGAGTCTCCGCAGCACGGTGGAAGAAACCCGCATGGAGCGAAATACTCTTTGCCCTAGCATCCCCTCTGCCTGAGAGAGAGACGCGTGGTTGCACACGTCGGTCACCGCGCTCCCCAGGAGCAAGTGTGGGGAAGGCGCATCACGCCGCCTCCGGAGAACAGAAGGAGCCCTAGGCCTTGGGGTCGGGAAACGCTCGGGAAGCAGGATAGGCTGCCATGGCACGAACAGCAGGCCGGTAGCAAGACAAGTGTCACCCGCTCCCTGTGCGGAGAGATGGAAGCCTGGCTGCTAAGGAGACATGAGGGGACGACTAGGGCAGGGGCGCGTGCTATCCTCTGAGGAAGGAGTCTGGGCAGAAGGCAGGCCTGTCTTGTGCCTCTGGTCCCAAGGGGACAGCATCTCCTTGGCCACCTGTCCCAAGGGCAGACTTGGTCTTGCCACCAGGTGCCATACACGCAACTCGAAGAAACAACCCCATGGAGTAACGGGCAGTCAGATGCCGTCATCCACCAAGATGTGGCAGCGATGTGGGTGGCAGGGGGTGTGCCGGGGAAGGAGTGGAGACTGTCTCCCACAGTTCCCCATCCAAGTGTGCAGGGATCCTGTCGCCTCCTCTCTCCTGTGCTGAAGGCACTGGCCTAGTCCCCGAGTCTGCCTGAGCGCCGGAGCAAAAGGCAAAGCCTTACCTACCCCTGGAGATGGTAATAGGCATAGAGTGCCATGCTAGGCCACGCAAGCTGCTGCCGGGCTGTGACTGTGTCTGCTTAGTTCGGCTTAGCAAGTTGAAACCCGGGTGTGTACTTGGAGCCCGGGAAAGCAAGCCCCACGAGGCACCAGCTCTCCCGCTGTTCTTCTTCCCTGCCGCGACAGAACGAACGACGAAAGCCTTGCTGAGGAAAGCAGCGTAGTGCGGTTCACGCCAAGTTGAAAACCTCTGGGAAAGCATAGCAGTCGCTGGGAGATCAGAGTCGGTTCTGCGGTCTCTTCTGCTGCTTGCCTAATCCCAGTCTTGCGGTGGGAGAAACCCGCATACAGCGAAACCCCTTTGCCCGGGCATCCCCTCTAGGAAAGCACAGCATTCGTTGGGAAATCCGAATCACATGTGTGTGGTGCTGCAGCTTAATGCCTGAGCTAGTCTCCGCAGCATGGTGGAAGATACCCGCATGGAGCGAAATCCTTTGCCCTAGCACCCCTCTGCCTGAGAGAGAAGCGAGGCTGCGCCTGTGGAAAGAGCCTTAAAGAAAGGAACACGTCTATCACTGCGCTCCCCAGGAGCATGTCTGTGGAAGGTGCATCACGCTGCCCAGGGAGAAGAGCAGGAGCCGTTGGCTTTCTGATCTGGAAATGGTTGCGAAACAGGAGAGCCGGCCCTGGCAGGCGGAAGCCTGTCTGCTACAGAGAGAGGAGGGGATGAGTAGGGCAGGGGGCGTGCACCACTTGTAGGAAGGAGTCTGGGTAGAAAGCATGCCTGTCCTGAGCCTCTGGGCCCAAGGAGACAGCAGCTCCTTGGCCACCTGTCCCTGGGGCAGATATGCGCTAGCCACCAGGAGCCTACGCTGAACTCGCAGAAACAGCTCCCTGAAATAACAGGGAGTCAGATGCCGTCTTCCTTCAGGATGTGGAAGCTTGGAGGTGGCATGGGGTTTAAGGGGATGGGGTGAGGACAGTCCCCAAAAGCTCCCTATTCAGTGCATGGGCGGTGTGCAGGGATCCTGTCACGTCACCTTTCCCATGGGGAAAGCACTGGGCTAGTCAGCGAGAACGCCTGAACACCAGAGTCAAAGGCCAAGCGATGCCTACACCGGGAGATGGTAGTGTGCATAGGGTGCCACTGCAGTGTTGTGGCTGTGTCTGCTTAATTCGGCCTGGCAGGGTGAACCCAGGAGGCGAACATGGAGCCCGGGAAAGCAAGGCCCAAAAGGCACCAGCTCTCCCGCATCTCTGCTTCCCTGACACGACTGAAGTCTTGCTGAGGAAGCAGCGGCGAAGTGCTATTCGCTCCAAGCCAAAGCCTCTGAGAAAGCACAGCCTTCGCTGAGAAATGTTCTGCGGTCTACTGCTGCTGGCCTGAGCCCAGTCTCGCGGGTGGAGAAACCCGCATACAGCGAAAGCCTCTTTGCCTTGTGATCTACACTGGGAATCACAGCATTCGTTGGGAAATGTGAGTTGGGTTTGGGGATGCTGCTGCTGCTTGCCTGAGCTAGTTTCCGCAGCGCGGTGGAAGATACCCGAATGGAGCAAAATACTCTTTGCCCTAGCACCCCTTCTGCCTGAGAGGAAAGCGTGGTTGCACACGTCGGTCACCGCGCTCCCCAGGAGCAAGTGTGGGGAAGGCGCAGCACGCCGCTCCCGGGGAAGAGAAGGAGCCCTTGGTCTTGGGATGGGGAAACGCTCGGGAAGCAGGATAGGCTGCCATGGCACGAACAGCAGGCCGGTAGCAAGACAAGTATCACCCGCTCCCTGTGCGGAGAGATGGAAGCCTGGCTGCTAAGGAGACATGAGGGGATGACTAGGGCAGGGGCGCGTGCTATCCTCTGAGGAAGGAGTCTGGGCAGAAGGCAGGCCTGTCTTGTGCCTCTGGTCCCAAGGGGACAGCATCTCATTTGCCACCTGTGGAAGGGCAGACGGGCTTGCCCCCAGGTGCCATACCCGCAACTCGCAGAAACAACCCCATGGAGAAACGGCCAGTCAGATGCCGTCATCCACCAAGATGTGGCAGCGTTGGGGCTGGCAGGGGGTGTGCCGGGGAAGGAGTGGTGACAGTCCCCCACAGTTCCCCATCCCGGTGCACGGGCCGTGTGCATGCATCCTGTCTCCTCCTCTCTCCTGTGCTGAAGGCACTGGCCTAGTCCCCGAGTCTGCCTGAGCGCCTGAGCAAAAGGCAAAGCTTTACCGTCACCAGGAGGTGGTAATAGGCATAGAGTGCCATGCTAGGCCAGGCTCGCTGCTGCAGGGCTGTGACTGTGTCTGCTTAGTTCGGCTTAGCAAGTTGAGCCCAGGGCGCGAACTTGGAGCCCGGGAAAGCAAGGCCCAAGAGGCACCAGCTCTCCCGCGGTCTTCCCTGCTTCGATAGAGCGAACGACCAAAGCCTTGCTGAGGAAGCAGCAGCGAAGTGCGATTCGCGCCAAGCTGAAAACCTCTACAAAAGCAGAGCAGTCGCTGGGAAATCAAAGTCGATTCTGTGGGCTGCTTTTGTTGCTTGCCTTAGCCTAGTATTCGCTGCACGATGGGAGAAACCCGCATAGAGCGAAAGCCTCTTTGACGGGGCATCCCTTCTGGGAAAGCACAGCATTCTTTGGGAAATCAGAGTCGGGTCTGTGGGATGCTGCCTGCTGCTTTTCTCCGCTTGTCTCCACAGCACGGTGGACTAAACCCGCATGGAGCGAAATCCTCTTTGCCTGGGCATCCCCTATGCCTGAGAGAGAAGCGCGGTGGCACCTGTGGAAAGAGCGTTAAGGAAAGGGACACGTCTGTCACTGCAGAGCGAAGGAAGCCTGGCTGCTAAGAGACAGGACGGGTAGATTAGGGCAGGGGAAAGGGCTCCACTCTGAGGAAGGAGTCTGGGCAGAAAGCATGCCGGTCCTGACCTTTGGGCTCAAGGAGACAGCAGCTCCTTGGCCACCTGTCCGTGGTGGAGACATGGGCTTGCTACCAGGTGCCTACCCTGAACTCGAGAAACAACTCCCAGAAAGAACTGGCCATCAGATGCCTTCTTCCTCCACGATGTGGAAGCTTGGAGGAGGCATGGGGTTTAAGGGGAAGGAGTGGGGACAGTCCCCCAAAGCTCCCTATTCAGTGCACACAGCGGTGTGCAGGGATCCTGTCACCTCTCCTTTCTGGTGGGGAAAGCACTGGCCTAGTCCCCGAGTCCGCCTGAGCGCTAGAGTAAAAGGCCTAGCGATGCCTAAACCGGGAGATGGTAGTGTGCATAGAGTGCCACCCTAGGCTATGCACGCTACTTCACGGTTGTGGCTGTGTCTGCTTAGTTCGGCCTCGCAGGGTGAACCCAGGATGCGAACATGGAGCCAGGGAAAGCGAGGCCCAAGAGGCACCAGCTCTCCTGCAGCTCTTCTTCCCTAACGCGACTGAAGCCTTGCTGAGGAAGCAGCGGCGAAGTGCTGTTCGCTCCAAGCCAAAGCCTCTGCGAAAGCACAGCATTCGCTGAGAAATGATCTGCGGGCTGCTGCTGCTTGCCTGAGCCCAGTCTTGCGGTGGGAGAAACCCGCATACAGCGAAAGCCTCTTTGCCTGGGCATCTCCCCTGGGAAAGCACAACATTCGTTGGGAAATCAGAGTTGGGTTTGTGGATGCTGCTCCTGCTTGCCTGAGCTAGTCTCCGCAGCACGGTGGAAGATACCCGCATGGAGCGAAATACTTTTTCCCTAGCATCCCCTCTGTCTGAGAGAGAAGCATGGTCGCACACGTCTGTCACCGCGCTCCTCAGGAGCACATGGGGGAAGGCACAGCACCTCGCCCCAAGAGTAGAGAAGGAGCCTCTGGCCTTAGGGTCGGGAAAATTGAACAGCCACATGCAGAAAAATGAAATTGGACCATTTCCTTACACCATACATGAAAATAGACTGGAAATGGATGAAGAAGCATAATGTGAGAAAGTAATCCATCAAAATCCTTGAGGAGAGAACAGGTAGCAACCTCTTTGACCTCAGCAGCAGCAACTTCTTCCTAGGAACATCGTCAAAGGCAAGGGTAGCAAGGGCAAGAATGAACTCTTGGGATTTCATCAGATCAAAAAGCTTTTGCCCAGCAAAGGAAACAGTTAACAAAGCCAAAAGATGACTGTCAGAAGTTATCTGGGAGAAGATATTTGCAAATGACATACCAGGTAAAGAACCAGTATCCAAAATCTATAAAGAGCTTATCAAACTCAACACCCTAAGAACAAATAATCGAATGAAGAAATGGGCAGAGGACATGAACAGACATTTCTGCAAAGAATACATCCAAATGGCCAACAGACACATGAAAAAATGCTCCACATTACTCGGCATCAGGGAAATACAAATCAAAACCAGAATGAGATACCACCTCACACCTTTCAGAATGGCTAAAATAAACAAGTCAGTCAATGACAGATGCTGGCGAGGATGTGGAGAAAGGGCAACCCTCCTACACTGTATGTGGGAATGCAAGCTGGTGCAACCACTCTGGAAAACAGCGCGGAGGTGCCTCAAAAAGCTGAAAATAGAACTAGCCTATGACCCAGTGATTGTAGTACTGGGTATATACCCTACAGATACAAACGTGGCATTCTGAAGGGGCACATGCACCCAAATGTTTATAGCAGCAATGTCCACAATAGTTAAACTATGGAAAGAACCTAAATGTCCTTCAACAGATGAATCAATAAATAAGATGTGGTATATATGTACAATGGGATACTATGCAGCCATTAAAAGAAATGAAATCCTGCTATTTGTGATGACGTGGATGGAACTAGAGGGTATTATGCTTGGCGAAATAAATCAATCTGAGAAAGACAACTATCCTATGATCTCCCTGATATGATGAAGTAGAGATGCAACATAGGCCGTTTCGGGAGTACGAAAAGAAAAATAAAAGAAGATGGGATTGGGAGGGAGACAAACCATAAAAAACTGAATCTCACAAAACAGACTGAGGGTTGCTGGGGGGAGGTGTGTTGGGAGAGGATGGTGGGGGTATGGACATTGGGGAGGGCAGGTGCTATGGTGAGTGATGGTGAGTGCTGTGAAATGTGTAAACCTGGTGATTCACAGACCTGCACCCCTAGGGATAAAAACACATTATATGTTTATAAAAAATTTTAAAAAAATAATTTAAAAAATCCATTAAAGAAAAACCACATATTGCAAGCCCAGAGCTAATCTCATATTCAATCAAAAAAGTTTGAAAGTTTTCCCCTTAAAGATCAGAAAAAAGACAAGTGTGTCCACTTTCACTAATCTCATTTGACATAGTACTGGATGTCCTAGCCAGAGAAACAAGGAACACAAAGAAATAAGAGACTCCAAAAAAAAGGAAGAAGTAAAATTTTCTTTTTTTGGATAACATGAACTTACATGTTAAAAAATCCTAAAAACTTCACAAAAAAATTTGAATAAACAAATTTAGTAAAGCCGCCAAATACAAGATCAATATATAAAAGACAAGAATTTTGTTTTGTTTCATTTTTTTAAATATGGAATGCTTCCCTGTTTTTCATATCATCCAAAGTAAGCCAAAGTAAGCAAAAGACAGGAGCATTTTAACACTCTAATGATGAACTACCTGAAAAAATAAAGAAAACAATCTAATTCACAATAGCATCAAAAATAATAAAATAGGAATAGATTTAACTAAGAAGATGAAAGATCTGTACTCCATAAACTATGACATTGATAAAGAAATTGAAGGAGACACAAATGGAAAGATAGCTCATATTTATGAATGGTAAGAATTAACATTGTTAAAATGTCCATACTACCGAAAACCATCTGTAAATCCAATTCCTATCAAAAATCCAATGTTAGGGGCGCCTGGGTGGCTCAGTGGGTTAAGCCGCTGCCTTCGGCTCAGGTCATGATTCCAGGGTTCTGGGATCGAGCCCCGCATCAGGCTCTCTGCTCAGCAGGAAACCTGCTTCCTCTTCTCTGTCTGCCTGCCTCTCTGCCTGCTTGTCATCTCTCTCTGTCAAATAAATAAATTAAAAATCTTTAAAAAATCCAATATTATTTTTTTACAGAAGTAAGTAAAGAATCCTAAAATTTATATGAGACCATAAAAGACAACAAATAATCAAAGCAGTTCTGAGAAAGAATGAAGAAGAAAAATTACACTTCTTGATTTGAAACTATACTACAAAGCCCTCATGCTCAAAACAATAAAGTATACTGGCATAAAAACAGACCAATAAACAAGTAGAACAGAAATAAATCCTTTCATACAGTCACCTAATATTTGACAGGGGCCAACATATGTAATGGGTTAAGATAGTCTGTTCAATAAATGATATTTAAAACTGAATAGTCACATAAACAGTATGAAACTGAAACCTTATATCACTCATAAGACTTAACTTGAAATAGATTAAAGACTTAAAGGTGATGCATGAAACTACATTTCCTAAAGGAAAACATAGGAAAAATTCTCCTTGACATTGGTCTTGCCAATAGTTTTTGGATACCAGACCAAGAACACAAGCAAAAAAAGCAAATATAAATAAATCGATACATGCATTGCCAAAAAAAAAGAGAGAGAGAGAATGAAAACACAATCCACAGAATGTAAAAAAAATACTTACAAATCTTATATCTGAAAAGAGTTTAATAACCAACAGATACAAATAGAAAAAATATATAATTAAAAAAATATCAAAAGGATCTCAATAGACTTTTTTTTTTTTCAAAAAAGTTATATAAATGACCAACAGGAGCATTAAAAAGTGCTCAACGTAAAAAACTCAGGGCAAAGTCATTATGATGTTGTTGTTGTTGTTTACCTCTGAAAAACACAGCAAGATATTACTACCTATTAGAATATATACTACCAGAAATTGAAACTAACACATTTTGGTAAATATTGGGGAAAATGGGGAACTTATGCACTGTGATAGGGATATAAATTTGTATGGAAACCAGTATGGAGACTATTCATATTATTGAAAGTAAAATTACCATATGATTCAGTAATCCCACTTCTAGGGATATATCTAAAGGAAACAAAGTCACTGTTCAAAGACATATCTGCACTCTTATGTTTATTATAAAATTATTAACTCTAAGCAAGAGATGGAAATAACTTCAGTATCCATTAGTGGATGAATGAATAAAATAAGTATGGTAAATATATACTATGGAATACTACTTAACCATGAAAAATTAAGAAATACTGCCATTTACAATAGCATGGATGGATCTTGAAGGTGTTATACTAAGTGAAATATTTCAAAGATTTTATATATTTTTTAATTTATGTATTATGATATCCCTTACATACAGAATCTGAGGAAAAGGCAAACTAATGGAAACTTAGAGTTGAGTTGACAAGGGGTGAACCTGGGGTGGAGTAAGGTGGTCAAAGGGTGCAAACTTGCAACTATAATACGAAAAAGTTCTGGGGATCTAATGTACAGCATGATGATCATAGTTAATAAAATATACATACTTTTTTTTTATTGTGCTTCCCTTTATTAAACTTTGCATATATCACATTCTTACAAGTTGAAAGTTTATAGCAATCTTGTATAAAATAGGTCTGCTGCCACCATTTTTCTAACACCATTTGTTCATTTTGTGTCTCTCTGTCACATGTTGGTAATTCTTGCAATATTTTAAGTTTTTTCATTATTATTGTATTTGTTATGGTGATCTGTGATCAGTAATTATGACCCACTGAAAACTCAGAACTAGTTTACTTAAGGTATATACATTGTTTTTCTTTAAAAACATAATGCTTTTGAACAGTACAGTATAGTGTTTATTTTTTATATGCACTGGGAAACATAATTTTTTATATGCACTGGGAAACCAAAAAAAATAATAATAATAATTTGACTTAGTTTATTGAGATAATCACTTTATTGAGGCAGTCTGGAACAAAACCCACAAGACCTCTGAAGTTTATCTCTACTATACTATATACATAGAAGTTGCTAAGAGAGTAGATCTTAAAATTCCTTACGATACATGCATAAAAACAGTGGCAACTATACGAGATAGTAGATGTATTAACATTTTTATGTAGATTATATTGCAATAAAGATGTATACCGATTTATCAAATTGTACAAAATTTACACAATGTTAAAAGTTTGCAATGTTATAAGAAATCATTTCTTAAATTTACAAATTATAATATGTCGATTTTTTTTCAATAAAGCTGGCAAAACTTTTTGTAGAATTAATCTATTTTTCAAAAAAGGAAGTAAGGAAGTAGAAACTGCAACTAACTCTGAAATAATAGAATATAAAATCCATTTTCGTTATATACACTGTGACAAAAACTATTACTTAGTTTACAATGAAGGAGTACTTATGAAGCATAAAGTATGGTCTATAAATAAGGCTGAAAGAGCTCAGTTTTAAGGTTTAAATTTAAAATCTTCTTTTGAAATACTAAACTGCCCACCCAGTTTTCCAAATGTCTTAACTGCATGAATTTATTTCATACAACTCTATAATCTAGTTTCATAAGAAAGCAGCATGCAAATTTTGCATAAGACAGACTCGCTTAAGTTTCTTTATGTTCAACAGTAAAGGATACTTCCCTAAAAATAAATAGAAGAAAAATCAGCATATTTATTATGATAATTATTATTCATAATGAGATTCATATTGAATTAGGGAATACATATCCTCAGAGGGGGTAATGTAAAATGAAATTTATTTTGGTAAATGTGTCTATGAATAGTCAATACAATGCCTCAATATAAATGAATATTACCATTTTGAACAATTTAATTACTATTATTAGAATTATTATAAGTATAAAAATAGCTATCATTTTAGCATGGAATATGAGACTCTCATGCTCCATGCTTCATCACATCCACACAACAACTCTGCATAATAAGTATTATCATCACCATTTTATGGGTGAAAAAACTGAGGCTAACACATTTAGATAACTGGTTTATGATTACATGGCTAGTAAAGATGCATCACACTAATTTAGGCTTTATGATTACAGAATTGTACTCTTTCCACTGCACATTCTATTACTCTGTAAATACTTGGCCTGTTGTCATTTAGTTCTTTAATTTTATTCATGTGGTGATGGCTTAAAGCTTCATTTAAAGGAAGCTTAAAAAAATTCATTTAACCAAAAGCTCCCAAGAATTAAAAATGTCATGGATCTAATGTAGACATGGATATCATTAGTTAATGGGTAACTATATATTTTCCACCCTAGTGAGTTAACAATCAGAGTATTTTTCTAAGTTTTAGTCTCTCAGTCTTAAAGAGGACTTTGTTAAAATAGAAATATTTAGGCAAAGGTCATCAAAAGTCTGCATCAGGTCACTTTAAGATAAATATTAGGAAACTGAGGAAACAAATGGAGATTTGAACACTGAGCTATGATATAATGAATGGTTTCAAGTATTTAGTAGAGTATAGAAAAGCCCTTTAAAGCCTGGTCTTAGACTAGCATTGCAGCTTCTGGGATATATCCATCTATCATCTATCTATCTAGATATAAATATGAAAACTTTTTTAACTTAAAGATTTTGAGAAATAGAACATAATCAGCACCATAGAAGATCTGTTTATGATAACAACCTAGCCCCTCCTCCTAGTTTGTTAATATTCTCTCTTATTTAATGTAACATTGTGCAAATAGACCACTACTGATCGGCCATTATGAATGAAATAGCTATAATCATCTGTTTGCATATCCTGGTGAAAATATTCATTTAGTTCCATGTTGTATTTCTAGGAATGGACCAAATCTTTATTTTTATTTTTAAGTTTTTTAAATATTGTCCAACTTACCTCAAATGTTTTTATTATGGGCACTTTCATTCTTTCACATTCTTGCAAGACAATTTTACTGTTGCCCAATATGGTAAGTGTGTAATAGTATGTCATTTTAGGTTTTAATTCATTTTTAATTTAATTTAATTCCAGATTCATAATAAAGATAAACAGTTTTATATATGAGTGGCCATTTGGATTACACTTTCTGTAAAGTACATGCTCAAATCTTTTGATATCTTAACATTGTGTCATACTGACTTCTTTAATAGTAGATTTTCTGAATGAACTTTTAGCTGTGTAGGTTTTCTCTATTTTATTTTGAACTTGTTTTCATTTCAAAATCTTTATATTTATTTTCGTAATCTGCTTTTATTTAGCTTTGTCTATTATCTATCTATCTATTTATTTGCAAGCAAGAGAGAGCGAGCGAGTGAGAGCGCAGGGAGGGATAGAAAAAGAAGGGAAAAAAATCTTAAGCAGGCTCCAGGCTCAGCACAGAGCCCAACTCTGGGCTCTATTTCACAACCCTGACATCATGACCTGAGCCAAAATGAAAGAAATAAAATAAAATTAAGGTGTTAAAAAAAAAGGAAAAAGAATTGGAGGTTTAATTAAGTGAGCCTCCCAGGCACCCCTGTGGTATCTTAAATTGGCTGTCATATCTTTAAAGTTCTAGAGTATCCATTTGGTTCATTTATAAAATCTTTCTCAATATCATTTTTTAGTTTCAGTTTTTTGTTCAATTTGCTTCCCCTCTCATTTCTTTGAGCAGAGTACTCAAGCCATTTTACAATCTTTATTGATCATTTTAATATCATACTTAATCCCATTTTGTCTATCAAATCTTGTTAATGGTTTTTCTTTGTGTGCTTTGTTACATTTTGGTATGTTCAAGACATTATATTTGAAACTCTTATTGAGTAGGGATAATTAAGAGCTATAATAATGGTATGGTCCTCCTTGGCAGGATTTTCTCTTATATCTGAGACTCTACAAGACAATCATACTCCAAATTCAGTGGTTGACTTTCTCAGTTTACACAGAAGGCAAGGTAGGCTCTAGTCTTATTTCTGCTTCTCCTTGTGCTTTGGGGATCTCAACTTAAATTTGGGTTGTACCAAAGTCCTCAAATTTGATTGCTGCTGGATTATGAATTTTGTTTCTCTAGTATCAAGAGTCTATTAACAACACAGCTCAGTGTGTTTTAGCAGTTTCAAATGCTCTCATAGCTAAAATGGCTTCAGGGCATATATCTCTAGGCTCTCATTGTATTTCGTATTTTGGCCCAGTAATCCCACACTTAATTTTTATAATCATTCTGATATTTTTAACTTTAAAAGCTATTTTGTCTGGATTTTTAGTTGTCTTAAGTAGGAGTTTTTAGATCACCATTACTAGAAGCAACAACAAATATACATGAAAATATCTGCAGTAGTTTACCACATTTTTATGGCTTTGAACTTCCATAAGCTGAGGCATCCTTCTCTAATCACTTAGGCAAACTTCAAGTTACCCTTTAAAACAACACAAGAATTGCTTTATTTAAGAACATGTTCAGGGATGACTCTTCCCCACTGTTCTTACCAACATTCCCACACACTCTTTGCTACCCACACCTTGTTTATGAACTTTCATTAGGTATATCAGCGTGACCAGAATTTTGCTCTATTGTATTTTTGTCCTTTAGAGCTTTAATTAAATATGAATTCCATAGAAAGTCTGTCCCTTTTCTTTCAAACCTGGGTTAGTTATTTCTTCTCATTCTTTGTCAGAAGTTACTTTATTAGAGAAACTTACAGCTGTATTGTGACTTTGGAGTCTTTACAGTTTTTGGACTGGAAAAATCACCCATCCCTGAGATTTTTACGCAGCTTCCTGGCTGATATTATTCAGAAATCTGTTCAAAACAGACTTTTTCAGGGAGGCCCTTTCGGACCACTCAGTTAAAAAGCCTCTTCTCAATCACTGCTCTTTTTAAAATGTGCTTATTTAGTTCAAATATGCATCACTATTAAAGAAAAACCAGTACAATTTTTTTTTAAGTTGGCTTACCTATTATCTATCTCTCCCATTAAAATGATTCCTCTGGGCTGGGGTTTTGTTGTGCTCATCTTAGGCCAGACACTCAATAAATTGTCTCTGAATGATTGAATTGTTTGACTCCCTTCCTAGATTCTCAACTTCATGAGGCCACGGATTGTTCTATTCAGTCCTTCTTTATCCTCAATGTCTGTTATATTACGGGACTAATGGGAAAAATCACAGAAAGAAAGAGTTAAAACTACAGAAAAACCCTGTAGGTTCAATAACACAAAGCTTTCTAAAATTATTTAGCCCAGGAATTGAATACTGGCTGCACTTTTGATTTTTTTTAAATGGTATTGAATTTAATTTAAATGGAAATACTTGAATGGTAGAATAATAAAAAAATTATAAAAGCAACTTGCTCCTTTAAGTAAGAATTATATAGGGCATCTCTTCTAGAAGCAAAATTTTCAAATGTCAAACATCTGAAAGCATAGAAGGAGAAGTAAGAGTGTGAATTGTACTTCAATGCTCTTTTCTTTATATTCAGCAAACAGCTTCATTCACACCTTTCCAATTTTTTCAACTCTTTTGACAAAGCCTTCAGAGGAGTTACTGCTGATGACAACCATCACAGCCTAACAGGAGAAATTTTATAAAGAAAAATAATAGCATGTTTTTCCCAAGTTGTTAAGGATATGGTGAAGCTCTGTCGGATTCAAAGGAGGAATGTGCAATTCCATGCTATATATCATAATAACATCTTTTAATAGTGGCTTTGCATTTTTTCAGATATATCTATTTACTGAAACCACTATCAAATAAACAAAACAAACAAATTAACAGGAGTTTGAGACAGAAGTTATCTAATCTAAAAATAGCACAGAATACACAACACATATCCCAAGTACTACTATAGGTTTCAAGTAATAGTCAAAACAATAATAAAAATGATTCAGACCCTACCAGTCAAATCATAAATGGGATATTAACTGTAAATCCTTATCTTTAGATCAAAGCGGGTAATTGGGTGCTGAAGATACATTATAGAACTAATATGTTATAGAACTCCTCTGAAATGAGTCATTTATTCCATCACTTTTCCTGCACAGCTGCTGACCCATGTTTTGGTTCCTGGAAATAGCTGCTACCCTGTCATACTTCTTTAAAGCACATATATTGATAACTCTACTCATTCCTCCATTCCTCTGTGACTGTCACTGTGTTAAAATGTGGAGTCAGCTGACTCACTTGTGGTGGTAATAAAGTAGATGAGTTTGCAAAGTATTTTTTTATTTCTAAAAATGCAAAAACCAAATTACATTGAAATCATAAGCGGTGTTTCAGGGAGAGCTGTAGGATGTGGTTTCTTGTGTAATCCACAGAGATTAGCTCCAACACATATTTAAACTCTCCTCTAGGAGCAACCTTATTGGTAAAGCAAGAAGATAAACAGATGTATACACACCCTGGCACAAAAGTATCACTTATATTTGGCTTCCTAGTCTCCTCGTGTTACTTATTTATCTTAACTTCTCTCTGAAATCAGGGAACACAGAATCTCAATCAGTTGACATTTTTCTACTGAATTACCCAATAGTCTGATCATACCCCTAAGACTTTTTAAAATTATTTCACTCATAATCCCAAATCTGCTTTGCCTCCTCATCTTAGTACACTGTAATTTGATTTCAAAATGAGGACAGTTGTCAGTAATGCCACATTCATTAATGTATTTTACAATTCCATGTAGTTATAACTATGAAGATATGTTAATAACATCCATTCCAATAAGCCACCCTAAATTGATTATCATGAAACAAGACCTCAAGAAAGAGAATTCAAAATCATCCATGTATTTGCAACTTATTGCAATAAAGCCTTTATCAATAGACTTCCCTGTGCACATGGTGGTCAAATTGCTGGTGAAACCCAGCCAGGTCTATTACAAGCTTTCTCATGGCTTCTAGGTAACCCAAGTGAGCCTTTATTGATACTGGGAAGGGATAAAGCAGGGAAGGGATAAACAGTGCTGTAAGAATTGGCTAGACTAAAGTAATGACTCTCATTACAAAGTGAGTATTTTAAAGCAAAAGAGCCTGTTGGGAATATTGTTTTATAAAATAGTGGTTTTTTTTAATTAACTTTTTAAAATTCAATTAGTTAACATATAGTGTACCATTGGTTTCAAATGTAGATTTCAGTTATTCATCCATAGCATATAATAGCTAATGCTCAGTACTTACTGTTATAGCTTCTTGAAAGCAGAATTTTAACCCACTGAGACACCCAGGCGCCCTTGAAAGCAGACTTTTAGATCACATTTTCTGATTACTTCCATGTAGTACAACACTTTCCTGCTAGCAACCTTCAAAACATACTGTTTGTTAGAGGAATTTCTTTAATAATAAATAAATAGGAATTTATTTAAATTTATAAATATATAAAATAAATAGGAATTTATTTAAATTTATTTAAATATTGCACACTGTTTCATTGTTCATAAATAAGGTGATGATATTATAGCCATTAGTTGGTAGCACTGATATATCACTTTCTTTTTACTTCTCAGTGCATTCTCTTTACACAAAATAGATATATATTTTAAAAGAATCTGAATCTGTGGCAAACTTTTAAAAACCCTATACAGTAAAGTTTATCATTTTAAGTAATCTCAATTATCTTCCTCAATTGTGATAGTATATCCTTCTATCTAGGCCAGATATTGTATGAGGGATTTGAAGAGACATACTTTTCTAAATTTCACTTTTCTCATCTGCAAAATGCTGATCATGATTCTACAATAAAATACACTTACTATTTTTTGATGAAAATTTATTTATTTATTTTAAGATTTTATTTATTTATCAGAGTGAGTGGGCGAGAGAGCAAGCACAGGCAGACAGAATGGCAGGCAGAGGCAGAGGGAGAAGCAGGCTCCCGGCCGAGCAAGGAGCCCAATGTGGGACTCGATCTCAGGATGCTGGGATCATGACCTGAGCCAAAGGCAGCTGCTTAACCAACTGAGCCGCCCAGGCGTCCCTTTTGATGAAAATTTAATCTGTATAAACAATATATTTGCTGTATGCGTGATTCATGGAAAACATCTTATTTAATTATAAGCAACAACAGTATTAGAAATTAAGTAAATGTGTCTATAATATTTAAAGTTTTAACACATAATTCCAGTGCTTTGCCTTATTTTCTCAAATCCCTTTACCACTTTCACTGACAGAGTCAAAAGTACTTTTTCTACTAGTAGCCAGCTCTTTGTCTTTTGTCAGAAAGATGCCCTTGTGAATTATTTATAATAGAGATATTAGCAATAATAATAATAATAATAATAAATAGCAATGAAAATGTTAAAAAATGTTTTCTTAACTAATTAGGGTTCTTAGACATCAATTAGAGGAACCACTTCTGGCAAGCAAACTAATCTGCAAGACATTCCCAGAATTAACAAGTCAGTCAGATACAGGGTTGTCCGTAGACTGAAAGGTGAAGCAAAAGGACTAGGTTTGGAAAATAGGTAAGGACAGTGAAAAAAATGATCAAATTTTTGGGCAAAATAAATTCTTAGGTGTCCTTTCAATGGAGTCCTGGGCATTATGTAGCAGAAACTCTGGAGATTATCTCAATCCATTGGAGTCACCCTGTTTACTAGCTTGCTATTGACAAAGTTATTTACAAACTGTAGAGCAAGAGGTTATAATGTAGAAAACTGATGGTAATGCACAAGATTCTTGTTAACAATAATGCAAGTTAGTGATATTTCATTAGAAAACATAAATTCTATAACCCAAATTATGGGCCCAGAGCACTTCTGCTGCACAACTCTGCTTATATCCCAAATAACCATGTGAACTAGTTTTAATATCTGCTTCTTATTAATTTTTGAATAAAAATTCTTGACACAAGTATTTTATAATTGTGTGATAATCATGCATTTAATTTCTTGGAGAACAAAACACACTTTAGCGTAACTATGTTCGTTCACAGAACCAGCCTTGATAACACACTTCTATATGTTAGAAATGATATAATAAATGTAGAATATTGGGCACTCGTTTGGTATTCTTTGCCATGTTTTGCACTATCTAAAAAGAGATCAGTGAACTTGGACTGGAGTTAGTAGACATGGAAGAAAATAAAATATTACAGAGAGGAATACTCTGTGGTCCACAACCTAAACGGGCTGGGATTCCCATCATTTGGATCCCTGTAGCTTTACAAAAGTCAATAAAATTTTTGTATCTCCTATTAAAGTGGATTCCCCAGTACTTTTTCAAACATCTCTTGTAAAGTATTGTTTCCCAGAAAAAAAGGGATTTTGCACATGTATCTGCCTTTGTCTCTGGTCATGATCTCAGTCAGGATCCTGGGATCGAGCTCCATATCGGGCTTTTTGCTCATTAGGAAGTATACTTCTCAGTCTCTCTCTGCAGCTACCTCCCCCTGCCCCACTCATGCTCTCTCTCTCTCTCAAATAAATAAATACAATCTTTAATTTTTTAATTAAAAATAAGATAAATAAAATAAAATAAAAAGTCTGGTCTTACTGCCCCATTTAGCTCCTTTTTTTTTGAGTTGTATTTAAAGCAGCATGAGAGAACATGAGGCTCTCAAAATTAAAAAAAAAAAAAGGAAAAAATTGAGTTTTGTTAGGATTTAAGATCTTGTCTTCTAGAAAAAACATTGGCTTTGTTAACATGTGAAAATTAACAAAAGATAATAAGATAGAATTCTAATAATTTTTGTAGAAATTAAAAATTTCCTCCAACACAATTACATCAGACCCATTAAGTAAATTCATTCCAATGTCCGAAACCAACCTTTTCTAATACTAATGCATCTGTGTAAACAGAGTCAACCCAAGGAATAAATAAATATTATTTTTTTCCTGTCTCTTCCACAGTCACATCTGGGTATATTGGTAGCAAGCCAATTATCTATCTTATAAGACATGATATCATAAGGAAGGGTATTCTGTCCATTTGGAACAACTGAAAATCATTGTAATTTTATCTTGGTGCAGTAACTTGATATGGCACAGTGTGGGTTATGAATATATTTTATTTTTTTTTACTGGGAAGAAGAGATTATAGAGATATTGGTTATCCAAGAGAGACTGACAGGTGTTGATAGTTGCCAGGTCAATATCCATCTACTTTTTCCTTTAGTATCAGAAAGCACTGAGGGATTGACAACAAGGAAACTTAAAACAACATCAAATATTTTATTGTCTCTTTTCTAGTTACATTGTAACCATATGACAAAGTATCAGTCGTACAAGATATCATTCTCTTTACCTCTATCTTTCTGCCAGAAATGTGGGCTTAATAGTGAGAACTCCAACAGCAATTTTTGCAACTGTGAATAAAAAGCCATGAAAACCTCTAAGATAGTTCACTTCACTTTCTTAAGACGCTGAACCAACACCAGAAAACACTCTCTGTAGTCTTCTTGTTAAATGAAAAATTATGGTTAAACCACTTTTGAAAGTCTACTACATACAGCAAAATGTAAATCTTAATTGAAATATGTCCTCTCAGCTGTGCTTAAGCAACTGAGTCCTGAGCTTTTCAGGTTTTCAGTCTGAAAGAGTACACCTCTGGTGCTCAGAAAGGGAGGAGAAAGGACACCCTGTTCTCCATATAAATTAAAGAAGAGAAATCTGTGCATTTAAGTGGGCCATATAAAATTTATCAAGCAATTATCTCCTAACTCCTTCCTATCCAAATTACCTGATATGCTCTCCCTACTCCTTTATTCCACGTTACTGCCTTGTCCGGGATTCTGTCTCACATCACAACATGTCTTCTGTTATTTCCTTCTTGCAAGCTAGTTTTGTTTTCTCCATCTAAAAAAATCAACAATCATTGTGTATTTCAATTCCCATTTTCCTCAAATGCATTGATTCTTCTTATCTATTACTCTTTTCTCATACTCAGTGTCTTTGTCTTTATGGGGATTGTACTTTGCTTTTCCCCATCCTTTACTGCCATTATATAATCAAATCTAATAACTTCTTAGAGAAAGTTAAAAATTCCCGCATAGCCACACGTGAACACAAAGTCACTGATTTTTAGCAAACCTATAAGATAGTCAGACATCCATTCAATTTCTTTTTTTTTAAGATTTTATTTATTTATTTGACAGAGAGAGATGACAAGCAGGCAGAGAGGCAGGCAGAGAGAGAGGAGGATGCAGGCTCCCTGCTGAGTAGAGAGCCCGACTTGGGGCTCGGTCCCAGGACCCTGGGATCATGACCTGAGCCGAAGGCAGTGGCTTAACCCACTGAGCCACCCAGGCGTCCCTCCATTCAATTTCTTAACTGAGTCTCAAATGCATCCTGAGTTCTAACCTAAACCTAAGTTCTACTTCTTACACGTTGTTCTATGACCAAATCCTTTCAGTTCAGTATTTTGTAACATTTAAATATTAATCAATTGATGCTTTGTTTGTGTATTTCTATGAAAATAATTTGAATACTGTAGATTTATTGTTATATTTATAGATTTATAATCAAAGTTTCATCAGTTGAAGTTTTTGGAAATTTCAGATATAATGATTAACCTAAAATGATACTGCCTCAAATCCCTCTGATATCAAGGCCCAACACTTGATTATAGCCAAACCTGTGGTGGATAGTTCCATGGGAAATTGCAGTTACTTAACACTGATAGCATCTCATGTTCTCTCTCTCATTTTAGAATGTCTCCAACACAACCCAAAAGTGTAGGAGAGTTAATGTCCTCTGAGGACAGCTTTCAGTGAAGTGGAAATAAGAGCCATAGATAAAATTGTCAGTTTTCAGGTCTTCATGAGGACAACTTAAAGAAGTTTCTCAGGACCTTTCAGTAAATGCAAGCCTTCATTTTCTATCCACAACAATTATATCAACAATGTACCTCTTTGACAAAGTTGTTTCTTCACTGTATCACTTTCCCATTCTTTTCTACCTTGGATAATCTCCCAGATAAACTAACAGTACTCAAATCCTTTGTCCTACTCTTTGCTCTCAGGATAAATGGAGCCAAAAGACTTAGATTAATATCAAGTTCTGAATGGGATCTTAGAGCTATTTCTGTCCAGATTTTCATAAACATAGGGACCTTTGAATTATCAGGCTATAAATAAGTTCTAAATGGAGGGGGCAAAAGCAAAAAGTAGAAATTTTTATGTTTGATTTTTAATCATGATTAAAAATAATGTTAGTACATTATAAAAGTGTGGATCTTTGTAAAACAATGTCATAATGTAAGAAATAGGTTGCATAGTCCTTTTGAGAATATTAAACCAAGTGTTCAGGTGCCATCTAATTTCTTGTTTAATCCAGAACTTTGGTGTGCATTATCTTGAGGAATAGAATTTTGAAGTCCAGACAGACTAACAGAAAACTGACCCAAATGTGTGTGTTTATATTTCTGCCTTTGTTGTAAAAATCAAAGTGTGATTGCTGGTTTAAAATGGTAAAACTAATAATGTTCATGGACTCTATTATAAATTTTCTAATTGTATGGGAAGAATCCAAGAAACATATAATTAATTGATTTGCAAATCCTCAAAGAGCTACAGAATCAGGTAGTGGTATGTTCTGATTCAACAGCATCATAATGCAGCATTTTATATGTGTGGCTAATGGATATTTTCATAAATGTTTGCTAGCTAGTCAGCCAATACAGAGAAATATTAGGTAGCGTAATTACTCACAGTTGTGTTTAATAAAATGAGAGAAAATTATCAAATGACACTAATAATAATAATCCTATAGCAGGCTAAATAATTCAATGATAATTACAAGTATTAATCTAGCTTTCTTCCCTGATTATGACTCTTCTCTCCTTTATCATAATGGGAGTAGCAGATTGTCTGCAATGAATTGTGAAAACCCAGCAGTGACTTTGGCAGTGAAGGCCTCCCATCAATTTTGATAGGTTAAAATGATTCTGGATGGTCTTGAGCAAATGTGTCAATTTTTTTTCTGTGTGTGTAATAAAAGAAAGAAGCAATAGTAAATTCTTGCTGTTATTCCATGGAGCCAATAAAATCATACTGCCAACAAGAGGCTGTTGACATCGTAAGTGTGGTTAACTGTCTTGAAATACTAGGCCTTGAAATAAAATTCCAATATTTCACATAACCTCTTTTTTTTTTAAAGAAAAAACAAAACAAAACAAAACAACTATACTGCTTACATTTAGGGCCCTGCTGTTGTGTAACTATTTTTGAACATGTCTACTGTAAGTGTATATATATATATATTTTTTTTCTGTGCAATAAATTCATTTAGAGATAAATTTAGATTGCAAATTATTTGGGGGGAGGCATGGTATTTGTGGCTAGTCTTACAAGTAAAAAGGACTAAAAGAAAGAAGAAAAACATTTTTTATTACAGCATATTTACATCTGTCCAAAGTACTTATTTACTATCATACTGACTAATGTATAATACTGTACACAAAGAAAGAAGTTAAATGAGTTATAATTCAGTCGAAGTATAGCTGGCCATTTTAAAACTTACCACTGAATCTTTCTGGTATGAAATGTGATATCTGGCAATCTGGTCCAGTTCATTACATCAGGTCATTTGTATGTTCTTATTACCATTTTGATAGCATAGCACATTTTATAACCCAGACATTTTACAATGGAACTATGATGCATGTATTTTCAAAAGTATAGACATACATGAAGCTAGGAGGTCAAAAAAGATGAATGTCCGTAGTACCATATAGACTCAACAAATAAAAATGTCCAAGGCTCTGAGTGAGATTTATGAATATTGTATAAGATTAGGCCAACATGTGGTTTTGATATAAATCATCTGTTCTTAAATTAGAATTACAATCGTTGAGTACAGTGTTGAAAATGGCAGATAGATTTTAGCTATCTTTGCTCAGTAGGGAAAATGGAAAAATGTTTAGTTTGGTCAGAATTTCACTTAACTTCTGAAAAATCTTACGTTTGAGAGAACCCTTCTGAAATAAGAATCCTTAAAGACATAACCCCTTTGGCACAAGTTTTCAAGAAACTTGTTGGATGTTGTAGACAATTATATGGCACACGTACTGTTCTAGATGTTTCATGCCAATAATATGTAAGCCATACCAAGGCTACATATACATATAGAGATGTTCCTCAGCTTACAAGGGGGCTATGTACAGAGAAACACATAAAAAACTGAAAATGCATTTAATACCCCTAAACTATCAAATATCATAGCTTACCTTAAGCTTGTTTAAACATACTCAGAACACTTACATTTGCCTGCATTTGGGCAAAATCATCTTAAGCAAAGCCTATTTTATAACAAAGTATCAAATATCACATGCAATTTATTAAATATTACACTAAAAAAAAGAAGAATGGTTATATATAGAATGGTTGTAAGAATATCAGGTGTTCATCCCTGTAATCTTCTAGCTGACTGGGAGCTGTGGCTCACTGCCCCTGCCCAGCATCACAAGACGGCACCATACCACATGTCACTGGCCCTTTTTATAAAGACCCAAATTCAAAATTCAAAGTACAGTTTCTACTGAATCACTTTCACTTTAACATCTTTGCCAAATATATTGTAAGTTGAATCATTGTAAATCAGGAGCCATCTTATTTGAAAGTTAAATCACAGTCACCCGTATACACACAAAAAAAGGCCTTCATGTAGGGCCATCTATGTATCTCTAAACAACATAGCATGACCTATCAACAGCAAAAAATGGATGTGAAGGGGACAATTGCTTTGCGTCAGTACTCTGAGCAGTAACATACATGGCCTTACTCACCTAGCAGAACTCCAGAGCTAGCTGATGGCAAGGAATTTTACAAATGTTTGCTGAACAGCTTAAGCACTATTATTTTTAAATTAGTGTGCATATCTGTTTTCTAAAGATATGTTAATTTATTTTATTGACGTATTACAAAACCAAATAATTTCCTCTTATTTAAGTGGCAGGTAAATAGAATTCTTTTTAATTTAAATCAAATGGCTTTTTAGGGAAGATATACTAAAAATTCTGAAACTTGTATTGCTTATGAATCTTTTATTGGAATCCTTATCAAGTTGTATTTTTCAAGTTTTTCCTAAATAATCTTCAATGAATTGAAAATATTTTTTGGATTTTATTCAAGGCTATTAACTCACAATTTCCCTTTGTTAAATATAGTGCTAAACGTTCAACCAAAACGTTGTGTCTTTTTTTTTCCACTACCACATCCTCCATCTACTGACTGGATTCTCTCCCCAACTAACACATATATACCATTGTCTATCTTTAGGATAAGTAAGGGTCATCTTTTGTCTTTATTCTATTCCTCGCATGCTTCTGAACTTGTTGAATTTTAATATAGTCACACCATAAGCATCACATATTTGATTCCCCTTTCAATAGTAAACAGTGCACAACCAGAGCATACCTTCAAAGCTATCAATAGACTTACTCTGATATATTATTTTTGTATTTTTGTAAATTAAAATAATTAAATTATAGAACAAGAGTTTCAGGTGGTAGGTGTTGTAAGTTTTACCCAAACTGACTTTTGTCAAACTCGTTTTTGTCATCATATATGACAAGTAGTTTTCTCACGTTTGTTTTTAGAATATCCTTGTATAATGAATATTTACACTGATATCTAGTATAAAAATCTTGCAATTTATTTTAGAAACATTAAGATATTGAAAATCAATCTATTTCTTTGATTCATTAAAGACATTTTTGGCTTGTTTCCAGTACTTTCTTACTGGTTAAAAAATGAATTTGAAGTAGTCTGAATTTCATTATTATATGGCACTTTCCCTTTGATGAATACAAAGACGATATTCTATATTAGCTATCTGAGAAGAATTTGTTTTTTTAATTTTATTTATTTGTGAGTGAGAGAGAGCACAAGCAGGGGGAGCAGCAGGGTGAGGGAGAAGCAAACTCCCGGCTAAGCAGGGATTCTGTTGCAGAACTGAGTCCCAGGACCCTAAGATCATGACCTGAGCTAAAGGCTCAGGCGTTTAACTGACTGAGCCACCCAGGTGTCCCAATCTGAGAAGAGTTCTGTATGTTATTCCTATTAATATGCAGTTTAAAGTCTAGGTGATTAACTTAATATTTTAGTGGCTATTACATAGATAGCACTATGTTCCAGGCAGAGAGTAAGAAAGAAATAGTAAATCAACCATATTCTATGCATTCTAAATGAAAATAATTAATCAATCATAATAAATCCTTCTATTTAAAAAATATCAACTTATAAGCTTTCCTCCATATGAAAAATGCCAAATACCAGAATAAAGGGTCATCTAATACAAATAAAGGATAGAATTAAAGAATTCTGGTAAGCCATTTAATTTTGAAAAATGGTGCTATATTGTTGCTGAGTTGTGGTTTTCAGTTACATAATATCTGATAAGTGTAGAAGTAACATGAGTGTTACGTGAGATGAGAAATGGTTTATAATTAAGATAATTTTAAAAGTACAGATAAATACAAATTTGTAAACATAGCATTATGGAGGAATAAAAATAAATAATAGCTACACACTCTAAAGTGAATAAATCTTGGAAAGTTAATAGAGAAGTAAAACAAGGGCAGTGCAAAAAGTATGGTAGATTTTTATGAAGTTCAAACAAATTCTGTGAAACCATAGATGGACTTAAAGATACTATTATGTATCAAATATTGTAAAAATTAAGCAAGGAAATAGCAAACATAAAATAACCAAAGCATACAAACTTGGGTAGATACAATAGGTGTGATCATGTTCTACTTCATAAAGAGATGAGTTAATAGATAAATACAAGTAACTAGACTTTTTAGAAGTTAATAAAACTTTGCCTGTTATTTCTTAGTAATATAAAATATATGGTTTTCTAACAAAAACGTTTATCTTAAAAATATTTAAAAATAAATTTCAGGCTACTCATAAGGTTATATTTACTTTTCCACTGAAGGAAAAGCTGGTTGTTGTAGTTGTAGTTGTTTGTTTGTTTTAGTCTCCTCCTGGTTTTTATTATTATAATGTGGAATAAGGAATGTTAGATTGAAAAGTGAATTATTTTATAGACAAAATCATTACTTGATTCACCTCCTGGTACAGCAGATGGAACTCCTAAAAATATGCCCTTTTGCCTTATTGAAGAGTAACAGTTATGCTTACTTCTGAAACATACTTGGTGGTGGCCCTAAATAGTGACACCATAGTAAACATTTTGAATATTTGCAATTAATTTTTATAGTCATAGGGCTCCAAAAGGCACTGCTGGTATCTTAGCAGGTATTTCAATAAAGCTAAAAGTTGCCTGACTGTTTAAAAATATTAACAAGGCACAAAACGGCAGAAGTATTGTCCTCAGATATTATTTTTTTCCATATGCTCCTGATTCCAGACATGACAAGTTATTTTTTTAAAATTTTTTATAAAAGATTTTATTTATTTATTTGACAGAGATCACAAGTAGGCAGAGTCAGGCAGAGAGAGAGGAAGAAGCAGGAACCCTGCTGAGCTGAGAGCTCAATGTGGGACTCGATCCAAGAATCCTGGGATCATGACCTGAGCCGAAGGCAGAGGCTTTAACCCACTGGGCCACCCAGGCGCCCCCATGACAAGTTATTTTTGATAGATATATATACAATGTATTTTCCAGTTATAAGAAAAATGGTTCTGCTATTTTTAACCTTTTTTAAAAATTACATAATTTTTTAAATTAAAATTTTATTTTTTAATGTTTTCATTTTCTTTTCTTTTTTTTAAAAGATTTTATTTATTTATTTGAAAGACGGAGATCACAAGTAGGCAGAGAGGCAGGCAGAGAGAGAGAGAGAGGGAAGCAGGCTTCCTGCGCAGCAGGGAGCCCGATGCAGGGCTCAATCCCAGGACCCTGAGATCATGACCCGAGCCAAAGGCAGCAGCCCAAACCACTGAGCCACCCAGGCACCCCAATGTTTTACTGTTCAATATACTACTTAGAATATAAAACCTATTCCATTTGGTAAGATATTTACCATTTAAAAAATGGTAATTTTCTCATAGTGTGTTCCCCTCACATTGCTTTATTTTGAATAAAATAATTTCACAATAAACATAACTGATGCTTTCCTTTTGATTGTCCCTCTGTTGGTCATACTGTATATGAGCCATGACAATTAGTTTTACAAAATTTATTGATGTTTGTTGATATGTTTTATCATAACTAATTTTCCCTCCCTTATCTAGATTCCCCAGCTTTCAGACAGGTGGACACTTCAATAAACCATACCCAAGGGATGTATCAAGTACTTCTTAGACATCTCTCAGATCCTTGAGGTCTCGTTTTACCTAGGGATTTGCAAAAGGTTCTGCCAGAGGCACCACTGTGACAACTGATGACCATGGTCTATCTCCTGCTAAGCTCAAGAGGTCACTGGTTTCCAAGTTTATCTATACAATTAATGCATTCCAGCAAGTTCTTTGTTTTTTAATATTAACAAACTTACTTTAAAGTTTATATGAAGAGGCAAAGACTCACAATAGTCAACATAGTGTTGAAGGAGAACATAGACTGAGGACTGACTTCAAAGTTTACCATAACGATGGGGCGCCTGGGTGGCTCAGTGGGTTAAGCCTCTACCTTCGGCTCAGGTCATGATCCTAGGGGCCTGGGATCGAGTCCTGCATTGGGCTCTCTGCTCAGCAGGGAGCCTGCTTCTCCTCATCTCTCTCTCTGTCGGTCTCTCTGCCTATTTGTGATCCCTCTCTGTCAAATAAATAAATAAAATCTTTTAAAAAAAGTTGACCATAATGATAATTGTAAGCAAGATATTGTAATACCACAGAAAGACTAGATTAAAGGAACCGAATATATATTATCAATTATATTTTATATTTAATAGAAAAGCAAAAGCAATACAAGAGAGCAAAATACAATCTTTTAAACAAATGGTTCTGGAGTAATGGTGAAGCTAAATGTAAAAATATAAAATAAAAATAAAATAAAATAATAAAATAAAATAAATCCAGGCAGATATCATACACTCTTCACAAAAATTAACTCAGATTGGATTATAAACCTAAACATGAAACATGTAGAAGGTAATATAGAAGAAAATTTAAATGACCTTGGTTTTGGCAATAACTTTAGCTACAAAAGCATAAGCACTGAATTTTAAAATGTCTACTCTGTGAAACACAATGCCGAGAGAATGAAAAGGCAAAGCACAGACTATGAGAAAAAATTTGCAAAATACACATCTGGCAAAGGACTGTTAATCAAAAATACACAAAGACCCCTTAAAACTCAACAATGGGGGAAAAACCTGATTAAAAATGAGCCAAAGACCTTAGCAGATTCCTCACAAAAGAAAATATTACAGATGGCAAATAAGCATATAAAAAGATGCTTCACATCATATGTCATCAGGAAAATGCAAATTAAAACAAAAAAGAGACACCAGTACATACCCAGAATCCAGAGCACTGACAACAGAACACGAAATGTTGGTGAGGATGTGGAGCAACAGGAATGTTCTTCCATGTCTATTGAGAATAAAGAATGGAAAACAACTTGGCAGTTTCTTACAAAACTAAACATATTCTTGCCAGATGATTCAGCAGTAGCAGCTCTTGGTATTTATCCAAAGAAGATGAAATCTATACCCACAAAGAGGTCTATAGTAGTTTTATTCATAACTGACAAAAGCTTGGAAGCAACCAGGATATCATTCCACAGGTGAAAGGTCAAATAAAGTGTAGTACATGCAAACAATGGAATATTATTTAATGCTAGAGAAATGAATTACCAAGCCATGAAAAGATATGGATATAAATATTTAATAAATATTTGATTTTAGGCTTCTACAAGTCTATCAATGTTATTAGTATATTTTAACAGTGAATGCTCAGCATTCATGAATTTACCTAATAAAATATTTTGGGTTCAATATTTTAAATACTTCAACCTCTATGATTATATTCCTAATAATTTTGAATTGGGGTAAATAAACCTTAACTTTTTGTAACTTGTTTCAATATGCAAAAGAGCTCAATGAAATTTTAGAAAATAAAAATTTACAAAAAAAAAGTTTAGTTTACTATTGCCAAATAATTTAAAACTTTATCTTATATTCAAATACATATATTTTTCTAAATTGATTTATATGCTACTAAAACCAAAAACTTTTAGTTATACTAGATTTCATATCATGCCATCAATGCCAGAAAGCCATCTGTCGATGACTTGTCTTAAATAGAGTTAAGATGGGCGTTATTACAATGCAAGATGGAAACAAAGATAGTATAACAATTGAGTGTTACATAACTTTTCTGTTTTGATCAAGTTACTAATCTACAAAAGGCTTTTATCGGTGACAGACTTGGGAATTTAACAAAACTTTTAAACTAGCATGTGCGACTCATTCCTAGAAAACAACACAATCAATAACACTTTATTTAGATTAAATCATGACTATTTCTCCATTTGAATAAAAAAGGTAGCAACTCCAATAAGTTTATTGAACGTGAAAAGTTGAAATGCTGTAATGCTCCTAAGGAATCAAATGATCCAGTCATGAATTACAAAAAAATGATATAAATACCAAAGTGTTTGTATAATTGTAATGTACAACTGCCCATTAGCGTTCAATAGTGTAGGCTTGTACAAGAACTCTATAAAAGAACTCCACTTCTAAACTGTGGAAAATATGTTCCCTTTCTCCCTATATACAACTATTAAGCCATTCATTTAGCTTTTAAAATATCCACTTAATACAGGCTTTTTACTCATTTGAACCCGGCAGCAGGGTTCTATTCTTATTGCTTACATCTGAAGGATAGACTTCTAGCGTAAGAGGTAAAGCCCATAAAGGAGCCCAATAATAACAACAAAATACAGTTTAGTGAGCCCTTACAATCTGCCAGCTACCTTTCTGAGAATACTTCAATTAATAAAACATATAAAATAGCTGACCACAAAGAGCTTACATTCTTTTGAAATATAATAGTGAAATAAACCAATAATAGAGGGGCGCTTCGGTGGCTCAGTCCATTGAGTGACTGCCTCTGGCTTGGGTCATGATCTCAGGGTCCTGGGATGTAACTCCCCAGCAGGCTTTCTAGGCAGTGGGGTGTTTTCTTCTTCCTCTGCGCACCCTCCCAATTCTCTCTCTCTCTGTCTCAAATAAGGAAATAAACCAGTAATAGAATAATGATTGATGGTTGATGGCGATAAGTGTTACAAAGAAATACAAGAAAGGTAAAAGCCATTGGAGAATGCTGGGATGAAAGTTAATTTTATTTTGTGTCGGGTGGTTATATCTCATTTAGGAGATGTTATTTGCACAAAGACCCAGGAAGTGAAGGAGGGTGTTATACAAATATTAAAGGAAAAGATTGCTCTAGGCAGAGCAAGTAAGTATATAGACTTTGTGTGAAAAGCTTGTCTGTTACTTTTGAGGAAAAGCAAGGAGGCCAATGAGGAGTTCATAGTGGTGGAGAGAGGAAGAACGTATTGTACCTTCTAGTACATTGAAATGCCTTCAGTTTTTATTTAATATGAAAGGGGAAGATACCAAAAGACTTTCAACAGCAGAATAAAATCATCTGACTTGATTTTTAGGTTAAGTTGCTGTACCAAAATAAATTTGCAGGGAGAAAGAAGTGCAGTATGTGTGGAAGTGGGGCTATCAATCAAGTCAATAATTCAGGAACATATGATGGTGTTTTTAGCATGCTGGGTGGTAATAGAAGTGGTGAGGTATGGTTTTTATTTTGTATATATTTTGATGGTGAATATTCCGGTGAACAGGATGGGGTATGTGCAGGACACACAATATCAACATTTATTTTACCTGCACAAACAGAAGGGTGGAGTCTTCATTCCCTGATATGGAGAGAACTCTGAGTTCAAATGTTCTTTGTCATTAAATGGCATAGTGATGATGAGGATTTAGTCAGACAGTGAAAGAGAACAGTAAGCATAGTGTTAAGCGGTAAGACATTATAATACATTTGAACAACAAAAAACGTTTTGTTGGATCATGTGTTTGTGTGAGTAAATAAATAAATAAAGCTTCCTGGGCTTCTGATAGAGGTAAAGAAGACTAGTATATGATCCAAAGGGGCACGTGCACCAAATGTTTATAGCAGCAATATCCACAATAGCCAAACTATGGAAAGAACCTAGATGTCCATCAACAAATGAATGATATATATATATATCAATGAATGTATATATATATATATATACACGATGGAATACTATGCAGCCATCAAAAGAAATGAAATCTTGCCATTTGCGATGACATTGATGGAACTAGAGCTTATTATTATGCTTAGCAAAATAAGTCAACAAGAGAAAGACACTATCTTATGATCTCTCTGATATGAGGAACTGGAGGTGCAATGTGGGTGCTTGGGGGACAGGAAAAGAGTAAATGAAACAAGATGGGATCAGGAGGGAGACAAACCATAGGAGACCCTTAATCTCACAAAACAAACTGAGAGTTGCCGGGGGGAGGGGAGGGTAGGGAGAGGGTGGTGGGGTTATGAACATTGGGAAGGGTATGTGCTGTGGTGAGTGCTGTGAAGTGTGTAAACCTGGCGATTCACAGACCTGTACCCCTGGGGCTAATAACACATTATATGTTAATTTAAAAAAAAAGAGGAAGAAGAAGACTACTATAAATCAAATGCTATGGTTTTCAGCAAAGAGTGTGTAATCAGGCATATTTTATTAAAGTAACCATGTAAAATGATGGTTGAAAATTGGAATAACAGAAAACATAAAAATTAGAGATTTTAAAAAGAGATCTGGGACAGTGTAGAGAATATAATCAATGATATTATAACAGTGTTATATGGTGACAGATGGTGGCTATATTTATAGTAATCATAGAATAATGTATGGAGATATTGAAAACCTGAAACCAATGTAACACTGAATATCACTATACTCAAATAAAAAAATAGTAAAAATAAAACATTTTATTTTAAAAAGATAAAAAGAGGGACAAGAATTTGTAAAGTGAATTTCAAAAAGCTTAAAGATGAGGCTAAGACATACTCTGAACCTTGAGGAAAACACCATTTTGAAAATTCTTCCCATTTTGAGAAAACTCAAATGAATCAATACCATAAAAGAACCCATTTTAACTGAGAGATGTAATGAATGCTCAAGAAATAATTTTATGACAGGATAATTCTTCCCTATGAAACAGCATACAGAAACCAGGGGAAACACCTGGAAGCAAAATAAACTATACTGAAAATAAGAATTAGGAAAAAGATAAATGATGAAAGATAAGAAAATTAGAACTGCGAGAGAGACCTAGTGAATAGAATTTTTAGCTTGTGGTTTAATGTTTTTGAGGATAATCTAGAGTTCATAACTGCCTTGAGACAGGCTGGTTGTAGGCAGTTTAGGCAGACCCCTAAGACAGGCCTACTTTGGGCAGGTGGTGTTGGAGGAGGCCATTGGGCTGGACAAAGACAAATCCAACCATTTGACTAAAGTGTCTGTGAAGATGTTGAAGTCAGATGCAACAGAGAAAGACCTGTTAAATCTAATCTCAGAAATGGAGATGATGAAGATGATTGGACAGCACAAGGACACCATCAACCTGCTGGGTTCTGCACACAGGATGGTCCTTCGTACACTCTCATGGAATATGCCTCCAAAGACAACATACAGGAGTACCTGCAGGCCCAGAGGCCTCCTGACCTGGAGTACTGTTACAATATCAGCCGCAATGCAGCAGAGCAACTCTCCTCCAAGGACCTGGTATCCTGTGCCTATCAGGTAGCCTGAGGCATGGAGTACCTTGCCTCCAAGAAGTGCATACACCAAGACCTGGCCACCAGGGAAGTGCTGGTGACAAAGGACAACATGATGAAGATCTCTGACTTCAGCCTTGCCAGAGATATCACCACATCAGTTACTATAAAAAGACAACCAACAGTGGACTGCCTGTGAAGTGGATGGTCCCTAAGGCCATGTTTGACCAGAGCTACATCCACCAGAGTGACTTCTGGTCTTTTGGGGTGATCCTGTGCAAAATCTTCAATCTGGAAGCCTCCCATATCCTGGAGTGCCTGTGGAGGTGGCTTTCAAGCTGCTGAAGGAGTCATTTGATGGATAAGCCAATAAGTGCACCAGTTATACACAATAATGAGGGGTGGCTGGCATGTGGTTCCTTCAAGCTGCTGGTAGAAGACCTGGATCATACTGTGGCCTTGACCTCCAACCAGGAGTACCTGGACGTGTCCTTGGCCCTGGAACAATACTGTCTATGCTTTCCCAACACCTGAAGCTCCACCTGCTCCTCAGAGAAGAATTCCACCTTCTCTCATGTGCCGTTGCCCAGGGAGGCCTATCTGCCCTGACACCCAGCCAAGCTTGCCAATGGTGGACTCAAATGACTAGTATCCCTATTACTCCTGTCCAGATTCCGTCATAAGCTGTAACCCTTACCCCCCACCCTCCCTGCAAGACTCACTGCCTTCTCCTTTGTCCCTTTCCTACTAGCAGGAGCCAGAAGCCTACCTGAGGCCTTCACCCCTTGAAGTTCACCTCTCTTCCCCTTCCTCTTCCTCCTCCTTACAACCTGCTCATGAAAGAAAGGCACAGAGAGGCAGGTACTTGCTCGTGGCTACTTCCTTCCCGCCCATATGTTGGACCAAGACCCCTCCCTGGCATCTGGTACTGCCTGGACTTCGAGGGAGTGGGAGATGAGGCATGCCAGTGAAAGCTGTCGGAGCTTTCCTGTTTTGGTTTTGTCTGCTTAGCATAACATGTAAGACTGAGTTCTGGTGGCAGGGACCTAGTCCTTGGGGCTATAGCACTAGCGAGGGGAGGTCAACTGCTGTGGGCCTTGGCTAAGAGCAACCCCTGCTCCAGAGATATGGTGCCAAGGGCTTATTAATTTTGATACTAATTTGCTTTGCTGACCAAATACCTGGTATCAAAAGATGGGAAGGCAAAGACTGGAAGCAGTGTTGTGACCATGGGGTCCAGCCCCAAACTATGAAGAAAACACAAAGTGTATAAATCTGAGTAAGTATATATTTACACACCTTTTTAATCTTTGTTATCAAAGATTTAATCAATGGGTAATATGCTCCTCGTGGCTGGGAATCATCAGTTGCCATATATTAAAAACAAAGAAAAGAGGTGTCTGGGTGGCTTCCTCCATAAGTGTCCCTTCTTTTCAGGTCATGATCCCAGGGTCCTGGGATGGAGCCCCACATCAGGCTCTCTGCTCAGTGGGAAACCTGCTTCTCCTTTTCCCTCTGCCCTGCTTATAGTTCCTCTTCCTATCTCTCTGTCTCTCAAATAAATAAAATATTTTAAAAAAAGAAAGAAACAAAATGTTTTTAAAAGGTCTTTTTTTTTTTTTTTAATTTTCTAGGGGTGCCTGGATGACTCAGTTGTTTAAGCAGATGTTTGCCTTTGGCTGAGGTCATGATTCCAGTGTACAGGGCTCCAGCCCTGCATGGGACTACTTGCACCCCAAGGAGCTTGCTTCTTCCTCTCCCTTTGCACGTGATTCCCCCCGCTTGTGCGCTTCCACTCTCTCTCTCTCTCTTTCTCTCTCTTGCTGTCAATAAACAAAATAAAATCTTTTCTTAAATAAATAAATAAATAAATAAATAAATAAATAAATTTCTAAACCTACTTTCAGTTTAGGTCCCTTAACAAAAATTGCTACTGCTTCATTTAAAAAAAAAAAAAGATAATTTAGAAATGTGCTTCCAGAGCTAAAAAGCTGTTTTGTTTTTTTCTTTTTTGGTCAGGATTAAATACAGAAGTGCTTTAAAAAGTAAAAGAAAAAATATGCTATATTAACACTAATCACACTATAACTTTGGTGGTTATATCAAGATAATGAAAAGTGTTTTTAAAGCAAATTTCATTATCAGACATAAAGATCAAGTCAAAATTACAGAAGAGTAAAAGGATGAATTCATCAGGGAGTATAATAATTCTTGACTTTTAATACTTAATAACAGATTTGGTGATATATAGGGAAAAACTAAGAACAAAAATCATAACTTCTACCTTAGAAGAGAAATGGAAAAAAATTTCAACACCTTTATTTTAAGATTATATAGACAAATGGTCATCAAATTGGTAAGATATGTAAGACTTGAACAAAATTATCAACTAACTAGATATGCTTGATATTACAGAACACTCCCAACAACCGCAGACTACATATATCTTAAGCCTTGATTTTCTTTGCAAAGGTCAACATTGATAATGTTCTAGTCATACATCCGTGTACCAGGAAAGAAGTAGCATATTTCTTGAAAGACACAGCTATCAAAGCTCCATTGAGAAACTGTAAAGATGGAGAAGGGATTTAAAAATTATATATCTGATAATGGACATCTATTCTGATTATTAAAAAATGAATAAAAATAAAAAACCTTACTAATAACCAAACAGAGTATCCAATTTTACATGTGAAGAAAATTATTGCAGAGACATGTCACCAAAAGGATATGGATGGCTTATAAGCACATGACAAATTTCTCAACATTTAGACATTAAAGAAATACAAATTAAAATCATAATGAGACATGCTTACATATCTATTAGAATGGCTAAAATTATAAAGGCTAATTGTACTTGGTCTGAGCTAGATTGAGAAGCAACAAAAAATCTAAACTGGTGTTGGCAAATATCATTATACCACCACTTTGGAAAATATCTGCCATATAATAGGTTCAGTAGACAATTTGTAAATTTCAGAAAAAAAGTAATGTTGAGAGTATACTGAATTTCATAAGTCATTTCAATATTTTTTTCCAAAAAAGAAACTATGTAAAACATGCCTTAAATTTACTTTCAAAATATTTTATAGCATATAATGGACAATATACATAAGCCTTAAAGAAACAAACATATAAATAACCATTTCATACCTACTTAAAAATTGCATAATACCACACTCCTCGATCCTCTCTGAATGCTCTAAAATAACCCTTCAAAGGAAATACATTTTTAAAAATAACAGATTTTTTTTGGCAAATAATTTAATAAATAAAAGTTTCATTCATCTACGTAGATCATAATAAATGTTTTAATAAGCATGAAATTATAACTCTGAAGTGTGCTAAAATGAAACCACCTGCTAAGGGTGAGAGAACAAAAATAAACATCATTTTTCCAAATAAGAGGAATTTATTACCTTTGAATCAAAGCATGTGGATTTGTTCAAACTGGCAATAAAGGAATATGGAAACACAAACCATAGAAAGTCATATTTTAGGTTTCTAAAAGACTTCAAAGTGAAGAGTATACATTTTTTAAATGTTACATAATGCTACATAATGACAAGATGACAGGTTGTGACAAATAGCATTTTAAAAGCTCTACTCATAATGGAACGGAAGGTGTCATTTCCCTATAATTTTATATATGTCATTAATTTACTATATCTGGATACAACATATTACCAAACAGATGTTCATCAAAGAATAAATCATTTTTAATGGAACATAATAATTTGAACCTACATGTATTAATCATTTTTTTCGATCAAACATTTATAGTCTCGCTAAACTTTTTATCAGTTGTCGACAAAATTAAAAAACAATAGGATAAAAAGTCGTGTTTGGAAAAGTAGATTTTCTTTGAAATTTGCATTTAAATGAAAATATTTGCTGATATTTTTAAAACTTTAAATGTAATTTTATATATATCTGACCTATCAAATGATATAAAATTTTTGGAGACTTAATATAGTTTGGGGCACATGGTAAGCAATAATCAATTTTTTTGTTGATCCAAGTGTTCTTGTATGATTTTTCTTAATTATTCTAGTACCACAATTTATAGTTCTAAGATTTTTCCACCCCCCCATTTTAATATCTCTTAAGGTGGCACTCACCTTGCACTTGATGACATATCCTAGTTTATCTGACAGCATTTCTCTTTCTTAGTCGAACATAAACTATAGTGCATCTTACCCTTGATGAAAGCTAGGATGCAATTAAATACACTATTATGGTTACGATTCTGATATTTGAAATCCTCCGGTAGCTCCCTGTGCCCCCACAGTGTAGTACCTCACCTCCTCGCCATAGTATACAAACCATCTCACCCCCAGTGTTAACCCCGGGGCTCAGCCTCCATCCCCAGGTGATGCTGCCAGATCAGCTGTCGGTTGTCATGAACTTGCTGTAGTTTCCCGAATGCACTGTGCTGCCTCCTGGCACTTTGAAACTTGACACACTCATCCTCATTCTTCACTTTGCCCTTCTCTATCACCTCCCCTGAAAATCTGTTCCTAAGTGGCTTTTCCCAGCTCCCACCTACCCTTGGCAGTCTTTTATCTCCCTGTGGTAAAGCCTGTCACACTGCACCATGGACATGCCCGTTGTCCCTCTGAGAAGAGAAAAGGGACAGTGAGGGCCCCCCAGCATTTGCAGCTCTAGTGCAGAGCCCCATGCCTGGCTTGCAGGAAATGCCAGATCATGAAGACAAACGGAGATCATCCTCTGGCTAAAACCAGCTCTTCTTTGCCTACCGCAGGATCTGGATCAATAAAGGGCAACCAGTTATTATTGCTGTTTGTCTAGGGATTTTTACCCCATATATTTCCCAGGTCTTTACTCTTTTTATAGCACTTTAATTCAGGCTTCAACCACTTCCTAGTCAGATCAGGTGAAATCATTTTCCTTCCCATACCCTCGATGTATTTCACATCTAGTAATTCTTTTTTTAAAGATCTTATTTACCCATTTGACAGACAGATCACAAGTAGGTAGAGAGGGAGGCAGAGAGAGAGGGGGGAAGCAGGCTCCCCGCTGAGCAGAGATCCCAATGTGGGGCTCCATCCCAGGACCCTGAAATCATGACCTGAGCCGAAGGCAGAGGCCTAAACCACTGAGCCACACAGGAGACCCCATAACTGGTAATTTTTAATCAACGTGGATATGCTGCATCAAATAGTTCCTTCTTCTTCAAATATAAATATATAAATATATTGATCAAGTCACTCGCATGTCTTAGGAGAATGTCATGCCTTTAGTAGCAAACTTGAAATCTTGGCCATTGGTTTTGATTTTTGATTTTTGTTTTGGTTTGATTTGGTTCGGTTTTTGTAATTTTAAAAATGCCTCCAGCCCTTGGCTCTGTCTGACCTGATTGCTTTCAGCTGTTTCTGCAACAAAATCGTCCAGGCAGCGAAAACTCTCATTGTTTACAGTGGCGCCCCCTTCTGAACACTTTGTTAATAAAAAGCTTTTTTTTTTTTTTTTTTTGGCTATGATAAATGTGGAACAACAATGAGGTATTTCAAAGAGGTGAACCACAGATAAATTTCTCTAAGGGTGGGGTGAGGGTTACTCAAAAAGGAACTTAACAAGGCTTTTAAAGATATCGACAATCATTATAACATAATGTGACTGATTGTTACCGTGCTCTTAACTGGGCAAACACTTGTTGGCTTCCAAGAAAGACTAACATAGTTGAGATGGTTCTAGCAGCCTTCTAGCACAGGGTCTCATGAGGCAGGGATTCTAGCCACTGGCTGTGCAAGGCATGAGGCCTGTTAGTGATTCTATGTTTTCCTCTGCAGAATGGGTCTTTCTACATTCCATGTCCTTTCTACCCCAATAAATAATGCGGCAATTCTCTCAGTGAGTTGTACTTTTGGTTTAAACAGCCAACTGTCTCTTAAAAAGGACTTTTGTTTAAATTCCTTAAAAAAAAGTCTTTTTAAAAAAAATCTTTTTCTTATTTTTAATTTTTTAATCCCATATGTTTACTCTGATCATGGAACTTTGTCATTATGACCTTCTCGGCTAAATAAAATATTCACCATCAGCACCTACTGCTCTCCTCTCCTGGTGGTCTCTCCAGAAGGGGACTTCTCTAGCTCTTCTAGCAGGAGATGGGCACTTCCCCTCTACCCTTGTTGCCGGACCAGCCTTACCTATCCTGCAGGGTCAGGTCGTTCTGGCCTTTTATCTGTTGTTCTCTTCTGAGTGGTTAGTTTTTCATAGATACCGTGCTTTCCTTTTGTCAGGATTTACCCTGGACTATCAAAACCCTTTTCTTGTGCCAGTGAAGCCTAAGAAACAGTCCTGGTGAGAGAACCAGGAACTCGAACAGATCATATTTATCCTGAATGTTCTGTCCAAAATGAAAAATACATTTCTGAGGAGCCTCAAGATCTCTGAGAAGAGAAGTTTCACCAACTCTGTCATGTAGGAGCATCAATTCCGATTCTGTGTCAATTGTCCTACTTTCCCAGCTAATAATTCTCTACCTCATAAAGCCCAATCTCAACCGTTTCCTCTCTCAAATGCAGTTGCTCTTAGAGTCTTCACATGGCACTTGGGGCCTGCTGGTCATTGGCTACTGCGCTCTGTACTTTGGGTCTAACAGCTGCGCGGCATCAAGATGAGAACGTCTCTTGTGCTAAGACTTAATATAGTTTGGGGCACATGGTAAGCAATAATCACAATTTTAGTTGATCCAAGTGTTCGAACTTTTCTTAATTATTCTAGTTCCACAATTTATAGTTCTATGATTTTTCCACCCCCCCCATTTTAATATCTCTTAAGATGGCACTCACCTTGCACTTGATGAACCGTGGACAGCATTTCTCTTTCTTAGTCGAACATAAACTATAGTGCATCTTACCCTTGATGAAAGCTAGGATGCAATGAAATACTCTATTATCGTTACGATTCTGATATTTGAAATCCTCCGGTAGCTCCCTGTGCCCCCACAGTGTAGTACCTCACCTCCTCGCCATAGTATACAAACCTTCTCACCCCCAGTGTTAATCCCGGGGCTCAGCCTCCATCCCCAGGTGATGCTGCCAGATCAGCTGTCGGTTGTCATGAACTTGCTGTAGTTTCCCGAATGCACTGTGCTGCCTCCTGGCACTTTGAAACTTGACACACTCATCCTCATTCTTCACTTTGCCCTTGTCTATCACCTCCCCTGAAAATCTGTTCCTAAGTGGTTTTTCCTAGCTCCAACCTACCCTTGGCAGTCTTTTATCTCTCTGTGGTAAAGCCTGTCACACTGCACCAGGGACATGCCCGTTGTCCCTCTGAGAAGAGAAAAGGGACAGTGAGGGCCCCCCAGCATTTGCAGCTCTAGTGCAGAGCCCCATGCCTGGCTTGCAGGAAATGCCAGATCATGAAGACAAACAGAGATCATCCTCTGGCTAAAAACAGCTCTTCTTTGCCTACCGCAGGATCTGGATCAATAAAGAGCAGCCAGTTATTATAGCTGTTTTTCTAGGGATATTTCCCCCATATATTTCGGGGGTTTCTTGTTAGCCCCAGAGGGCAATGTTTTTTCTTCTGGAGGGCAGGCAGAGGGCTGCATTGTAGTTCTGGAATTGCCAAACTGGAGGGCTTGTGGGCCAGGAGTTGAGGACAGAAGTCTGAGAACACAAGCAACCTTAGGGTCTGGGCAAGGGCATGGCAGGTACGCTCTGCAGATGAAACAAGATCTCGTGCATCTGAAATCAGGTGAGGATCTGACAAACGCTCAGGTTGGATTTTTTGTCCCTTATGGCCCTCTTCATGAAGAGGTGGTGGATCACGAGGCCATAGAATTTTTCCCACGATGGGAGTTGTGAGATTCTCCAAACCGTAAAGATTCTTCTGCAGGGCGATTGAGACCTGTTGGTTGGCTCCAGGACTTCCCTTACGGATCGATTCCGAGTAGGGTTCTAAGGATGGATGGCTGGGGAGCCCGACTCTCATTCCTCTTGTGTCCTAGTGACAAGACAGGTTAGATCTGCTGGATCTGGGGGAGAAACTGAGAGGGTTGAGTTGAAATGGACTCTCTTGTGGATGGGTCCTAATGTGGGTTTGTGTCCATGGAGAACTTGGAATGAGGCAGTGGCACAGGGTCCCTGAAGGGTTCTCCTAACCAGAGGCTTTGACTCAGCTCCAACGTGCAAGATTCCCACGTGGAGACGAGATTTCTTCTGATGGGTGCCTCAAGAAACAGCCATATGCTGCTATTGGAATCCAGGCCTCTGAGGAGAGATGCCTGGACAACAAAGCAATGGATCCGATTAGGATCTAGGGGCCTGCTCACTGCAATTTACCTCTGGGGACATCTGTCCACGGGTCTAAGTGCAGGTAGATGCTCAGCTGGTGTCAGACCGCCCTTGTTTTTCCTGGGCAGTCAACACTATTGGGATGGCCCCGGGCACTTTGGAGGTTTATCATCCTATTTCTAGGTTTGTGGCCAATGGAATGGGCAGAATTCCCAGGTACAGTCCTCAGGTTTGGCTCCAAGAACCTGTGCCTGTAGGTTTTGTGGGCCAGGGCTGTGGGGACAGTTGTCTGAAAACACAAACTCGGCTTAGGTTTCGGGTCGTAGGTATTACAGGACTGATCTACAGTGAGGAGAACTCTTCAGGATATGAACAAGGGGGCAAGTGTGAGACGCTTGCTCAAGATTTTGTCTCTGGATATTGTGTCACTTATGGCCGTGGAATGTCCAGGTGGCCTCATGGGCCATGGACGAGTCTTCCTCTCTGGGCATTTGGCCCGATCCGAAGAGTTTGGGGTTATTCTTTGAGATGGGAGGAGTTGGTTTTGTTTTGTTTTTACCTCAGGTGTCCCACCAAAAGAGAGTTTCCAAAGCAGAGCCCTGGGGAGGGGCGAGGGGACAACCAGAAAGCTGGTTAAAACTTGGGGCCTAGGGGCATGGCGAGCCCATTATGACGTCTAATGGTCCAGCCACTGAGAAGACTTACTAGAGGACAGGACTCACGCTGAGGGTCAAAATGCGTGTTTGTGCCCTCTTCGTACTTAAGCATGGGCGGGGCATAATGTGTCAGGGTCAGTGTCAGCGTTTGGGTTAGGGTTTGGGGCAGGCTCACAGTCAGTGTCAGGGTCAGGGTTAGTGGTTACTGTTAGGGTTAACCCCGCTCCTGGGTCATAGACCCATCCGTTCAGGGTCTCAGGATAAACCCTGTGCAGAAGGGTGTAGACCCTCCACCCGATCCCCCTTAACCAGCCTGATCAGCCTGATCCTGCTTGGGGCATCTCCTCCCACGATGGCATGGCAAGTTCCTCTTTACACACAGACACACAGACACCCAGAGGCACACACACACACAGAGAAACGGGGAAGAGACCTAGGGCTACACCCGTGGATCAGAAGGTGTGGGACTCTCTGACTCTGAGCCCCCTGGTGTCACCTTTTGATTTTATTAGCCAAAGGGTCTGAGGCATTGGGGAAACATGATATGACCTGAAGGGAGGCGACGTGTCTGGTGGGCGAGCTCTCTTCTCCCTGCATCCTCCCGGCTTCAGTACAGCAGAAGAACATGTCGCTTCCTTTAGGATGTGCCTAGAAATGAGCTGGGCAGGGGGTTTTTCTCTGTAATGGGTTGCCTGGATACATGGGTTGCAATTCCGTTGGGCTCTGTCGTCAGGGAAGTGAGGTCACCACTGCCTGGGGGCTCCTTACCGAACTTCCTGCTGTAGCAAAGCTCCCTGAGCCACCGGTGCGCAAGCTGCTCAGGCTCACACTCCACTCAATGCAGTGCCCATCCAGTGACCCCCATTCATACTCCACCCAGCCCTTGGGAGGCCTGGGTGCAGCTGTTGTCCCCGCTGGAGGCAACAGAGCTGGGTTTAGACTAGGTTAGTGTTAGGGTTAGGGTTTAGAAAGACTTAGGGTCAGGGTTAGGTTTAGACCTCGTTGGGGTCAGGGTTAGCGTAAGGCTTAGGGTAGGGGTCAGGGTTAGGGTTAGGTTCATGGTTAGGTTTAGGGTCAGGCTCACAGTAGGGTCACGGTTAGCGTAACGGTCAGAGTCAGGGTCAGGGTCAGTGTTAGGGTGATGGTTAGGTTTAGGGTCAGGTTCAGGGTCATGGTCAGATTTATGGTCAGGTTCAAGTTTTGGTTTGGGGGCAAGGTTCATGTCATGGTTAGGGTTAGGTTTGGGACAGGTTTAGTGTCAGGGTTAGGGTCAGGGTCAGGGTTAGGTTCATGGTTATGGTAAGGTCAGCTTTATGTTTAGGATCTGTTTTATGAGTAGGTTAAGAATCAGGGTTAGCTTTAGGGTTACGATTATGTTCAGGATCTTGGATTGGGTCAGAGTTAGGTGTACATTCAGGGTTAGGGTCAGTGTTAAGGTCAAGGCCAGGGTAAGGTTTAAGGTTAAGGTCTGACATAGGCAAAGTTCAGAGATAGGGGTATGATATGATCAGGGTCAGGTAGAGGGTCAGGATTATTGTTAAAGTGGGGTTAGGGTTAGGGCTAGGTAGGTTGAGGGTTAGGGTTAGACCAGGTTAGGGTCAGTGTCAGTGATAATGTTAGGGGTTAGTTTTAGGGTTAGGTTCAGCATTAGGTTTCAGGTCAGGGCCCGTGTTAGTGTCAGGGTCAGGATTACGTTTAGGGTTAGAGTTAGGGTCAGGCTCACATTCAGTGTCAGGGTTATGGTTAGGGTCAGGGTCAGGGTCACTGTTAGGGTCAGGGTTACGTTTCTGGTGTTTGCCTGGGTCAGGGTCAGGGTGAAGTCTAGGGCCAGTGTCAGGTTTATGGTCAGGATCAGGTATTGTTTTAATGTCCACATTCGGGTCAGCGACAGGGTTATATCGTTGTCAGTGTTAGGGTCATGGTTAGGTTTCGGCTCAGGGCCAGGATGAGGTATAGGGTCAGGGTCTGGTATAGGCAAAGTTCAGAGATAGGGTTATGATCATAGTCAAGTATAGGGTCAAAGTTAAAGTTAAAGTTTAGGGTTAGTGTTAGGGTTAGCGTTTGGTGGACGGTTAGGGTTAGAACTTGTTAGGATCAGGGTCCGTGGTAGGGTTAGGGATTAGTGCTAGGGTTGGTTCAGCGATAGGATTCTGGGGAGGACCAGTGTTACTGTCAGGGTCAGGGTTGCATTTAGGGTTAGAGTTAGGGTCAGGTTCACAGTCAGGGTCAGGTTTAGTGTTCAGGTCAGGGTCAGGGTACTGCCAGGGTCAGGGTTAGATTTATGGTCATGGTCTGGGTGAGGGTCAGGGTGAAGTTTAGCACCAGTGTCAGGTTTAGGGTCAGGTATAGGTATTGGTTTAAAGTCCACATTCGGGTCAGGGACAGGATTGTGTAGTGGTTAGTGTTAGTGTCATGGTTAGGACAAGGGTCAGGGTCAGGGTCAGGTGAAGGTCAGGGCCAGGGTCAGGTTTAGGGTCAGGCTTTGGTATACGGTCAATGTTCGGTTCAGTGTCACAGTTAGGTTTGTCGGTAGCATTTGGGATTGGGGTTAGAGTTAGAGTTAGAAGTAGGGTTATGGTTAGGGTTAGCGTTAGACAGCGTAAGGTCAGGGTTAGGATTTGGTTTAGGGTAGGGGTTAGTGTTAGGGTCAGGGTCAGCGTTAGGTTTAGGTTCAGGGTCCGTATTAGGGTCATGGTTAGAGATACATTTAGGTTTAGGGTTAGGGTTAGGCTCACAGTCACGGTCATGGGTAGGGTTAGGGTCAGGGTTATGTCCGCGTCAGGGTTAGGATTAGGGTCATGGTCATGGTCAGGGTCATGGTTAGTTATGAGTCTTGGTTACAGTAATATCAATGTTAGGTTTAGGTTCAGGGTCCACATCAGGGTCAGTGTCAGGCTTAGGTTTAGGTTTAGGGTTCCGGTCAGGATCACAGATAGGGTCAGGGTCAGGGTCAAGGTCTGGGTTAGGGTTTGGGGCAGGCTCACAGTGAGTGTCAGGGTCAGGATTAGTGGTTACTGTTAGGGTTAGCCCCGCTCCTGGGTCATGGACCCATCCGTTCAGGGTCTCAGGATAAACCCTGTGCAGAAGGGTGTAGACCCTCCACCCGATCCCCCTTAACCAGCCTTAAACTGGTGTGTGAACATAACTTGCCCACCAGACATCTAAACCCTCATCAGCCTGATCCTGCTTGGGGCATCTCCTCCCACGATGGCATGGCAAGTTCCTCTTTACACACAGACACACAGACACCCAGAGGCACACACACACACACAGAGAAACGGGGAAGAGACCTAGGGCTACACCCGTGGATCAGAAGGTGTGGGACTCTCTGACTCTGAGCCCCCTGGTGTCACCTTTTGATTTTATTAGTCATGGTCAGATTTAGGGTCAGGTTCAAGTTTTGGTTTGGGGGCAAGGTTCATGTCAGGGTCAGGGTTAGGTTTGGGACAGGTTTAGTGTCAGGGTTAGGTTCAGGTTCAGGGTTAGGTTCATGGTTATGGTAAGGTCAGCTTTCTGTTTAGGTTCTGTTTTATGTGTAGGTTCAGGATCAGGGTTAGCTTTAGTGTTATGATTCTGTCAGGATCATGGATGGGGTGAGAGTTAGGTTTACAGTCAGGGTTAGGGTCAGTGTTAAGGTCAAAGCCAGGGTCAGGTTTAAGGTTAAGGGCTGACATAGGCAAAGTTCAGAGTTAGGGTTATGATCAGGTTCAGGGAGAGGGTCAGGATTATTGTTAAAGTGGGGTTAGGGGTAGGGTTAGAGGTAGGTTGAGGGTTAGGGTTAGACCGGGTTAGGGTCAGGGTCAGTGATAATGTTAGGGGTTAGTTTTAGGGTTAGGTTCAGCGTTAGGTTTCGGGTTAGGGCCCATGTTAGTGTCAGGGTCAGGGTTACATTTAGGGTTAGAGTTAGGGTCAGGCTCACAGTCAGGGTCAGGTTCAGTGTTCAGGTCAGGGACGGGTCACTGTTAGGGTCAGGGTAAGATTTATGGTCATGGTCTGGGTCAGGGTTAGGGTGAAATCTTCGGCCAGTGTCAGGGTTACGGTCAGGATCAGGTATTGGTTTAAAGTCCACATTCAGGTCAGCGACAGGGTTATGTAGTGGTCAGTGTTAGGGTCATGGTTAGGTTTAGGCTCAGGGCCAGGGTCACGTATAGGGTCAGGGTCTGGTATAGGCAAAGTTCAGAGTTAGGGTTATGATCATAGTCAGGTATAGGGTCAGGGTTATTGTTAAAGTTAGGGTTAGTGTTAGGGTTAGCGTTTGGTTGACGTTTAGGGTTAGAGCTTGTTAGGATCAGGGTCTGTGGTAGGGTTAGTGGTTAGTGTTAGGGTTGGGTTCAGCGATAGGATTCTGGGGAGGGCTCGTGTTAGTGTCAGGGTCAGGATTACATTTAGGGTTAGTGTTAGGGTCAGGCTCACAGTCAGGGTCAGTTTGTTGTTCAGGTCAGGGTCAGGGTCACTGTAAGGGTCAGGGTTAGGTTTATGGTCATGGTCTGGGTCAGGGTCAGGGTGAAGTTTAGCGCCAGTGTCAGGTTTAGGGTCAGGTATAGGTATTGGTTTAAAGTCCACATTCCGGTCAGGGACAGGATTATGTAGTGGTCAGTGTTAGTGTCATGGTTAGGATTAGGGTCAGGGTCTGGGTCAGGTGAAGGTCAGGGACAGGGTCAGGTTTAGCGTCAGGCTTTGGTTTAGGGTCAATGTTCGGTTCAGTGTCACAGTTAGGTTTTGGCGGTAGGGTTTGGGATTGGGGTTAGGGTTAGAGTTAGAAGTAGGGTTATGGTAGGGTTAGGGTTAGACAGCGTAAGGTCAGTGTTAGGGTTTGGTTTAGGGTAGGGGTTAGTGTTAGGCTCATGGTCAGCGTTAGGTTTAGGTTCAGGGTCCGTATTAGGGTCATGGTTAGTGTTACCTTTAGGTTTAGGGTAAGGGTCAGGCTCACAGTCACGGTCTGTGTTAGGGTTAGTGTCAGGGTTAGGTCAGCGTCAGGGTTAGGATTAGGGTCAGGGTCTGTGTCATGATTAGGTTTGAGTCATGGTTACGGTAAGGTCAGATTTAAGTTTAGTTCAGGGTCCACATCAGGGTGAGTGTCAGGCTTAGGTTTAGGTTTAGGGTTCACGTCAGGATCACATACAGGGTCTGGGTCAGGGCTTGGGTTAGGGTTTGGCGTAGGCTCACAGTCAGTGTCAGGGTCAGGGTTAGTGGTTACTGTTGGGGTTAGCCCCGCTCCTGGCTATGGACCCATCTCTTCAAGGTCTCAGGATAATCCCTGGGCAGAAGGGTGTAGACCCTACACCCGATCCCACTTAACCAGCCTTAAACTGGGGTGTGAACATGACTTGCCCACCAGACATCTAAACCCTCATCAGCCTGATCCTGCTTGGGTCATCTCCACCCATGATGGCATGGCCAGGTCCTCTATACACACAAAGACACAGACACTCAGAGGCGCACACACACACACACACACACACACACACAGTGAGAGAGAGACTGCGAAGAGACCTAGGGCTACACCAGTGGATCAGAAGGTGTGGGACTCTCTGACTCTGAGCCCCCTGGTGTCCCCTTTTGATTTTATTAGCCAAAGGGCCTGAGGCGTTGGTGAAACCTGATAGGACCTGCCAGGGAGGGGACGTGTCAAGCGGCGAGCTCTCTTCTCCCTGCATCCTCTCGGCTTCAGTACAGCAGAAGAACATGTCGCTTCCTTTAGGATGTGCCTAGAAATGAGCTGGACAGGAGGGTTTTCTCTTTATGGGGTGCCTGGATACGTGGGTTCCAATTCTGTTGGGCTCTGTCGTCAGGGAAGTGAGGTCACCACTGCCTGGGGGCTCCTTACCAAACTTTCTGCTCCACCAGAGCTCCCTGAGCCGCTGGTCCCCAAGCTGCTCAAGGCTCACACTCCACTCAATGCAGTGCCCATCCAGTGACCCCCATACAGCCTTCCCCCAGCCCTTGGGAGGCCTGGGTGCAGCTGCTGTCCCCACTGGAGGGAACAGAGCTGGGTTTAGACCAGGTTAGTGTTAGGGTTAGGGAGAAGAAAGACTTAGGGTCAGGTTTAGGTTTAGACCTCGTTGGGGTCAGGGTTAGCGAGGCTTAGGGTAGGGGTCAGGGTTAGGGTTAGGTTCATGGTTAGGTTTAGGGTCAGGCTCACAGTAGGGTCAGGGTTAGGGTTTCGGTCAGAGTCAGGGTCAGGGTCAGTGTTAGGGTGACTATTAGGTTTAGTGTCAGGTTCAGGATGATGGTCAGATTTAGGGTCAGGTTCAAGTTTTTGTTTGGGGGCAAGGTCATGTCAGTTCAGGGTTAGGTTTAGGACAGGTTTAGTGTCACGGTAGGGTCAGGGTCAGGGTTAGGTTCATGGTTATGGTAAGGTCAGCTTTATGTTTAGGTCTGTTTTATGAGTAGGTTCAGGATCAGGGTTAGCTTTAGGGTTACGATTCTGTTCAGCATCACGGTTTGCGTCAGAGTTAGGATTACAGTCTGGGTTAGGGTCACAGTTAAGGTCAAGGCCAGGGTCAGGTTTAAGTTTAAGATCTGACAAAGGCAAATTTCAGAGTTAGGGTTATGATCATGGTCAGGGAGAGGTTCGGGATTATTGTTAAAGTGTGGTTAGGGTTAGGGTAGAGGTAGGTTGAGGGTTAGGGTTAGACCGGGTTAGGGTCAGTGTCAGGGATAATGTTAGGGGTTAGTTTTAGGGTTAGGTTCAGCGTTAGGTTTCGGGTCAGGGCCCGTGTTAGTGTCAGGGAGGGTTAGGTTTAGGGTTAGAGTTAGGGTCAGGCTCACATTCAGTGTCAGGGTTAGTGTTAGGGTCAGGGTCAGGGTCACTTTTAGGTTCAGGGTTAGGTTTCTGGTGTTTGCCTTAGTCAGGGTCAGGTGAAGTCTAGAGCCAGGGTCAGGTTTACGGTCAGGATCAGGTATTGGTTTAAAGTCCACATTAGTATCAACGACAGGGTTATGTAGTAGTCAGTGTTAGAGTAATGGATTGGATTAGGATCGTAACCATAATAGAGTATTTAATTGCATCCTAGCTTTCATCAAGTGTAAGATGCACTATAGTTTATGTTCGACTAAGAAAGAGAAATGCTGTCAGTTAAAGTAGGATATGTCATCAAGTGCAAGGTGAGTGCCACCTTAAGAGGTATTAAAATGGGGGTGGGGGACAAATCTTCGAACAAGTAAATTGTGGTAGTAGAATAAATAAGAAAGGTCCAACACTTGGATCAACTAAAGAAGTGATTATTGCTTACCATGTGCCCCAAACTATATTAAGTCCTAGAACAAGAGACGTGCTCATCTTGATGCCCCGCAGCTGTTAGACCCAAGGTACAGTGGGCTGTAGCCAACGACCAGCAGGCCCCAAGTGCCATGTGCAGACTCTAAGAGCAACTGCCTTTGAGAGAGGAAACGGTTGAGAGTGGGCTTTGAGAGGTAGAGAATTACTAGCTGGGAAAGTAGGACAATTGACACAGAATCGGAATTGATGCCCCTACATGACAGAGTTGGTGAAACTTCCCTTCTCAGAGATCTTGAGGCTCCTCAGAAATGTATTTTTCATTTTGGACAGAACATTCAGGATAAATATAATCTGTTCGAGTTCCTGGTTCTCTAATCCGGACTGTTTCTTAAGCTTCACTGGCACAAGAAAAGGGTTTTGATAGTCCAGGGTAAATCCTGACAAAAGCAAAGCAAGGTATCTATGAAAACTAACCACTCAGAAGAGAACAACAGATAACAGGCCAGGCCGAACTGACCCTGCAGGATAGGTAAGGTTGGTCTGGAAACAGGGGTAGAGGGGAAGTGCCCATCTCCTGCTAGAAGAGCTAGAGAAGACCCCTTCCGGAGAGACCACCAGGAGAGGAGAGCAGTAGGTGCTGATGATGAAGAATATTTTAATCAGCAGAGAAGGTCAAAATGGCAAAGTTCCATGATCAGAGTAAACATATGGGATTAAAAAATAAAAAATAAAAAAAAAAGATTTTTTTGAAAGGACTTTTTTTAAAAGGAATTTAAACAAAAGTCCTTTTAAAGAGACAGTTGGCTGTTTAAACCAATAGTACAACTCACTGAGAGAATCGCCGCATTATTTATTGGGGTAGAAAGGACCTGGAATGTAGAAAGACCCATTCTGCAGAGGAAAAAATAGAATCACTAACAGGCCTCATGCCTTGCACAGCCAATGGCTAGAATCCCTGCCTCATGAGACCCTGTGGTAGAAGGCCGCTAGAACAATCTCAACTATGTTAGTCTTTTGTGGAAGCCAACAAGTGTTTGCCCAGTTAATTGCACGGTAAAAATCAGTCACGTTATGTTTTAATGATTGTCGATATCTTTAAAAGCCTTGTCAAGTTCCTTTTTGAATAACCTTCACCCACCCTTAGAGAAATTTATCTGTGGTTCACCTCTTTGAAATACCTCATGGTTGTTCCACATTTTCCGTAGCCGAAAAACAAAACAAACAAAAAAAAAATCTTTTTATTAACAAAGTGTTCAGAAGGGGGCGCCACTGTAAACAATGAGAGTTTTCGCTGCCGGGACAATTTTGTTGCAGAAACAGCTGAAAGCAATTGGGTCAGACAGAGCCAAGGGCTGGAGGGATTTTTAAAATGACAAAAACCAAACCAAATCTAACCAAAACAAAAATCAAAACCAATGGCCAAGATTTCAAGTTTGCTACTAAAGGTATGACATTCTCCTAAGACATGCGAGTGACTTGATCACTTTATTTATATATTTATATTTGAAGAAGAAGGAACTATTTGATGCAGCAAATCCACGTTGGTTAAAAATTACCAGATATGGGGGCTCCTGGGTGGCTCAGTGGTTTAGGCCTCTGCCTTCGGCTCAGGTCATGATTTCAGGGTCCTGGGATGGAGCCCCACATCGGGCTCTCTTCTCAGCGGGGAGCCTGCTTCCCCCCTCTCTCTCTGCCTCCCTCTCTACCTACTTGTGATCTGTCTGTCAAATGGGTAAATAAGATCTTTAAAAAAAGAATTACTAGATGTGAAATACATCGAGGGTATGGGAAGGAAAATGATTTCACCTGATCTGACTAGGAAGTGGTTGAAGCCTGATTAAAGTGCTACAAAAAGAGTAGAGACCTGGGAAATATATGGGGTAAAAATCCCTAGAAAAACAGCAATAATAACTGGCTGCTCTTTACTGATCCAGATCCTGCGGTAGGCAAAGAAGAGCTGGTTTTAGCCAGAGGATGATCTCCGTTTGTCTTCATGATCTGGCATTTCCTGCAAGCCAGGCATGGGGCTCTGCACTAGAGCTGCAAATGCTGGGGGCCCTCATTGTCCCTTTTCTCTTCTCAGGGGGACAACGGGCATGTCCATGGTGCAGTGTGACAGGCTTTACCACAGGGAGATAATAGACTGCCAAGGGTAGGTGGGAGCTGGGAAAAGCCACTTAGGAACAGATTTTCAAGGGAGGTGATAGACAAGGGCAAAGCGAAGAATGAGGATGAGTGTGTCAAGTTTCAGAGTGCCAGGAGGCAGCACAGTGCATTCGGGAAACTACAGCAAGTCCATGACAACCGACAGCTGATCTGGCAGCATCACCTGGGGATGGAGGCTGAGCCCCGGGGTTAACACTGGGGGTGAGAAGGTTTGTATACTATGGCGAGGAGGTGAGGTACTACACTGTGGGGGCACAGGGAGCTACCGGAGGATTTCAAATATCAGAATCGTAACCATAATAGAGTATTTTATTGCATCCTAGCTTTCATCAAGTGTAAGATGCACTATAGTTTATGTTCGACTAAGAAAGAGAAATGCTGTCAGTTAAAGTAAGATATGTCATCAAGTGCAAGGTGAGTGCCACCTTAAGAGATATTAAAATGGGGGGGGGACCAATCTTAGAACAAGTAAATTGTGGTAGTAGAATAATTAAGAAAGATCCAACACTTGGATCAATTAAAGAAGTGATTATTGCTTACCATGTGCCCCAAACTATATTAAGTCCTAGAACAAGAGACGTGCTCATCTTGATGCCCTTTAGCTGTTAGACCCAAGGTACAGAGGTCAGTAGCCAACGACCAGCAGGCCCCAAGTGCCATGTGCAGACTCTAAGAGCAACTGCCTTTGAAAGAGGAAATGGTTGAGAGTGGGATTTCTGAGGTAGAGAATTACTAGCTGGGAAAGTAGGACAATTGACACAGAATCGGAATTGATGCCCCTACATGACAGAGTTGGTGAAACTTCCCTTCTCAGAGATCTTGAGGCTCCTCAGAAAGGAATTTTTCATTTTGGACAGAACATTCAGGATAAATATGATCTGTTTGAGTTCCTGGTTCTCTCATTAGGACTGTTTCTTAGGCTTCACTGGCACAAGGAAAGGGTTTTGATAGTCCAGGGTAAATCCTGACAAAAGCAAAGCACGGTTTCTATGAAAAACTAACCACTCAGAGGAGAACAACATATAAAGGGCCAGGCCGACCTGACCCTGCAGGATAGGTAAGGTTAGTCTGGCAACAGTGGTAGAGGGGAAGTGCCCCTTTAGGTTGGCATGGACAAAGCCCTCAATCAACTTTCTGTGCCTTTGCGACAGTTACGAGAAGTTCTGGTAAGTCCCCAATTAATGAAAACAGTCTGCTCTGATGCCTGTTGTCCTCGTCGGCTTTTCTCTAAGAATTCTTTTCATCTGTTAGTTTGGTGGTACTGGTGGTTGTATTTTAACGGTTCATGATTATAATATTCACCTTCAGAAGTGTTGTAAATGATTTTGTTTTTGCATATGCTAAAAACCAAAAAAAACATGTTTGATTTGAAGAAGACCTATTCTCAGAGTAGACAACCTTAAAATGTCAGGGGAGAGGAAGCATATTTCCAAATTCAACTTATTAATGCCACTTTGGTCATATGTAAGTGGTTTCTAACTTACGAATGACTTGTATTTTAACAGTTTGTAATCTTGTAAAGACCCCCCCCCCCCACCGCATGTAAGCTACGTGTGGTTAGGTTCCTGGGCTGATCTACAAAAACTGTGTAATCCCTAATGGAACTGAAGTATAATATAAATAAAATGTAATACTTAATAAATGTTACCTTTGCATGTTCTCTCAGAAAAATCTCTGTTGTGGGAATGGGACTCCCCACCTCTAAGCCATTGGGAATAGGAACTCCACCTGGGTGAACAGTGGAGGGGCAGTTGTGGCATCACTTCTAACAGAAAACGGTGCTGCCCTGTCTCCCCTCCGCCCCCCCCCCCCGTCTGTGTCTGGTGCCCTGACTTACGGCCTCTGTCCATTCTGATGCCCTGTTGTAAACTTGTCAAAAAACAACACCATCCTTCCTTGTGTGTCTCCACTAGCTTGAGTGGCCTCTTGCGTCCCTCCCCTAAGACAGTGCCTGCATCCTAGAGAGAATATAAAGAGAACATAATTTAAGGGAAGACACAGTACATGGTTAGAACCAAGAAAAATGCGGAGTAATGGAAATATCAGTGCTGAGAAGCCTAGGGGAGGGGCAGGCAGGAAAGAGTTCGTGAAACAGGTAAAAATCTTGAGTTGTGCCTTGAGGTAGCCAATACTTTCCATGGTTTATGTCTCATTTGAATTTTACAAAATCTTGTTAAAGATACTTTTCCTTGGAATGGAAGGGATTTTCATGGTCCGCTGTTGGATTCCACACCAGCCGCTGTGGGGCTCTCCCACTGCCTCCTTGGTGTGCCTCTTCCTCCCGGGGCCTCATAGTGGTGTTGTTTCCCAAGCCTAGCCTTCCTTTGGCCTCCCACTCTTCTCTCGAACCCCCTCCCTGGAGGCAGATTTGCTCTACTCACACAGGCTCCCGTCCCACCTCACCCCCTGCCATCACCATATACCCTCCCTTTTCCATGGCCTGTTTTTATGGCCACTTTGGTCCTGCTCAGCCACAGGCCTGACCTGCCTTTCTGGTCCCAACTCTGAAGCTGTTCTGTGAGATTCTCAGATCACTGAGGGATACGACTATATCTGTCTTCATTGCATCCCTGTAGGCTGCCACAATACTGACGTCCAGGAGGTGTTTCATAATGTTGATGGAGTGAATTAATTCACCTTCCTGTGGAATTTTTGTGATCTGCCTACTTCATTCTAGTTGTTTCTGTTAACCTTTGTTTTGGCCCTAATTCCTAATTATCTCTTTATTCATTAGCTTCTGGACATGTTTCTCTACCTCTGTGCTCTGCCTTTTTCTGGTCTTCTGTTCTTCATTCTTGATTCCTGGTATTTCCATACCCACATTTCTTTTTTTTCTTTTTTTAAAGATTTTATTTATTTATTTGCCAGACAGAGATCACAAGTAGGCAGAGAGGCAGGCAGAGAGAGAGGAAGGGAAGCAGGCTCCCTGCCGAGCAGAGAGCCCGATGCGGGACTCGATCCCAGGACCCCGGGATCATGACCTGAGCCGAAGGCAGAGGCTTTAACCCACTGAGCCACCCAGGAGCCCCTCCATACCCACATTTCATCATCATGCATCAGTGCTTTGACATTCTTTCATTCTCCAAAATATGCAGAATCTAAAGACTTCATCTCAGTGAAGTTGGCCCTCCATTCCTATTTCTGCTTCTCTCCAGAAGGAAGCCTGCAGTGCACATGGCTGTGTGCCTGTCTGACCCTGCCCCTGAGTGTGTGTGCACTTACATCTGCTCCCCATCCCCTCCCCACCTCGGCAGCTGTGTACACATGGCTTTCAGAGTCCGATTCGAGCCCCGTCGCATTTCCAGACTCTCCTGTACTTTGCTTCATATTATCTGTTCTCCATTCTAAGCCCCCTCATCCCCATAACTTTCACTGTATATGTCATTCTTCTTCTAGCCATGCGACCCTGCCTTCGTGTCATTATGCCCCCAGGTCATGAGTCCCCTCAACAGTAACTGTGTCTGGTATATCATGTTTTTTTTTTTTTGTCAATATCTGCATAGTACTGGTGCACAGGTATTAATTTCTGTGGAATTGAATGAGATGTAGGAAATTGATAATGTGACAAAACAATGTCTGTAATACATTTTCTTTATTATTCTTTTAAAGAGTCTCAGGTCATCAGTCAGTGAAGGAATTCGGGCAGTAGATGAACGAATGTGTAAACAAGAGGACATAAGGAAGAAAAAGGTACCCTCCAGTAGATTTCTTATGCTGCATGCCAGTTGAAGCCCTCTCCTCTTGTCTCCGCGAACTTGTCAGCACTATTCAGCTTTTTTTCTTTTTTTTTTTAATTTAGCTTTTTTTCAAAGCTCTCACGCATGTGCATTTTATGCATTATGTCACGTTATCTACCTGAAATAAGAAGACAGAATTTCAGAGGTACCCACACGATCTCAAGATCACCCACTTTTTCCAGAACAAGAAACAGTGATAACTGTTGTCAGTGCAGCGCTTGACAGTTAATGACTGTATAAATTGTCAGCGGCCCTGTAAAGAAAATAGGCCTATATTAGAGACTAGGGGAGAAGTGGGCTTTCCAAAGCAAACTCAGGATTCTGCCATAGGTTTGCTGTTATTTTCTGATCCTGTGTTCTTTATGTTCTGGTGTTCACTTTAACTTTTTCAATTCCCAGTAGTTAGCATGCGGTGTTGGCTTAGTTTCAGGTGTGTGAGACAGGCAATGGCTCTGTACATCTGAGGGCTCACCCCGGGAGTGTGCCCCTTAGTGCTATCTCCAGTTCCAAGTGTCCCCGATATCATTCATGAGCATAACGATGTAGGGGCACAGCGGGCATTGGGAGTCTGGGCTTCTGACTCTCGCCTGCTGCTCTGTACAATGTTTTCTATGTGTATTATTAGCATATTTGTTAAAATCTCAGTGGGGAGAAGCCTGTTTGAGGGACCTTCTGTTTAATTCGCCTCTGGATCTCCTCACAGCTTTTGTCCAAAGAATGCTTGTCGTGCACTTCCAGACAAAACAGTAAGCTTTGTGAGAGCAGGGTGTATTTCTTGCTTTATTTTCTCGTGCCCCCCCCACCCCCCGTCGGAATGAATATCGAGCTCCCAGGGGTGTTCATTATTATTATTATTTATTGAATGGATGACTTTGTATTTTTTTGTTCCTTAAGGATGAGAGTTTTCATAATGTCCCACAACCTCTTTGATAATATTTGTAGTGTAAAAGGTCTTTAATGATTTGGTGCTTGGGCATATAGGTATATGCACATGTAAACTGAGAGGGCCAGTACAATCGGAAGCCAAAGTTAAAACATGAATAAAGGGCCATAAGAAAACAAATGGAGGGGCGCCTGGTGGCTCAGTTCGTTAAACGTCCGACTCTTGATTTTGGCTCAGGTTATGATCTCAGGATCATGAGATTGAGCCCCGCATTGAGCTCTGTGCTCAGCAGGATGTCTGCTCGAGATTCTCTCTCTCCCTCTGCCCCTCCCCTGCACGCGCACATGCAGTCTCTCTCTCTCTCAAATAAACAAAACTTTTTTAAAAAAAATAGGAAAGAAATGCCCATAGAAAGATTCAGGATGGGGAAAAAAAGAAATAAGAGTATAGAATATGAGAAAGCAAAGTCTAGGGTTTTTTTTTTTCCTCTATAAACTTGCAATAGAATATGGAAGTATGCTTATTCTAGAACTAAGATTTGCATTCTTGAGAATTCTGTGTTTCATAGAAATATTCAAAATATAGCATGCCCTATATATTTGAAGTTAACTTTTGGTCTTATATTTTCCTGCATTTAGCATGGAAAATAAAGATGATTAAGAGTAAAGATGGTGACGTTTTTTGTTTGCTTAATTTTTATTTTTATAGATGTGTGTGTTGAGGCTTATACAAGTTATTTGATCAGTGGAAAAGATTGAAAAAATCTTAAATTCACAAAGTTCGAAAGAAACCTCTGCACTAGAAGCAAGCAGGTAAGCATTTTTTTTAACTAAGTAGCACATAAATTAATACTTCACATCCAATCTAATTAGGCGGGGACGGCTTAGTTAGAATTCATTTCTTTTTTTTTTTTTTTAATTTATTTTTTATTTTCAGCATAACAGTATTCATTATTTTTCACCACACCCAGTGCTCCATGCAATTCGTGCCCTTTATAATACCCACCACCTAGTACCCCAACTTCCCACCCCCCACCCCTTCAAAACCCTCAGATTGTTTTTCAGAGTCCATAGTCTCTCATGGTTCACCTCCCCTTCCAATTTCCCCCAACTCTCTTCTCCTCTCTAACTCCCCATGTCTTCCATGCTATTTGTTATGCTCCACAAATAAGTGAAACCATATGATAATTGACTCTCTCTGCTTGACTTATTTCACTCAGCATAATAATCTCTTCCAGTCCCATCCATGTTGCTACAAAAGTTGGGTATTTGTCCTTTCTTTTTTTTTTTTTTTTATAAACATATATTTTTATCCCCAGGGGTACAGGTCTGTGAATCACCAGGTTTACACACTTCACAGCACTCACCAAAGCACATACCCTCCCCAATGTCCATAATCCCACCCCCTTCTCCCAAACCCCCTCCCCCCAGCAACCCTCAGTTTGTTTTGTGAGATTAAGAGTCACTTATGGTTTGTCTCCCTCCCAATCCCATCTTGTTTCATTTATTCTTCTCCTACCCACTTAAGCCTCCATGTTGCATCACCACTTCCTCATATCAGGGAGATCATATGATAGTTGTCTTTCTCTGCTTGACTTATTTCGCTAAGCATGATACGCTCTAGTTCCATCCATGTTGTCGCAAATGGCAAGATTTCATTTCTTTTGATGGCTGCATAGTATTCCATTGTGTATATATACCACATCTTCTTGATCCATTCATCTGTGGATGGACATCTAGGTTCTTTCCATAGTTTGGCTATTGTGGACATTGCTGCTATAAACATTCGGGTGCATGTGCCCCTTTGGATCACTACATTTGTATCTTTAGGGTAAATACCCAATAGTGCAATTGCTGGGTCATAGGGCAGTTCTATTTTCAACATTCTGAGGAACCTCCATGCTGTTTTCCAGAGTGGCTGCACCAGCTTGCATTCCCACCAACAGTGTAGGAGGGTTCCCCTTTCTCCACATCCTCGCCAGCAGCTGTCATTTCCTGACTTGTTGATTTTAGCCATTCTGACTGGTGTGAGGTGATATCTCATTGTGGTTTTGATTTGTATTTCCCTGATGCCGAGTGATATGGAGCACTTTTTCATGTGTCTGTTGGCCATCTGGATGTCTTCCTTGCAGAAATGTCTGTTCATGTCCTCTGCCCATTTCTTGATTGGATTATTTGTTCTTTGGGTGTTGAGTTTGCTAAGTTCTTTATAGATTCTGGACACTAGTCCTTTATCTGATATGTCGTTTGCAAATATCTTCTCCCATTCTGTCAGTTGTCTTTTGATTTTGTTAACTGTTTCCTTTGCTGTGCAAAAGCTTTTGATCTTGATGAAATCCCAATAGTTCATTTTTTCCCTTGCTTCCCTTGCCTTTTGCGTTGTTCCTAGGAAGATGTTGCTGCGGCAGAGGTCGAAGAGGTTGCTGCCTGTGTTCTCCTCAAGGATTTTGATGGATTCCTTTCGCACATTGAGGTCCTTCATCCATTTTGAGTCTATTTTTGTGTGTGGTGTAAGGAAATGGTCCAATTTCATTTTTCTGCATGTGGCTGTCCAATTTTCCCAGCACCATTTATTGAAGAGGCTGTCTTTTTTCCATTGGACATTCTTTCCTGCTTTGTCGAAGATGAGTTGACCATAGATTTGAGGGTCTATTTCTGGGCTCTCTATTCTGTTCCATTGATCTATGTGTCTGTTTTTGTGCCAGTACCATGCTGTCCTGATGAGGACAGCTTTGTAATAGAGCTTGAAGTCCGGAATTGTGATGCCACCAACGTTGGCTTTCTTTTTCAATATCCCTTTGGCTATTCGAGGTCTTTTCTGGTTCCATATAAATTTTAGCATTATTTGTTCCATTTCTTTGAAAAAGATGAATGGTACTTTGATAGGAATTGCATTAAATGTGTAGATTGCTTTAGGTAGCATAGACATTTTCACAATATTTATTCTTCCAATCCAGGAGCATGGAACATTTTTCCATTTCTTTGTGTCTTCCTCAATTTCTTTCATGAGTACTTTATAGTTTTCTGAGTATAGATTCTGTGTCTCTTTGGTTAGGTTTATTCCTAGGTATCTTATGGTTTTGGATGCAATTGTAAATGGGATTGACTCCTTAATATCTCTTTCTTCTGTCTTGCTGTTGGTGTAGAGAAATGCAACTGATTTCTGTGCATTGATTTTATATCCTGACACTTTACTGAATTCCTGTATAAGTTCTAGCAGTTTTGGAGTGGAGTCTTTTGGGTTTTCCACATATAGTATCATATCATCTGCGAAGAGTGATAATTTGACTTCTTCTTTGCCGATTTGGATGCCTTTAATTTCCTTTTGTTGTCTGATTGCTGAGGCTAGGACCTCTAGTACTATGTTGAATAGCAGTGGTGATAATGGACATCCCTGCCGTGTTCCTGACCTTGGTGGAAAAGCTTTCAGTTTTTCTCCATTGAGAATGATATTTGCGGTGGGTTTTTCATAGATGGCTTTGATGATATTGAGGTATGTGCCCTCTATCCCTACACTTTGAAGAGTTTTGATCAGGAAGGGATGCTGTACTTTGTCAAATGCTTTTTCAGCATCTATTGAAAGTATCATATGGTTCTTGTTCTTTCTTTTATTGATGTGTTGTATTACATTGACTGATTTGCGGATGTTGAACCAACCTTGCAGCCCTGGAATAAATCCCACTTGGTCATGGTGAATAATCTTTTTAATGTACTGTTGAATCCTATTGGCTAGTATTTTGTTGAGTATTTTCGCATCTGTGTTCATCAAGGATATCGGTCTATAGCTCTCTTTTTTGGTGGGATCCTTGTCTGGTTTTGGGATCAAGGTGATGCTGGCCTCATAAAATGAGTTTGGAAGTTTTCCTTCCATTTCTATTTTTTGGAACAGTTTCAGGAGAATAGGAATTAGTTCTTCTTTAAATGTTTGGTAGAATTCCCCCGGGAAGCCATCTGGCCCTGGGCTTTTGTTTGTTTGGAGATTTTTAATGACTGTTTCAATCTCCTTACTGGTTATGGGTCTGTTCAGGCTTTCTATTTCTTCCTGGTTCAGTTGTGGTAGTTTATATGTTTCTAGGAATGCATCCATTTCTTCCAGATTGTCAAATTTATTGCCGTAGAGTTGCTCATAGTATGTTCTTATAATAGTTTGTATTTCTTTGGTGTTAGTTGTGATCTCTCCTCTTTCATTCATGATTTTATTTATTTGGGTCCTTTCTCTTTTCTTTTTGATAAGTCGGGCCAGGGGTTTATCAATTTTATTAATTCTTTCAAAGAACCAGCTCCTACTTTCGTTGATTTGTTCTATTGTTTTTTTGGTTTCTATTTCATTGATTTCTGCTCTGATCTTTATGATTTCTCTTCTCCTGCTGGGCTTAGGGTTTCTTTCTTGTTCTTTCTCCAGCTCCTTTAGGTGTAGGGTTAGGTTGTATACCTGAGACCTTTCTTGTTTCTTGAGAAAGGCTTGTACCGCTATATATTTTCCTCTCAGTACTGCCTTTATTGTGTCCCACAGATTTTGAACCGTTGTATTTTCATTATCATTTGTTTCCATGATTTTTTTCGATTCTTCTTTAATTTCCCGGTTGACCCATTCATTCTTTAGAAGGATGCTGTTTAGTCTCCATGTATTTGGGTTCTTTCCAAACTTCCTTTTGTGGTTGAGTTCTAGCTTTAGAGCATTGTGGTCTGAAAATATGCAGGGAATGATCCCAATCTTTTGATACCGGTTGAGTCCTGATTTAGGACCGAGGATGTGATCTATTCTGGAGAATGTTCCATGTGCACTAGAGAAGAATGTGTATTCTGTTGCTTTGGGATGAAATGTTCTGAATATATCTGTGATGTCCATCTGGTCCAGTGTGTCGTTTAAGGCCTTTATTTCCTTGCTGATCTTTTGCTTGGATGACCTGTCCATTTCAGTGAGGGGAGTGTTAAAGTCCCCTACTATTATTGTATTGTTGTTGATGTGTTTCTTTGATTTTGTTATTAATTGGTTTATATAGTTGGCTGCTCCCACGTTGGGGGCATAGATATTTAAAATTGTTAAATCTTCTTGTTGGACAGACCCTTTGAGTATGATATAGTGTCCTTCCTCATCTCTTATTATAGTCTTTGGCTTAAAATCTAATTGATCTGATATAAGGATTGCCACTCCTGCTTTCTTCTGATGTCCATTAGCATGGTAAATTCTTTTCCACCCCCTCACTTTAAATCTGGAGGTGTCTTCGGGCTTAAAATGAGTTTCTTGGAGGCAACATATAGATGGGTTTTGTTTTTTTATCCATTCTGATACCCTGTGTCTTTTGACAGGGGCATTTAGCCCATTCACATTCAGGGTAACTATTGAGAGATATGAATTTAGTGCCATTGTATTGCCTGTAAGGTGACTGTTATTGTATATGGTCTCTGTTCCTTTCTGATCTACCACTTGTAGGCTCTCTCTTTGCTTAGAGGACCCCTTTCAATATTTCCTGTAGAGCTGGTTTGGTATTTGCAAATTCTTTCAGTTGTTGTTTGTCCTGGAAGCTTTTAATCTCTCCTTCTATTTTCAATGATAGCCTAGCTGGATATAGTATTCTGGGCTGCATGTTTTTCTCGTTTAGTGTTCTAAAAATATCATGCCAGCTCTTTCTGGCCTGCCAGGTCTCTGTGGATAAGTCAGCTGCCAATCTAATATTTTTACCATTGTATGTTACAGACTTCTTTTCCCGGGCTGCTTTCAGGATTTTCTCTTTGTCACTGAGACTTGTAAATTTTACTATTAGGTGACGGGGTGTGGGCCTATTCTTATTGATTTTGAGGGGTGTTCTCTGAACCTCCTGAATTTTGATGCTCGTTCCCTTTGCCATATTGGGGAAATTCTCCCCAATAATTCTCTCCAGTATACCTTCTGCTCCCCTCTCTCTTTCTTCTTCTTCTGGAATCCCAATTATTCTAATGTTGTTTCGTCTTATGGTGTCACTTAATTCTCGAATTCTCCCCTCGTGGTCCAGTAGCTGTTTGTCCCTCTTTTGCTCAGCTTCTTTATTCTCTGTCATTTGGTCTTCTATATCACTAATTCTTTCTTCTGCGTCATTTATCCTAGCAGTGAGAGCCTCCATTTTTGATTGCACCTCATTAATAGCTTTTTGGATTTCAACTTGGTTAGATTTTAGTTCTTTTATTTCTCCAGAAAGGGCTTTTATATCTCTCGAGAGGGTTTCTCTAATATCTTCCATGCCTTTTTCGAGCCCGGCTAGAACCTTGAAAATTGTCATTCTGAACTCTAGATCTGACATATTACCGATGTCTGTATTGATTAGGTCCCTAGCCTTTGGTACTGCCTCTTGTTCTTTTTTTTGCGTTGAATTTTTACGTCTTGTCATTTTGGCCAGATAAGAGTAAATGAAGGGGCAAGTAAAATACTAAAAGGGTGGCAACAACCCCAGGAAAATATGCTTTAACTAAATTAGAAGAGATCCAAAATCGTGAGTGGGGAGAAAGGGGATAAAAAAAGGTTCAAAAAGGAAGAAAGAACAAAAAAGAAAAGAAAAAAAAATTTTTTTTAAAAAAGAAAACACCTGAGAAAAATGTAAAAAAGAAAAAATATATATATTAGATAAACTAGTAAAAAATCGTTAAAAAAGAAAAAGGTAACAGTTAAAAAAAAAAAAATTTTACCCGAAGGCGAGAAGAAAAAGAAAAAAAGAAAAAAAAATGAAAAAGAAAAAATTAAATTAACTGCAAGACTAAAAAAAAATCACAGGAAAAAAGCCATGAGTTCCGTGCTTGGCATTCTCCTCCTCTGGAATTCTGCTGCTCCTTGGTATTGAAACCGCACTCCTTGGTAGGTGAACTTGGTCTCGGCTGGATTTCTTGTTGATCTTCTGGGGGAGGGGCCTGTTGTAGTGATTCTCAAGTGTCTTTGCCCCAGGCGGAATTACACCGCCCTTACCCGGGGCCGGGGTGAGTAATCCACTTGGGTTTGCTTTCAGGAGCTTTTGTTCCCTGAGCGCTTTCCGTAGAGTTCCAGAGGACGGGAACACAAATGGCGGCCTCCTGGTCTACGGCCCAGAGGAGCCGAGAGCCCAGGGCCCCACTCCTCAGTGCGCCCTCAGAGAACAGCGCCCAGTTACTCCCGTCTGTCTGACCTCCGGCCGCGCTCCGAGCTCACCGAGCCTGCGATCGGTTCAAGGTCACCCCGAGCTGCGAGCTTACTGTCGGCTCTGTTTCTGTAGCCGGCTTTCCCGTTCCAATACCCGCAAGCTCTGCGACACTCAGACACCCCCGATCCTTCTGTGACCCTGCGGGACCTGAGGCCACGCTGACCCCGCGTGGGCTTCGCCCCGGTTTAGCCTCTGGACTGATGTCCCTCAGCGGAACAGACTTTTAAAAGTCCTGATTTTGTGCGCGGTTGCTCCGCCGCTTGCCGGGAGCCGGCCCATCCCCCCGGGGTCTATCTTCCCGTCGCTTTGGATTCACTTCTCCGCCGGTCCTACCTTTCAGAAAGTGGTTGTTTTTCTGTTTCCAGAATTGCTGTTCTTCTTCTCTTCGGTCTGCCGATGGATTTTCAGGTGTTTGCAATCTTTAGATAAGCTATCTAGCTGATCTCCGGCTAGCTGAAGCAGTCTCAGCTTGCTACTTCTCCGCCATCTTGACTCCTTCCAGAATTCATTTCTGAACAAGAAGAAAATCCAGGTTTGTGGCTAGAATGTAGCTCCAGGAGAGTGGAGAGCATGAAATGGTAAAATCTATAACACGTTCCTATAAACGCTTTGGTTATAGACCACAGTTCCAACACGTCATTATGCTTGCAGTGTAAAAGTATATTTGGAATCACCTTCCCTGAGGACTAGCAAAGTCCTGTTGATCTTTAAGGCATACCTACCATTCATCTTGGTTTTTCTCCATCTCATTTTTTTTCCTAGACATGCCCAGAGTATTACCATTGATGTATTTTGCACCAGCATTATATTATTATGAAACAGTATAGGACATATCCAGTTGAAATTTACAAACAGGAAAGGAAAAACTTATGAAATAGGAAAAAGATGATGGCTCTCTTTGTTATACTGTGATTGTCTTGTTCCCTTCCTGGTGTGAATTTTCAATCATCCAGGGTAGATGAGTGACTCAGAAAATGAGTAGTTAGGTCCTGTCAGCACTGTGAGACGCACAGTGGTGCAGTGGGAGTAGCCGGGGCTGGTCCTACACATACCAGCTGGGCTGCCTGCGTCAAGGTCGCCTGGTGCCCTGAGTGCTCTGTTGTGTGACGCTAACAGTCCCTCCCCTTGCAGGCGGAGTTAGGTTTCTAAATTTTAGGAATTAAGGTTTTAGATTTGGAAGGAACTTGAGAGACCATATGCTCCGCATGTCTCATGATGGAGATTAAGAACGGACACATCCCAAAGGAAGCGATTCTCTGGTCCTAGGTCTCTGTCCCCTTTCACATCAAGGCATTCAACTAAGTGGTCAGCCTCCACTGTGCTTGTGTCTCTAGCCTGTTGCACTCGTGCTTCTGCTCCGTTCGTCCACACTTAGCAGACAGTCTGCACGCGGCCCTTCTGCAGCCCGTGTGTCTCCAGCGCCTCTGCTTCACTGCGGCCCTTGGCAGCGCCTGCAGCCCCTCCAGCCATGTCCACGTTCGGCCCCTGGGGAGCTGGCCCTCCAGTGTTCTTCCCGTCTTTGCTGTTGCTGCTGTGCTCATCGGATAGAAACACCTCAGTGAGCTCTGTGTCTACAATCCTGTCCCTTTGCAACACTGTCCTTGATAAACAGACATTGTGCACTTTCTTGCTCAGAATTACCTTGGAGGACTTTTTTCTCCAGAAGAGCAGCTCTGAGCTCTAGAGTCAGGAAAGCCAGAGCAGCGTCAGTGCACAGTAAATCCATCATGCTCTGCCAGGCCCAGAAATGCCGAGAAAAGGATAAATAGGAAATGCACATGGGATCAGTCAGTAGAGGTTGGGATTAGTAGAGGTTGCATTGGTCGTGCCAAGCGCTTGCCTTCCCTCCACACCAGTTCTGATGCTCTGGGACGGGGCACACCATGGCAGGTCTCCAGCGATTTTGGGTTTTCTTACAGTGTGTTTCCTTACTACCTGACTGCCCATCCTCAGATGTGGGATGCCTCATAGAGCCCAGCAGGGGCTTTGGGGCCTTTGTTGTGTGTTTTTTTTTCTTTCACTGTTCGACTTCCTTTTAAATGGGGTTGACGCTTTCTAATGTGGGGGGCAAGAGGGAAGTGTATCCAGTCCACTTGATGGCAGATGCACTGTGAGTGATTTCTCACCAGCTCCCGGAGCACCGAGCTTGCTCTTTCTGCCGTTGGGTAAATTTAAACTTGGAGTCCGCTGCTCTGAGCGATTTCCCAGGTTGCTGCTAGGCGGTCAGTTTTAGCTGATTGAGGAGACAGCAGTAGTTGGTACTGGGGAGGTACTTGGGAGGGAGAATGAGGCAGGCAGAGAAGAAGAGGGGGCTTCGGGTATGAACGGTAGGACAGGGCAAGAGAGAGGAGGGGGTTAGAAAATGGGAGAAGAAGGGAGAAGAAGGGCACAAATGGGAGAGCCCGAGGAATGTGGAGGAATCATGCAGTTGTACCCACACTGACCTAAAATAGCTCCATCCCCTTGCCTGGGCCCTGTGGCCCGGGCCAGGCTGCGTCGGTGGCTTCTACGACCTCCCCGCTCCTCACCCCTTGCACTGGGGCCTGCTGCACAGACAGTTTGTCATGAAAATTGATGGCGTTCAGGTGCAGGTGCCTGAGCGCTGTAAGGCATGTGGGGCGGTGGGGGTGGCAGGTTTTTAACTTTGGGAATTACATTTCTCTAATTGTCTCTACTAGCCCTCTCTGGACTAGAGAGATTTTGGAGAGAATTGCCACAGAATTTAACCAGTTACACTTTCATGCTGTTCAGAGCAAAGGCATGCCTCTTCTGGACAAAGTAAGACCAGCAAGTGTTGGTTTCGATTTTCAATTTGCTGTTTGCGAATTTCCTGGATGATTTTGGTTTGACCTAGCATTGCCCCTGATAATTGCTACTCTACAGGATTTTGAAGCTAGCTTTGAATTCTTTTTTTTTCAGTGTCTCCTGCTTGGGACCCTGCTTCCATTATGTCACACTAGATAGATTTTGTGTAAAGACACAAGCGTAGTCTCCAAACTATGCAAGTAAAATTAATTCTGAATTTCATGTAACTTGACACATCATATGATGTAGTCAGAGTTCATTTATCCAAAGCCCTTGACTGGGTTTAAATGCACGTTTGTCAGATTTACTCCGTAGCTTAAGAGGCAAATAACTTTTTGTCATTCCGTAATTGTCTGAACTTCACTTTGATGAAGCCGACTTACTTTCAAAGAAATCATAAGGAGGGGATGCCTCAGTGGCTCAGTCAGTTAAGCCACTGCCTCTGGCTTAGGTCATGATCCCAGGGTCCTGGGATTGAGTCCCACCTTGGGCTCCTTGCTTGGCAGGAAGCCTGCTTCTCTTTCTGCCTGTGTCTCCTTGTGTGCTTGTGCTCTCTCTCAACAAATAAATAAATAAAAACCTTAAAAAAAAAAAGAAAGTAAGCAATCATGGGGAGAAGAGATTCATTGTTATTCTCTAGGAAATGTTGGGATTTTAATCTTACATATATTCTGATAGAATTAGAGGCTCGCTTTATATATATAACACATATGTATATAAATTATACACATATATTTGAGCTTTTAGAAACTGTGGTACCTGAACCTTCTTTCCTGGTCTCTCTGTTCTTGCAGCGTATAGCCCACAGTACGGCCATGCTGCAGCAGTCCCTGGGAGGCCTGCTGCTAGAAGGGCTTCAGACTTCCAATGTGGACATCATACGGCACTGCCTCCAGACTTACGCTACAATTGACAAGACACGGGATGCAGAGGCGTTAGTCGGTCAAGTACTGGTGAAACCATACATGGATGAGGTTTGTGCCCCCATGCACCTCATTCCACAAACACAGAGCATCTAATCTGGCTTTGTTTCTTGACTGGGTGCGAGAGAGCTCAGGGCTCTTCCTTGAAGATGCTCTTAGTTCCTGATCTTCTGGTTGTAAGAAAAGGTTGGTCCCGCTTGGTGCCCATCAGCATGGCAGGAATCAGGCATGTGCTCTGGTCTCTTACAGTGATGCCATAACTCAGGGATCATCTTAATTTAGTAGGGGTGAGGGACTTGCCTAGGAAGAAGGTACGGATCAGAACATTTTCAGGTCAATTTCCATTTCCATAAGTTATACGTTAATGAAGTTGCCGAAAAGCGTGACCCCACCAAGGCGCCCGTGCCCACTGGAGGAGCTGGAAGACAGCTCTGTGCGCAGGGAAAGTCTGTGAGGGGAAGCGTCTTTGCAGAATTGATGTGGCCTAAGTCTTGAAGACCATGGGGGAGTTTGCCAGGCTAGTAAGGTGGGAGGGAGGGAATATTCAAAGATAAAGGGCTTTGAAGGGCGAGTTAGTGGGGTAGTACCTTAAGTCCAGAACTTGGTTACCCAGTGTTCTTGACCTATAAGGATACAGTAAAATACAGGGAGTCAGTGTATCCTGCCTCTGAGCGGCCGGAGTATGGGCTGCACCATGTGAGGCCGCCAGCAATCAGCAGCTTCCAACTTAGAGAGCATCGGATTCATCTAGTTCAGGCTGACAGAAGTCATGAAGCCAGTCTCAGCGTTTGAGGGCTTTCTTCCAGTCACCTGCCAGTGCGAGTGTTCTTTCTGTCTGGTAAGTATAAAGCTACCCACCATGACTTCAGGATGAAAGGCTTCCAGTTTTAAAACGAGACAGTATCCCAGTGATAGAAGTGAAATTGAAGGATTAATTTCAGTAATCTTCTCAGCTTCATTAAGACTACTAAAAGTAAATGATCTGTCAGTTCTTTGTATGTATCCTGTATATAGTTCATAGCTCTCTCTGTGGGGGTGAAAAAGATCACATTATTCTTTGTCACTAAATGAAAATATTTTAGTTCTTTAATTTATGCCCTTTTCATTGAACTGAATCTAATATGCTAAATTAGGGAAGTACTTTACGTTTCCATGTCATTAAATGAACTGTGGCCACGTTTGTATTTTAAGTTTGTATGCTTGTCATTCACCTCCTGCAACTCAGCCTCACCAAAAAAAATAAAATACTAAAGCAAAATAAGATGTGTTTTCTTCCATCACTTTCCATCACAGCCCTTTCCCTGTTCTGGAGACGGTAGAGGATAAGGCCAGGGTGAAGATGGTACAGAGCTGTTGTCTGCAGATACAGTATTTTGCTTTTAAGCTCAGAAGGGAAGCAGATGAGTGTGTGTGATGTTTTAGCTTCAGGCCAGTCTCTGTCCCTCAGCCTCTGTGTCCCCCAGGGTTGGAGCAGTATTCCCAAATCCCAGGACCTAGATTTTCATGCCAATGTTACTTACCTCCTGTTTAGAAAGCATACTGAGTGGGGAGGAGGAAGGATGAAGTGCATTTTTAAGGTTTACTCGATTCTTTTCTCTGTAGTGTATAGTTCATACTTCTCTTTTAGGTGCTTTAAAAACAAACAAAAACACAAACAAACAAACAAATAAATAAATAAAAATAAAACGCTCTTCCTTCTGCTAGGTGATTGTAGAGCAGATCGTTGAGTCTCATCCAGACGGCCTGAAGATCATGTATGCTAATAAGCTCCTGGAGTTTGTTCCTCACCACTGCCACCTTCTTCGAGAGGTCACAAGAGGAGCCATCTCAAGGTGACGTAAAATGCTGTGTATGCACCTGAGCTCAGTTTAGTGACCACCTGTCACCTCCTCATGTGCCGCTGATCCCTGGCTGTCCTGTCTGACCCGGGAACGTGGGAACGTGTGCTCTTCCCTATTTGTTACCAGTGCTGTGAGGCAGGTGTCACTTGCCTGGGTTTACAGGGAAGGGAATGAAGAGTGGGGACGTATCTCAATGGTGACATTTGTGTGACTCCAGAGCCTCTGCTTTTCTCTTGTCTATACTGTCTCCTTAACCAGGCTCAAAATCAAAATTGGTTTCCTTCCATTATTGTGATGTCATCATCGGTCTAGAAATACCAATTCATTTTAATTCAACATGTTTTATACTGATGGCAATTAAAGTCATGAACGGTTTTCCCTCCCTCTCTTATTTCATTTCCATGGCTTTCCAGTTCTGTTTCATGAATATCCCATTACCTTCCACCATCTCCATCATCCCAGTCCAGACCTTTGTTGCCTTTTGTTCGAGGGTAGCGGGCTCTCCCCACCTGGTCTCCCAGCTCCACCTGTCCCTCTTCATTGCAGCCCTCAGCTGTCCCACCTGCCCAGAGCTCTTCAGCCTTCCTGAGTCGCTCGTGGCTTCTCATCGCCCACAGAAGAGCATCCAGTCTTCCTGGTGTAACCTGTGACCGTTGGTGCTTGAGTCCTAGTGGTTCTCCGCTGTAGAACTTTCTACTGTGGAACTTTCCCCCATACCACTATGGTTCCTGGTCAGACAGGAGCGCTTGACCTTCCCTAACACACCTGGTACAGAAGATCCCTGACTTCACCTTGGTTCAGTTTATGGTTTTTTGACTTTTTATAATAGTGCAGAAGTGATATACATTTAGTTTGGATCTTTTCCCAGGCTGGCGATCTACAGTAGGGTCCTCTTTTGTAATGCTGGGCAGAGGCAGCGAGCACAGCCCCCAGGCAAACCACGTGATCACGAGGGTCAGCAACCAACACACTTGAACCGTCCTGTTCTGGCTTTCAGTGCAGTGTTCAGTAAGTTACATGAGATACCAGACACTTTATTGTGAAATAGGCTTTGTGTTAGAGGATTTTGCCCAACTGTGCAATACTGTAAGTGTTCTCAAGACATTTAAGTTTGGCGGGGCTAAGCTCTGATGTTCAGTCGCTTAGGTGTTTTCCATGCATTTTCAACTAAAGAGATTTCCAGCTGAACAATGGGTTTATTAGAAGCCGAGGCCGTCATAAGCCGAGGAACATCTGTCTATACTGTGCGCCTCTGTGTTTTCCTTCATTGCTTCCTGTCTCTTATTCCTTTGTCTTTCTGTTGATCTGTCACTCCACATGAAGCTCCAGTCAAATACAACTTCTTTTTTTTTTAGGTTATTTATTTATTTACTTATTAGAGAAAGCATAAGCAGAGGGGGAGGCAAAGAGTGAAGCAGGCTCCCCACTGAGCAGGGAGCCCGATGTGGGACTCAATCCCAGGACCCTGAGATCATGACCTGAGCCACCCAAGCGCCCCCAGGCTATGGTTATTTCAAAAAAAAGTCCTATTTGTGAATTCTTCATCTAGTGAAGATGAATTAAAATCAGAAAGTCAACTCTGCCACCTTTAAAAACCCAGGAACAGAAAAAAATTCCACGAGCAGGTATAACCCTATCCACAATAAATCACTTTCAATCCAGTCCTGAAAACTAATACAGAGTAGGAAGAAAGCATTACAGAAAAATTTTGTTTTCATTAATCAAGCTGGAAAATAACGGGCCTTACATGAATGCCCTTTAGGAAGACAGTTCTTATAGTTTTATGTTGATAGAAACTCACATTACATTTGAAATGCATGTTAAAACCATGACTGTAGATTAACTACCACTTTCAGTCGTCAGAAGATGAAAAATGGTCAAGAGTCACCCAAACTGAATCCTGGTTCCTCCTGGAAAATGTGTTCCTAAATATTTTCCCCCTGAACTACTGTGCTCTTTCTGTATCTTACACAGCAGACACTGCGATGCACAAACACATCCAGAAGGCCTTTGAGGGCTGACAGCCTGCTGGAACAATGAGGAATTCACCTGGGTTTCTGCCTTTCTGCCGGGCCCAGAAAGTTCTGGGTAACCCAGGTGACGTGTCATGAGAATACATGTGTAGCTCACACCATATGTATTATCTCCTCAGGGTAGACACCAAAATCCATGTTCGTATATGAAAATCCGAGATGCGTACAGAAATCAAGAGTGATTCTGTCATATTGAAAGAGAAACACACTGTTGCGCTGCCACATGCCTCGTTTCTCCTTGAGTGACTGCAGGAAGTAGCGATTGCAGTCAGAAATCTCAGAAAGAAAAATTAGAGTAAGGGCAACACCTGAAGTTTATTCCTGAAAATACTTGGAGAACGACTGTGACCAATAAACCAGGGCTTAGTTCATGAGACTGTCAATGAGCTTATAACATCCCATGTCCTGGTCAAACCCTCATGTCTGGGAGATGGAGGGACGTCTTCATCTTCCAGAGCTACTATTAGGGAAAAAGGTGGAGACAATACTGACTGAGTCCCTACTTCAGCAGGAGAGCCAAAAACACCTTGCCCCTCCATAATCCCAAATGAAAATAAACATCTCGGGGCGCCTGGGTGGTTTAAGCTTCTGCCTTTGGCTGGGATCAAGCCCCACGTCGGGTTCTTTGCTCAGCGGGGAGCCCACTTCCCTCCTTCTCTCTCTGCCTGCCTCTCTGCCTACTTGTAATCTCTGTCTGTCAAATAAATAAAATAAATAAAATCTTTAAAAAAGAAAAGAAAAGAAACATCTCATTTTACTAGTGTGCAGCAGTGACTATGCAGGAGAAATTATTATTATTTTATTATTAGATGATTTATTATTATTATTATTATTGTACTATATTGTTAACCTTTTGAATTCGGACACCTAAAATTTTTAATAAAATATGAAGGCCTTTTTTTTTTAAGATTTTATTTATTTGAAAGACAGAGATCACAAGTAGGCAGAGAGGCAGGCAGAGAGTGGGAAGCAGGCTCCCCACTGAACAGAGAATCCGATGCAGGACTTGATCCCAGGACCCTGGGATCATGACCTGGGCTGAAGGCAAGAGGCTTTAGCCCACTGAGCCACCCAGGCGCCCCATGAAGGCTTTTTTTTTTGTTTTTTTTTTTTAAGATTTTACCTATTTATTTGACAGAGAGATCACAAGTAGGCAGAGAGGCAGGCAGAGAGAGAGAGAGGAGGAAGCAGGCTCCCCGCTGAGCAGAGAGCCCGACATGGGACTTGATCCCAGGACCCTGAGATCATGACCTGAGCCGAAGGCAGCGGCTTAACCCACTGAGCCACCCAGGCGCCCCATGAAGGCTTTTTTTAAAGAACAAAAACTTCAGACTATATCTTTATCCTATCAGTTCCCACTACAACTGGCTTCTGTCTTGGCCAACATTTAGCCATTCAGATAAAGTCCGTATTTAGTGCTTCGTGTGTATGCATGTGTAAAATAAGCGGACAGTCATAAATCTTTAAGATTGTGTATAATAACCGTGAAATAAGGATTCTTGATACACAAGGTCTCGTCTGGGGAAAACAGCTGGAGAACAGTATGCAGTTTTCAAATGACGAAGGGGAAATACGCATTCGGTTATGAGAAAGGGAAGGAGAACAAGACCAAATATTAATAAAAGGGAAAAAAGCTTTTTCTGCCATCTTTCCGTGCCGCAGTAACAGTGTGAACAAATGTCCCACAGATGCCCTCAAGAACATTAACACTGCTGAAAGGGGGGGCGAAGGTCAGGTTCTTAGGAGGCCCTGCACCAAAGTCATCGTCCCGTTTCCTCACTGTGATGACGAAGCATGAGTACATTGGCAAATTTGAAATTATTGATGACCACAGAGCTGGGAAAACTGCTGTGAACCTCACGGGCAAGTTAAACAAGTGTGGCATGACCAGCCCTAGACTTGTATAACTGAAAGATCTAGAAAAGTGGCAGAATATTTCCATCCCCTCAGTTTGGTTTCACTGCATGGAAAAATTCTTCTGGCATCATGCACCATGAAGAAGGAAGAATCCAGGCAGGAGGGAAAATCCTGGGATTCCTTTTTCCTAGAAATATAATATACATGGCACGTGAAATGCCTCAATGGGGAAAAAAAAAGGAAAATAAATTACAGTCAACTAATGTTTGACAAGACTCCCAAACAATTCAATGGGGGTAAGAACAGTATTTTACTCCCAAGCAGCCACATGCAAATAATGAAACAGGAGTCCTGCCTAACACCATACAGAGAAAATAACCCCAAATGCATCAAAGACATAAGTGTAAGCATTAAAATGATAAAGTTCGAGATGCCTGGGTAGCTCAGTTGGTTGGACGGCTGCCTTCTGCTCAGGTCATGATCCCGGAGATCCCGGATTGAGTCCTGCATCAGGCTCCAAGCTCCACAGAGCTTGCTTCTCCCTCTGACCTTCTCCTCGCTCATGCTCTCTCTCATTGTCTCTTTCTCAAATAAATAAAATCTTTTAAAAAATAAAAATAAAGTAAAATGATAAAGTTTTCAGAAGAAAACACAAAGGTAAATGTTAGTGGTCTTGAATCTAACAACGGCTCCTCAGCCAAACACCAAAGTACAAGCAACTTAAAAAAAATAATAAACAAATAAATGGGACTCAACCAAAATATCCCAGTTTTGTGCTTCCAAGGACCCCATTGACAAAGTCAAAAGACAAGCCACTAAATGGGAGAAAATATTTGCAGGTCATATATAAGGAACATGCATTCAGACTGTGTGAAGAATTCTTTTTTTTTTTTTTTAGATTTTTTTTTATATTTATTTGAGAGAGAAATCACAAGTAGATAGAGAGGCAGGCAGAGAGAGAGAGAGGGAAGCAGGCTCCCTGCTGAGCAGAGAGCCCGATGCGGGCCTCGATCCCAGGACCCTGAGATCATGACCCGAGCCGAAGGCAGCGGCTTAACCCACTGAGCCACCCAGGCACCCAAGAATTCTTACAACTCAAATAAAAAGACAACCAAGTTAAGAAATGAGCAAAGAGGGGCGCCTGGGTGGCTCAGCGGGTTAAGCTGCTGCCTTCCGCTCAGGTCTTGAACTCAGAGTCCTGGGATCGAGCCCCCGTGCTTTCTGCTCAGCAGGGAGCCTGCTTCTTCCTCTCTCTCTGCCTGCCTCTCTGCCTGCTTTTGATCTCTCTCAATAAATCTCTCTCAAATAAATAAATAAAATCTCTTAAAAAATGAGCAAAGAACTTGAATATACATTTCTCTAATATTCAAATGTATACATTAATATATAAATGTATATATAAATATATTTTACATGATCATATATTTATATAAACATATTTATGTAAATATATTTACATTCTTAAATATGTATTTAAATATAAATAAAATATGAAATATATAATATATATTTAAAGATACATATAAGGTATATATAAAATATATGGGACAATAAACACGTGTAAATATGCTCAACATCACTAATCATTCGGGAAATGCAAATCAAAACCATGGTGAGATACCACCTCCCACCCACGTGGATGGCTACTATCAAAAAACCCAAAAGCAGGTGTTGGAAGGATGTGAAGAGCTGGAACCTGTAAATTGCTGGTGGGCTTGGAAAATGGCACAGCCACATTAGAAATGGTTTAGTAGCTCCTCAAAATGCAGAACACAGAGTTGCCATATGACACACCAATATCACTCCTGTGTATAGAGCCAAGAAAAAAACTATGCCCACACAAAAACTTGTGCATGAAGGTTTAGGGTTTATTCGTAATAGCGAAAAGGTGAGAACAACCCTGATGTTCATCAACTGATGAAGAGATAAATAAAATGTGATCCATCCAGCCTGTGGAATATTATTCAGCCTTGAAAAGGAATAGAATTTTGATATGTGCCACGACACAGAGGAGCCTTGAAAACATTCTGCTGATTGAGAGAAGTCAGTCACAGAAGACCACGTATTGCATAATTTGATTTATATGGAATTTCCAGAATAGCTAAATCTACAGAGACCGAAAGTAGATTAGCGGTTGCCTAAGACTGGTGGTGATGGCTAAAGTTTTCTTTTGAGGATGATGAAAATGTGTAGGTAGTTCAGTATAGTATAGTTAAATATAGTGAAAGCCATTAAATTGTCCACATTAGATGGTGAGTGGTATGGCCTGTGAATTATATCTCAATTAAGCTGTCATCGAAAAATGCAAAGAACTTCTCTATTTATCAAGTACAAAAAGAATGAACTTGATTAAAAACATCAAAAATGGGGAAAATAAAAACAAAATAAGATGGGAGGAATAAAATTATGACTGTTTATCATTAATTTAAATGTGTACAGACTGACTTTTTCTATTAAAGCGCCTATCAGGAGGTTACAGATCCACGCTGTTCAAGAAACATACTTAAAATGCAAAAGGGATTGAGAATGTATCAGGTGAGGAGATACCATGCAAAAGAGAAAGCCGGAATGGCAAAATTCATCGCAGACAAGTTGGGTCTAAAGTTATAGGTACTAAGATGAAGAGGGACATTTTTAAAGGCAGAGTTTGGAAAGAAGATGTAAAAGGTATAAGCAGGTATACATCTAACAACATAATACCTGAAGACTCTAAAAATGCAATAACAAGGTAAAATTTTAGCTTTTCAAATGGGAGTATCTACTAGAAGGAGGGAAAAACAAGGACACACAGAAAATAGACATCCTGGGGCGCCTGGGTGGCTCAGTGGGTTAAAGCCTCTGCCTTCGGCTCAGGTCATGATCCCAGGGTCCTAGGATCGAGCCCCACATCGGTCTCTCTGCTCCGCGGGGAGCCTGCTTCCTCCTCTCTCTCACTCTCTGCCTGCCTCTCTGCCTACTTGTGATCTCTGTCTGTCAAATAAATAAATAAAATCTTAAAAAAAAAAAGAAAATAGACATCCTTATTTCCCTCGGAAAACATTTCTTTCTTACACCTAAGGAAAGCCATATTTGTAAAGATTAATTGCATACTAGGCAACAAAGGAAACCTTTACAAGCCTTCCAAATTAAAGATTTAAAGAACAGTTCTTTGATCACAATCCGGTAGAATCAGAATTAGATAACCTGGTAACAAAAAATTGAAACTACATACAAGTTAAGAAATACAGTCTTCAGTCAAAGAAGAAATCATAAGACGACTGAAGAAAATCTTGAAAGCAATGGAAAGGAGACTATTTCATACCAAAACTTACAGAAGACACCAGAAGTTATACTCTAAGGAGACTTTAGTGTCAAATGTCTTCAATTTCAAACATTTTTTTAAATAAAAGAAAGTACTCATTTAAACCCATCAGAAAAGGGCAGCTCAATCCAAAGAAAGGAAGTAGTTATAATAAAGATAAATTTTTAAACTAATAAAAAATATCAGGGGCAAATAAACTCAAAGTTGTTTCTATGAAAGACTAATGAAATAATAATAATAAAAACAATTTCACATGCCCTATTAAGGATAAGAGAGGGGGAAGATGGGGTGTGGGAGGAGGTGGGGAGAGGGAAGGGGAATGGGGAAAGGGGGGTTTCAGGGAGGAGGGGACAGAGAGAGGGAGAGAGTTGCAAAACAGATAAGGATTGGGAACAGAGATATAAAAGCAAATGCATAATATAAAAGAATCACTAAACTGCAAGGCACTTTATACTAATCAATTTGATAACCTAGAAGAAACGATGATTTCCTAGGAAAACAAAATCATCCAAATGATTCAAGAATGGAAAATTAAGAAGATGAGTTCCAAGATCAGACAGGTTTGCAGCTGGATAACTGTCATTCTACTGTTAAATGGCAACAGGCAATTAAACAATAATAAGTCAATTCACTTGATGAAGCTGAGCACAATTTTAATACCCAAACCTGAGAGGGAGGAACGGGGAAGCTATTAACAAATCTGGCTTAGGACAGATTAGTTAACAGAAACTGAACTAATGTTAGCAAATAACAGAAGTCAGGCATCTATCAAAGGACTATATCCTGAGACCAACTTGGATTCATTCCAGGAAAATAAAGGGAGCTCAAGACCAGAAAATCAATAAGATTTACCTCATCACTAAATTAACTGTGAAAAAACTCTTAAGACCATAGCAATAAATGCATTTGATAAAAAAATAAAGGCACCTGATAAAAGGTGAGCAACCATTCTTTATAAAAATGAAGATAAAAACAGAAGGACGTTATGCAGGAGGGATTATTAACTGGGAAGCACTAGATCAAGAGGTAGATAAAATGAGCCCATATTTGTTAAACAGTGACAGAGCCCCATGCGTGCGTGGATAGAGGCGAATGAGCTCATGGATGAGCACCAGGCTGTCAACAGGTATTATAGGGACAAAGGCAGCGGTGAGGAGAGGAGAGTCTTAACAACAGGGAAGAAGGTAAAAGGAGGATTGCAGTTAAAAATTGTGCATGATACAAACACATGCAAATAAGACTGGATATTTTCCGGTATATAGTTTTTTAAAACCCTGCACACATTACTGGAACTACCAACTCTTGCTTTCAGCTCCGCAGCCCTCGCGTGCTTTCCCAGTACCAGGATGCAGGGGTAGATCCTCCGTTGGTGACATCCTATGTCATTGTACTCCTAAAGGGACAGGTGAAACAGCGCAGGGGCTTGAGGTCGGAACTTAGGCATCGCTGCGCCCACCCCAGCTCCCTGCTCGCCCAGCCCCCACTCTGAAGCGGCGGGCACTTGGAGCTGTTAAGAAGCAGGGATCTGAGCAGTTCTCTGGTTTCCCCTGGAGCCATCTGCATCCATCATATTTCCCACAGCTCTCCCCGAGTGTTGGTGCTGGCTCCCCCCGAGTATTCCTTTAACTCCAGGCATACCCTTCTTATGACAGCACCTAGTACTCCCCGTCACAGTGCTCTGTCTGTCACATGCATCCATTGATCAACTTTGTGCTGGTTGAGGGCTGGAGCCCCCTCTTGTTAACTTCTCAAGTCCGTTTCTAATGCAGCAGCACCTGGCACTTAAGCACCCTGTCAGTACCTGCCAAATGAATGAAATGTACTCAAAACATAGTATGAAGTCTGCGTTCTGAAACTCCTTTTTGGAGCTGTTTGCTATCATTTTCCCAGGCAATTAAAAAAATTTCCAGCCTTGCTGCCAACAACCTGAAGGGGTAAAGGAATGCCGGCATGCCCCATGGGACATGTCACTCTGGATGGTCCTTCAGCAGCAGGGACTTAGATAGCGCTCTTCCAAACCCAGCAGGATGGTGGAATGGGTACGTGGCTGAGTGCCTCCTGGGTCTGACCCTGTGTGACGCCACCCGGTGCCTGCAGCTGCCCTCTGGAAGGTGTTGCTTTTGCGGCAGAGCCAGAGGGCACCAAGCATGTGTCTGTCTCCAAAGTCCTGGGCACCACATCACAATGCCTTCCTGAGAAGCAGAATCAAGGACAGTTGCTGATCTTCATTCCTTCCCACCAAAGGTATCTCATACACCATCTTTGGAAGTTGGAGCCAGGGGGTGCCTGGGTGGCTCAGTCGGTTAAGTGTCTGCCTTCAGCTCAGGTCATGATCCCAGGGTCCTGGGATCGAGTCCCACACATTTGCCTCCCTGCTCAGCGGGGAGCCTGCTTCCCCTTCTCCCTCTGCCATTCCCCCCACTTGTGCTTTCTGGCTCTCTGTGTGTCAAATAAGTGAATAAAATTTTTTTAAAAAGTTTGGGCCATACTCTTTAGCCATTCTACTTTCCCTGGGGTAATTTGCCACCTCCCTGAATTTACCTGAATCTTTCCCAAAATCTACTTATCTTCCAGCCTTCTTGACCATTATGAGTCTATAAATTTTCAATAGACAGTGTGAACTTACACTTGCTAATATTTGCATAACATGCACCTCTTTCGATCTCAAAGAAAAGCTTTGCACCGCAATGGTCTCTAATCTCCAATTAGGTTCTGTTCCGGGATCCCACTGGAATTCTACGCGCCTGTCCCCTAAGATCCCATAAATTGTGGTCCAGTTTCCCAGCCAGCCAAGGAAAGCACATGGGAAATCTTGCTGAAGTATGAGTAAGAGCCAACGAAAGGGAACATATTTATCTGCCTCGAATGCTGGGACCTGAGGAAAGCAAGTTTCATTACAGACAAATCAGGAAGGAGGTGCAGATTGCTTTTTATGTCACTCTGGAGTGGAGGTCTGCCATTGATCATTAAGGCCATTTCCTGCAATGCACTCACCAAAGTGATACTCACTTCGGAGTGGACAAAACTTAGGAAATGGCCAAGGGGAGCTCTGCTTACACTTTACACTCTCAGCATTTATTTGTATTATTTTCTTTATAGGGCAGTATAGAGACTTGAGACCACATTGAAAAAGCAAAGCTTGTCATCCTGTGGCCTTGGTCAAGAATAGAGATAGTGCTGCTCATGTCAGTTTCAACCTCCAGTGGCCAAGGGTTTGATCTGATGCTCTTTCAAGTTTTCACCATAGCCTTTCTCAAGCTCAATGGCCAATAATCCCACAGGAGTAGATTTTAGGGCCCTCTCAAACTTCTGTTTTGCTATCTCTCCCCAGCCTGCTTCCTCTGCAAAAGTCACCACTTTGCCTGTGCATCTACCACCTCTTAGAGCCTTTGGAATCAGCCACGAATTGCAGTGCTGATTCCTTCCATGACCACATATTGTTTACAGGAAAACTCTTCTTCGTTATGCCTTGCCAGTCAGAGTGACGGTTTCATCCGCAACCTGGACCAGGTTCGGGAATGTTCTACACATAAATGTGAGCAAATGTCTTCTGTATTGAGAGACATGTACAATCTGTAAATGGAATCTATTGAAAAACCAGTACATAGGGTACACTTATGTCCTGACCCAGCTGGAAGGAGGCAATTCATTTCTATCTTTCAGAAAATTGGTGTAACACATTGATTTTCATAACAAAGAAAGCAGTTTTGTGTCCTCTACCAAAAGACTGTCATAGTAAGCAATAAATTGCCTCTTTGGGGTGAACAAATTAATAAGATATTTTCTAAATTTCAAAATAACAAAGACAGAACGATGTCTGTAATGCTAAGTGCATCCCCTTAGTGGCAGGGCACTGTGTCATGGACCACCTGAGCAATGACACATGGCGGCCGGTAGTCTGATTTGTACATCAATTCACCTGGCAACCTGTTAAAAGAAAGTCTTGCACATGACAAGCTTTCAATAAGACACTGACAAGATGGCCAGGAAGCCCCCTTAGCTGGCTTTTTCAGGTGTCCAGATATCTAGTCAACCTACCTCACCAACTCATCACCATGCTTACTGGAGTAAACCCAATCTCTTCCTTCCCCCCTGGAGATGGGAGAAGAGCCACTCACACGTTTGTATGGAATTCTCATTCCCCCTTGCTCTGTCCCCACATGGCGCTGTCCGTGTAATAAATAAACAAATCTTTATGTCACCCGGAAGTTCCTGGGTCACAACTCGGACAATTTTGGGTCACTACAGCCTTTTGTTTTTCTCTCCACCTTAAGCCTTCTGGGTGACCAACAACTATCTAAAACTCATGTTGCTGCCATATGCTGTTGTTCTGCTTCATCTTCCCAGTAAAGTTCAGTATTTTTCCCTAAAGTTTGGTTTATCAGTATCTCCAGCGTCTATCTCCAGCTAGGGTCATGATCCCAGGTCCTGGGATCAAGTCCCACTCTGGACTTCCTGCTCTGCGGGAAGCCTGCTTCTGTCTCTGCCTCCCATCTCTTATGAGTAAATAAAGAAAATCTTTAAAAAAATTTAAAAAAACCATTTCTATCTTCCCACTTTTAAAGATTAATTCTAGGAATTATTGCTATAAATCCAGTGTCCTATCTCTTTCTTAAAAAGTCTTCTCCAGGGCACCTGGGTGTCTCAGTTGATTAAATGTCTGACTCAAAATTTTGGCTCAAGTCATGATCTCAGGGTCATGGGATTGAGCCCTTAGTGAGGCCTCTGTGCTCAATGGGGAGTCTGCTTCTCTCCTTTTCCCTTTGCCCCACCCCCCCTACTCACATGTGCACACACGTGTTGTCTCTCTCTCTCTCAATAAATAAATAAACAAATCTTTAAAAAGTCTTCTCCAAAGGGAGTTTGACAAATAGTCCAGTAAGGGGCTGGAAGAAAATATTATAAGTTTTATTCATATTTCATGTCATCCATTTAACTGTTTAGCTTTTGCATGCCTTTTATAATAATTTAGTAGAGTAATTTATCAAAAATTTGCTTAAATTTGTGCTATGTCCGCAAATATTTTTTGTATGTATGTATGTATGTATGTATGTATTTATGTATTTATTTATTTTTGTGAAAGAGTGGTGCACAGTAATAAAAGGAGATCACTGCTCCAGGGACCCAGATATTTCCCCAAGTCCTGTTTCCTTCCATTCCCTCTGGGCTTCATTAGACCCCCTTAACACCAATCTTGTCCCTAAAACACACCCTCTGCAGTACCAAGTTCAAATGCTTAACTCGGGCCATCACTGCAGGCTGTACCGGGATGACCTTAGGGAAAAGGGTGGTGGGTTTCACGGGTTAGCTGTGTCACCTCCATGAACAGTCCTTTGTTCTGAACAGCTAGTGCAGCCCACGTTTGCAATCACAGGCTCTGGCACCAGAGTGGGCGTAGATCCCAGCTGGCCCCTCAGTAGCAATATGGCTTTGGGAAAGTTGTGTCATTTCTGGCCCAGACTTAAGGCTCATCCATAACGTGGAGGAGAAGACAGTGTGACCCTCAGTGGGCTGTTGAAAGGATCACGAGATGGTTCGACTCAGGTGCTCCGAGGTACCCAGCACACAGTAGGCCCACAGTAGAACAAAAAGTTGTTCTATTGATCTTATAGTTACTATTACTCATACTAACAAAACTAACTGATCATTTGAGATGATTTTCAAGCGAAGTGTCTTCACCTGGATTTCTAAGATTAACCTACTTCAAAATGAATTCTGCTCTACTGTGAAAAACGAGCTAACCAGCAGGTTTCTTCTGCATCTTTTCTGAACTTTTTAGGATCCTCTCTAGAGAAAGGTTCTAAAGGAAGGCAAAGTGCAGAAATACTCTTGCTTCAAAGGCTGTGTAGGAGATGATTAATTTTGCCAAAAAACAGTGCCTTGAACATAAAAGATGTTTGACGAAGCTCACTGTAGACAGTGTATCCCTCCAGGATTCATAAGTTGAAAACTCAATGTCCAAAGGGACATAACTAGGATGGAGTCCTCATGGGCGAGATTAGTGTCTCCATAAGAGAGACCCCACAGAGATCCCTCGCCTCCTCCACCTTGGAGGTTATAGGGAGAAGATGGTCATCTGTGACCCAGGAAGTGGGCACTTGAACAGACACGGAATCTTCCAGGGTCTTGATCGTAGACTTCCCAGCTTCCAGAACTGAGAGAAATAAGTATGTCTTTAAAGCACCTAGTTTATGGTGCTCTTGTTACATCAGCCCAAACTAAGATAAAGCTTGTCTCTTATACTGAAAAATAACACAAATGTTAACAACAATTTTAAAAAGGAACATTGTGGCCAATGACATGTAAGGAACATCATCTCTCCTCTACAGAGCCAAGAGCTTAATTAGTTTCGGGCAACTCAGTAGAGTATGATTAAACCAAAGAGCAGCAAGATGTCTAAATGCTCAAGTCCTCTGCCTCCTACTTTTCTGCCAAAACAAAAGAAAAGCCCTAGGCTGGTTTTGGTTACCACCAAGCACAAAACAGCCAAATTCCAAATTAAAAAGCTCTGGGGTTTAATTGTGGATGTATGGAATTACATAGAAGCTCTCTTTGATCATTCCAAAGGATGTTTCCCTCAAAGGTTACAAATACATCTCAGCCTACCAACCATCTCAGGCCTACCACAAAAATTATATATATACACTTTTAGCATTTTAAAATGAGTCTAAATTTCAGTTTCGGATCCAGTTTTGACTATTGTTATGGGCTTAGTTGGATGCCCCCAGATTCCTACGTTGACGTCTTAACACCCAGCATCTCAGAATGTGGCAGTATTCAGAGACAGGATTTTTAAAGAGGTGATAAAGGGAAAACGAGCTCACTGGGGGTGGGCACCAAGCCAACAGGACTGGTGTGCTTACAGGAAGAAGAGATTAGGACACAGACAGTACAGACTGAAGGACAATCATTTGAAGACAGAGTGGAGAACACAGCTATCTGCAAGCCAAGGAGAGACGATTGAAGAATCGAACCCTACTGCCACCTTGATCTTGGACTTCCAGCGCCCAGAACCATGAGAAAATAAATTGTATGTTGCCTAAGCCACCCGGCTGTTATTTTGTTTACGACAGCCCATGACTCAGAAATTTGAGGACCTCCCCCCCAGATTTTATCCTGAAGTTCTGTTTCAGCTTCAGGGGCTTGTGTAATACTACTGTATCAAGGAGGGAGGCTCCTGCCATTCCCTGCACTGGGTCATTGAGACACTGCACAGCTGTCCCCAGGGCTGGCTACATAATATACAAGCCCCATGCAAAATGAAGATATAGGGCCCTTTGGGCAAAAACAGGGAGGAAGTGTTTGTTAAAGGTACTAAAATAGAAAGCTCTTTTCCTCCATCATCTGTCTTCTGAAGGGGCATGGCTGCTGTTTTCTATTTGCATTTAATGTCATTCCAAGCAAATAAAAATTTTATAATGTGATTATGGGCATGATTTATGCCATTCATCTTCACAGGGTGCAATGTCAGTGTTAAATAATTCACGCAGGGATTCCACAGCTGGGGCACACCCACGTGCCCTCTTCTTATCAGAACCGTAGAAATCCTGCACAAGACCAGCTCTGCCATCTTTACCTCACCTGGGGACTCACACCTGTTCCACCAACCCTGCTGCCCTCGGCTTCCTGATGAGTACGGAACTTGACAGGATCAGGAGCCAGGGGCTGCCTTTCTTTCCCTTCCCTCCTAAGTCACCACTTCCAAGGCTTGGCTAACACAGGGAGGTGACATGAGTGAGAAAGGACAAGACAGGGTTCTGGGCTGCTCACAAGAGGCCACCGCCTCCTGCCGGTGCAGAGCAAGCTCTGGTCTGTAGGGAAGGCGAGCTCCGGTTGACTCGGTCATAGACATCATGTGGTCAGTGAGTCTCGTTGACCACCACTCACGAGGTGTCCATTTCCATGCTGTGCTCACCGGGCAGGGCGAGCAGTACATGCAAATGAGCAGTACAGGCAAGGAATGGTGGATACCCACAGTGGGCTGTCCCCTCCACTATGTACGTGCTCCACTATCCCACCTGTTATGCCCCAATAATGGGTCCATGATTAAAAGAGCGAGACTGATACAAAGCGAAGGTCAAACAAAGCTTTATTTTGCACCAAGCATCAAGAATCAAACTGACCAGCCAGGGCCGCTTTTCTTACAGAGAAGTCAACCCCTCTCTCCTTTACAGACTAGCTTTTAAGGACATAGGCCATGCGGTTGGGCCTGGTCATGCACAGGTGGCCAATGAAATTGTAACACACAGAGAAAGCTGCACAGTGATGCTAGGTGACCAATTGAATTACAACTTACCTTTTAGTAGATATTTGACCTAGCCTATCACCTTGGTTAGGATTTTCGCCCAAAAGACTCACAAAGGGCGGGACCCATACTCCTTGGTAGCTAGGGAGACGGTATGCAGCCCTCCACTGATCAGATGTCTTACCTGGCCTGACCCACCCTTGTATTTGGGCTTTGTTACCTGAGGTTGATTTCCGGGACTTGTTTTTAAGTAAGTCCCCTGGGAGAAGGGGAGCAGGGTTAAACAACAAGGTTATTGTGTAACCTCAATGGAAGCCTCTGGCTAAAATATAAAAATATAAAGTAGGTCCTTACACCACCCACTTCGCTCAAAAAACACAAAGTCAAAAATAAAACTGAGTAATTCCTAGACATTGAGAGAGAAGCACACTGACTTCACCTTAGAACCCTTCTGAGGGCGGTGCTTGGCAGGGTAGGGGGGTGTGAGGGGGTTGGGGGTGGATAATGGGACCTCTGAGGGTGTGGCCAAAGGTCAGGGCCATTTGGGAAGGGGCTTTCTGGGGGAGGGGCCCTTCTGGGAGCAAAGCCCTGGGTGGGGGCATTCCCTCTGGGGGCAGGGCTGGGAGCAACCCCAGAAACCTGGCCCACAGAGAAGCTGGTCCTTTCTCTCCCTCTGCCCCCTTTCCCCAGGGACCCCTAGGCTTTGGAGACTAAAGTCAAAATTAAAGCCATATGTCTAAATGGTTCATACTGTGGTTGGGTAGTGTTTTTAACATATTAATTGACTGGTTTTTCTCAGTATTTGTCAAACCTTAACCAACTCAAGGCTTTCTCTTAAGCAGCAGCGCAAGGCAGGCCGTTCAGTTGGGTCAAGCTGTTTGGTGATTCTTTGTAAAAACCTACCCTCTTGCACTGCTCAGGAGGGCAGTGTTGCATCCTAGGATAAACATAAATATATATCAAATGTGTTTACAAGTTATATTTATATGTATACATTCAATTCTCTGTTTACATATATATGTATAAAATAAAAATAAAAATATTGTTTAAAAGGCTGTTTTCCGGGGTGCCTGGTGGCTCGGTGGGTTAAAGCCTCTGCCTTCAGCTCAGGTCATGATCCCAGGGTCCTGGGATGGAGCCCCTCATTGGGCTCTCTGCTAAGCGGGGAGCCTGCTTCTCCCTCTCTCTCTGCCTGCTTCTCTGCCTACTTGTGATCTCTGTTGGTCAAATTAATAAATAAAATCTTTTAAAAAAATGCTGTTTTGCAGGGAACCTGGGTGGCTCAGTCCTTAAAGCGTCGTTTTTCCACTCAGATCATAATCTTAGGGTCTTGGGATGGAGGCCCACATTGGGCTCCCTGCTCAACAGGAAGACTTCTTCTCCCTCTTCCACTCCCCTGCTTGTATTCCTGCTCTGTCTCTCTGTCAAATAAATAATTTTTAAAAAAGAAATACTTTATTAAAAAAATATATGTAAAATGCTATTTTGCCCTCTATCCTGGTAAGATTGAACACATTCCTAACAAGAGATCTTTCTTGACTCCGTGATAAAAATTTAACATTGTCTTAATGAATCCTCACAACATCCGCCTCCCCAACCCTTCTCAGATGTTACAATTAAGGTTCAGTGAAGTCCAAACACTGGGCCTGAGGTAATATATCCAGTATGTGGCCTCTTGGCATAGTCTAGCAGCCCAAATTGGGGGCGAGGGTGTTTGAGTGTCGTTGGCCAGGATGAAAAAGCTGAAAGATGAAAAGAAGGGTAGTCTTGCTTTTTGTCCCAAAAAAAGAAGATTTAGAAAGAAAGAGACCTGTCGCCCAAAGGAGGAGGCTCCCCACTGATCCCGGCTGGGCAGGAGTCAGAGCAGAAGGAAAACTCCCATCACCAAGGAGAATGGGCTTCTCCTTCATACAAAAGCATAGGATCCCTCTCACCTGATATGTTTCTGTCCCATAGTCATCCCCCTGTGCCTGCCCCATAATAGCATTCACAGGAAATGGCTGAGAGATACATTCAACTTGCAGAATTATAGCAAATAAAGTAATCTTTGACCCATCCTGGGAGCTTCTGATTACTGGGAGGGGCCAAGCCATCCTAGGGCAAGTGCACTCATTTCAAGAACCAGTAAAATGACTCCAAGAGTATCATAAGGGCTAGTGATCATGACTGGTCCAGAAATATTTCTGGGAGTCCCTTTTAACATCCCTCCCATCATTTCTTCTCATCTCCAAGGGAATGGTACTTAGGTATTCTGAAAGAAATATGCATGACTAGTAAACTGTGTGTGACCCCTGCCGCCTAATTCATCCCTCACCAGCAATTAACACTGATGGTGTGAAGGATGGCTACTCCCCTGGCAGGGCAAGAGCTGAAGCAGAACGTATGGGGCGAGGCGGCTCTTCCCCCTGGATATAAATAATTAAACCCAGTAGCCACCCTTCCTGCCTGGCCACTGTCATTTAGGTATGGCTGATTATCCCTAAATGGGAATGAGATGGGGGCGGGGGTGGGGGAGGGAAGCAGGTGACGGTCAAAAAAACTACAGTAGCTGCCACTGAGGGTCCAACCTGGCATTAGACTGAGCTCAAGTCCTGATTCCATCATATACGAGCTGTATGAACTTGGAAAACTGAGTTCAACTCTCGAAGCATCTGCTTTGCCCCCCCCTTGGAGTGAGAATAGTCAGTAGTATTGACTTCACAGGACTTGTTAGGAGGATTAAATTAGATACTGTTCATTTAGCACAGTTCCTGGCCTATAGAAGGCACACATAAAAGTTGATTATCGTTTTTATGGACCTCCAACTTTAAGCCTTCTATAAAGAACCAAATGATATCTCTGAAAAATACCAACTGCCTACAAGGTTGTAGGGAAAGTGGTATCTATGTTGACCTGATTAGAAAAAAGTGGAAAATCTCTCTTGTTTAAGCCTTGTTGAAAATTTTCTAAACTCTGTCCACTCTTCTGCTTTAGTAATTAGAACAAACGTTGGAGACTCGTGATTTTCTGATAATTGAGTTGCTCGTTGTAATGCAGGGCAATTCGACATTAGTGTTTATTTAAAAAATTACCGCAAATGAAGATAAATGGTGAGACGTGCACTAAATTTGATGAAAATCCTGACGTGAGTGTTTCTTCTTGGGATTCTCTCTCTCTCTTTTTTCTCCTATGATCTGAGAGCGGATTACATTCTACTTGGGTGATGGCTCAGGTCAAATGTGTGGTTTTGCAGGTGCCTAGCCTTTCACAGACAATCTTGGAAGAACCATCATTGTCTCTGTAAGAAAACGGAGGGAAAGATGTGATTTTAACACTCAGCCTACAACAGTTCAACAATCTAACAATGTGAATTTAGAAACGCTGAGCAAGTCCCCCTTCTAGTAACGAATATCTCTCCCGTTTTCTTATAATACCTGAGTTTCTACAACTGAGCAATCTACTCTTTTGTGTAAAACAGCTTCCCAGGATTGTTTCTCCTTTAAACGCAAGTGAACTTTGGGGATGGCACTCAGATCCCTTTCTTTTACTGGACAACTGTAGAGCAGGGGTTGGGTGTGCTTCAAGAGGGAAAATATCCACAAGGGGACAGAAAAAGGACATAAATGTACAAAATCCCATTTTCCAAGAATGTTAAAAGCTAACTTCCAGGGGAGCCTGGGTAGCTCAATTGTTAAGCATCTGCTCTTTGGCTCAGGTCATGATCCCAGGGGCCTGAGAATCCAGCCCCGCATCGGGCTCCCTTCTCAGAGGAAAAACCTGCTTCTCCCTCTCCCACTGCTTGTATTCCCTATCTCATTGTGTCTCTGTCAAATAAATAAATAAAATCTTAAAAAAATGCGAACTTCCAATATTTATTTTTTTTTCCTTTGCTCTAAATATCTCAATGTTCACTTGTTGAAAGCAATTGATTGAAGCCCTGGGAAGAAGTGGTAGATTGAAGCTCATCAGAGTTGTTTGTGCTGCTTTGCAGGGGTCTGGCTGCACTAAATTATTTCAAGAAGTATTAATTATCTAAGTCACTCAGAAGAATCCATTTACCTATTTCATTTTCTTTTTTTGAAGAGAATCATTTTTTTTTTAAGATTTTATTTATTTGTCAGAGAGAGAGAGGGAGCAAGAGCGAGCACAGGCAGACAGAGTGGCAGGCAGAGACTGAGGGAGAAGCAGGCTCCCTGCCGAGCAAGGAGCCTGATGTGGGACTTGATCCCAGGACGCTGGGATCATGGCCTGAGCCGAAGGCAGCTGCTTAACCAACTGAGCCATCCATGCGTCCCCCTATTTTATTTTCTGTGGTTCTTGATCCTTACCCCAAATTCTCACAGGCCTCCGCAGCTGGCACAGAGTCCACTCCCATAACTATAATCCCTGTCCCATACTCTCACCTCCATCATACATCATACATACCTGATAAAACCCCACCCTGGTAAAAACCCAAACTTCTGTCCACCCTATGTCTGCCCCTGGCAGCTGAAGGTGGTTGGTGAGAAAAGCAACAATGCTGGAAGCTTTCACATTAAATTCTTTTTTTTTTTTAAGATTTTATTTATTTATTTGACAGAGAGAGATCACAGTAGGAGAGAGGAAGGGAAGAGATCACAGAAAGAGGAAGGGAAGCAGGCCCCCTGCTGAGCAGAGAGCCCAATGTGGGACTCGATCCCAGGACCCTGAGATCATGACCTGAGCCGAAGGCAGCGGCTTAACCCACTGAGCCTACCAGGCGCCCCTTTCACATTAAATTCTCAGCCACAAATCCAAGTATGTTTCTCTGACCGACAGAATCTCCATTCTTCTCGTGAAATATTTTGACTATTTCACATCTTCTTTCCTCCAACCTTAAGCCAGGGCTTCTCAACACTAGCCACACTTTTGAATCACCTGGAAGACTTTAAAACACAGGAGTGCCCACCTCCAAAGGACCTGATCTAATTGGTGTAGAACCAATTAGATTAATATCCAATTAGGGTCTGGATATAAGTGTGCTTTTAAAATTCTCCCAGTGATTCTAATGTACAGCCATTTTGTTCAGAGTGAGAATTGAACACCTTCCATCAGATACAGCTGATGACCGACCATTCTGATGACTTCGCTGAGAAAAGTAAATTGAGGGCACCTGGGTGGCTTCAGCTCAGATCCTGGTCTCAGGGTCTCGGGCTCTTGCATCAGGCTCTCTGCTCAGCAGGAAACCTGCTTCTCCCTCTCCCTCTGCCTGCCTCTCTGCCTACTTGTGATCTCTCTCTCTCTCTCTTTCTCTCTGTGTCAAATAAATAAATGAATAAATTATTTTTAAAAAAAGAATGAAAAACAAACTGGGTGGGTGTCTAGGTGGCTAAGTGGTTAAGCGTGTGAATCTTGGCTCAGGTCATGAGCTCAGGGTTATGGAGTCGAGCCCCACGTCAGGCTCCATGCTCAGCGGGGAATCTGATTGAGATTCTCTCCCTCTCCTTCTGTCTCTTCCCCCTGCATGTGTGTGCTCCTGCTCTCTCTCTCTCTCTCAAATAAATCTTGAAAAGAAATATCGGTAAGGAAAGAAGACCCACAGAATCCCACTAAGTTTACCTGGGTGGAACCCTTACTCCAATCCCTTCTGAGTGAGGACAAGCCCCTCCACTTGGGGTTTCTTCTCATTTCCCTGATCTCTGAGTATGAATGTGCTCCAGGACCCAACCTCAGACTTCTCCTCTGTCTACACTGAGTCCTTGGTGACTGTCCCTCTTCTACCATCTATCTCCTGATGACTCCACATCTCCACCTCCAGTCCAGACCTGGATTTTGAGCTTTCTTCCACTGCCTGCTTTCCAGATCTACCTAGATGAGTTAAACCCAACATGTTCAAAACCAAGCTCTTATTCTTCTCGAGCTCTGCTGGTCTTGCAATAGCTCAAACAGGAAACTGTAGAGTCATTCTTGATTCATCTCTTTCTTTCACTGCCCACGTTTAATTCTTTGGTAGAAGCTGTGGATTCTATCTTCAAAATATATTCTAAATCTGACCAGTTCTCCACATTTCAGTTACTCCCACTGTGGTCCAAAACACCGTCTTCTATGAGTTATTGTAATAGTCTCCTATCTGGTTTCTGGATTCCATCTTTGCTCTGTTCTAGTTTATTTTCCACTCAGCAGTTAAAGCAATCCGTTTAAGACAAAAGTCAGACCTTGTTATTTCTCTGCTCTAAGATCTCCAATGGCTCCCCACTTCACTCAATACAAAATTCAGTCTTACAAAATTTAACACTCAACTTCCTTCTCAATTCATCTCCTACCTCTTCACTCAGCTGTCTCTGCCTCCGCTCACCAGCCTCCTTAGTGTTTAACAGAGTACAGCAAGTGCGTGCCTTTCTTGGGGCATTGCACTTGTTTCCTCTTCTTAAATGTACCCATCTTGTTCTCTGAATCCACTCAAGGATCTGCCAATGTCTTCTTATCAGAGTAATCTCCCCTAACTGCACACACAGCCAGCACCAGCACCATCACAATCAACATAGTTTCTGTCCCTCTCTACTTTTGACTTCTTATCAACAGCTGACATATTATATATTTATTTATTTACTGTCTGTTCTCTCTCTTCTATTTGAATGCATGTGCTATAAAAATGGTATTTGTGGGTTTTTTTCCTTATTTATTCTGTGTTCAGAAGAGAATTTGATACATAATACTCAGTACATAATTGTTGAACGAATGAATGAATGAATGAATGAATGAATCAATGGAAATATCAGGTTATCTCAATCATAAGAGAGATTTCTCTCAAGCATTTTCTATAGTATTGCCCTATTTCATTCTCTGCATCTCTGGGTTGATTAGTAGATAAAATCATCATGTAAAATCAGTTTGAGCAAGGTTGGATCCTTAAGCTTCTATGTCACCTAGGACTCCAAATGTCACGGTGTACCATGCACATTTGCCTCCAGCCTTCTCCCCCATATTTTGGTCATGGTTCAGCAGCTGTGGCATCGTTCAGCTTTCTTTTCCCCTCCCCTGTCTCAGTTCCAGGAGGTCCTCCTTGGCTTTGGGCCCCCTCCCTGTGGGTGATGAAGGCAATGTAGGGAGAAGCAGCAGCTTCCCTGACTCACCCCTGCTTTCTCCATTCATACTGATCCAGTAACACATAGCCTGTGCAGTACAGGGCTGACCAGGTCAGTCTCTGCCACCTTAGGACCTCATTTTTGTTCCCTGCGGCAGCTTGGCCATTTGCAAAATCAGAAATTGTAAAAGTACAAACAGGAGACAATATGCCATATTTTATGGATTTTAAGATGCCCCTCCCCTCCCATTTTCTTTCACATCTCCAATGTCAGGAATTGTCTTATAGTTGGGGCTGAGCAGGTGGAAGTCCCTATAAAGTTACCACAGCTTGACCCTGTGCCATGTGGTTACTGCTCCTAGGGCACAACTGATCATCTACATCCCTTGGCATGCCAAGCCACAGGCCTTTTGAGGACCATTTAAAGAAAGAAAATAAACTGGTTATTATATGAAAATCTCAGATAAGGAAAAAAAAAAGAAAAAAGAAAAAGAGAAACCCTACCAGCATCAAACCAAGCAGAATGGATGACCTCAGAATACTTTTATAAGAAGTGTAGCATGCAAAACAATCTTGAGAAAGGAGAACAAAGCTGGAGGTATCAGTTTCTTGGATTTCAAGATATACTACAAAGTTATAGTAATCAAAACAGTAGGGTACTGGGAGAAAATATATGCATAAATCAACGGAAACAGGATAGAGAGCCCAGAAATAAATCCACAATTATATGGTCAATTAATCTTTGACAAAGGAGGCAAGTATATGTAACAGAAGAAAGTCTCCTCAAAAACAGTGTTGGGAAAACTGGAGAGCCATTTGCAAAAGAATGAAACTAGACCACATTCTTTTACCATACACGGAAAGAAACTCAAAATGGATCAAAGATCTAAATGTGAAGTGTGAGGTGTGCCTGTCTTGCTCAGCCTTTACAGCATGTGACTCTTATTCTTGAGGCTGTGAGTTTAGGTCCCACATTCAGTGTAAAGCTTACTTAAAAAAAAAAAAGTAAATGAATAAATGAGAGCCCTGAAACCATAAAACTCCTAAAAGACAATAAGCAGTAATCACTTGGAGATTGGTTTTAGCAACATTATTTGTGGGTATGTCTGCTTAGGCAAGGGAAACAAGAACAAAAATAAATTATTAAGACTATACAACAAAATAAAAAGCTTTTGCACAGTAAGGGAAACCCGCAACAAAACCAAAAGGGAACCTACAGAATGGGAGAATACAGTGGTGAATGATAAATAAAATAAAGAATTAATAACCAAAATATGTAAAGAACACACACACACACACCAAACCCCCAAAAAACCCAAACCCCAACATATAATCCAATTGAAAAATGGGCAGAGGACTTAATAGACATTTTTCCAAAAAATACATACAGACACCCAATAGACATGTGAAAAGATGCTCAATATCACTCATCATCAGGAAAATAAAATCAAAACCACAGGGAGATCTATCACCTTATACTTGTCAGAATGGCTAGTATTAAAAATACAAGAAAGAACAAGTGTTGGCCAGGATGTGGAGAAAAAGGAACCTCTGTACATTTTTAGTGGGAATGTAAATTGGTGCAACAACTGTGGAAAACAGTATGGAGGTTCCTCAAAAAATTAAAAATAGATTTACCATATGCTTTAGTAATTCTAGTACTTGATATTTACCCAAAGGAAATAAAAACACTTGATTCAAAAAGATATATGCCCTCCTAGGTTTTCTGCAGCACTATTTATAACAGCCAGTATATGGAAGCAGTTCAGGTGTTTATCAGTAGATGAATGGGTAAAGATATGGTGTATATAGATATATAATGGAATATTATCCAGCTATAAAAAAGAATGAGATCTTGCTATTTGTGACAATATGGCTGGATCTAGAAGGTATTAGGTTAAGAGAAATAAGTCAGACCGAGAAAGGCAAATACCATATGATTTCACTTCCTTTTTTTTTCTTTTTAAGATTTTATTTATTTATTTGAAAGAGAGAGAGATCACAAGTAGGCAGAGAGACAGGCAGAGAGGCAGGTGAAGCAGGGTCCCCACCGAGCAGAGAGCCCGACTCGGGGCTCGATTCCAGGAACATGGTATCATGACCTGAGCCAAAGGCAGAGGCTTTAACCCACTAAGCCACCCAGGGGCCCCTGTAATTTCACGTCTATATGGAATATAAAAAAAGAAACAAGTGAACAGACAAAAAAAAAAAAAAAAACAAAAAAAAAATAGACTCTTAAATACAAAGAACAAACTGGTGGTTATGGGAGGGAAGGTGGATGGGGGATGAGTGAAATAGGTGAAGGGGATTAAGAGGTACAAATTTCCTGTTATAAAATAAATAAAATAATTTCCTGTTCTCATCTGGAGATGAAAAGTACAGCATTGGGAATACAGCCAATGATATTATAATAAGTTTATATGGTGACGTGATGATATACTTACTGTGGTGATCACTGAGTAATGTATAGAATTGTCAAATTACTATGTTGTACACCTGAAACTAATTTAACATTGAATGTCAGGTATATGTCTAATAATAATTTTTTAAGTGCAGCATGACAAAAGCTCTGGGTGGCTCAGAGGAACATATTGTGAGAAAAATCTGGGCACTGAAATCTCTCAGCTAGAAAGTAAATAAAAGTAGTGAGATTCTTAATGTGAGGTTTGGAAAAACGTTAACCAAAAATTTTAACTTTTATTTTATGTATGCATTAAGGCCATATGTAATAAAAATCTGTCTAAATACTTACCAAAGAGCTTTTTGAATACATTTAAATTAAAATATTAATGAAAAGAAAACATTGTATCATAGTTTGAATGGTAGCATTTTTTGTTTCTTATTAAACTATACCAGGAAAGGAGGCCAAGACTCAATGAAATATGGCTATTATCCCCAGTTTCACAAGAGCATGAACCTCTCTGGCTTAACAAAGCCTAAGGAATCTACTACAGAAATGGGTTGTTCTTACTACCCTGGAGCCTTTTGTGCAGACTATGAACCAAAAGCTCAATATTAATTATAATTAATCTTAAAATTAATTATATTACAAAGTTGTATTATTTGGAAGATGTGTTTAAATGACTCAAAGTCAAAAGATCTCAGTATAATGCTGGTTCTATAATTATCCTCCCAGAAAACATTACTTGTAAAACTTAATGATGTAGAACCATAATCATAGCATCGAGTAGGAGGTTGCCAAGCAGATGGGAAAGTTTTTTGGTTTTTGTTTTCCAGTTGTTTTCTTCCCTTTCCTCCCCTCCTTTCACAAGGAGAATCAGCCACCTGTTTTTAAAGGCTGAAGTATTTTTACTGTTCTTGGTCGGAAACATTTGTTTAAACAAAGTAGCACTTGGTTGCTAAACCCTTGATTCTAAATGGACATAGCCATCTCATTTTTGTTGGGCCAGGGTTTGGATAACAATTTGATTTCCCAGTCTGTTTCTTTTGTGACCATATAATCCTCTCCCAGTGTTGCATGCTCTGTGAGCTACAAGCACTTGAGAGCTCATAAGCACAAAGACTCTAAGGTTTCTTTGGGATTAGCACCATACAAATGCAGATTTGGCACAATGGAAGACTGATTCCATCCTTGTAACTGTTACTGCTCTACTTCCTGCTTCCTCTGGGTAGCAAAGCTAGCCACTGTTTTTAAAATACTTACTTTAGCTGCTGACTTTTTCATTGGCTGCCTGGAGAAGAGAAGGAGTTCTTGCCTATGTATTTCAGTGTTTTGATCCCTTTCAATTATTTTTTAAAATATATGTCATTAAATTTTACAGGAGTATTACAGAATTCCTAATTGCAGAATTTGAACTTGAGCTACGCAATCTTACTTTTCGTCTTTAATCTATGTGTCAATGACCTTTTTAAGTCTGATTACCTGTATGAACTCTCTTCAGAATCTTTCCCTGGTTAACACAGTATAGAGAAGTGCTGGAAACCAGTTCTTTTCTGTGACACAATTCTTCCAACGGAGTTGAAATGCTTTGCAAACAATTTCACGTATATCAGCCAATTCATATACAAAGCAATGTCATGTGAATCCTTTCCTTTTTATATATCATCTTTCAGTGATGATCAGGAATTCATGCTGGTACAGAGACTCTGGTTTGGGAGGAGGAAACAGGGGCTTGCGAGGGGAGGGCGAGAGCAGAAGCTGCTCACCTGCTGTTAGAACGACCTTAGCTGGTGGTACCAACATCTTCACCCTTTATGCATCTGCATCCTTTATGCATGAAATAGCAATATGCCTTTCCCTGTCGTGTAATCCTTATTTAGTTAATACCCAGTAGGATTTGAAAGCCCTTCACATCTCTGTGGATTTATTTTATTTCAGAGTGCAAGTGACTTTATGGCCCAATTACCATCATTGTGACTTATTGCATTATTGTGGGAGGGAGAGAGGAGCAAGAAACGCCTGATCACGTGTATCGTCATCAATGGAATGAGTGCCACGCACTCCTGGCCAAGGCAGAGGGATGGATGAAACCTTTCTGATCTATTGTTTATCAGAACACTGAAGCCTGGGTGATTGTGCCGTACTTTAACAGACAAGTGTGTCAAATGTATGGGTGAAGATGTTGCAGTGGTGGTGTTAGAGTAATTAATATTTGGAAGGTAATGAATATTTTGATTTTAAAGATGTCAAAGGTCAAAGACGGAAGGAATGACTAAGATCGGATGTTGACCCCCTCAAATTACAGGGGTATTGAAGCGAGACTGAGTCACCACCTGACCCCAGGAATGAACCAGCGAGGAGGGCTCCTTATTAGAGCAAGGCTCCCGGAAGCCAGATAGCCCTTGTGCTTGCAAGAGCTCAAGGTACAGCCGGCTGTGGAGCACCGAAGCAGCAGCAGCCACAGCAGCCACGGGAATCGTGACCCTCAGGCCCGGCGCCTACCTGGAATTTCCGCAGCGCCTGGTTCAGAACCACCGGGGCGGACAGCTCCCCGCCGCCGCCGGTGCCGACTGCGGAAGGGGACCGAGAGAGCGGGCTTCACGCTCCGTGAGCCGGCTGGGGCGGCGGGAAGACCGGCTGCCTCCCCCCCAACCCCCGACACCCACTCGGTTCCTCCCTTCCCCCTGCGGGGCCGCGCGGGGCCTGCGGGTGGCCGTCCCGGGCCACACGTCCCGCAGGCGAGGAAGCCACCGGCCGCCCTCCCCCCTGCCGCCACCGCCGCTGCAGCTGCTCTCCTTGCCCCGCTCGGCGGAGGGGTGTGGGGCGTGCCCCGCGCGGGCCCCGCCCCGGCCTGCTCCCCATTGGCCGGCGGGCGGGCCGGATGTGCGAGGACGCGGGGCCGTCTCTGGCGGCTCGCGCCCGGGAAGGTCGGCCAGGGAGCGCGGGGTGCGGCGGGAGGGCGCGCGGGGACGCAGCGGGCGCCGAGGAGACGCAGCGGCGGCGGTAGCGGCGGCACCTGGGCCCGGCCGCAGCCCCTGCCTCCCGCCCTCGCACGTCCGCCGCCTCGCGCTCCACGTCCGCCGCCTCGCGCTCCTCCTCCGCCGCCTCCTCGGACGCCAAACACAAGCGCCCCGGCCCCCTGCTGCCTCCCGACGCCCCCGAAAGGCAGGAGTCCGACGAGGACGAGGCCAGCGCGGGTTGGAGTGCCACGCTGCGGGACCGCCCGCCCCCGCGCTTCGTGGACACTGGCGGTAAGGCGCGGCCCGCGGGTGCGGGGGCTGCCTGGGGAGGCGTGAGCGCGGGGCTGGGAGAACTCCAGATGCTCCGCGGGCCGGCTGCCTGAGGGCGGCTTTTCGGTCAGCACACAGATGGGGCCCTGGCAGCGGGGATTTGAAGTGCGAGAATCTGGTTGCGTGGTGGTGGTTGGTGGGGGCCGCTCCGACTTCTTCGCGGATGGAGAGGATGAGGCGGAGGCCCAGGTAGCACCCTGCCGCTGGCAAGGACCCAAGGGGAGGGCCTTCCCTCCCTTGCTGGGAGTGTCCAACCCAGTCACACCTGTGGGGTTGTTGTTAGGGGTGCGTTTGAGTTAGGTTCCTAAAGCCCGATGCAGCTTGTGTGTGTGTGTGTGTGTGTGTGTGTGTGTCTGTGTGTCTGTGTCTGTGTGTGTTTGTTGCGGGTGGGGGGTACGTAAATCGTTTTGTGTGGATGGCCCCAGAGCAGCGTTACCCAGGTGCCAGGGGTGGGGCAGCCAGCCTTTGGAGGGAGGCCTAGTGCGAGCCGGGACGTCTTCACTGGCTCGTGTTTTCTCCAGTGAATCTGACCAACTTTGTCCATCCCTTTCAGGATCACTTGCTGAGAGCAGAGAAGAGTGAGAGGACCAGTTATCAGCGTTAAGCTGTCTTCTCTCGCTCCAGAAGGCACTTGTGTGTTCTGCTTACCGACACGGTCATGGTCAAGCCCCTGATATCTGGAGGTCGCAGGCCTGCTGGTGGTTGTGGCTGCTTGAAATCCTCCTTTACTGCCTACTTTTTGGGAAGGTAATTCTGACACGTCTCTGCTTAGCCTGCAGAAGCTCTGTGGCCTCTGCCCTCTGGGAGAGGTGGAGACCAGCCAGCAGTCCCACCTGTCCCCTGATGCTTTCTGTTCCTTGCTCGACAGCCTACTGTGGCAGGCCCTTGTTTCTGCACACCATTTTCTTGTGTTGAAGAGTGTGCAACCAGTGTTGTGGAGGACCAGGGAGTGGCCATACTGGACCCAATGCCGCTCTCCCTGTGGCTCTCCATGATTGTTGTTCAACCATAAGAGGGCAGGCCAAAGGGAACCCTGGCTGGTGCCTGGGCTAGGATCTGGACCTTGTGCCACAGCCTGCTGGTAGGCTGATTGGGTTGGCTGGACTCTCTCAGCAGGGAGTGGTCTGCAGACCTCCCACAGACAGGCTGCAGTGTGGACACCCTGAGCTACAGCTGGGCTCTAGGGTCCGAGTCAACTGTGCTGTGTTTTGGAATGGGTGAATTTAACATATTCTCATTTAGGCTTCAGTTCAGAGTTTGGGAATTTTGAAAGTCACATCACCCTGCATAATCCTTTTAAAGCCCATACATTTCCAGGAATGTCATAAGGGTTTCCAGCCCCAGATGGCTGTTTTCCATTCAATTAGCTCTTTAAGAATTGTACATACCCAGAGCTCTGGTTTGGCAGACTTGATGCTGTGAGTGCTGTGATCCAGTTTTTGATCTTGGAACATGAGAGACATGTCCTCTTGTTTCCCTCCCTCTCTGGGGAAAATAGGGGAATCGTGTTAGCTTAAGCCTGGTTATGACTAAGAGCCCATGAGTGTTGGTCTGAGAAGGATGAGCGCACCTAAATACATTTTCAAGCAATATTATGTTTCTCAGTAACCTATACTTGGGAGAAATTCTGCATCAGAGCAATTTAGTCTAGCCACTGTGGCACTTAAATGGTCATGAAGTTCAGGATCATTTGTCATTTAGCATCAGGTTCAAATTCTGCTTCCTTTGGATGTGCACTGAGCTCACACCTGGACCTGAGAATCACAGGCAGGCAGGTGCTTTAACCAAAGACATTTAGTGGTTATTGGATGGTATTTATACCCAATTTTGTTTTCTGGTTTTTTGTGGAAGCTTGCTTTTAAAATCCAGCCCTAATGAAGAATTTCCTTTTCTTCTTGAAACAGTCTTTCCCTGTGGGAAATTCGGGGTGGTGGCGGAAGGGTGAGGTGGATGGTTTATTAAGCATGAGTTCAGATGGCCTGGAACAATGGGATATGATTTATGGGGCCTGGAAATAGATGCCGGGCAGAGAAAACCCTTGTGCCCCACGGTGGGGGGAGGAGAGATGGACGGGTTTGGTAAGAGTGAGAGCTGCACCCTGGCCAGTCTGAGAGCAGAGAGGCTCAGGCTCTGAGGTTTATTAAAGTGTCAAATATAACCCCACTTTAGGAAGGCAGCTTGGGCCTGTCTTCCATCTTTGTTCCCTGGTTCACTGACAGACGTCAGCGGGCCGGTGGGGTAGGAAAGGGTGGCAAACAGGATGGTGGCATTTGGATCTGTGATCAACCCTCGAATAGGAAAATCCGTAGCAGAAATGGCTGTTGCTGCTAGAAGCAGATGAGGAAAGCAAAGGACTTAGGGAACAGGTTTCATGCCTGCCTTCTGCTGCAAAAGTGTGTGTGTGTGTGTGTGTGTGTGTAGATAAGTGAATGTGTATGTGTGCATAGGTGTCTTACACATAAATATGTATTGCTTGTGCTGTATTGGGCTGGTTGGGGATTTTGGTTTTGGTTTTAAATTAGAGATCACAGGTGCTGTCTAGGAGTCCCGCTGATGCCCTAGAGTCCCTGCGCCGGAGAGAGGCATCGGCACTGGGAACCCCTGAGCTTGGATCTGCATCTGGAGTGCAGTAGGGAGGCACCTGGTGCCCAGCCGAGGGGAGGAGGGCAGGGAGGCAGAGGTGTTTCTGTGGTTCAGGTTGAGACTAGTCCACGAACAGCTCTTCTAGTCTTCCAGTCTTCCCAGATTCTTCCTTCTGTTCTGTCCACACATTTAGCTTCCTGGATCAGGCGCTCCAGAAGTGCAGCCAGCAGATAGGAGTGGAGGTACCCTCTCCCTCTCCCCCTTCCCTCTCCTCCCTGGCTTCTGGTTGTGCCTGGAGATATGGGCCCCCGTGAGGTGATTTAAATACAAAGACCATGCTTGCCCTGCTGCCTCTTAAACCCTGTCTGAAGGGAGGGTCAGCTTGGAAGCTGGAGATGCGTGCTGGGACCCCAGGGTCCAGAACCTTCTCCTGATCAGACTTACAGCTCTCCCTCTAAAATAACCCCTTCAAGCTGTCAGCCTCACCTGCCCACTGTGTAAATAACTGACACAGCAGCACAGCAGGCGGGCTCACTCCTTGGAAGCAGCACGAAATTCAGGACGCGCTGGTTTCCGGGCTTCTGCCCTTCTCATTTCCCATTCTGAGCAGTCTTGTGACTCATTTCCTCTGAGGAGGCAAAGGAACAGGCAGATTCCCAGATGCTCAGGGGCTCCTCTGTGTTTGGCTTTGTCGGTGGTTCCTTTGCCGTGGCTGGCTGCATTCTGAGCTGTTTGCTTTTTCTCTTAGAGGCTGGACATCCTAAGAGTTTTTTTTTTTTTTTCTGTGTACCGTGGCAGCAACCCTCGGTAATCATTCAGCAGGGAGGTGTGACCTTGAGAAGCTGAAGACGACCGTAGGCCTTAGGAAATTAACACGGTTAAATGTTTTATCTTAGGGTTTGTTGTTGGTTTACTCGGCTTAAAGTCTTTTTTGACTGAGAAGTAAGAGGAGAAACATCTTAAAGCTAGAGTTAAATGTATATGCTTGTAATGGGTTTGTGAGCTGAGGTACCTGAGCCCTCATCATTGGTGTCCACGGTGAGCCACTGCTCCCAGCTTTAGCTCTGTATGGCATTCGGTGGCTCCGGGAGGAGCTGGGCGTCTGGGCAAGCGACAGGGTACGCCTTATGCAGTGCTCCCTAATAGTCAGCCACGTGCCCCTACCACACAGAATTCAGAGAAGGGAGCTTCCTGGAGGGAGGTGGTGTTCAGGCTGTGGGCATGACGGTGACCACAACCAGCGGGCCCCGGTCATAGTGTTTCGTTTCATAATCACGCCAAACCTTTGCGAGTACTCCGAGAGAGCTGCGATCACCTCCACTTCACAGAGAAACATGGTTTCGTCTGAGGAGATGAGATTACCTGGGGAAGTGGTAGCCTTCTCTCGAGGGAGACTTGATTAATCAGGGAAGGTCGTGCCTTTTTAGTTTTTTTTTTCTTTACAGCATCTGAAAACTTTTGCTGTCAGAAATACTTTTGTATTTTTACAGGGAATTGCTTTACAGGGTCTTTTTCTCAGGGTGTACGCAGTTCAGTGAGATCTAATGCATGTATGGATTTGGATTTGTGTAACCAATCTGCACAGTCGGATAAGAGACAGGAAATCTGCAATGTTATCTCTTTATTTAATCTGTCTCAGCCACTGTGATGAGCGTAGATAGTAGATAGAGCGCTTCTGCAGGCAGCAGGGCTCTGAATCCATGGGGAATCTGGGAGTTGTGTGGGGTCTGATACTCAGTTTTATTTTATTTATTTAAAGATTTTATTTATTTTATTTGACAGATAGAGATCACAAGTAGGCAGAGAGGCAGGCAGAGAGAGGGACGAGGAAGCAGACTCCCTGCTGAGCAGAGAGCCCGATGCGGGGCTCGATCCCAGGACCCTGAGATCATGACCTGAGCCGAAGGCAGAGGCTTTAACCCACTGAACCACCCAGGCGCCCCTGGTACTCAGTTTTAGAGTTGAAAACTCACCTTTATTTTTAAGAAGTGTGGTTGTGTATTTTTTCTTATTAATAAGTAATATATGTACATTTTAGGGAAAAATGATAAAATTTTAAGAAATCCCATAACCCCTCATGACCTTAGCTAATCATAGTTAATCATATTGAGTATATTCTTCATATATCTTAGGTGTCAGCTTGTTGGGTGACCTGCTCTTTAATTGTAATTAATATATTGTAGTCGTTTTCCATTTACATTTTTAAATGTCGATTTTAATGAGTCCGCGGTATCACACAGTTTCCTCTGGGTCCGTGTTGTTGCTGCCTCCCTCTTGTATTTGTTCTGCTGTGATAAATATTCTTGAAACCTAAGTCTGTGTGCACATCTGTAGCACAATCCTTAGCAGAAAATGACCGAAGCAGAATTGAATCAAGGACCCACTGTAAGGTTTTTGGTGTCTGTGGTGAAATAGGTCTCCATAAACATATCTACAATGCTCCTGCCGGCTGTGCACCGAAATCCTTAGAAAGTCATGCTCGGAGGACCTGCTCCAGTGTGTGATTCCTGCCCGCTGGGGCTCTTAGAGGACCGTTGCCTTTGGTAAAGCTTGCTGAGGTGTAATACACACACACAGCACATGAGTCCTAGCATGCGGCACGCTGTGTGTAACTACTACCCAGATGAGGATCAGGAACATTCTGAGCACACCAGAGGTTCCCTCCTGCTCCTTCCCAGTCAGTCACTCCCTGCCCCCTGCTTCTCTTCCATCACCAGCGATCAAGTTTGCCTGTTACCTTGCTCTGGTGGTTCGGTTCCTCAGGACATCTGTGGATTCCTTCTTGTTGTCGCGTATGTGGCATCTTAAATTTCGTTATCGTCTGTTGTCTTCCATCACGTAGGTACTGTAGTCGGTTATCCGTTCTCCTGTTAATGGTCTTTTACATGGCATCCAGTTTGGGGCTTCCAAGGATAAGCTGCTTTAGACATTCTTGTGGTTTTGATGGACAGATACATTTCCCTTGATCATGTAAACCTAGGAAAAGGTTTTCCAGGTCCTAGATTAGATGCGGGTCTCCCCTGTCGACCTCGTGGACTGGGTGATGTTTTGCTGAGGCCTGTCTTGTGCATGGTCAGATGTTGGCCACCTCCAATTTGGCCTCTCCCCACCAAATGCCCAGTGGCGCCCTTTCCTCCAATTACATCAACCAAACGTTTCTCCAGGCATTGCCATATGTCCCCTGGGGAGCCAAATCACCTGCAGCTGAGAACAACTGCTTAATTTTTTTAAAATTTATTTTAAAATTTATTTTTTGAAAACATTTTATGTATTTATTTGAGAGGGAGGGGAGAAGCAGAGGGAGAGGGAGAAGCCAACTCCCTGTTGAGTAGGGATCCCGGTGCAGGCCTGGATCCCAGGACCTTAGGATCATGACCTGAGCCGAAGGCAGATGCTTCACAGACTGAATCCCCTGGTGCTCTGAGAACCCCTGCTTCAGTACATGCTGCCACACTGTGTTCCAGTTCATCCAGCTGCCAGCGATGTGCGGGACATGCCATGTGTTAATTCAGCAACATACTGAACCCTGCTGGGATAAAATGATGAGTGAGACCTGTCTCCTGGGGTCCAGCAGGAGAGACAAAGTAAAGACAAGGAGAAAGAGCCTCTGGGAAGCAGTGGGATCAACGTTCACAGGGATTTATATGGAATTCTGGGGAGGGTCACCTGGTCCAGCGGGGTTGGGGAGGAGGTGGCCCCTCGGATGGAGGTGGCCCCCTGAGCTGCTTCTGGAAGCAGAGATAATGATTACTCAGGTGAAGAGGAAGGAACAGGGCATCTCCAACTCGGGCAAAGGCCAGGAGGAGAGAGAAGGTATGCCACTCTGCCCAGGGGCGAACCCACCCTTTTCCTACCCTGAGCATCCCGACCCGAGGCCTTATATACGAAAATGTCCTGAAACGCGACATGATGTCCTTGTTACCACAGCACAAGTAACTGTAGCTGGGATCCAAGGTCCCATGTTCAGGTGCAGATACAGATGTTTCCAGCGTTTCCTGGCGCCCACAGGGAGGGGAATGTGGTCGGCTCGGTGAGATCTATGAACTTAGGATGGAATCTCTGGAGAAGCCCTGAGCTCTGCCCTCGAAAGAAGGAAGAGGGAAAGGGAAAATCTCAACTTCTGTTGGCGGAAAGAGGCACGGTGTTGTCTCGGGGTGGGAGGGATGTCGTACTAAAAGGATAACAGGCTCTGAAAACACCCTGTAATGTGACGATGATGTTCCGCCCTGACTGGCACGTGGTGCAGAGAGCCCCTCTCCCCTTTTTGAGTTTCAGAAAAAACTTATTACAAAAGTAGGAACCCCGGGCAATAGTTAGCTGTGTGTTTAATAAGCCACTTTACTAAAAAGTTTAGAACTGCAAATCTTGACACTCTCACTGCGACAGACTCACTCCTTGGCCAGGATATTGGAAACTTCATCTGCTTCCATTTCCAGCTTCTAGGCTCGTGGACACCCCCACCCCATCCCCATTTCTTCTGTGGAAGAGGAGCGATCTTTTACAAATATAGGCTAATCTGATGATTCCCCGCTTAAACCTTCATGTAGCTTCCAGCTGAAACCAAAGGGAATTCCAGAGTCCTTCGCAAGGCCTCCAATGCCGACAGCTGCTCCGCAGCCTTCCTTTCCAGTGTCCCCTTAGTCCCCTGTCCTGCTGTCTGCACATAATCTATTCATTTCCGCCTTCATGCCTATGGGGCCCATACCTGGAATGTTCTTCATGGCAGGCTCTGCTTGTTAGTTTGGTCTTGATTCAGATGTCACTGCCTTACCCCATCCCTCTTTGCTGCCACATTTGCTAATATGTTTCCTTTGTGGATGAGATGCTGGATGTCTTGGTCACAGTTAGGACACAGTGAGTCCTCTATGTTTGTTGAATAAAGGAACTAACAGAAGACCAGATGAACACACAGCTAGATTGTTAAAAATGAGGATGGAATCAGCACCAATGGAGAAATGTCTAAACGTTTTCTACATCCCAAATAGTGGAAGAGAGGTTGGACCACTCTTGAGGGAACGGATTCCCTACTAGGAAGGCAGCGAAGCAAGTCTGGGATGTGTTTTACAGGTTTTCTGTCCTGCATAGAAAACTGAACTTGGCCTCGGAGGAACTCTACAATCTTGGGCTTCTGCGGCCTCCCCACTTCCTAAGAGCTAGAGACCCCCAGACAGGAGCCTATTAGAAATCGAAGGGAAGCCAGCCTCTTGTACCCTTTTATCTGTTTAACAAGTGCTTGTGTGTCCTGTACTATGTGCATATAGTGTTCTAAGAACTTCGTTTTTTTTAAAGATTTTATTTATATATTTGAGAGAGAGAGAGAGAGGGCAGGAAGTGAAGAGGGAGGGAGAGGGACATGCAGACTCCTCGTTGAGCAAGGAGCCTGACACGGCCCTCTCCCAGGACCATGAGATCATGACCTAAGCTGAAGTCAGATGCTTACCCACTGAGCCACCCAGGTGCCTCTAAACACTTTGTAACGTGTGTGCTCCTCAAAACAATCTTGTGATGTATTGTTATCCTCATTTTTAGTATAAGGAAACTGAGTCACCGATTGGTCAAGTGATCTCAGGTGAAAGAGTTCCTTTGATTAGGGCTCGAGGAAACCTCATCCTTACGGCGTGAATGTGGAACACAGTATATCTGTTCAGATCTGCTACTTAATGGTATTTCCCTTGTGAGGGGCCCTTGAAGGCCAGTGTCATTCTCCAGATCTGTCTGACCTGCTGCCTCTCTTCCTGGTGGCGGCACCTCGTTACTCAGCACCCTTTGTAGTGAGACGGGACCGCTGCCTGGATTCAGCGCGGTGGAAAATGAGCCCAAGGGTGGGCTCCACTCTCAGGCCTGGCCGCGGGGAGGCCCCTGGGAGCCACACGTCAGGGATGTTGGGGGCCGGCAGGCAAAACGACCTCGTATCGAAATCACCATTTGGAGAAAAGCTGCTCCTGCATCAGCCACAGCTCTCAGGGATTAAAGGCTTGTCGGCCAGAAATGAACTTCTTTCCTCGTTGGTTCTTGGTACGTTTGGTGGGGGGTGTTAGAGGAGCCGGGTTTGCAGACACAGACGCTGAAGAAAAGCGGATTCCTCCGGGGAAGTGGATTCAGAGCAGTAGGGCCCACGCGGCATTGCTGCGTGGGGACTCCTGAGGGGCTACGAGGGAAGACAACCCAGAGGATAAAAATCGATTCCCTGTCTCCTTGCTGCGACATTCCCACGGTGATTTTGGGAGCGGCCACGGAAGGGTGCCGGGAAGCCACGTGCATCCTGCGCTCTGGAGATGGGTGCTGAACCGCACGTCAGTGGTTTGAGGCTGTAGACGGTTTTGAAGGGGCTAGGGGGTCAGTTTATGGCTGGAGAGGACCTGGGGCAGGAGGCCTGGGCTGTGCGTGGGCTCCCCCTGTGACTTTGCACCAAGGGGCTCCTTCCCAGGGTTCTGAAGGTCAGGAAAGATGTGTGGGGAAGCCCAGAGCTGCTGGCTCATTCTGGGGAGCTTTATCTTTCTTCCTTTAAACTCCCTCTGTCCCGTGTGGCCAAAATGCACATGATGGCTTTTGTGCTACTTAGGAGATTTTCAGACCTTTGCAGCAACCAGGAACCTTAAAGAGGGCAAACCCAGGGTACCTATATGAGGCAGGGGAAAGCAGGCGCTGTCTTTGAAGTTGGGAGTGGGAGGGCCCCAGAGCCCCCCACCCCACCCCAGGGTGCTTCCACACCCCATCCCGCTCAGTTCCTCATACTCTAATGTGAAGGACCTTTGGCTGGGACCTGGGTCAGGAGGGGAGAGAGGCCTCTGAGAGGCACCCAGTCCTTTTCTGAGATGGTGAAGAGGACACTGATAAGTCCATGAGATTCTGGTGTTTCAAAGCCACCCAAAAGTGTCTATGGCAAAGTGATTAAAAATTGAATTATTTTGGGGCTTCCTGGGTGCCTCAGTTGGTTAAGCATCTGCCTTCGGTTCAGGTCATGGTCTCAGGGTCCTGGGATCGAGCCCCAAATCGGGCTTCCTGCTCAGTGGGAGAGTCTGCTTGTCCCTCTGCATATGTGCTCTGTCTCAACAAATCACAATTTTTTTTTTAATTTTAAAGATTTTTATTTTATTATTTTGGATGGAACTGGAATGGGAGGACACCTGTTTCCTTCTTTAGGAAACTGTTACAAAAAGAAGATCATGGATTGGGAGAGAGGATGATTTTCTAGGAAGAAAAAAGGTAAATAAGTGTAATTGCCTAAAAGTGGTGACAGTCTTGCTTGTAGATGTTCCTCCTGCATTTTGGGAAGTTGGAGAATCCGTAATACTTTCAATTAAAGTTTTCCTGAGAATCCCCAGATGACTTTGGGGGTGGGCGGCATTGTCCTTTGTGAAGATTTTGAGTTTCTGTGAGTGAGCAGACCTCCACTCCAGAGTGACATAAAAAGCAATCTGCACCTCCTTCCTGATTTGTCTGTAATGAAACTTGCTTTCCTCAGGTCCCAGCATTCGAGGCAGATAAATATGTTCCCTTTCGTTGGCTCTTACTCATACTTCAGCAAGATTTCCCATGTGCTTTCCTTGGCTGGCTGGGAAACTGGACCACAATTTATGGGATCTTAGGGGACAGGCGCATAGAATTCCAGTGGGATCCCAGAACAGAAACTAATTGGAGATTAGAGACCATTGCGGTGTGAAGCTTTTCTTTGAGATCGAAAGAGGTGCATGTTATGCAAATATTAGCAAGTGTAAGTTCACACTGTCTATTGAAAATTTATAGACTCATTATGGTCACGAAGGCAGGAAGATAAGTAGATTTTGGAAAAGATGCAGGTAAATTCAGGGAGGTGGCAAATTTGACAGAGAAAAATCACAAGTAGATGGAGAGGCAGTCAGAGAGAGAGAGAGAGGGAAGCAGGCTCCCTGCCGAGCAGAGAGCCTGATGCGGGACTCGATCCCAGGACCCTGAGATCATGACCTGAGCTGAAGGCAGCGGCTTAACCCACTGAGCCACCCAGGCGCCCCCTGGCCCAAACTTTTTAAAAAGATTTTATTCACTTATTTGACACACAGAGAGCCAGAAAGCACAAGTTGGGGGAATGGCAGAGGGAGAAGGAGAAGCAGGCTCAGGGGAGCTGAGCAGGGAGGCAAATGTGTGGGACTCCATCCCAGGAGCCTGGGATCATGACCTGAGCTGAAGAAAGACACTTAACCAACTGAGCCACCCAGGTGCCCCCTGGCTCCAACTTCCAAAGATGGTGTATGAGATACCTTTGGTAGGAAGGAATGAAGATCAGCAACTGTCCTTGATTCTGCTTCTCAGGAAGGCATTGTGATGTGGTGCCCAGGACTTTGGAGACAGACACACGCTTGGTGCCCTCCGGCTCTGCCACTAAAGCAACACCTTCCAGAGGGCAGCTGCAGGCACCGGGTGGCGTCACACAGGGTCAGACCCGGGAGGCACTCAGCCATGTACCCCTTCCATTATCCTGCTGGGGTTAAAAAAATTACCTATATATATATAAAAAAAGAACCAGAATAGTGGGAATGAATGAAAGATAAAAGTGTCCTATGTAGTAGTGGTAGTTCTCTTGTAGTACTTTTTTTCTCTCTCTCTCTCTCTCTTTTTTTTTTTTCTTTCTTGGTTTGTTTTCTGGGGAAGGGGCCTGCCATGTGGGTTTTCAGTCAATGATGTTCCCTGACTTAAGTCCTACCGCCCCCCTCAAGGGGGTGGGCTCTGAGGAAACTTTTTTTTTTTTCAGGCTTTTGTTCTCTGGCGGTTTTTTGTTTGTTCACTTTTTTTTTCTCACTTTGACCGCTTTTGATGGTTTTTGTAGTTTTAGAGGAAAACAAACCGCACCCTGATCTTCCTCTCAGAGAGAAGCCTCAGTCTGGCTGCAGAGCCCAAATAAGTTCCCCCTTGGCCGCTGGCAGAGCAGGTTCCAAGTCGCTGTCCCTGGGGATGGAGGATCTTTTGTTTGTACCCAAAAGCATGGCGGCGGCAGCTTTGGGCACCTCTAGACCGCTAGAGAGGTTCCAAGCAGCAATCGCACACTGAGATTTTCCCGCTGGCCCGGGCTGGGAGTGCCCGGTCTTTCTGGGTCTAAGAGCGCCCACCTTACATGCACCAATTTCAGGGAAGGCAGAGGTTCGCGCGCGGGTCTCAGGCTCTGAGAATGGGGCACAGGTCCGAGAGCACCAGGCTGGGCCTTCGTGCACCTCTCTGGGGCGAGAGTTTGGTACAGGCTCTGAAACAAGGGCGTGTATCAAAGGGCACCGGCTGGGCCTTTATACCTCTCTCAGGGGAGTATCTCAGGCTCTATAGCAGGACTCTTGCATTCTGCCCCCTGGTGTGGCTCCCATTCCCTCACAGGAAACAGACCCCATGCATTCTCCTTGCACTGGCAGCTTAGGGACCAAGAGCTGGTTTCTCTGCCGCACTCTCTCTGACTCAGTGCCAAGGGAGGCTGTCCTGGGACCAGGGACTTAAGCCCCTGTCCCTAGCCGCCCCGATTCCCACAATTTCCCCAGAGATGCTTTGCTCTTTTGGAGTGCTTTCAACCAGTCTCCGAGTTAATGCTGGTCCCCAGACGCAGGGCACTCTCGCTTGTATTGGGGTATTACTTTCCAACTGGTTGCCTCTGGTAGCTCCCTCCCCCTTTTGTTTATCTTCTGATATCAGTTCACAGTTCCCACTCCGCTTTACCTGCCCACTGGCTTCTTCTCCCCCTGTAGAGATCCACATGTGTATAATTCTGATCTCAGGCTGATTTCATGGGTGATTGGAGTTCATGGGTGATTGGTAGGTAATCAGCTCATTTTGGGGTACAAGTTGAAAAGACGCCTCCTACATCTGCGCCATTTTGTCCCCCCTCTTAACTTTTTTTTTTTTTTTAATTTTATTTGACAGCACAAGTAGAGGGAGAGGATGAAAGAGAAGCAGGATCTGCACTGACCAGGGAGCCAGACGCAGGGCTGGATCCCAGGACCCTGGACAGATGCTGCACTGAGGGAGCCACCCAGACACCCTTTTAGACCTAAGATGCAGGTAGGAGAAGCAAGCCAGGGGTTCCTTGGCCCAACACTAATGACCATGGCTCAGACAAATCCATCTTCCACTTCAGGCTTCCAGATACTCTGCGAAGGAGACATTCCCCTTCCTGTCCCTGAATGCTCTGCCAGTTCAAGGCAGATCCATGTTTCTGAGGGTTCCTCTTTGGTCATTCTGTCAGGGACAGCCAAGAGGGCTCCAAACCTGTGTGGACCCCAGGCCTGGGATCCCAGCCCTGAACTCTTTCCTCTGCCCTTGATGACCCCAGAATAGATCAATTCAGCAACTGTCAATCCATGCCAGGCCAGGGAACAAACACAGCAGTACACAAGATCAACTCGCCTTGGTCCCAGGAGCCTGGATTCCCCAAGGAGGGCTTCACCTGGTCTCTGAAGGGGATTCCAGGGGTTCCAAGATGGCCATGGGTGGAGCCCACCAGGTAGAGAGGCCCCTGGAGAGTGTCCACTGGCACTGAGCAGACGGAAGATCCCCTCAGGCCTTCCCTCGCGGCTCCACTGTGCCCTGGGGAGAGAAAAGGGCCAGCCACACCGCACCGGGGCCGCAGCTCGGCCGCCCAGGAGCAGCAGCGGGCCTAGCCTGGAGCTCAAGCAGTGGCAGGGATTGGCAGGGAGGCCGGGACTGGGCGGGGGACTGAGGTCCTGGAGTCAGCAGAAGAGCAGCGGGAACCAGCAGGGGGCGCAGCCAGCCCCCTCACCGGACAGGACAGAACAGGAGGCTGGGCGAGGGCGCGCGGGCCTGCAGAGAGGCCTGCACTGCTGTTTGCCGCCCCCCACCCGCCACAGCTCGCCCGCACCTGCCTGCCCTGCCCACCGCCTTCTGTGGGCCCAGCAAACTCACTGCGCAAGTAGCGCCTCCCGGGGAGGCAGGGGTTCTGGGCTGGCTGGGCAAGGCGCTGGGAAGTGCATCGGTGCCCCGCTGACTCAGGTACTGAGGTGCTGGGGAGGGGTAGGGGTGCTAGGCAGAGAGGGAGACTGGGGCCCTGCTGCCCGCTGCCACCTGCTGCTTCGTCCAAGGGAGCGGGAGGGGGGCCTGGCGAACAGGTTCCTGGTGGCCTGGTGCTCCTACGCCCCATAGCCCTTGCCCCACAGCCCTCGCTCCACTTCTCGGTATTCAGGGAACCCGTGGGGCCCTACTGACATCAAGGGGCCCAGCACCACTGGGCTCGTCTGGACCCCGGAGAGACGCCTGTGCTGACAGGCTTCTTTTCCAGAACTTGATGGAAAATTTTGTTCCTCAGAATCGCCGGGCTCCCCAGCCTGAGAGGCGCTGGCTCTGCCCGCGCAGCCTGGGCCCCACTGGGCCCCCTCCACCTCAAGTGCCTTTTACCCAGGAGCCCCAGGATACCATTTTTTTCTGGCCCATGGACCCCTTTCCCCCACCCCCACACCCACACCTCTACTTTGGGCCTGCAACCACCCTGGGATCACTTCCATCTCCGGCCCCCTACCCCTTGTTGGTGGTCCTTGTCCACCTCCAAGCCTGACCCCTGGCCCCTCTCACCTCTGGAGTTACTGAAACCCTTCCACTTGGGGGCCACTGGCATCTGTGATCCCAGACTCCCGGGACTCCCCTCCACCTTGGAGCTCCCTACCCTGTTTCCTCTAGGAACTGCTGTGCCTAGAGCACCGAAACCCCACATTCTCAAGCCAGCTGTCTTTGGGCCAAGGACTCAGGTATCCTCAGGGACCCTCCTTTCCGGGGCACATACTCCTCTCTGTGCAGGAGAGACCAGAGAGAGCAGGCTTGGGGATCCTTCACTCCAGCTGGATGGAGGGGCAGAAGCTGGGGTGTGTGTGAGGGGGTGCTCACAGGTGGCCTCCCTGGGTAAGGAGCTTCCAGGAGGAAACTTCAGGGCGAGGCCAAGATGTGGAAGCCTCAGGAAGCACTGGCTGCACAGACTCCAGGCTCCTGGCTTGGGCAGTGGGCATATAGTGGCCAGAGCCCTACAGGACCAACCCTGTCCAAACCCACCCCACCATGGCCGGCTTTTTTGTCTTGAATTTGCACAGCAGCCTTTTCTCCAGTATGAAATTGAAAGCTTTGCTTTGGAAAGTTTTGTGTCCAGGAGGCTCCTGGGCATCCACTTACTTTATTTCCGGAGGCTAGTTGAGGAGGGTGGAGTCTTTGGGACCTTAACAGCAGGTCTCCTGATCCTTCCTGACTTCCTTTTTTTTTTTTTTTATTTATTTGAGAGAGAGAGAGAGAGAGATAAAGAGCACACCACAGAACACGTGCAGGCACAGGTGAATGGGCCAGGTGAATGGACCTGTGCCAAAACAAAGAGTCAGATGCTCAACCAGCTGCAACCACCACCCCCCGTCCACCTTTTACAGATGGGTTACATCTACACACTGTTAGGTGCTTTGCCTGGACCCGGCTAGTCTTACAGCAGTCCTAGGACACTGTCTCTTGCCCAGTGTCTCTGGTCAGTACCAACCCATGCCTCAAGTGTGGGAATGACTTCTTCCTGACTCCTTTTTTTTTTTTTAAGATTTTTTATTTTATTTTATTTATTTGACAGAGAGAGATCACAAGTAGGCAGAGAGGCAGGCAGAGAGAGAAAGAGGAGGAAGCAGGCTCGCTGCTGAGCAGAGAGCCTGATGCGGGACTCGATCCCAGGACCCTGAGATCATGACCTGAGCCGAAGGCAGCGGCTTAACCCACTGAGCCACCCAGGCGCCCTTCCTGACTCCTTCTTAACTCCCTGTCCAGCCTGGGTTGCCCACCCCCCTCCAGGCTGTCCTAGTTGTATATATTGGATCTCTGTAGATAGTGGGCACCATCAGATCCTCACCTGTCGTGGCCGGCGCAACAAATCAACCAGGAACATGAGAAGCAGAGAGATGGGGGACAGGAGGAGCACTGAGGAGGATGTCCAACAGTGCTAAGTTTATTCAAAGCCTTAAGGCCATATATATAGTGACATTACATCTGTGTTTAGTTAAGCAACTATGGTTCCTCATGACGCCAAATGGCTGATGCCAGTACAAATACAGCAAACCTGAAAGTAAATTATGGGTTGTACTAAGGCAGCAAGGACCAGCAACGAACTTTTTAGCCCAACCGAATTGTTCTCATTTGTTTAGTAAGCGTGTGGGAAGTCACGTGGGCGATCGCACAACACATAGCACAGACTCTGGCCCAGTGCTACTGAACTTTTCCCGTCCTAAACCTTTTGTTAGGTTATTTGGACTTTAAATGAGGCACAAGACAGGGTCTGGTTTGGTTCTCGTCTCAAGCCTTATTGCAGCCTCCCACACTCACCGAAATGAGAACATGGCTCAGGGTTATGGAGTGAATATACGCTTTAGGAAATATTAAAGGACATAGCATAACTGGTCCGGGGTCACCCAGCCTGTGAGAGGCATGGGTGAGATTCAGACTGCACTCAATTTCCTTTTTTTCCCCGCTCTTTAATATTTTGTTGACTACTCTGGGACTCTTGGTTTTCCAGTTTTCCATCCAAATTTTAGAGTCAACATGTTGGTATCCACAGAATAACTTCCTGGCATTTTGATTGGGATTGCATTGAGTCTGTCGATCAGTTTGGGAAGAACTGACCTCTTAACAGTATTGAGTGTTCTTACCCAAGATTATGGACTTTCTTTCCACTTCACATCTTACCTTGCTTGTTATCTTATATCAGAATTTTATACTTTTTCTCATATAGATCTTGTGCATATTTCGTTAGATTTGCACCTAAGTATTAATTTTTTTTGGTATGCTAATGTAAATGGTCTTGTGTTTTTAACTTCACATTCCACTTGTACATTGCTGGTATATACGAAAGCAGTTGACTTTTTAAATTTTTTAATTAAAATTCAATCTCGTTAACATATAGTGTACTTTTAGTTTCATGGTTAGAATTTCGTGATTCACTGGTTGCATACAACACCCAGAGCTCATCCCAACAAGTGCCCTCCTTAATACCCCTCACCCAGTTACCCCAACTTTCCCCTCTCCAGTAACCCTCAGTTTGTTTCCTGTAGTTAAGTCTCTTGTGATTTGCCTCCCTGTCTGTTTCTATTTTTCCTTCCCTTTTCCTATATTCATCTGTTGTTTCTTAAGTTCCACATGTGACTGAAACTATATGGTATTTGTCTTCCTCTAGTTCCATCCATGTCCTTGCAAATGGCAAGATTTTGTTCTTTTTGATGGCTGAGTAATTGTGTGTGTGTGTGTGTGTGTGTATGTATACCACATCTTCTTTATCCATTCATCTGTTGATGGACATCTGGGCTCTTTCAGTAGTTTGACTATAAACATCGGGGTGCTTTTGCCCCTTCAAATCACTTTGTGTACTTTGGATAAACATCTAATAGGGCAATTGCTAAGTCGTTGGGTTGTTACATTTTTAACTTTTTGAGGAGCCTCCATACTGTTTTCCAGAGTTACATTCCCACCAACAGTGTAGGAGGATTCCCCTTTATCCACCTGACTGATGTAAGGTGGTGTTTTGATTTGTATTTCCCTGATGCTGAGTGATGTGGAGCCCTTTTTCATGTGTCTGTTGGCCATTTGGATGTCTTCTTTGGTCTGTTCATGTCTTCTGTCCATTTCTTGACTGGATTTTTTTGTTTTTTGGATGTTGAGTTTGATAAATTCTTTATAAATTTTGAATACTGGCCCTTTGTCTGATAAATCATTGGAAAGCAATTGACTTCTGTATTTTAACTGTGTATTGTGCAGACTTGCTATAATCACTTGACTAGTTTCAGGAGGGTGTGGGGTGTGAAGTCTTTGTATTTTCTGTAGACAGTCATGTCATCTGTGAACAAAGTTTTATTCTTTCCCAGGTTGTATACCTTTTGTTTCCTTTTCTTACCTTATTTCATTAGTTTGGCCTTCCAGTATAGTATTGAATAGTAGTAGTAGGAGGGACATTCTTGCCTTGATTCCCTGTCTTCTATTTTCTCAGTATTAATATCATGTTAGCTGTGGATTTTTGGAGACATTCTTTATCAAGTTGAGGAAGTCCTCCTATTCCTAGTTTCCTGAGGGTTAATAAAGAAGAGGTGTGGATTTTGTTAAATGTTTTTTTTCCTCCCTTCATTGATATGATCATGTGATTTTTTTTTTTTTTTCCTGTTGATATGATGGATCACATTGATTTTCTAATGTTGCATACCTGGAATAAATCGTACATGATCCTGGTGTTTAAATTTTTAATATAGTGTTTGCTTTTATTTGCTAATTTTTGTTGAAGATTTTTGTGTCTGTGTTCATGAGAGATACTAGTTTATAGTTTCTTTTCTTGTAGTATTGGTTTTGGTGTCAGGGTAATAATGATCTCCTAGAATGATTTAGAAAGTATTCCTTCTAGTTTTACTTTCTGGAAGAGATTTTAGAGAATTGTGTAGTATTCCATAAATGTTTGGTTGAATTTACAGTGATTGGGATTGTTAGCAGTAGCCATCCCTTCTTTCATCTGATATTAGTAATTTATGTCTTCTACCCTTTTTTCTTTGTTTGCCTGGCTAAGGGTGTATCTGTTTTATTGATGTTTTCAAAGAAACAGACTTGGGGTTTATGATTTAAAAAAAAAAATTCCTGGTTTTAATTACATTGATTTCTGCTCTAATTTTTATTTTTTTCTACTTCCTTTAGGGTTTTTTTTTAATGATTTTATTTGACACAGAGAGAGTCAGTGAGAGAGGGAATACAGGCAGGAGGAATGGGAGATGGAGAAGCAGCCTCCCTGAGCAGGAAGCTCTGATGCAGGGCGCTGTCCCAGGACCCTAGGACCATGTCCTGAGCCAAAGGCAGATGATTAACCAACTGAACCACCCAGGAGCCCCTCCTTACTTTAGATTTGATTTGGTTGTTGTTGCCTAAAATGGAAGCTTAGATTATTGACTTTAATCTTTTTTTTTCTAATATTTGCATTCAGTACTGTATTTTCCCTTTAAGCAGCATTCCACACATTTTGCTACATTGTATTTTGTTGAGACTGGTCTCCTGTCATTTAGAAGTGTGTCATTTAATCTCCATGTATTTTGGACTTTTTCAGCTATCTTCTGTTACTGATTTTTAATTCCATTGCGGTCTGAGAACATACTTGGTATAATTTTTTATTTTTAAAAATTTGTTGTGTTTTGTGGGCCAGAATTATTCTGTCTTGATGAGTGTTCCATATGAGCTTAAGAAGAATGTGTGTTGCACTATTACTGGGCAAAATTGTCTGTGTACATCTGTTGTATGGTAATTGATGGTGGTGTTAAGTGTGCCATGTCTGGACTGAATGTCCACATCTGTCAGATCCTTGTTGCCCTGCTGCTGGATCGGCCCATTAATGATGGAGAAGTGTTGAAGTCACCAGCTGTGATAATGGAATTGTTTATTTCTCCCTGCAGTTCTGTTAGGTTGTGTCTCACCTCTGTTGATCAGGCACACATACATTAAGGATAATTGTGTCTTCTTGATCAGTCGATTTCTTTATCATTATGTAATGCTGCTCTTTATGCCTGATAATTTTCCTTCTTTGAAATCTGCTTTGTCTGAAATTCATGTAGCTATACCATTGTTCCTGTGATTAGTGTTACTTTGGATTTTTTTTAATGTATCCTAGCATTTAACTTGTTGATATTTAAGTTGTTTTATTTTTCATCAAAATGTAATTCACAAAGCATAATAGTTCCCATTTTAAAGTGTACTCTTCTCTGGTTTTTAGTATATTTACTGTGCATATGGTACATACGTCACTTCTGACTAATTCCAGAATGCTTCCATCACCCGAAAAATAAACCTCTTAGTTCCAATTCTCCCCTCCCCTTATTCCCTGGCAATTATGAATCTACTTTCTGTTTTGATGGATTTGCCTTTTCTGGAACATCTCATATCAGTGGAATTGTATAACACGTGACCTTTTGTGTCTGGCTTCCTTTAACCTGAGAGTAGAATGTTTTCAGACTTCACTCGTGTTGTAGCATGTAACAGTTTATTCCTTTTTATGGTTGTGTAAGAGGCTCTTCCACATTTTATGTATCCATTCATCAGTTGATGGACGTTGGGTATATACTCTCTTGGCTGTTATGAGCAGCGCTGCGGTGCACATTCATGTACAGGTTGTGGCAGGAACATCTGTTGTCAGTTCTGTCAGTGTCATACCCCTAGACGTAGAACTGCTGGGTAATTGTACGTGTGTAACTTCTTGAGGAGCTATCGAGCTGTTTGCTGCCTTAGCCACACTGTTTTACATTCTCACCGACAATACAGGAGGGTTCCAGCTTCTCCGCCTTCTTGCCAGCACTTTTCTTCCTTTTTTTCTCTTTTTCTTTTTCTTATGTTACCATAGTTGTCCTAGTGGGTGTGATGTGGCATCTGCATGTGCTTTTGATTCGCATTTCCCCAATGACTAAGAATGTCGAACATCCCAACATGTGCTCTTGACCGTCTGTGTATCATCTTTGGAGAAATGTCTATTCAAAAGTCTTTGGCTTGTTTTTAAATTAGGTTATTTGTCTTTTTGTTGTTGAGTTCTAAGAGTATATTTGCATATTCTGGTCATTAGGTCCTTGTCAGACAAATGATTTGCAGATACTCTCTCCCATTCTGTGGGTTGTCTTTTCACGTTCTCCGTAGTGTCCTTTGACACACGAAAGTTTTTATTTTGATCAAGTTCAGCTTATCTAATATTTCTTATTGCTTTGTGTATCATGTCTAAGAAAGCTTTTCCTGATCCAAAGTCATACAGATTTTCACCTGTTTTCTCTGAGTGTTACAGTTTTTACTCTTACATTTAAATCTTTGATCCATTTTGAGTTATATTTTTGTGTATGTGTGACGTTGCTGTTCCAAGTTTATTCTTTTGCATGTAGATATTCACTTGTCCCAGTAGTAGGCACTCGAAAAGACTGTCCCCCCCCCCCCATTAAATGGTCTTGGCATCCTTGTGAAAAATCAGTTGAGCATAAATGTATGGATTGTAAATACTTTCTTTTTGAATACTTGGGAAATCTACACTATAAAGTAAAACCATTCCTAAAGTAGTAAAACCATTCTTGGTTAAGTGAAATGGGTCTCTATTATGGCACTGTGAGTTTGGGTTTGCTTTTCACAGCAAACGCTGCCTAACCCAGTATTCACAGATGTTCCGAGTTATTTAGTCATGTGTTATGCAACTTTTGTTTATCTGAGAACAAATGCATAAATGGTAAGTTGAGTACTAATATTACCTAATAGCATTTGTTCACTGAGGCTAAGTTATATTATTTATTTATTTATTTATTTATTTAAGATTTTATTTGAGAGTGAGAGAGTGCAGGAGCAGGAGGAAGGGACAGAGGGAGAAGCAGGCTCCTTGCTCAGCAGAGCGCCTGATGTGGAACTCAAACCCAAGAGACTGGGATCATGACCTGAGCCAAAGGCAGATGCTTAACCACATAGGCACCCCAGTTATACAATTTAGAATGCCATCATGAAGTTCAAGAACTTCAACAATGTGTAACTGAGGCAGGGAAAGTGATCGACCTAAAGGTATACAGTTGGTGAGTAGGATGGCCAGGATTATGAACCGAGACCCCCTCCCGTGATGTACTACATAACTATGATATAAGGTCTGAGATGGTCTCAGGAGAGAAAGGTCCAGGCTAATTTGGTCACCAGTGTAAGAAGCAGGTGGCTTTCTGTAGATAACTGTGAAATTACGGTTTGGTATGAAGTCCTTCTCTCCGACACTAGCAGGGTCAGTCTTTGGTTGATTAACTAAAAAAGTCAGTTTAAACAAGTACTCTTAGGGAATGGTACATACAGTTTTTAGCATTTTATTTGGAAAAAATATATGTACATTTATTCTCCATTGAAACAGTGCCAGGTCCTTTTTCTGGAAACTGGCCTGCAGATTAGATTTCTGAGTTATCACAGCACTTGGGTCGCTCAATAGGTTAGGCATCTAACTTCGGTTCAGGTCATGACCTCAGAGTCCTGGGATGGAGTCCCGCATTGGACTCCCTGTTCAGCAGGGAATCTCCTTCTCCCATTGCCCCTGTCCCTGCTCATACTGTCTGTCTGTGTCTCAAATAAATAAAAAGAATCTTTTTAAAAAAAGCTTTCTATGTTGTCTTTTTTTGCATTCAGTTTCAGTTTCTTTAACTGAATTGAGTGAGAATCCTGTGATCACTCCCTCCCTGCCTGGTACTTGGTCATCTCACCCATACCTAACTTAGCAAAAATTTTCTTATTGATTTATTTGTATCAAACCTTTCCAAAGTAGCTGTGTTAGTTTTCAAAAGAACAGTGATTTTTTTTTTTGCAGTCATATTTTGTTGGTTTACATAGAGTTTAATGAAGCTGTATAATTACGAAGTAAGTGTAGGTGTCCTTAACTAGTTTGGGAATCATCACATTTGATTCTTGCTGACTAAAGAGGTCATGGAGTAGCAGAGTCACAGGGGAAGTAGATAGTAATTTATTGCCTCTAAGCATTTAAGCCTACCCAGGTATCACAGAATTGTAAAGGGGAAACACAGGATAGCTAATCCTGTGAGACCAATACTTGGAAATAGGTTATGAAAGATTTGGAACATCTGTTCAATGGGACACTCAGCATGCACATAAAATATTAATAGAAATGTATGTGCCTTACGTAAAGACATTCAAGTTATACTTTTAGATGGGAAATTTTTTTTAATAGAATGGGTTTTTATTTTTTATTTTTTTATACTTTTTTTAAAGATTTTATTTATTTATTTAACAGAGAGAGAGGTCACAAGGAGGCAGAGAGACAGGCAGAGAGAGGGGGGAAAGGAGGCTCCCAGCTGAGCAGAGAGCCTGATGTGAGGCTTGATCTCAGGACCCTGAGATATGACCTGAGCCAAAGGCAAAGGCTTAACCCACTGAGCCACCCAGGTGCCCCTAGCTGGGAAATAGTTTAGAAGAGCATGAATATTTGTGTGTGTGTATGTATGTGTGTGTGTATGTGTGTGTGTGTACACATATGTGTGTGTACACACATACATAGAGAAGGTCTGGGGTTTCCATTCAAGATGGTGGCATAGGAGGATCTTGAACTCATCTCTTCTATGAAATACACACTGAATCTATAGCTCCATATGGAAAAATTTCCTGTGGAAAAAACCCTACAACTAGCTGAGTGACTCCTACACATTAGGTGAGAAAGGAAAAAAACCTATGTTGGAGTAAGAATCAGTCTTGCCATAAACCCCACCCCTGGTACAGTGACCTGGGATTGGGAGGGTACTCAAAACCCCAGGCTTCTACCTGAGGAGCAAAGGGTTTGAGCCCCACTTCTGGCACTCCAACTTCCACGACGTACATCTAAGAGACAAGACCCCAAAACATCCAGCTTTGAAAGCCATCAGAGCTTGCACCCATGAGACCCACAAGGCTATAGCAAACTGAGAAACAGTTCTTAAAGCAGTCCCGCGAGTAGACTGACCCACCCTGGAAATCAGCACAGAAGCAGCAGACTGAAATGGGTTCAGATTTCTGTGAAAGAGGCTCATTTGCTTATCTTAAAGCCCTGAGGGGCAGGCATCTAATTTAACGTGGATCTGGGAGCCTAGTAAGGTATTCTCCAAAGATGGAGCTGATGGGTACCATCTTTGCGCTGTCCCTCTACCTCACTTCTGCTTTCTGGTATCTCCTGGAAAGGAGCTTGAATGCTCGTATGATGCCCCGAGGTTTGCAGTTGCTACCCAGGGTATACCTCTAGATCACCTGGCTCTAGCGGCCAGCAAGACTCACACTCACGGTAGTGAGTATCACAGTATTTACAACAACCAAGACTTGGAAATAACTAAAGTGTCCACCAACGGGGTGAATGGATAAAGAAAATGTGTGTGTATACGATGGAATATTACTCAACCATAAAAAGAAGGAAGTCTTGCCATTTGCAACAACATGGATGGACCTTGAAGATATTGTGCTGAGTGAAATAAGTCAGAAAGAGAAAGAGAAATACTGTATGATCTCCCTCACATGTGGAATCTAAAAAAACAAAACAAAATGAAGTCATAGAGAACAGATTGGTGGTTGCCAGAGGCGAGGTTGTGGAGGAAATAGATGAAGGGGTCCAATGTTATAAACTTCCAGTTAATAAGATAAGCCTTGGGGATGTAATGTACATCATAGTGACTGTAGTAAATAATACTGTGTATTATTGTATATTAATTTTATTATTTTTTATTAGAAATATGTATTATTAGCCCCAGGGTTACAGGTCTGTGAATTGTCAGGCTTACACACTTCCCAGCACTCACCATAGTACATACCTTCCCCAATGTCCACAACCCCACCACCCTCTCCCTACACCCCTCCCCCCAGCAACCCTCAGTTTGTTTTGTGAGATTAAGAGTCTCTTATGGTTTGTCTCCCTCCCGATCCAATCTTTTTTTTTTAAAGATTTAATTTATTTATTGGACAGACAGAAATCACAAGTAGGCAGAGAGGCAGGCAGAGAGAGAGGAGGAAACAGGATCCCTGTTGAGCAGAGAGCCCGATGTGGGGCTCAATTCCAGGACCCTGTGATCATGACCTGAGCCGACGGCAGAGGCTTTAACCCACTGAGCCACCCAGGTGCCCCCCTCCAAATCCAATCTTGTTTCATTTTTCCTTCCCTACCCCCACACCCCCCACTTTGCCTCTCAAATTCCTCATATAAGGGAGATTGTATGATAATTGTCTTTCTCTGATTATTTCACTCAGCATACCCTCTAGTTCCATCCACGTCATTGCACATGGCAAGATTTCATTTCTTTTGATGGCTGCATAGTATATTATATATATATATATATATATATATATATATAATATATATATATATTTTTTTTTAAGATTTTATTTATTTATTTGACAGAGATCACAAGTAGGAAGAGAGGCAGGCAGAGAGGAGGAAACAGGCTCCCTGCTGAGGAGAGAGCCTGATGTGGGGCTCAATCCCAGGACCCTGGAATCATGACCTGAGCCGAAGGCAGAGGCCTTAACTCACTGAGCTACCCAGGTGCCGTATATTATTATGTATTTAAAGTTGCTAAAGCTTAAGAGTTCTTAGCACAAGAAAAAAATGTGTATGTTTGGTGATGGATGTTAACTAGTCTTAGGGTGATCATTTCACAACAGATAAAAATATGGAATTTTTATGTTGTACGCCTGAAACTAACATGTGTCCATTATATGTCAGTTTCTTTAAAAAGTAATTGATATTTTATTTTTTTAAAAATTATTTATTTATTAGACAGAGATCACAAGTAGGCAGAGAGGCAGGCAGAGAGAGAGACAGGGAAGCAGGCTCCCTGCTGAGCAGAAAGCCCAATGCAGGGCTTGAACCTATAACCCTGGGATCATGACCTGAGCTAACGACAGAGGCCTTAACCCACTGAACCAGCCAGGCACCCCAAAAGTAATTTATATTTTAAAGAGAAAGACTATGGCACCTGGGTGGCTCAGTCAGTTAAGCGTCTGCCTTCGGTTGAGATCTTGATTTCAGGGTCTTGGAATGAACCCTGGCATCAGGCTCCCAGCTCAGCAGAGAGCCGGCTTCTCCCTCTGCCCCTCCTCCCACTTGTTCTCTCCATCTCTCTCTCTCAAATAAAATCTTAAAAAAAAAAAAAAGTAAAGAGAAAGACCAAAACAAAGTCTGGAAGGATGTGAATCGCTGTGTTAAATAGTGAAGAAAAATAAACATTAACAGTGCTTAACTGCAGAGCATTAGAGAGTGGGTGATTTTTTTTTTTCTCTCTTACATAAGTATTTCTTGGTTGGTTGAAAGTTTGACAGTGAACATTTGTTACTTTTAAAATTAAGAAGAAAAAGCTGTTTCTATTTTGAGAAGACCCTCTTTGAAATGTATAATTAAAAGAAATAAAATGCCTGTAGAGTTAGGCAACTGGAGAGAATGGTCTTGGTGAGGGGCCCCCTTTCCCATAATCTTAGGAAGTGAGCAGACCCCATTATGTCCCTGTGTGTGTTCCCCTGCAGTAATACGGCCTCTTATTCTTTCTCTGATCTTATTTTTCTATGTAAAATGTGGTATCAGTGCAATCATTTTTTCTTTCTGGTTTGATTTTCAGGAAGATTTCGACGTCGATCACTTTGTGTCTGACTGTAGGAAGCGTGTCCAGCTGGAGGAACTAAGAGGAGATCTGGAACTCTACTATAAACTTTTAAAACAGCCATGGTCGAGCTCATCACAAGGATTATGCAGATTTTTGTCAACTTTTCCACAAACTTGGTAAACCTGAAATTCACAAGTCCTACACACACACACACACACACATTTTCTCTCTCCTTCATATTTATTAAAAGGGCAGAGTTTTTAGAAACCTTTCAGTTGATTACCCCACCAACCCCACCAGAAACTTGAAGAAATTACCAATTTCATTAATAAAAGATCTAAACTTTTTGGAATACATTTTTTTGTTTGTTTTAGTTTTTATTCATTTAAGGTTGCTCTAGTTTGATTATGTTTCAAATTCATTAGTCAACAGTGAAAAGTAAAGGATAATAATACCCAAGGGGTTGTTTTATTAGTTGCTAAGTGATTACCCTGAAGTCTTCCTTGATTTAGACTAATTTGTAGGAGTAAATGTCTACCACTCTTACAATGTTTAATTTACTCCCAGGTATATCTGTTAGCCAGAGCTAGGTTGAGGGAACATTGGCCAACATTGATATTTAAAAAGTTTGGTTTTATAAAAATATAAGAATGATTTGCAGTGAGCTTATCAATTGTTTGTAAAAGCTGTTTAGAAATGTTGAATTTTGTTACTTGGCAGAAAAGTCTCCTTGTTGATGCTTCATTTTGTTTTAAATCTGTTTGTCCAGAGAAGCACAGAAAGTTGCAGCTCCATGGGAATTTCAAGAAGCATTAAAATTAATGATGCACATTTGCTTTTGGGAAATATACCACTAAGATAAATATCCCAATAGGATTAAAAACCTAGAAAATTTTACTTCTGTTTAATTTCTATTTTTCTCAAGGCTTATAATAATGTTTAAGAGAGACGTAGCCCGTCAGACTTTCACATCACCTGGCTGAGTATCATCAATTAAAGACAGAGAACTGTTCACCTTCTGTGAAAAATTTTCACATTCATTTAAAATGTCATCTAAAGGCAAATTGTTCTTAAGGAAACTTTCTTTTCTCATGACTTCCCTTATTTTTATAGTTCCATGTATTTCAACAGATTTTTTTCATATTCTATGAACAATATTAATGGCCAAATAACACTTCTGTTGTTTAGCTAGTTATGTAGCAAAATACAGTTGTGCCAAAAAAATAACTTAAATCTGGTACTGCTTTGATCGTTAAATAGATACATCACTATTACTCCTTATCGTGATGTGTTTGTGCCAACCTGGTTTTGCCTTTAGGTTGGCATGGACAAAGCCCTCAATGAACTTTCTGTGCCTTTGGGACAGTTACGAGAAGTTCTGGTAAATCCCCAATTAATGAAAACAGTCTGCTGTGACGCCTGTTGTCCTCATCGGCTTTTCTCTAAGAATTCTTTTCATCTGTTAGTTTGGTGGTACTGGTGGTTGTATTTTAACGGTTCATGATTATAATATTCACCTTCAGAAGAGTTGTAAATGATTTTGTTTTTGCATATGCTAAAAACCTAAAAAAACATGTTCGATTTGAAGAAGACCTATTCTCAGAGTAGACAACCTTAAAATGTCAGGGGAGAGGAAGCATATTTCCAAATTCATCTTATTAATGCCACTTTGGTCATATGTAAGTGGTTTCTAACTTACGAATGACTTGTATTTTAACAGTTTGTAATCTTGTAAATATCCCCCCCACCCCACGTAATCTACGTGTGTTTAGGTTCCTGGGCTGATCTACAAAAACTGTGTAATCCCTAATGGAACTGAAGGATAATATAAATAAAATGTAATACTTAATAAATGTTACATTTGAATGTTCTCTCAGAAAAATCTCTGTTGTGGGAATGGGACTCCCCACCTCTAAGCCATTGAGAATAGGAACTTCACCTGGGTGAACAGTGGAGGGGCAGTTGTGGCATCACTTCTAACAGGAAACTGTGCTGCCCTGTCTCCCCCCCCCCCCATCTGTGTCTGGTGCCCTGACTTACGGCCTCTGTCCGTTCTGATGCCCTGTCGTGAACTTGTCATAAACGACACCATCCTTCCTTGTCTGTCTCCTCTAGCTTGAGTGGCCTCGTGCATCCCTCCCCTAAGACAGTGCCTGCATCCTAGAGAGAATATAAGGAGAACATAATTTAAGGGAAGACACAGTACATGGTTAGAACCAAGAAAAATGCGGAGTAATGGAAATATCAGTGCTGAGAAGCCTAGGGGAGGGGCAGGCAGGAAAGAGTTCATGAAACAGGTAAAAATCTTGAGTTGTGCCTTGAGGTAGCTAATACTTTCCATGGTTTATGTCTCATTTGAATTTTACAAAATCTTGTTAAAGATACTTTTTCTTGGAATGGAAGGGATTTTCATGGTCCGCTGTTGGATTCCACACCAGCCGCTGTGGGGCTCTCCCACTGCCTCCTTGGTGTGCCTCTTCCTCCCGGGGCCTCATAGTGGTGTTGTTTCCCAAGCCTAGCCTTCCTTTGGCCTCCCACTCTTCTCTCGAACCCCCTCCCTGGAGGCAGATTTGCTCTACTCACACAGGCTCCCGTCCCACCTCACCCCCTGCCATCACCATATACCCTCCCTTTTCCATGGCCTGTTTTTATGGCCACTTTGGTCCTGCTCAGCCACAGGCCTGACCTGCCTTTCTGGTCCCAACTCTGAAGCTGTTCTGTGAGATTCTCAGATCACTGAGGGATATGACTATATCTGTCTTCATTGCATCCCTGTAGGCTGCCACAATACTGATATCCAGGAGGTGTTTCATAATGTTGATGGAGTGAATTAATTCACCTTCCTGTGGAATTTTTGTGATCTGCCTACTTCATTCTAGTTGTTTCTGTTAACCTTTGTTTTGGCCCTAATTCCTAATTATCTCTTTGTTCATTAGCTTCTGGACATGTTTCTCTACCTCTGTGCTCTGCCTTTTTCTGGTCTTCTGTTCTTCATTCTTGATTCCTGGTATTTCCATACCCACATTTCATCATCATGCATCAGTGCTTTGACATTCTCTTGTTCTCCAAAATATGCAGAATCTAAAGACCTCATCTCAGTGAAGTTGGCCCTCCATTCCTATTTTTGCTTCTCTCCAGAAGGAAGCCTGCAGTGCACATGGCTGTGTGCCTGTCTGCCCCTGCCCCTGAGTATGTCTGCACTTACATCTGTTCCCCATCCCCTCCCCACCTCGGCAGCTGTGTACACATGGCTTTCAGAGTCCGATTCGAGCCCCGTCGCATTTCCAGACTCTCCTGTACTTTGCTTCATATTATCTGTTCTCCATTCTAAGCCCCCTCATCCCCATAACTTTCACTGTGTATGTGTCATTCTTCTTCTGGCCGTGCGACCCTGCCTTCGTGTCATTATGCCCCCAGATCATGAGTCCCCTCAACAGTAACTATGTCTGGTATATCATGTTTTTTTTTTTTTTTTTTTGGTCAATATCTGCATAGTACTGGTGCACAGGTATTAAGTTCTGTGGAATTGAATGAGATGTAGGAACTTGATAATGTGACAAAACAATGTCTGTAATACGTTTTATTTTTTATTCTTTTAAAGAGTCTCAGGTCATCAGTCAGTAAAGGAATTCGGGCAGTAGATGAACTAATGTGTAAACAACAGGACATAAGGAAGGAAAAGGTACCCTCCAGTAGATTTCTTATGCTGCATGCCAGTTGAAGCCCTCTCCTCTTTTCTCCACGAACTTGTCAGCACTATTCAGCTTTTTTTCAAAGCTCTCACGCATGTGCATTTTATGCATTACGTCACGTTATCTACCTGAAATAATAAGACAGAATTTCAGAGGTACCCACACAATCTCAAGATCACCCACTTTTTCCAGAACAAGAAACCGTGATAACTGTTGTCGGTGCAGTGCTTGACAGTTAACGACTGTATAAATTGTCAGTGGCCCTGTAAAGAAAATAGGCCTATATTAGAGACTAGGGGAGAAGTGGGCTTTCCAAAGCAAACTCAGCATTCTGCCGTAGGTTTGTTGTTATTTTCTGATCCTGTGTTCTTTATGTTCTGGTGTTCACTTTAATTTTTTCGATTCCCAGTAGTTAGCATGTGATGTTGGCTTAGTTTCAGGTGTGTGAGACAGGCAACAGCTCTGTACATCTGAGGGCTCACCCCGGGAGTGTTCCCCTTAGTGCCATCTCCAGTTTCAAGTGTCCCCGATGTCATTCATGATCATAACAATGTAGGGGCACTGCGGGCATTGGGAGTCTGGGCTTCTGACTCTCGCCTGCTGCTCTGTACTATGTTTTCTATGTGTATTATTAGCATATTTGTTAAAATCTCAGTGGGGAGAAAGCCTGTTTGAGGGACCTTCTGTTTAATTCGCCTCTGGATCTCCTCACAGCTTTTGTCCAAAGAATGCTTGTCATGCGCTTCCAGACAAAACAGTAAGCTTTATGAGAGCAGGGTGTATTTCTTGCTTTATTTTCTTGTGTCCCCCTCCTCCCCCACCCCCCGTCGGAATGAATGTCGAGCTCCCAGGGGTGTTCAGTAACTATTTATTGAATGGATGACTTTGTATTTTTTTGTTCCTTAAGGATGAGAGTTTTCATAATGTCCCTCAACCTCTTTGATAATATTTGTAGTGTAAAAGTTCTTTAATGATTTGGTGCTTGGGCATATAGGTATATGCACATGTAAACTGAGAGGGTCAGTACGATCGGAAGCCAAAGCTAAAACATGAATAAAGGGCCATAAGAAAACAAATGGAGGGGCGCCTGGTGGCTCAGTTCGTTAAACGTCCGACTCTTGATTTTGGCTCAGGTTATGATCTCAGGATCATGAGATTGAGCCCCGCATTGAGCTCTGTGCTCAGCAGGATGTCTGCTCGAGATTCTCTCTCTCCCTCTGCCCCTCCCCTGCACGCGCACATGCAGTCTCTCTCTCTCTCAAATAAACAAATCTTTTTAAAAAAATAGGAAAGAAATGCCCATAGAAAAATTCAGGATGGGGAAAAGAAGAAATAAGAGTATAGAATATGAGAAAGCAAAGTCTAGGGTTTTTTTTTTTTTCCTCTATAAACTTGCAATAGAATATGGAAGTATGCTTATTCTAGAATTAAGATTTGCATTCTTGAAAATTCTGTGTTTCATAGAAATATTCAAAATATAGCATGCCCTATATATTTGAAGTTAACTTTTGGTCTTATATTTTCCTGCATTTAGCATGGGAAATAAAGATGATTAAGAGTAAAGATGGTGACGTTTTTTGTTTGCTTAATTTTTATTTTTATAGATGTGTGTGTTGAGGCTTATACAAGTTATTTGATCAGTTGAAAAGATTGAAAAAATCTTAAATTCACAAAGTTCTAAAGAAACCTCTGCACTAGGGCGCCTGGGTGGCTCAGTGGGTTAAGCCGCTGCTTTCAGCTCAGGTCATGATCTCGGGGTCCTGGGATCGAGTCCCGCATCGGGCTCTCTGCTCAGCAGGGAGCCTGCTTTCTCCTCTCTCTCTCTGCCTCTCTGCCTACTTGTCATCTCTGTCTGTCAAATAAATAAATAAGTAATCTTTAAAAAAAAAAAAAAAAAAAAAGAAACCTCTGCACTAAAAGCAAGCAGGTAAGCATTTTTTTTTAACTAAGTAGCACATAAATTAATACTTCACATCCAGTCTAATTAGGTGGGGACAGCTTAGTTAGAATTCATTTCTGAACAAGAAGAAAATCCAGGTTTGTGGCTAGAATGTAGCTCCAGGAGAGTGGAGAGCATGAAATGGTGAAATCTATAACATGTTCCTATAAACCCTTTGGTTATAGACCACAGTTCCAACACTTCATTATGCTTGCAGTGTAAAAGTATATTTGGAATCACCTTCCCTGAGGACTAGCAAAGTCCTGTTGATCTTTAAGGCATACCTACCATTCATCTTGGTTTTTCTCCATCTCATTTTTTTTCCTAGACATGCCCAGAGTATTACCATTGATGTATTTTGCACCAGCATTATATTATTATGAAATAGTATAGGACACATCCAGTTGAAATTTACAAACAGGAAAGAAAAAGCTTATGAAATAGGAAAAAGATGATGGCTCTCTTTGTTATACTGTGATTGTCTTGTTCCCTTCCTGGTGTGAATTTTCAATCAGCCAGGGTAGATGAGTGACTCAGAAAATGAGTAGTTAGGTCCTGTCAGCACTGTGAGACGCACAGTGGTGCAGTGGGAGTAGCCGGGGCTGGTCCTACACATACCAGCTGGGCTGCCTGCGTCAAGGTCGCCTGGTGCCCTGTGTGCTCTGTTGTGTGAGGCTAACAGTCCCTCCCCCTGCAGGGGGAGTTAGGTTTCTAAATTGTAGGAATTAAGGTTTTAGATTTGGAAGGAACTTGAGAGACCATATGCTCCACATGTCTCATGATGGAGATTAAGAACGGACACATCCCAAAGGAAGCGATTCTCTGGTCCTAGGTCTCTGACCCTTTCACATCAAGGCATTCAACTAAGTGGTCAGCCTCCACTGTGCTTGTGTCTCTAGCCCGTTGCACTCGTGCTTCTGCCCAGGTTCGTCCACACTTAGCAGACAGTCTGTACGCGGCCCTTCTGCAGCCCGTGTGTCTCCAGCGGCTCTGCTTTGCTGCGGCCCTTGGCAGCACCTGCAGCCCCTCCAGCCATGTCCACATTCAGCCCCTGGGGAGCTGGCCCTCCAGTGTTCTTCTCGTCTTTGCTGTTGCTACTGTGCTCCTCGGATAGAAACACCTCAGTGAGCTCTTTGTCTACAATCCTGTCCCTTTGCAGCACTGTCCTTGATAAACAGCCATTGTGCGCTTTCTTGCTCAGAATTACCTTGGAGGACTTTTTTCTCCAGAAGAGCAGCTCTGAGCTCTGGAGTCAGGAAAGCCAGAGCAGTGTCAGCGCGTGGTAAATCCATCTTGCTCTGCTAGGCCCAGAAATGCCGAGATAAGGATAAATAGGAAATGCGCATGGGATCAGTCAGTAGAGGTTGGGATTAGGCTTCTGCATTGGTCATGCCCAGCACCTGCCTTCCCTCCACACCAGTTCTGATGCTCTGGGATGGGGCACACCGTGGCAGGTCTCCAGACATTTTTGGGTTTCCTTACAGTGTGTTTCCTCACTACCTGACTGCCCATCCTCAGATGTGGGATGCCTCATAGAGCCCAGCAGGGGCGTTGGGGCCTTTGTTGTGTTTTTTTTTTCTTTCACTGTTTGGCTTCCTTTTGAATGGGGTTGATGCTTTCTAATGTGGGGGGCAAGAGGGAAGTGTATCCAGTCCACTTGATGGCAGATGCACTGTGAGTGATTTCTCACCAGCTCCCAGAGCACCGAGCTTGCTCTTTCTGCCGTTGGGTAAATGTAAACTTGGAGTCCTCTGCTCTGAGCAATTTCCCAGGTTGCTGCTAGGCGGTCAGTTTTAGCTGATTGAGGAGACAGCAGTAGTTGGTACTGGGGAGGTACTTGGGAGGGAGAATGAGGTAGGCGGAGAAGAAGAGGGGGATTCGCGTATGAACGGTAGGACAGGGCAAGAGAGAGGAGGGGGTTAGGGAATGGGAGAATAAGGGCATGAATGGGAGAGCCTGAGAAACGTGGTGGAAACATGCAGCTGTACCCACACTGACCTAAAATAGCTCCATCCCCTTGCCTGGGCCCTGTGGCCCGGGCCAGGCTGCGTCGGTGGCTTCTATGACCTCCCCACTCCTCACCCCTCGCACCAGGGGCCTGCTGCACAGAGAGTTTGTCCTGAAAATTGATGGCGTGCATTTGCAGGTGCCTGAGCACTGTAAGGCATGGGGGGGCGGTGGGGGTGGCAGGTTTTAACTTTGGGAATTACACTTCTCTAATTGTCTCTACTAGCCCTCTCTGGACTAGAGAGATTTTGGAGAGAATTGCCACAGAATTTAACCAGTTACACTTTCATGCTGTTCAGAGCAAAGGCATGCCTCTTCTGGACAAAGTAAGACCAGCAAGTGTTGGTTTCGATTTTCAATTTGCTGTTTGCGAATTTCCTGGATGATTTTGCTTTGACCTAGCATTGCCCCCTGATAATTGCTACTCTACAGGATTTTGAAGCTAGCTTTGAATTTTTTTTTTTTTTTCAGTATCTCCTGCTTGGGACCCTGCTTCCATTATGTCACACTAGATAGATTTTGTGTAAAGACACAAGCGTAGTCTCCAAACTATGCAATTAAAATTAATTCTGAATTTCATGTAACTTGACACATCATATGATGTAGTCAGAGTTCATTTATCCAAAGCCCTTGACTGGGTTTAAATGCACGTTTGTCAGATTTACTCCGTAGCTTAAGAGGCAAATAACTTTTTGTCGTTCCGTAATTGTCTCAACTTCACTTTGATGAAGCCGACTTACTTTCAAAGAAATCATAGGGAGGGGACGCCTCAGTGGCTCAGTCAGTTAAGCCACTGCCTCTGGCTTAGGTCATGATCCCAGGGTCCTGGAATCGAGTCCCACCTTGGGCTCCTTGCTTGGCAGGAAGCCTGCTTCTCTTTCTGCCTGTGCCTACTTATGTGCTTGTGCTCTCTCTCGACAAATAAATAAATAAAAACCTTTAAAAAAGAAAGAAAGAAAGAAAGCAATCATGGGGAGAAGAGATTCATTGTTATTCTCTAGGAAATGTTGGGATTTTAATCTTACATATATTCTGATAGAATTAGAGGCTCGCTTTATATATATAACACATATGTATATAAATTATACACATATATTTGAGCTTTTAGAAACTGTTGGACCTTCTTTCCTGGTCTCTCTGTTCTTGCAGCGTATAGCCCACATTACGGCCATGCTGCAGCAGTCCCTGGGAGGCCTGCTGCTAGAAGGGCTTCAGACTTCCAATGTGGACATCATACGGCACTGCCTCCAGACTTATGCTACAATTGACAAGACACGGGATGCAGAGGCGTCAGTCGGTCAAGTACTGGTGAAACCGTACATGGATGAGGTTTGTGCCCCCATGCACCTCATTCCACAAACACAGAGCATCTAATCTGGCTTCGTTTCTTGACTGGGTGCGAGAGAGCTCAGGGCTCTTCCTTGAAGATGCTCTTAGTTCCTGCTCTTCTGGTTGTAAGAAAAGGTTGGTCCCGCTTGGAGCCCATCAGCATGGCAGGAATCAGGCATGCGCTCTTGTCTCTTCCAGTGATGCCATAACTCAGGGATCATCTTAATTTAGTAGGGGTGAGGGACTTGCCTAGGAAGAAGGTACGGATCAGAACATTTTCAGGTCAATTTCCATTTCCATAAGTTATACGTTAATGAAGTTGCCGAAAAGCGTGACCTCACCAAGGCGCCCGTGCCCACTGGAGGAGCTGGAAGACAGCTCTGTGCGCAGGGAAAGTCTGTGAGGGGAGGCATCTTCGCAGAATTGATGTGGCTTAAGTCTTGAAGACCATGGGGGAGTTTGCCAGGCTAGGAAGGTGAGAGGGAGGGAATATTCAAAGATAAAGGGCTTTGAAGGGTGATTTAGCGGAGTCGTACCTTAAGTCCGGAACTTGGTTACCCAGTGTTCTTGACCTATAAGGATACAGTAAAATACAGGGAGTCAGTGTATCCTGCCTCTGAGCGGCCGGAGTATGGGCTGCACCATGTGAGGCCGCCAGCAATCAGCAGCTTCCAACTTAGAGAGCGTCGGATTCATCTAGTTCAGGCTGACAGAAGTCATGAAGCCAGTCTCAGCGTTTGAGGGCTTTCTTCCAGTCACCTGCCAGTGCGAGTGTTCTTTCTGTCTGGTAAGTATAAAGCTACCCACCATGACTTCAGGATGAAAGGCTTCCAGTTTTAAAACGAGACAGTATCCCAGTGATAGAAGTAAATTGAAGGATTAATTTCAGTAATCTTCTCAGCTTCATTAAGACTACTAAAAGTAAATGATCTGTCAGTTCTTTGTATGTATCCTATTATACTTCATAGCTCTCTCTGTGGGGGTGAAAAAGATCACATTATTCTTTGTCACTAAATGAAAATATTTTAGTTATTTAATTTATGCCCTTTTCATTGAATTGAATCTAATATGCTAAATTAGGGAAGTACTTTACGTTTCCGTGTCATTAAATGAACTGTGGCCACGTTTGTATTTTAAGTTTGTATGCTTGTCATTCACCTCCTGCAACTCAGCCTCACCAAAAAAAATAAAATACTAAAGCAAAATAAGATGTGTTTTCTTCCATCACTTTCCATCACAGCCCTTTCCCTGTTCTGGAGACGGTAGAGGATAAGGCCAGGGTGAAGATGGTACAGAGCTGTTGTCTGCAGATACAGTATTTTGCTTTTAAGCTCAGAAGGGAAGCAGATGAGTGTGTGTGATGTTTTAGCTTCAGGCCAGTCTCTGTCCCTCAGCCTCTGTGTCCCCCAGGGTTGGAGCAGTATTCCCAAATTCCGGGACCTAGATTTTTATGCTGTTGTTACTTACCTCCTGTTTAGAAAGCATACTGAGTGGGGAGGGGGAAGAACGAAGTGCATTTTTAAGGTTTACTCGATTCTTTTCTCTGTAGTGTATAGTTCATACTTCTCTTTTAGGTGCTTTAAAAACAAACAAACAAACAAACAAATGAATAAAAATAAAACGCTCTTCCTTCTGCTAGGTGATTGTAGAGCAGATCGTTGAGTCTCATCCGGACGGCCTGAAGATCATGTATGCTAATAAGCTCCTGGAGTTCCTTCCTCACCACTGCCACCTTCTTCGAGAGGTCACAGGAGGAGCCATCTCAAGGTGATGTAAACTGCTGTGTATGCACCTGAGCTCAGTTTAGTGACCACCTGTCACCTCCTCATGTGCCGCTGATCCCTGGCTGTCCTGTCAGACCCGGGAACGTGGGAACGTGTGCTCTTCCCTATTTGTTACCAGTGCTGTGAGGCAGGTGTCGCTTGCCTGGGTTTACAGGGAAGGGAATGAAGAGTGGGGACGAATCTTAACGGTGACATTTCTGTGACTCCAGAGCCTCTGCTTTTCTCTTGTCTATACTTTCTTCTTAACCAGGTTCAAAATCAGAATTGGTTTCCTTCCATTATTGTGATGTCATCATCGGTCTAGAAATACCAATTCATTTTAATTCAACACGTTTTATACTGATGGCAATTAAAGTCATGAACGGTTTTCCCTCCGTCTCTTATTTCATTTCCATGGCTTTCCAGGTCTGCTTCATGAATATCCCATTACCTTCCACCATCTCCGTCATCCCAGTCCAGACCTTTGTCGCCTTTTGTTCGAGGGTAGCAGGCTCTCCCCACCTGGTCTCCCAGCTCCACCTGTCCCTCTTCATTGCAGCCCTCAGCTGTCCCACCTGCCCAGAGCTCTGCAGCCTTCCTGAGTCGCTCGTGGCTTCTCATCGCCCACAGAGGAGCATCCAGTCTTCCTGCGCAACCTGTGACCCTTGGTGCTTGAGTCCTAGTGGTTCTCTGCTGTAGAACTTTTTACTGTGGAACTTTACCCCATACCACTATGGTTCCTGGCCAGACAGGAGCACTTGACCTTACCTAACACACCCGGTACAGAAGATCCCTGACTTCACCTTGGTTCAGTTTATGGTTTTTTGACTTTTTATAATAGTGCAAAAGTGATATGCATTTAGTTTGGATCTTTTCCCAGGCTGGCGATCTACAGTAGGGTCCTCCTTTGTAATGCTTGGCAGGGGCAGCGAGCACAGCCCCCAGGCAAACCACGTGATCACGAGGGTCAGCAACCAACACACTTGAACCGTCCTGTTCTGGCTTTCAGTGCACTGTTTAGTAAGTTACATGAGATACCAGACATTTTATTGTGAAATGGGCTTTGTGTTAGAGGATTTTGCCCAATTGTGCAATACTGTAAGTTTCTCAACACATTTAAGTTAGGCGGGGCTAAGCTCTGATGTTCAGTCGCTTAGGTGTTTTCCATGCATTTTCAACTAAAGAGATTTCCAGCTGAACAATGGGTTTATTAGAAGCCGAGGCCGTCATAAGCTGAGGAACATCTGTCTGTACTGTGCGCCTCTGTGTTTTCCTTCATTGCTTCCTGTCTCATATCCCTTTGTCTTTCTGTTGATCTGTCACTCCACATGAAGCTCCAGTCAAATACAACTTCTTTTTTTTTAGGTTATTTATTTAATTACTTATTAGAGAAAGCATAAGCAGAGGGGGAGGCAAAGAGTGAAGCAGGCTCCTCACTGAGCAGGGAGCCCGATGTGGGACTCGATCCCAGGACCCTGAGATCATGAACTGAGCCACCCAAGCGCCCCCAGGCTATGGTTATTTCAAGAAAAAGTCCTATTTGTGAATTCTTCATCTAGTGAAGATGAATTAAAATCAGAAAGTCAACTCTGCCACCTTTAAAAACCCAGGAACAGAAAAAAAATTCCACGACCAGGTATAACCCTATCCACAATAAATCACTTTCAATCCAGTCCTGAAAACTAATACAGAGTAGGAAGAAAGCATTACAGAAAAATTTTGTTTTCATTAATCAAGCTGGAAAATAACGGTCCTTACATGAATGCCCTTTAGGAAGACAGTTCTTATAGTTTTATGTTGATGGAAACTAACATTACATTCGAAATGCATGTTAAAACCATGACTGTAGACTAACTACCACTTTCAGTTATCAGAAGATGAAAAATGGTCAAGAGTTACCCAAACTGAATCCTGGTTCCTCCTGGAAAATGTGTTCCTAACTGAACTACTGTGCTCTTTCTGTATCTTACACAGCAGACACTGCGATGCACAAACACATCCAGAAGGCCTTTGAGGGCTGACAGCCTGCTGGAACAATGAGGAATTCACCTAGGTTTCTGCCTTTCTGCCTGGCCCAGAAAGTTCTGGGTAACCCAGGTGACGTGTCATGAGAATACAAGTGTGCCTTACACCGTACGTATCATCTCCTCAGGGTAGACACCAAAATCCATGTTTGTATATGAAAATCCGAGATGCGTACAGAAATCAAGAGTGATTCTGTCATCTTGAAAGAAAAACACACTGTTGCACTGCCACATGCCTCGTTTCTCCTCGAGTGACTGTAGGAAGTAGGGATTGCAGTCTGAAGTCTCAGAAAGAAAAATTAGAGTAAGGGCAACACCTGAAGTTTACTCCTGAAAATACTTGGAGAACGACTGTGACCAATAAACCAGGGCTAAGTTCATGAGACTATGTCAATGAGCTTATACATCCCATGTCCTGGTCAAACCCTCATGTCTGGGAGATGGAGGGACGTCTTCATCTTCCAGAGCTACTATTAGGGAAAAAGGTGGAGACAATACTGACTGAGTCCCTACTTCAGCAGGAGAGCCAAAAACACCTTGCCCCTCCATAATCCCAAATGAAAATAAACATCTCGGGGCGCCTGGGTGGGTTAAGCTTCTGCCTTTGGCTGGGATGGAGCCCCACATCAGGCTCTTTGCTCAGTGGGGAGCCCACTTACCTCCTTCTCTCTCTGCCTGCCTCTCTGCCTACTTGTGATCTCTGTCTGTCAAATAAATAAAATAAATAAAATCTTTAAAAAAGAAGAGAAAAGAAACATCTCATTTTACTAGTGTGCAGGAGAAATTATTATTATATTATTATTAGATGATATTATTATTATTATTATTATTATTATTGTACTATATTGTTAACCATTTGAATTTGGACACCTAAAATTTTTAATAAAATATGAAGGCCTTTTTTTTTTTAGATTTTATTTATTTGAAAGACAGAGATCACAAGTAGGCAGAGAGGCAGGCAGAGAGAGGAGAAAGCATGCTCCCCACTGAGCAGAAAATCCGATGCGGGGCTTGATCCCAGGACCCTGGGATCATGACCTGGGCTGAAGGCAAGAGGCTTTAGCCCACTGAGCCACACAGGCGCCCCATGAAGGCTTTTTTTTTTTTTTTTAAAGATTTTACCTATTAATTTGACAGAGATATCACAAGTTAGGCAGAGAGGCAGGCAGAGAGAGAGAGAGGAGGAAGCAGGCTCCCCGCTGAGCAGAGAGCCTGACGTGGGACTCGATCCCAGGACCCTGGGATCATGACCTGGGCTGAAGGCAAGAGGCTTTAGACCACTGAGCCACCCAGGCATCCCATGAAGGCTTTTTTTAAAGAACAAAAACTTCAGACTATATCTTTATCCTAGAAGTTCCCACTACAACTGGCTTCTGTCTTGGCCAACATTTAGCCATTCAGATAAAGTCCGTATTTAGTGCTTCGTGTGTATGCATGTGTAAAATAAGAGGACAGTCATAAATCTTTAAGATTGTGTATAATAACCGTGAAATAAGGATTCTTGATACACAAGGTGTCGTCTGGGGAAAACAGCTGGAGAACAGTATGCAGTTTTCAAATGACGGAGGGGAAATACGCATTCGGTTATGAGAAAGGGAAGGAGAACAAGACCAAATATTAATAAAAGGGAAAAAAGCTTTTTCTGCCATCTTTCTGTGCCGCAGTAACAGTGTGAACAAATGTCTCACAGATGCCCTCAAGAACATTAACACTGCTGAAAGGGGAGGCGAAGGCCAGGTTCTTAGGAGGCCATGCACCAAAGTCCTCATCCCGTTTCCTCACTGTGATGACGAAGCATGAGTACATTGGCAAATTTGAAATTATTGATGACCACAGAGCTGGGAAAACTGCTGTGAACCTCACGGGCAAGTTAAACAAGTGTGGCATGACCAGCCCTAGACTTGTATAACTGAAAGATCTAGAAAAGTGGCAGAATATTTCCATCCCCTCAGTTTGGTTTCACTGCATGGAAAAATTATTCTTCATAAAATCCTGGGATTCCTTTTTCCTAGAAATATAATATACATGGCACGTGAAATTCCTCAATGGGAAAAAAAAAAGGAAAATAAATTACAGTCAACTAATGTTTGACAAGGGTGCCAAACAATTCAATGGGGGTAAGAACAGTATTTTACTCCCAAGCAGCCACATGCAAATAATGAAACAGGAGTCCTGCCTCACACCATACAGAGAAAATAACCCAAAATGCATCAAAGACATAAATGTAAGCATTAAAATGATAAAGTTCGGGATGCCTGGGTAGCTCAGTTGGTTGGACGGCTGCCTTCTGCTCAGGTCATGATCCCAGAGTTCCCGGATCGAGTCCTGCATTAGGCTCCAAGCTCCACAGGGAGTCTCTGCTTCTCCCTCTGACTTTCTCCTCGCTCATGCTCTCTCTCATTGTCTCTTTCTCAAATAAATAAAATCTTTTAAAAAATAAAAATAAAGTAAAATGATAAAGTTTTCAGAAGAAAACACAAAGGTAAATGTTAGTGGTCTTGAATCTAACAACGGCCCCTCAGCCAAACACCAAAGTCAAGCAACTTAAAAAAATAATAAACAAATAAATGGGACTCAACCAAAATATCCCAGTTTTGTGCTTCCAAGGACCCCATTGACAAAGTCAAAAGACAAGCCACTAAATGGGAGAAAATATTTGCAGGTCATATATAAGGAACATGCATTCAGACTGTGTGACGAATTCTTACAACTCAAATAAAAAGACAACCAAGTGAAGAAATGAGCAAAGAGGGGCGCCTGGGTGGCTCAGAGGGTTAAGCTGCTGCCTTCGGCTCAGGTCATGAACTCGGAGTCCTGGGATGGATCCCCGTATCAGGCTCTCTGCTCAGCAGGGAGCCTGCTTCTTCCTCTCTCTGCCTGCCTCTCTGCCTGCTTGTGATCTCTCTCAATAAATCTCTCTCAAATAAATAAATAAAATCTTTTTAAAAAAATGAACAAAGCGGCGCCTGGGTGGCTCAGTGGGTTAAGCCGCTGCCTTCGGCTCAGGTCATGGTCTCAGGGTTCTGGGATCGAGTCCCACATCGGGCTCTCTGCTCAGCAGGGAGCCTGCTTCCTCCTCTCTCTCACTCTCTGCCTGCCTCTCTGCCTACTTGTGATCTCTGTCTGTCAAATAAATAAAATCTTTAAAAAAAAAAAAAAGAAAATAGACATCCTTATTTCCCTCGGAAAACATTTCTTTCTTACACCTAAGGAAAGACATATTTGTAAAGATTAATTGCATACTAGGCAACAAAGGAAACCTTTACAAGGCTTCCAAATTAAAGATTTAAAGAACAGTTCTTTGATCACAATCCAGTAGAATCAGAATTAGATAACCTGGTAACAAAAAATTGAAACTACATACAAGTTAAGAAATACAGTCTTCAGCCAAAGAAGAAATCATAAGACGACTGAAGAAAATCTTGAAAGCAATGGAAAGGAGACTATTTCATACCAAAACTTACAGAAGACACCAGAAGTTTTACTCTAAGGAAACGTTAGTGTCAAATATCTTCAATTTCAAGCATTTTTTTGAATAAAAGAAACGACTCATTTAAACCCATCAGAAAAGGGCAGCTCAATCAAAAGAAAGGAAGTAGTTATAATAAAGATAAATTTTTTTTAAAGATTTTATTTATTTATTTGACAGAGATCACAAGTAGGCAGAGAGGCAGACAGAGAGAGAGAAGAGGAAGCAGGCGCCCTTCCGAGCAGAGAGCCCGATGCGGGACTCGATCCCAGGACCCCGAGATCATGACCTGAGCTGAAGGCAGAGGCTTAACCCACTGAGCCACCCAGGCGCCCCCTGGCTCCAACTTCCAAAGATGGTGTATGAGATACCTTTGGTGGGAAGGAATGAAGATCAGCAACTGTCCTTGATTCTGCTTCTCAGGAAGGCATTGTGATGTGGTGCCCAGGACTTTGGAGACAGACACACACTTGGTGCCCGCCGGCTCTGCCGCTAAAGCAACACCTTCCAGAGGGCAGCTGCAGGCACCGGGTGGCGTCACACAGGGTCAGACCCGGAAGGCACTCAGCTATGTACCCCTTCCACCATCCTGCTGGGGTTAAAAAATTTACTATATATATTTAAAAAAAAGAACCAGGGACGCCTGGGTGGCTCAGTTGGTTAAGCAGCTGCCTTCGGCTCAGGTCATGATCCCAGTGTGCTGGGATCGAGTCCCACATCGGGCTCCTTGCTCAGCAGGGAGCCTGCTTCTGCCTCTGCCTGCCATTCTGTCTGCCTGTGCTCGCTCTCCCTCTCTCTCTCTCTGATAAATAAATAAAATCTTAAAAAAAAAATAAAAAAAGAACCAGAATAGTGGGAATGAATGAAAGATAAAAGTTTTCCAATGAAGTAGTGGTAGTTCTCTTGTAGTACTTTCTCTCTCTCTCTCTCTCTCTCTCTCTCTTTTTTTTTTCTTTCTTGGTTTGTTTTCTGGGGAAGGGGCCTGCCATGTGGGTTTTCAGTCAATGATGTTCCCTGACTTAAGTCCTCCCGCCCCCCTCAAGGGGGTGGGCTCTGAGGAAACTTTTTTTTTTTCAGGCTTTTGTTCTCTGGCGGTTTTTTGTTTGTTCACTTTTTTTTCTCACTTTGACCGCTTTTGATGGTTTTTGTAGTTTTAGAGGAAAACAAACCGCACCCTGATCTCCCTCTCAGAGAGAAGCCTCAGTCTGGCTGCAGAGCCCAAATAAGTTCCCCCTTGGCCACTGGCAGAGCAGGTTCCAAGTTGCTGTCCCTGGGGATGGAGGATCTTTTGCTTGTACCCAAAAGCACAGCAGCAGCAGCAGCTTTGGGCACCTCTAGACCGCTAGAGAGGTTCCAAGCAGCAATCGCACACTGAGATTTTCCCGCTGGCCCGGGCTGGGAGTGCCTGGTCTTTCTGGGTCTAAGAGCGCCCACCTTGCCCGCACCAATTTCAGGGAAGGCAGAGGTTCGCGCGCGGGTCTCAGGCTCTGAGAATGGGGCACAGGTCCGAGAGCACCAGGCTGGGCCTTCGCGCACCTCACTGGGGCGAGAGTTTGGTGCAGGCTCTGAAACAAGGGCCTGTATCAAAGGGCACTGGCTGGGCCTTTATACCTCTCTCAAGGGAGTATCTCAGGCTCTATAGCAGGACTCTTGCATTCTGCCGCCTGGTGTGGCTCCCATCCCCTCACAGGAAATGGACCCCATGCATTCTCCTTGCACTGGCAGCTTAGGGACCAAGAGCTGGTTTCTCTGCCGCACTCTCTGCCTCAGCGCCACGGGAGGCTTCCTGGGACCGGGGACTTAAGCCCCTGTCCCTAGCCGCCCGGAGTCCTACAATTTCCCCTGAGATCCTTTGCTCTTTTGGAGTGCTTTCAACCAGTCTCCGAGTTAATGCTGGTCCCCAGATGCAGGGCACTCTCGCTCGTATTGGGGTATTACTTTCCAACTGGTTGCCTCTGGTAGCTCCCTCCCCCTTTTGTTTATCTTCTGATATCAGTTCACAGTTCCCACCCCGCTTTACCTGCCCACTGGCTTCTTCTTCCCCTGTAGAGATCCAGACGTGTATAATTCTGATCTAAGGCTGATTTCATGGGTGATTGGAGTTCATGGGTGATTGGTAGGTAATCAGCTCATTTTGGGGCACAAGTTGAAAAGACGCCTCCTCCTACTTCTGCGCCATTTTGTCCCCCCTCTTAAATTTTTTTTTCATTGTATTTGACAGCACAAGTAGAGGGAGAGGATGAAAGAGAAGCAGGATCTGCACTGAGCAGGGAGCCAGATGCAGGGCTGGATCCCAGGACCCTGGACAGATGCTGCACTGAGGGAGCCACCCAGACACCCTTTTAGACCTAGGATGCAGGTAGGAGAAGCAAGCCAGGGGTTCCTTGGCCCAACACTAATGACCATGGCTCAGACAAATCCATCTTCCACTGCAGGCTTCCAGATACTCTGCGAAGGAGACATTCCCCTTCCTGTCCCTGAATGCTCTGCCAGTTCAAGGCAGATTCATGTTTCTGAGGGTTCCTCTTTGGTCATTCTGTCAGGGACAGCCAAGAGGGCTCCAAGCCTGTGTGGACCCCAGACCTGGGGATCCCAGCCCTGAACTCTTTCCTCTGCCCTTGATGACCCCAGAATAGATCAATTCAGCAACTGTCAATCCATGCCAGGCCAGGGAACAAACACAGCAGTACACAAATCAACTCGCCTTGGTCCCAGGAGCCTGGATTCCCCAAGGAAGGCTTCACCTGGTTTCTGAAGGGGATTCTGGGGGTTCCAAGATGGCCATGGGTGGAGCCCACCAGGTAGAGAGGCCCCTGGAGAGTGTCCACTGGCACTGAGCAGACGGAAGATCCCCTCAGGCCTTCCCTCGCGGCTCCACTGTGCCCTGGGGAGAGAAAAGGGCCAGCCACACCGCACCGGGGCCACAGCTCGGCCGCCCAGGAGCAGCAGCGGGCCTAGCCTGGAGCTCAAGCAGTGGCAGGGAGGCCGGGACTGGGCGGGGGGGGGGGGGGGGGGCTGGGGTCCTGGAGTCAGCAGAAGAGCAGCGGGAACCGGCAGGGGGCGCAGCCAGGCCCCTCACCGGACCAGACAGACAGGAGGCTGGGCGAGGGCACGCGGGCCTGCAGAGGCCTGCACCGGTGTTTGCCGCCCCCCACCCGCCTCAGCCCGCCCGCACCTGCCTGCCCCGCCCACCGCCTTCTGCGGGCTCAGCGAACTCACTGTGCAAGTAGCGCCTCCTGGGGAGGCAGGGGTTCTGGGCTCGCGGGGCAGGGCATGGGGGAGTGCATCGGTGCCCCGCTGACTCAGGTACTGAGGGGCTGGGGAGGGGTAGGGGCGCTAGGGAGAGAGGGAGGCTGTGTCCCTCCTGCCCGCTGCCACCTGCTGCTTCGTCCAAGGGAGCGGGAGGGGTGCCTGGTGGACAGGTTCCTGCTGGCCTGGTGCTCCTCGCACCATAGCCCTTGCCCCACAGCCCATGCCCCACAGCCCTCACTCCACTTCTCTGTATCCAGGGAACCCGTGGGGCCCTACTGACATCAAGGAGCCCAGCACCACTGGGCTTGTCTGACCCCCAGAGAGACGCCTGTGCTGACAGGCTTCTTTTCCAGAACTTGATGGAAAATTTTGTCCCTCAGAATCGCTGGGCTCCCCAACCCGAGAGGAGCTGGCTCTGCCCGCACAGCCTGGGCCCCACTGGGCCCCCTCCACCTCAAGTGCCTTTTACCCAGGAGCCCCAGGATACCATTCCTTTCTGGCCCATGGACCCCTTCCCCCCACCCCCACCCCCACACCTCTACTTTGGGCCTGCGACCACCCTGGGATCACTTCCATCTCTGGCCCCCTACCCCACAGGTCCTTGTCCACCTCCAGGCCTGACCCCTGGCGCCTCTCACCTCTGGAGTCACTGAAACCCTTCCACTTGGGGGCCACTGGCATCTGTGATCCCAGACTCCCGGGACTCCCCTCCACATTGGAGCTCCCTACCCTGTTTCCTCTAGGAACTGCTGTGCCTAGAGCACCAAAACCCCACATTCTCAAGCCAGCTGTCTTCGGGCCAGGGACTCAGGTATCCTCAGGGACCCTCCTTTCCGGGGCACATACTCCTCTCTGTGCAGGAGAGACCAGAGAGAGCAGGCTTGGGGATCCTTCACTCCAGCTGGATGGACGGGCAGAAGCTGGGGTGTGTGTGAGGGGGTGCTCACAGGTGGCCTCCCTGGGTAAGGAGCTTCCAGGAGGAAACTTCAGGGCGAGGCCAAGATGTGGAAGCCTCAGGAAGCACTGGCTGCACAGACTCCAGGCTCCTGGCTTGGGCAGTGGGCATTTAGTGGCCAGAGCCCTACAGGGCCAACCCCGTCCAAACCCACCTTACCCTGGCTGGCTTTTTTGTCTTGAATTTACACAGCAGCCTTTTCTCCAGTATGAAATTGAAAGCTTTGCTTTGGAAAGTTTTGTGTCCAGGAGGCTCCTGGGCATCCACTTACTTTATTTCCGGAGGCTAGTTGAGGAGGGTGGAGTCTTTGGGACCTTAACAGCAGGTCTCCTGATACTTCCTGACTTTCTCTTTTTTTTTTAGATTTATTTATTTGAGAGAGAGAGAGAGATAAAAAGCACACCACAGAACACCTGCAGGCACAGGTGAATGGGCCAGGTGAATGGACCTGTGCCAAAACAAAGAGTAAGATGCTCAACCAGCTGCAACCACCACCACCCCCGCCCCCTTTTACAGATGGGTTATATCTACACACTGTTAGGTGCTTTGCCTGGACCCGGCTAGTCTTACAGCAGTCCTAGGACACTGTCTCTTGCCCAGTGTCTCTGGTCAGTACCAACCCATGCCTCAAGTGTGGGAATGACTTCTTCCTGACTCCTTTTTTTTTAAAGATTTTTTATTTTATTTTATTTATTTGACAGAGAGAGATCACAAGTAGGCAGAGAGGCAGGCAGAGAGAGAAAGAGGAGGAAGCAGGCTCCCTGCTGAGCAGAGAGCCCGATGCGGTACTCGATCCCAGGACCCTGAGATCATGACCTGAGCCGAAGGCAGCGGCTTAACCCACTGAGCCACCCAGGCGCCCTTCCTGACTCCTTCTTAACTACCTGTCCAGCCTGGGTTGCCCACCCCCCTCCAGGCTGTCCTAGTTGTATATATTGGATCTCTGTAGATTGTGGGCACCATCAGATCCTCACCTGTCGTGGCCGGCGCAACAAATCAACCAGGAACATGAGGGTAAGAGGATGAAGAAAAGAACTCGAGAAGCAGAGAGATGGGGGACAGGAGGAGCACTGAGGAGGATGTCCAACAGTGCTAAGTTTATTCAAAGCATTAAGGCCATATATATAGTGACATTACATCTGTGTTTAGTTAAGCAACTACGGTTCCTCATGACGCCAAATGGCTGATGCCAGTACAAATACAGCAAACCTGAAAGTAATTTATGGGCTGTACTAAGGCAGCAAGGACCAGCAACGAACTTTTTAGCCCAGCCGAATTGTTCTCATTTGTTTAGTAAGCGTGTGGGAAGTCACGTAGGCGAGCGCACAACACATAGCACAGACTCTTGCCCAGTGCTACTGAACTTTTCCCGTCCTAAACCTTTTGTTAGGTTATTTGGACTTTAAAGGAGGCGCAAGTCAGGGTCTGGTTTGGTTCTCGTCTCAAGCCTTATTGCGGCCTCCCACACTCACCGAAATGAGAACATGGCTCAGGGTTATGGAGTGAATATACCCTTTAGGAAACATTAAAGGACGTAGCATAACTGGTCCGGGGTCACCCAGCCTGTGAGAGGCATGGGTGAGATTCAGACTGCACTGGGTCCCACAGCCATTTTCAGCTCACCTTAGTGTCCAACCTGGTCCCAGAAGGTTCCTGCTCAGGACTTTGCTTTGTGCTGAGCTGGGCTTGCTTCCTGCCTGTGAAGCCATTTTCACAGTGTGTCCCCAGCCCACCCTCTCACATTGAGCATCAGTGCTGCCTTGGCTGGCCTCTGTTGATCGTGCCGTTCCTCTCCATCCCTCTGTCACCCCTCCGGCCCACTGTCCTACTGCCCTCTGTCCAGTGGGCCAAGTTCTGAGTTTCTTGCCTGCACTTCCTCTTAACTGTGTTCTGTTGAAATCCTCTCTAACAGGGAGGACCTGCTTATCAGAGCAGCTTGATTTGGAATCCGTCTCCCCTGGAGGTCAGAGCTTCTGACCATCATGTCCCCAGCCTCAGCACTGGGGATGCCTGCCCAGCCTATTCTGGGTGCTCGTGGAGCTCTGGGATCTTGGAGAAGATTTGCCATGAAAATAAGCATTTATACATAATACGGAAGAGAAGATCTGAGGAAAATGAGTGAGTGTCATCTGGTAATGTTTGTGTTAGGATGGTTCTCAAATTTCTGGGCCCTGAGTTACCAAGAACCCTAGGTTGCCCAGCTGGAAGGACCTCAGATAGATCAGCTGGGCTCCTCACCTCATTTGACAGATGGGAAGTTGAGGCCCAGAGCTTAGTGCCACAGAGCAGGAGTGAGGAGAGATGTTAGTGACAGGAAGAAACCATAGGGTAAGCACAAAGTGGCTGAGCCTGGGCTTTGTTTATGCAAATGAGTTGCTAAAACAGTGGGCCTGAGGCTTCTGACTCTATCTAGTGGCCAGCAAGAAGTAGCACCAGCCCACACCTTCTGAGGTTTAACTCATGCCAGGAATGATTCTCAATGTTTTATTTGTGGGCACCTGGGTGGCTCAGTTGTTCAGCTGAGGTTATGCTCCCAGGGTGCAGGGATCTAATCCTCACCAGGCTTCCTGCTCAGTGGGAAGCCTGCTTCTCCCTTTCACACTCCCCCTGTGTGTGTTCCCTCTCACCCTGTCTCTCTCTCTCTGTCAAATAAATAATAAAATCTTAAAACAAGAGCAACAACACCAAAATGCTTTATTTGCCTTAGGAGATAGGGTCTGTTATGGCTACCATTTTAATGCATGGAAATATGGGCACAGGGGAGCTAAAGGAGTCCAAGGTCACACAGCTTGCAAGTGGAGGAGCCAAGATTTGAACCCTGGGCAGCCTGCCTCCAGAAACTGTATTATTTTTTCCCCTTGTGTATGTCATTTTTAAAAACCTTTCCCTGAATTCTAACAGAGATGTGTAAACACTGTTAAGCATGTAGTTTATTGATCATCACAAAGCTTAGGTTCTGAAGCATTGCAGCAAGCTGGGGTGGGCTTTGATGTCAGAACTGGTTGGAATCCAGTTTCTGGTGCTGCATGATCTTAGGTGACTTACTCAGCCTCAGTTTCTGCACTGAGTTTGGCAGCCTTGTGATGAGTAGAGCGTGTGACAGTGCCTAGCGGGTTTGGTGCCTGGCGAGTGTTTAATAAATGGTTTTCTCTTCTTAATAATGAAAATTCTAAGTTGTGTTGGTTTTGTTAAGCAGTCCGAATACCTTCCTCATCGGTCAGTTGCCTGTCAGTCGCCTTGTAGGTACTTGTGATGAGTCACTTTGGTAAGTCACTATATATAGCTGAAACATTTGGGGGTAGTTGGGGGACACCCACCCCCCGCCCCCACTGGCCCTGCATTGAAAGTCTGTAATTTAAAATGTTCCACCTGTGCCTTTTTTTTTTTTTTTTAAACATAACCACTTTGGGACAGTGAAAGTTATATGTCTTCTCCTTAGGGTTGTGACAGAGCCTTTGGGGACCTGCAACAGCTTACTTCCAGTTTCTGTCTGGCATACTGATGGGCCAGAACTTATTTTAACAACATTCCATCACATTCCAGGCACCTGGAAGGAGGAATATGTTGAACTTCTCGGAAATTATTTTTTGGAACTGTTTTTATCCTGAGGAATAACCCATTTAAAAATTGAATGACCTTTATGGTTGACTTTTCCACTCTACATAATGCAAACTGAAAAACTCGTTGTTTTCAGCTGCTTCTGCAGCAGTGGGAAGAGCAAGCCTGTGGGAGTCCTCCCCCGGTTGGCCCCAGCACAGAGCTGCATCATTCTACACACCCCTCATGCCTTGTCTCCTTGTCTGTGAGGTGGTAATGATGGTGCAGGGAGCTCCAGGGGTTGTCGTGAAGGTTACAGAGATGGGGGGTGTAAACTTTGAACAGTGTGCCCCACATAAAATGCAGATCTGGTGAGCAGAGGCAGCTGCTCACATTAATTGTTGATGCCAAGGCACTGGAGTTCCACAACAGCCTATGCCTTTCTTTCCTGGGTCCTTTTTGTCTCAGCCACCACCTTAGAGAAAGTGACTCAGCAAGGCTGGTGCTTGTGGAGCCCTCTACAAATCCAGCTAATTCACACGGGCGATGCCCTGGAGATAAGGGGGTTTTCCTGGGTGGTAGGACCCCATTTCAGAGGCTTAACTAGCCGGTTTCTCCTAACTGGTCCTGTCCTCCAGGGTCAAGTTGAAGGCCTGCCAGGAGACTGGTGGTCTCACCAGAGTTTTCCACTGGAAGCATGAAGGACCCCATGGGGCCTCGTGCAGAATGACATGGGTGTTGGGGGGACAACAGAGGGGACATCGCCTGTACCATCATGGGCAGGTCACTATATCTGGTTCACGCCGGCTTTCTTCCCATCTGGGAAATGGCAGAAGACCATGCTTTTTCACAGGAGGGATGAGGGTTTAGGGAGGTATTTGATGACTGTGTTGGGGCTGCATGAGTAACAGAGTTGACGGAGGGGCCTTGGAGTCACAGACTTGGGTTCAGGCCCCTGCTGCTGCCACATAAAAGTAGATCGCTTGGGTAAGCCATGGACCTCAGTGTCCTCCTCTGTGCACTGTGGATAATACCTAGCATGTAGGTCTGTGAGGGGTACAAAATAGAAGGCCATATTAGGAGCTTAGAGCAGAGCCTGGTACTCACTAGATTGTAGTTTTATGGAGATACTCTGGCATCACTGGTGTTGCAGACCTGGTCCTACCCTCTGGAAACTTTGGCTGTGTGACAGATGGCTTATGAGGCCGTGGCTGACAGAAAGAAGCGGTGTCTGTCTTTTCTTAAGATTAAGGGTACAGAGGGGTGCCTGGTGGCTCAGTCGTTGAGGCATCCAACTCTTGGTTTCAGCTAAGGTCATGATCTCAGGGTGGTGGGATTGAGCCCTGAGGTGTGCTCTTCTCTCAGTGTAGAATCTGCTGGAGGTTCTATCTCCCTGTATTTGTGTGTGTGTGCTCTCTCTGTATCTCTCTCTCTCTGTCTATCTCTCCCTAAAATAAATGAAGCTGTAAAAATAAATAAATACATACATGCATAAGTTAATTAATTATGGGTACAGAAATCAGTGATGGAGCTGGGCTGATGGGACGCTTGGCAGCAAAGACAGGTGCACCCTGCTTGAAGGCTCGGGGGTAGCTGCGGTGTCACCAGTGGTGATGGGGGTGTGAGAAAGTTGCCTCGTGCAGCATCCAGAGAGGAACTTAGATGGGGGGGTTCCAGGGAGTAAATGCCCATGGGTAGGAAGCATCTTCAGATGAATGTCAGAGGGTGTCCTCATGGATGGGGAGGCACCCTTTCTCCCTGAAGCTGCCCACGAGTGGAGGTGTGCCTGCTGGGGACATAACTAAATCATTGGGGTTTAGCCTCCTAAGCTGTTAATTTATGAAGATGTGGCCAAGACCTTGTCTCCCTGCTTTTTAAAGAGAAGTAAATTAAACTGTTGTTTGGGATGGTGTTGTCTTCCAAAGGCTCATTCAGAGTCAGTGGCAGAGCTGCTGTGGGCTTTCCAACTTGTCTTGAAAGCCTGGTCCAGGCAAGGGTGAGGGATATTCCCATCTCTTGGGGTCTCTTGCCCTCTCTGTTTATGGCAGAACGTGGTTTTGTGACTGGTAAATAAACAGGCATCCTGTGCAGATCCTTCAGCTCTTCGTGTGGCTGCAGTAGAGGAAATTCCCATTCACTGGGCGCAGACTGTGGCTGGACGGGCGGTGTGGCGGGGCTCTCACTGAGCATTCTCCTTTCACGCAATCCCCGACCAGATATGAATTTTGTGGTGTTGCCACTTTCCTGCTGGCCAGGAGGGAAGTTGAGGCCCAGGAAAGTTACACTTTCTCGCTGTGGTAAGCGGCAGAGCCATGTCAGCCGGTCCAGGCCCTGGCTTTCAGGTCTGTTTGCTGTGAGCATTTCCTCTTGTGTTTCCAGCTTTTGGCCTGTTTGACCTATCAAACTACTGATGGTGTATTGATAATTCTAATACTCTCGACATTGTGAAAGATTAGCTCTTCACTTTGTGCTAGAAATGTTTCTTGCTGTATTTTTCTTTTACTTAAAAAAAAAAAAAGTCAAAGTCCCACGTTTCTGCCCATTTGAATCTCCCTGAGTCTCCCTGTTGTGAAGTGGTTGGGTTTGGGGATTTCTAGGGCAGGGGCCTAGTTGGTGGTGGCTTTGCCTGGAGGAGCCCATGGCTCAGGACTTAGAGTGGGGACTGGAGCAGTGTGAACTGTGGCCTGAAAATGTGTTCATGTGTGCTGAGGTGGTGCCCAGATTCTTTTGGAGGATGAACTGAGGTTTTGATCAGTAGGTTAGAGAAACACTTGATGGAATAACACTGATAATTTTGTTTTTGTATTCAATCCTAATTTTGTGTTTTCGTTTTCGTGTAGTGCAGTGTGCTCTATGTTCTAAGAAAAAATTGGCAATCAATTCATACAGTATCATGATTTAATAATCCTTCCTCACTCACCGGGTCATATTTCAGGTTTTTATATGTAGTTTTTATATCTGTAGTTCTGTTTCTGAATTCTGCATTTTGATTCATTCCTTCATTTTAAAATTTCTTATTTTAAAGATTTTATTTATTTGAGAGAGAGAGAGAGAGAATGAGCTAGGAGCAGGGGCAGAGGGAGAAGGAAAGGGAGACTCCTCACTGAGCATGGAGCCTGATGTGGGTCTCAGATCCCAGGTCTCTGAGATCAGGACCTGACCCAAAGGCAGATGCTTAACAGACTGAGCTACCCAGGTGCAGCCACATTCCTTCATATTTTTATTTTTACTCCAGTGCTGCACTGTTTGGCTGGTTGCTTCAGTTTCTGGGAGGGAGGGAGATGACCCCCTCCCCTGTTCTTCTAACAAGTTTGCTTTTGCTGCGTTGACTGGAGAAGGGCCAGGCTTCCTGAAGATGAGTAGGATGATTCAGTGACACCCAAAAGGCAGTGGCTATCATTGTTCCCACTGTGCTTCAACAACTTCACCCACTGACTCTTTGATGATGGCAGCCACCAGCAAATCTTCTGCAGAGGACTTCTGCCTTGGGATGCTTTTCTTGTGGTGCTGGACTTCATTCCCCCTGGCAGCCAGTACAGCTAGGATTAGAACCTAGGAAAAGTCCCATTAGAACCCAAGAAAGTGGGGTGCCTGGGTGGCTTAATCGATTGTCTGCCTTTGGCTCAGTTCATGGTCTTAGGGTCCTGAGATCAAACCCTGCACTAGTGTCCGTGCTGGCTGTGGAACCTACTTAAAATCAAACAAACAGAAATCAGCCCAAGAAAGTACCATCCTTTGTGTTGTTCTATACTGTGGATCAGATTTTATTTTTCTTTTCTTTTTTTTCTTTCTTCTTTCTTTTTAAAGATTATTTATTTGTCAGTGAGAGAGCACAAGCAGGGGGAGCAACAGGCAGAGGGAGAGGCAGGCTTCTGGTTGGGTAAGGGGTCTGATGTCGGACTTGATCCCAGGACCCTGTGATCATGACCTGAGTTATGTTAGGCTGCTGCCTAACAGACTGAGCCAACCAGGCATCCCCCAGGATCAGACTTCAATAACCCTACCAGATTTCTTTAGCTTTGACATTTTAAAGGACAATGAAAGCTAGCTAAACCTACACCAGGATTCTGCATCTGCTGGGGCTGTGCTGTCCGGGCCTATGTGCCTCCTGTTCTTCTAACCCCATCAATTCCACCCATGTTTTAGCCAGAGAACTGTAGGCAGGTGTGGGTGTGTCACTGAAAGCTTTGACTCATCATTCATATCTTTATTGTAAGCTTATAATCTTTATTTTTTTCTTTTTTGGGGGTAAGATTTTATTGATTTGTTTGTTTATGAGAATGAATGGGGAGGAGAGGCAGAGGGAGAAGCAGACTCCCTGCTGAGCAGGAAGTCTGACATAGGGCAAGATCCCAGGATTATTTATGACCTGAGCCCAATGCAGATGCTTAACCGACTGAGCCACCCAGGCGCCTCTTTATTTTTCCTTTATTGATTATCTGCCTTTCTGAGGCAGCGTTCTACCTGGGTTTTCATAACTCCACACTAAGGTATTCTTCCACTAGTGTGGCCTGTTTTGAGGTAATTCCTATACATTCTGGCTATGCTGCTAAATGATGCTATGATCTTGGACTCTTTTTTTTTTTTTTTTAACCTCTCTGAGCCTTGGTTTCCTCTGTGCTAATGTGGATAATATACCCTCTCTTGCAGATGTGTGGAGGGCCATGGCTGACTTGGATGCAGTTGGAGTCATCTCACGGCACATGGAATACACAATTTATCTTGCTTCCTGTCTTGCTAACGACATCTTGGTTTTCATGCTGTCTTAGAACAAGTAGAACTTGACTTACATGTAAGTTGTGAATTCACGTACTTTTGACAGAGGTGTTATTTTAGTTTAGTTTAGTTTAGTTTAAAGCAGGCTCCACACCCAGTGCAGAGCCCAGTGTGGAACTCAAACTCACCACCGTGAGATCAAGATCCGAGCTGAGATCAAGAGTTGGCCGCTCAACCAGCCTAGTCACCCAGGCATCCCTTCTGTTTATCATTTTTCAAAAAATGTGACAAGTAACACTTTCTCTGCTTGGACCTGTCCTCACACCTGCTATGCTGGTCTGGGGGTCAGACGTGTAGCTGGTGTGGTGCTGGTGATGTTGAGCAAGACAGTTGTTAAGTCTTTTTACCCTAATTGCTGTTGTCCTATTATTTCCTTTTTTTTTTTAAAGATTTTATTTTATATCGTGGTGATATATGCTAAAACTGTTGCTTCTGGTCCTGCCTTAAAACTTGAATATGTAGGGCATTTTTTAAGGATTCATCCCTGGAGATACAGTATTTTTTTTTCTTTGTCTGACTTATTTTGCTTAGCACAATACCCTCTAGGTACATCCATACTGTTGTAAATATCAGGATCTCATCCTTTTTGATGGCTGAGTAATATACCATTTTGTGTATGTACCACTTTGTCTTCTGTTGCTGGACACTTGGGCTGCTTCCATGTCTCGGCTATGTAAAAAAAAAAATGCTGCAGTAGGCTTAGGGGTGCCTCTGTGCTTTCAGAATGTTGAGTCTGATGTGTCAACTGCCACAACAGTCGTGGCAACTCAGGAAGGGAGCCAGGTGCAGGAGGTAAGAGGAGGAGTGCAGCTTTAGGCAATCTGAGTTGAGGTGTCTGTTGGACGTGCAGGTGTAGGTTCTGGTTGGACAGTCAAAATGTAGGAATGGGTGCTTGGGGGAAGAGAGATGCAATCATGCTGTTGCCAAGGGATATATTCCTTGGAGAGAGAGTGACAGTTAAGGATTTAGGGTAATTCCTTCTTTTCTTGGGCAGATAAAGGGGAAGAATAAAGGAGTAGTGGATGGAAGGGGAGGGACGTGGCTTTGATGCCAGGAAGGCATTTTTGCACAGATGTCTAGAGAAGAGAGATTTCAAGGAATGAAATGTCAGCAATGTTCGATGATGTGAAAAGTTGCAAAGCAGCTTGATTAGGGGGTGGGGGTAGATCGAGGAGGTTGTCACTGAGTACTGAAAGAAAATGGGAGGTGAGTAGTGGAGTCCTAAGCCAGACATAGAGATAGAGTGACTGGGCGTGATACCATGGAGGTCACACACAAGAATAGCCTTTTAGAAAGTTTGATGGTAAAGACACAGACGATCATAACTCCAGACATAGCTTGGACAAGGGTGGGTTTTACAGGCTGTGTTTACTTATTTGCAGGTTGACTGAAGGGAGATGACAGATGGTGCATGCTGCTGGATGTTGTGGGTTGAGATGGGATCAGGTATACAGAAAAGCACACAGAGAGGAGTGTATGGATGCCCTGACTGCTTCTGTAGAACACAAGGCCAACATTAGGCATGGAGGGAATGGAACGTGGCTCAAGGAGATGTGCAGTCTCAGATACAGACCACATGGCTCAGAGTCTTACAGGGCTCTCCTTGCCTCCGCGTGGCCCTTCTCACAGGGTTTAAGTTTTGAAGAGTCCTTTTGTTTCTCTGGGTTTGGGGTGTGACTGGAGAGACATAGCAGAGAGCAAGGGCTGAGGAAAGACCAAGAGGGCAGGAACTCACAGAGGGAAGTCTACTACCCTCTCTGCCTTTTCTGGTATGGGCTCTCTCCTGATCTGGATGGACGGATGACCTGCCATTACTTCTTTTAAAAATGCATTTGGCTTTACCCTGCCAGAAAGCAACACATGTTTATTGAAGAATAGTGGGAAACCCCAGAGAAACTGAAGGAAGAAAATAAGCACTCAGCTGAAGACAACCATTCAAAAGTTCTGGCACCTTTTCCTCCCAACTTTCACTGAAGTTGAACAGATAAATGTATATATATGAAGTGATTTCTGGGAAAGACCAAAAAAAAAAGATACCAAAAACAAGAAAACAAAAAAGAGAACAAAGCAGAAGAAAACGGTGTTCATTTTCTTCCTGAGGCTGCCCTTCCTCGATACTGCTACTTGATTTTACTACCTGCTTTTCTCCCTAGGCTTTCTTGACAAAACATGGTTCCACTACTTTTACCTTCTTCAAAGAGTTTGACAGAGTCGTTTGCTTTCAACATGGAGTTTGAGCAAAATGGACTATTGTTTTAAAATATTCTATCATGTGTGCTGTAATATCTCATCCTGGACATGATACAAATGCTATGATAAAAAGAAGAGATGCTTTTAAAGTGATCACCAGAGTTGTGAAATTCATTGGCATGATCCTTCTTTTTTTTTTAAAAAAAGATTTTATTTATTTATTTGACAGACAGAGATCACAAGTAGGCAGAGAGGCAGGCAGAGAGAGGAGAAAGCAGGCTCCCTGCAGAGCAGAAAGCCCGATGCGGGGCTCGATCCCAGGACCCTGGGATCATGACCTGAGCTGAGGGCAGAGGCTTAACCCACTGAGCCACCCAAGCGCCCCGACATGATCCTTCTTTTGAGGGTCATAATTCGTTTAATTTTTTTCTGCTCCTGCTTAACCTTCGCAGTCTTCAGTTGTTATGTGCATTAGACACAGTATTAGCAGTAGTGGCAGTAAAAATACTCCTGTCACCCTTTACAGGTACCATTTTACTAGCATCTCCTTACCACTGTAGCAGCTTTAAACCCTGTTTCCACCCTGTTCATTCCTTTAAATGCCTTTTCCTTAAAACCTTTTCTTAGTTTTTGGTGTTCTATAGCTTTACCACAAAATGTTTAATTGAAGATTTCTCATCTTGCTTGGTATCTGTGCATTTCCTGTATTTCTGGATTTATCATTTCTGTAATATCCTCAGCTGTTTTCTTCTGAAATTTTGACTCTGTCCTTCTGCTGTACTTCCCAGGATTCTTATTTAAACCTCCCGTCTGTTGTTCGTGTCTCTCAAGCTGGCGTTCATCCTCTTCTCCTGCCTCCTTGTGTTGCATTCTGGGGAATGTCTTCACTTCTTGGTGCAGTGTTGTGAAGTCCTTCATTCGGGGCTCATCTACTGCCCCACCATTCCGGTGTGTTTTCTGTTGTGTTTTACGTCTCAGTGATTTTTGGTCCATGTTTAACTTCCTTCAGTTCCATGTTCACACTTGGCCTGTTGCTTTTGATAGGCTCTTGATCCTTCTTTATTTTTAAACCTCTTTTGTGTTCTTAAACAATTAACATGTAATATTTTCTATTCTGTATCTGATCATTCCAGTGTCTAAAGTCTTCATTTTCCCTCAGTCTTCTGTCTCTCACAGTGGCCTCATTTCTTGCATGCTCTGTGAAGGGATTTTGAGACCAGATTTATTGGAACATAGATGTAATCTCTTTTAATTCTGTTTTTTGGTGTTTTTTTTTGTTTGTTTGTTTGTTTGTTTGTCTGTCTGTTTTTTCCTGGAGGGTTTGTCTTTCCTTTGCCAGGAGGCTGGGAGTGTTCTTGGTTGGGATCACTTTGGTTCCATTTGAGGGTCCTGGTTTACTAAGGAAATCTCAGGTTCAGTTCCCCCAACTTACCGTGTGGTGGGAACGGGGTCTGGAGGGCACAGGCCTGTAGAGATCCTGCAGTGAAAATGGCATTTGTTCTCTGGCACCCTGATTTGTTTCTCTTGAGCTTGTTGCTTACAGATCAGGTTTTGGCTCACTTGTTTCTGCCACCTCCCTCTTCCTGCTTCCTTTCCTACCATTTTCTAAGTCCTTTGCTAGTTTTCCGATGTCTTCTAAAGCCCAGAAATGTTTTGTGAATTCCATTTGCCATCACTAATTGCAAGTCTCATCCTGCAGCAGGAAGGCCAGAGCCAGACACTGTAATGCTCTGCCTCCCACAGAGGAGATTTTAATACCCTCTCCTCGTGTTCAGAAATTCTAGATTGGAGATGGAGTTATGGATACATTACCATCTACAGAGGATTAGTTGCCTATATAATAGAACAAGTATGCATTATTCTAATCTTCCTAAAACTTCCATTTTGCATAATAAATATGAATGAATAAGGAACCCGCATTACTTTAGTTTATGCAGATGTTCTCTTTCTGTCTCTGGCTTTAGATGGTAGGTTGTCATTTGTATGGTTCATTCTGAAAATTGGGTAACTTCATTCTTATTTTCTACATGTTGGTGCCATATAAAGTGATGATTTATGGAGATTCAGAGGTAAATATTTATCAACATCTAAATAATTGGGGAAGGCTTCCTTTACAAAAGGTAGAATTATTAAGACCTGTTTAATCACAGAAGGGATATCCTGTAAAGCTAGCCCATAAATGAAAAGTGGATCAGAAGAAAGCAGAGAGAGGAGAGAATTTGGAAGGAGCACGTGGAGGGACACCTACTGCCTATCCCTGTAAGTCAGGGGCAATCTGGAAGGGAAACCTTGTTAAAGGAGGCAGTAGTGTTTAGATGTAATGAGCTACTGGAAACCTCACAGTGTTCTGGTGAAGCAAGTGGTGTGCAATCAAGTCCGCAGCCCAGTTGAAGTTGTGGCTTCAGGCAGCAAGCGAGCAGGCCTTTCTGTCTGCCTTTATCTCCAGTGGGAGCGACTTGTCCTCCTTGAAGTCAGCCTCCAGACATCTTTTCCTGTCGCTACACATCTGTGCATCACTGAGAATTTCTGCGGTTGCTGCTTCATGGAGATGTTTGTCAGTTTTGGGTTTTGTTTGTTTTGTTTTGTTTTTTACCGAGGTTCACTTGCTAACTTTTCTCTTCTCTTAAAAAAAAAATATATTTAATCTAGGGGTGCCTGGGTGGCTCAGTGGGTTAAAGCCTCTGCCTTCGGCTCGGCTTGAAGGCATGATCCCAGGGTTCTGGGATTGAGCCCCACATCAGGCTCTCTGTTCAGCAGGGAGCCTGCTTCCCTTCCTCTCTCTCTGCCTGCCTCTCTGCCTATTTGTGATCTCTGTCTGCCAAATAAATAAATAAAATCTTTAAAAAATATATGTGTTTAATCTAGGGGCACCTGGGTGGCTAAGTGGGTGGGTTAAGCCTGTTTCTTCAGCTCAGGTTATGATCTCAGGGTCCTGGGATTGAGTCCTGCATCAGCAGGGAGCCCTCTTCCTCCTCCTCTCTCTCTCTGCCTCTCTGCCTACTTTTGATCTCTCTCTGTCAAATAAATAAGTAAGTAAATAAATCTTTTAAAAAAATATATATATATATATATAATCTCTTCCAGGAAGAGATTATGCTGAGTGAAAAAAGTCAAGCAGAGAGAGTCAATTATCATATGGTTTCACTTATTTGTGGAGCATTACAAATAGCATGGTGGACAAGGGGAGATGGAGAGAAGGGAGTTGAGGGAAACTGGAAGGGGAGGTGAATCATGACAGACTATGGACTCTGAAAAATAATCTGAGGGTTTTGAAGGGGTAGGGGGTGGGAGGTTGGGGGAACCAGGTGGTGGGTATTAGAGAGGGCACGGATTGCATGGAGCACTGGGTGTGGTGCAAAAACAACGAATACTGTTACACTGAAAAAAATATATATATATATTTCTTCTCTTATTACCATGTATTTCAAATGGTAGTGGGGGATGATGGTGTGGGACCCCATGAAGTGAATTTACACTGCCATCTTGACCACAATATAAGTGTCGTACACAGCCGTCCTGTGTCCCCTTTCGTTCTGAAATGGATTCTCTCTTCCCAGCTGTTATCAATAGAAGACAGGGGTCTTTGTTCTTGTAGGTGACTTGTCCAAGATCGCACAACTTTCGAGGTTTAACCTTTGGTCTGATTGTAGTACCCATTTTCTTTAACTCAGTGCCATGCAACCTACCATGTAGGACTCTCAATACTCTCCTGCTTTTGAAGCTGTACTCCACAGGCCACGTCTACCAGTGCATATCTGTTTTTGTCTAGTTCACTCATTTATTGCACACATTTACTGGATGCCAGCTATGTGTTTCAGGCACCTTTCTAGGTGCTGGAGATATGGCAGTGGGCAAGTCAAACACAACTCCCTGCCCTCATTGAGCATGTTCCATTTCCTACTACTGGAAGCATCCACCAGGAACAATGGACTTATGCCAGAAGTCCAGCAATGATATGAGTTCCAGAAATTTCTGAATGGTTCTTTGTGGAAGTGATGATTTGGCGGCAGCCCTCAAGGTAGCTACCTGCACAGGCAAAAAAAAAAAAAAAAAAAAAAGGAGGGCTGGTGTAGAAATGCCTGATGAATGGGCTTCAAGGTCAAATAACTGAGCCAGGTCTTTAAGGTCTTATTTAGCTCGGAGATTTTTCAAGAACTTTCCATGATACATAAGCATATTATAGAAAAAACCCTATTCAAAGCACACTGTAAATTTGGAGGATGATTGTCTTTGCATTATTTTTGTGATTAAATGACAGTTGATGATACAGGCACTGTTGTAAGTCACTTATCCCTGTGCAAACACTTTGTGGTAAATTCTTTTATCATCCTTATTTTTCAGAGGTAGAGACTGATGCAAAGGGAGAAGTTTGGTGGTTCTCCACTGGCCACAGCTAAGCAAGCAAAAAGCAAAAAGCAGAGCCTGCATTGGAACCAGGCACTGTGGCTCCAGACCCCAACTCTTCACCCTTGGGCTTCTTGCAGCACGCCTGATTTCTTGTCACTAAGAACTTGGTGCAGGAGTTTAACGGTACCTTTAACTTCTAGTTTTTCTTTCTCAGAACTGAATCTGCATTGCAGTGCATCTCTGCATAAACATGTGTTTAATTTTGTCACCTTTAATTTTGTTTTTAGGTAAGATCTGAAGGAGTCAATCTGTTTCTTCTGTGGCTTCAAGCACTTCAGACAAACTTTGCAGAAGAGCAGGTGCTGATTTTTGCTTGCCTCGTGCCTGGTTTCCCAGCGATCATGTCATCCTTAGGGACCTGCATGGTGGAGACACTCATCAGTCCTAGCCCTGGTGTGGCGGATGGTGAGGAACATTTTAGCCAGCCTTACAGGTTGAAATGACTCTGGAAGTTCTCTTGAGGGATTCCTCAGCTTGTCATGATCCTGAATAGAACCCTTTATTTCGTAGATGGGTTTGGAGGAGGAATTATCCCCTGCTCTTGTTCACAGTAATGTCTTACAGACATTAGAATAGAAAGAATCAGAGCCTTTTTTATATGCACTGAAGTGGTGGAAACAGGAATGGAAGGGAGGACTCAGATGTTGGAAACAACAGGAAGTGGAGACACATCGTGTATCTGGAGTGTTTTTTTTGGCTATGAATGAAATTTAAATATGCCATCCAAAACTACTGTTTATTGTCCTCAGCATGATTGTTTCACGAGTGGACATTCATCTGCTCACCCAGCCCTGTATTTTCATGCCGCATTTATGGAAAGACAGTAGCTGCTTCCTGGGAAAGTCATGGCAACCATCTGTGTCCCATGAGTTTTTAAGGAACTTGCCAGTTAGGGCCAATGATTGATTAATGCACATCACTTTATTGCCCAAAGACAGGTATTTGATCCTTAGGCTGACCGAAGCAGAATTTGGCAGAGAGAAGAATAGTTTAGAGGGAGAGGTGGCTTCATGGGAGTTTGTACCGTATTTCCAACCCCTTGATGCTCGCTGGCCTGGAGTGTAGCGTGAGCAGGTTCCAAAGGAGGGGCAGATGTATTTTAATGAAGGCCATTTTTTAAAAACCCTTTGAACGTTGGTGAAAGAACTCCTTTTTTTCCCCACTCTGGAGCAAAGATATATCCACAAGAATCACTCCACTCTTGCCGGCCATATCAGGGGAAAGGATCGCTGAGGACCAAACATGCTTTTTCCTTCAAGTCCTATTGAACTGTATGGTTATTCAGGTAAAAGCAAAATCTTGGATAATTCAGGAATGGTCTTTCTCTTGATAGGAAAGAGGAAACATTGCTTATTTTCTCCCAGCTCATCCATATTTTGTATGTTTGCTTGTTTGTTTGTTTGTTTGTTTTTTGAGTTGACTCTTTATGATATTTCACTAGAACTTGAATATGTGCTATATCACATCAGCAAAGACCTGGCATACATAATATTTTGTGTGACAGTGTATGTCAAGCAAACATCGGCTTTTATATTACCATATTCACACAGAACACTTCACTTCTAACACTGTGGCTGAGGCTGTGAATTTTTCCCTCACCAGGCAACTCTGCAACACCAGCTGGGTGTCCTGTAGTTTTACTCAGCTTTGACACTGTCTGCCTTGATATGGCATCTGATCCCACAGGTTAAGGGCTCAGTCCTGTGAGACTGTTCCATCACATTCAGGTGCCAGTCATAAGTAGGAGGAGCCCAGGTTACCCACAACTTCTCTACAACTTGGCTACAAATCAGAGGTTCCTTCAACTCCTCCTCCGGTTCAACTGAGTGGCTCGCAGAACTCTGGGAAACATTTGTTTTCATTTGCAATTTATGAAAGATATGATAAAGGATACAGATGAACAGTCAGATGCAGAGACACAAAGGGCACAGTCTGGGAGGGTCCCAAGCACAGGAATGTCTATTCCCGTGGAGCTGGGTTTTATCCCCCTCCTGGTACCTGGATATGTTGACTTACCTGGAAGTTTCCTGAAACCCCTGCTCTGAGGATTTTTTTTAAAAGATTTTATTTATTTATCAAAGAGAGAGAGGGGGAGAGAGCGAGCACAGGCAGACAGAATGGCAGGCAGAGGCAGAGGGAGAAGCAGGCTCCCTGCTGAGCAAGGAGCCCGATGTGGGACTCGATCCCAGGACGCTGGGATCATGACCTGAGCCGAAGGCAGCTGCTTAACCAACTGAGCCACCCAGGCGTCCCTGCTATGAGGATTTTTATGGAGGCTTCCTTACATAGATGTGCTCTGCTTTTAGCCCCCTCCCCTCTCTGGGGGAATGTAGGGGTTGGGGTGGGGGTGCCGAAGATTCTAAATTCTAATCATGGTGTGGTCTTCCTGGTGATGTGTCCCCACTGAGGAGCCATCTCGGAGCCCACCCAGAGTTGTGTTATTAGAACAAAATATTAAACTCAAAATGGATGGAAGACCTCAATGTAAGATAGGAATTCTTGCCAGTTTTCTTAAGGTGATTCTTTCTCTCTGCTATCCCTCAAGATTCTGTCCTTGCCTCCCTTCCTGACTGCACTGTCCTATTGGGCAATCTTGCCTATTGGGCAGGTGGAATGGACCAGTAGGGTCAAAATTCACAGCTTCTAGAAGGCAAAGGGATACTCCAGTCTGCTCTCAGGACTTTGGAGTCTTTGTGTTTTTGGTGCGGGTGAAAGGAAATGAGAGAGGAGAGCAGACAAGAAAGAATGCTAAGTCATTAGAGAGAACTGGTAGGATAAAATACAGGCATGATGAGTAGAATGAGTTTAAAAACATGATACCATTGGGTGATTTTTTTAATACTCAGTAAGAATATTTTTAACAAAGTGAACCATTTAGTTTTGAAATATTCATTCTTAGCATAATTTGAGTTTTAAGATAGGATTACATTACATGATTGTCAACATTATTTGTCACCATGACTTTTTTTTAATTTTGGATAGGAATTTTAATAAGATAGCATTTTATTTCAGTAGACATTTAAGTTAAAATTTAAATGTATATATGTTCTTTCCCACATATTATCCAAAGTCTACAAATTAGAGTGGAAGAATAAGGAGAATCAAGATACTTGTTTTAAAGTTCTTTTTACACTGTTTTGAAAATATTGTCTTCCTCATTTATTTCCATCATTTACCATGTTAGCAAAATCTACAAACTTGTACTTGGTAAGTACTGATTGGGCTGGGTATAGAGGATGTCCACAGGGAAGCTGCCATTCTCTTTCAAAGTGACCTTTGTTTCTTTTTAAGCAAAATAGTCACTTTATTCTTATATTTAATGGTAACTTTATTGTAAGAGGTTTAAAGTTTCCTAATAAATGATTTTACGTATTTGTACAAACTATTTATTTGTACCTCAGGAAGACTGTGGCTCCTAAAATAATTCAACATGTGTCATGATTCTTCTTGGTATAATTATATTTAAAATTAAGTTTTAAAATTTTAATTTTTAATTGAAACTGTTTATTGAAGGCAGTGTTTATTTTCTCATGCAAAGATGTTGAAATAAACATTCTCGTTGAAGTCTTCTCTTAACGGGTTGAGGTACGGTGACCCCAGACCCCAGACCTTGCCCAGTGGTGAGGCAGACCATCCCAGGCCATGCAACTGCCCAGAGTAGCCCTTCCTTATATCCTGGATCTTTCATCCACTACGTGCTACTTACAGCTGCTTATGGAGGGCCCAATATTTGGGCAACTGTGCAACCTAAGGGCAGTAAGCTCCAGAAAGGAAGGAAACATGAGGGAATTTCTAGTTTCGCTGCTCAGGGTTTTTTGGGTTTTTGTTAGTTTGTTTGTTTGTTTGTTTTCCCCTATGAAAAATGAAGGCTCACAGGACATAAGTATCCCTTTGATTGGTGCTGGGGTGGGGAAGCAAATTTTCTTCTCCCTATTATTGGAAAGCAGGCAAAATTAGTTAAAGTGAATAATCAGAAACAATTTGGGAGGGAAAGAGATCACAACAGGCATTAATCCATGTGGTGAATGTGGACTACTAATTCAGTTGTCTTTGGGTGTTTACTTACATACACACAAATGTGCATGCGTGGATCAGGGGAAATCAGCAAAAACTTGATGCCTTTTGAAATATGTAGAAGTACTAACCTTTAGAGGTACCGGGCTGTGTATTTGTTAGCTATCTGTATATGGGTATTTTTTTCAGAACTTGATTCTGATTTGATAAATAGTCTATATTCACTGTGGAAAACATAGTATACTTTAATATATTGAATTAAAGTTCTTTATTGAGAACTTGTCTGCCTCATGCAAGTGCCTCCAGGTATATAAAAGGTGGGAGGTCGGGGTACCAGGTGGTGGGTAATATAGAGGGCATGGATTGCATGGAGCACTGGGTGTGGTACAAAAACAATGAATACTGTTATGCTGAAAATAAAAAAAAAAGAAAGAAAGTAAGAGAGCTGGACATACAGCAAGTAGTAGCTCAAGTCCAATACCATGTAACTTTTTGTATTGATTATGAAATTTAAAGGAGAAAGGGACTTTTTTTTATTATTCTATTTCTTTTCAGTGTTCCAGAATTCATTGTTTATGCACCACACCCAGTGCTTCATGCAATATGTGCCCTCCATAATACCCATCACTAGGCTCACCCAACCCCCTACCTGCCTCCCTTCTAAAAGCCCTCAGTTTGCTTCTCAGAGTCCACAGTCTCTCATGGTTTGTCTCCCCCACCAATTTCCCTCAACTCACTTCTCCCCTCCATCTCCCAATGTCCTCTGTGTTATTCCTTATGCTCCAGAAGTAAGAAACCATATGATAATTGACTCTGCTTGACTTATTTCACTCAGCATAATCTCTTCCAGACCAGTTCATGTTGATACAAAAGTTGGGTATTCATTCTTTCTGATGGAGGCATAATAATCCATATTGTATATGGACCACATCTTTATCCATTCATCCATTGAAGGGCATCTTGGTTATTTCCACACTTTAGTGACTTTGGCCATTGCTGCTATGAACATTGGTGTACAGATGGCCCTTCTTTTCACTACATCTGTATCTTCTTGGTATATACCGAGTGCAGTTGCAGGGTCATAGGGCAGCTCCATTTTAATTTTTTTTGAGGAATTTCCACACTGTTTCCCAATGTGGCTGCACCAAGAAAGGGACTTGTTATTAATTCTGTGGAGCTGGTCAAGTCAAAATTCAAAGATGAATTTTTTCAGACATAAAGTAGTTTATACTGATTCTATTCTTCAGATTCATCTACAAGGAAAAGGCTATAAAACTAAAGTCTCATGGATTTGATTAGGGTAGTATTGGATGTTAAAGTACCTGAAATGATGAAGAATGTCTGTACATTCTTCTAGATTTGTTTCAGTCCTAAAATATTAAATTAGTTATAATGTATGTGAAAATATCCTTACTATTAGAATTGCTTATCCTTTCTCAAATTTTCTAGTGGCTTAGTACTTAGTACTTCCACCGCTGTATGCCATAGCTATAATAAGCAAGCAGTAACAGGAGTCACCATCCCACCTTTGTCAGGTCACAAGGCAGAATCAGAAACAAGTCTACCCAAAAATGTCATCCCTAATAATTTCTGGTACTTTAATTTTAAAGTTTTAGTTGATATTCATCCAATCAAATATATAGCTGAGGTATATGTTTGTGAGAAATTGAACTGTTTAGGGTGGTGGCTTACACTCACTCCCCTAATCATGTATTCTGTTTCCTTCCAGACATCCCCCATTTGAGACCAGCGCCAGTGTATGTACATTACTACAACTCAAGACAATGAAAACATTTATAGTATAAAAATTCCATACATGGCAATTCACATTGTTTTTATTAAATGGATTATAAATTTCTTTTTGGAAAAAAGTATCTAGCTATAATCCAAAACACTCAAAATCGAGTTGCTGTACTGCCCCAAATCATACAGGTATGTCATTCCTCTTTTTCTTATATTTTACATAGGTAAAAATACACTAACACATACCAAAGTAATTGACTCATAGGGGTTTTGGTTCCTAAAGGATGCTGGTTCTAGGGATTATGTTTATGGGTGGGCTCTCTCTCTGTTGCTGAGGTGTCAGAGGGACTTCTGAGATAGCACTTGCCATGCCCTGCTGACATTGCCATGACAAGGTGATCTTGGGGGCCAGGGAGATGTTCTGAAAACATGATGTTGTGTGCAGTCTCCTGGACCCTCTCGTTTTCCTTCCTTTGCTCAAGAGCCAGTGACATCAGAGCATAAGACCAGGGGCCTGTGTTGCCTTCACCCATCCCCAGCACCAGGCAGGCCCTCAATAATCATGTAGGTGGGCTGTGGGAAGGACCTATTTGACTGCCAAGTGCCTCTTGGCATCTCAGAGGGAGCAGTGGAAGAGATCTCAGGATTTTGAGGTGCCATGATGGAATGCCTGGAAGAAAAGGCAGACTCTCTTTAGAAGGCTTTCAGTGAAGACCTCTTTCTGTGTGGGGCCCATGGTATACCTTCCCTCTCTTGTGGTCCTTGGTCATAGAGAAATGGGCTTTCCCAGCAGGTTGAGTTTCTTAGAGACTTTGTGCTGTGTAAGGAAGGACAACGTGGGGAGGTTTGAGAGGGGCTGCTTCATGGCAGGGGCCTGCTTTTATGCACAAAGCATGGTCCCCTTAGAGTAGCTTCGCTGATGCCCCAGAGTTCCCAAAAGTGTGACTAGGCCTGAGCTGCAAGAGTTCACACACCTGAGTGGCAGGTAGCATCTTGGTGGAGGAGCACCAAACTGAGGTCCAGAGCACGTGTCCTCATTGATTAAGAACTGACTACAGAGCTAGACAAACTTATTGTCAAGAAGTCTGAGGGGGATACAGTTACAGTAAAGAGCAGCAAAATACTTACTGAAGATTTTGAAAGGGAGCTTTGGGGTGCGTGGATGGCTCAGTTGGTTAAATGTCTGCCAGAGATCAAACCCTGTGGTGGGGGGTGGGGAGTCCCTGCTAAGTGAGGAGTCTGCTTCTCCCTCTCCCTTTCCCTCTGCCACTCTCCCTGTCTGTGCTCACTTTCTCTCTGTCTCTCTGTGTCAAATAAATTTTATAAATCTTTTAAAACATAAAAATACAAGAAAGATTTGAAACTTAAATTCACTAGTTGTAACATGTAATAGGAACCCTGTAAACAGTAATGATCACTGCTGAGAACAAATTTGATTTTTTTAAAGACTTTATTTATTTGGCAGAGAGAGATCCCAAGTAGGCAGAAAGGCAAGCAGAGAGAGAGGAGGAAGCAGGCTCCCCACCAAGCAGTGAGCCCAATGCAGGACTCGATCCCAGGACCCTGAGATCATGACCTGAGCTGAAGGCAGTGGCTTAACCCACTGAGCCACCCAGGTGCCCCACAAAATTGATTTTCCAAAGGAATATCCCAGAACACTGAGGAAAATTTCAAAGAGATGGAAATGAGAAACGAATAAGTAAGATCTGCGGTCAGGTCCAAATCTACCTTGCAAGTACCCTGAGGACAAAAGGAGAAAATAACAGAAGTTATAACTGAACTAATGCAGCATTTACTTGAGCTGAAAAACAGTCATGCCTTCAGTTCATAAAGCCTTCAAGTCCCAGGGAGAATTAGCTGAACAGACTCAAACCAAAACAGACGTAAACCTATTTGACTTTCAGGGACTAAGAAAAAATTGTCAGAGTTCCAAACAGAAACCACCAGTTCCTTCTAGAAAATGAGACAGAGTATCATTGAATATTGACTTTAAGCTCTATCCCTCAGAGCTGAAAGAACTCTCTTTCTTAGAACTCTTGCTTCCTATCACATATGTAAGCAGATGTCAGATTGATTAACCTTGTAAATTGGTTTAAGTTCTAACTCTACAAACAAAATGATAAAGAATTTGGAGACAATCTAGGAGCATGTAAAAATTTGGGAAGTGGTAGACTACCTTAGGTAGAGATAAGACCCACAGACCATAGAAGAAATGACATGCCACTTTATTTTAAAAATTTGAAAAAGATTTGTATATCAAAAAAGAGTAAAGCTGCATGTGGGCAACAGGCTGTGAAAAGCATCTGTAACATCAGCTGTTCAAGGAGTTCATGTCTCTGACGTGCCTACAAATTGAGAAGAAGACAAACAGTCCGATTGAAAAACAGACCAAATGAGAGGAAGGAGAAGTTCATGGAAAAGGAAACAGAAATGACCCTGGATTTCATAGTGAGCCAGGGAACACCATTAGTTCTGGACCATGTTGAGACACCTTTATTCACTCACCCTGTAGACAAAAACTAAAAATCATCAGGTAGACAAAAATTTGCATGAAATCATATATAAGAAACTCAGCGCCACTCTTTGATAGATTTTACAGTCTGTTTTGTGTGATTGTTCAGTCAATTCAAAACAATCTGTTTAGAGACTCTGACTGTTCCCTACTTGGTTACAAATTTTCAGGGAACCATCACTGTATTTATTGAGAATAATTTCCTCATTCTTGAAAAATACATTTGAGTGATGAAAAATAGCAAGAATAATGGAATAGCCACAAATTCAAGGTTCTAGTTTTCCCCCCACCCTTAGTGGGAAAGGAAACTTTTCACACATGTGAGTCATCTACTTTTATTATCTGGATTTCTTAGTTTCCGTAAAGTCTGACCTCCTGAATCAGTTTGGATGGTTGTCTCATCCTAACTCAAACTGTCTTAAAGATTAAAAAAAAAAAAACAAAAAACCTTCAATCTCATGAAGAAGCAGCTCATGGCAGTGCTTGCAGAGAATGTGTTTTATTCACACTGTCTCCATGATTTTCTCCATTTTTCCCTACTGTGCCCTTTCCCTCTGGCCAGTTTGTCTTCCACCCCCTGCTGACTGTGTGATGGCTGCCCGCAGTGGGGGCACTGCTTTTCTTGTTCACATTCAGAGACAACCCAGATATTTCTGTAAAGCCCTTCCCGTTTGTGTGTGTGGGACAACCTAGGTTACTGTCTCTCATAGAACAGTAACAAGGCACTGACTGTCGTGCAGCTGGCTGTGTGAATGGCCCACGAGGAACATGACTGGCTTCCATGACAGACCCCTTCCCTGTAGTGTGGATGGGGCCAGCTTCCTGTGAGTCACCTGGGCTGCAGTGGAGGAGGCACACAGTGCACTGGGGTTCAGGGAGGGGGAGGGAGGAAGGATGCTGGCAGTCAACTCTCCAGATCCAGTACTACCACACCCTGAAGATAGTCCTACCTAGAAATGGTCCCTGCCATTGTACAGACTCAATATGTCTCAGTGAGTTCTTCTAGTAGTTTTTAGTGCCACTGTAGCAAATGACAAATTCTCAGTGGCTTGAAACAACACAAATTGATTATCTTGCAGTTCTGGAGGTCAGAAGTTCAAAGATCAGTGTCAGTGTGGTAAAATCGGGGTGTTAGCAGCCTGTGTTCCTTCTGGAGTCTCTAGAGGGGAATCCACTTTCTTGCCTTGTCCTGCTTCTAAAGCTGCCTGCATTCCCTGACTTGTGGCCCTTCATTGCACCACCTTTTATCCCTCTGTTTCCAACTTCACATTGCCTTCTGATTCTGATCCTCCTGTCTCCTTATGGATCCTCATGATTACATTGGGACCACCGAGGTAATCCAGGATAATCTCTCCCCCCCTCACACCTTAATTTAATCATGCTTGCTAAATCCCATTTGCCAGGTAAGGTAAAGTACTCAGAGCTTCTTGGGCTCAGGATATGGTCATCTTTGGGGCAGTCGCTATTCAGCTGGTCAGTTGCCTCCTGTGCTCCCTTTTATGCCTCACACCTCATCTCACATGTGTCTGCTGTGTTCCTCTCTTCATCTGCATTGCAAATGAGAAATGCAGCAATTTAAACCATTGAATATTAGATTTTGGAGATAGTTGCAGGAATAAAAGCACATATAATTTTATTTGTGTCCTAAAAGTTTTTGTTTGGAATTTTAAATTTTATCTAATTGTCCCTAGGTAAATTAAATATGATTCAATCAGTTGATCTGAAAAATCTTTTCAAAGAGTATACCGCTGTTGTAAAGGCCCTTGAAAACAGTATTTTGAGTGCTGTTTCCAAATGAAGTTTACACTTTTACCCTTATCACTGTATTAAAGGTCATGTTGGAGGGGTTTGTGTGTGTGTGCATTTTTCCAAAGTGAACTTGCTTCTCTATCTAAAACTAATACCTCTAACAGTATTTTTCACCAGGGAGGAGAGGAATTAGTGTATCTTCTAGACTAAGTTTTCTTTCCACGTGAAGAATCTGTTAGGACTAATATTCATGGGAGAAGGAAAAGACAGTAGCTCTTACACCCCATATACTATGTTGACAACAACAGTATAAGCCTGACCAAAGCTGTACATCTTGGTGCATCATTTCAGCTGAAACGTGTTCAGTGAAGTATGATTTATTCCTTAGTAATTCATTTTTGTGTGAGATAAAAGTACATCAACAGAAATTAGGGAAAGCAGAGTGGTAATTTTAAAATTTCATCATTGACTGTTTTTTTTTACCAGTTCTATAAGCACATTAATTGATATTAAAACCCATAAAAGCTCATTTGGGAATGAAAAAGAAAGTTTGAGGTGGTATTGATTTTTTAATGATATTTGTATTTATTTGTATGATTACGCTTAGTTACACTTTGATTGAGTCCGAATGTGCCCTTCAACAATAATCCATGGGCTCTGGGTTTCCTGAAGTTGTATGTCATGGGGGAACAGTTAGAAAAAGTGAATCCCACCAATTGACAACCCTATGGGGGTTTATATATTACACAAACACATTTGTTTGTTGACTGCCACTCCAGTACTTTCTGTGTCCTCAAGCTCCACCCACGTGGTGCAGGCTGCCCCCATCTGTGCTGGAGAATCATGACGGGGCATTCAGTGGCCTTAGGCATCCCCAGAGAGCTGCAGTTGCATCCTCTCATTTCCCACCTAGTTTGTGGGCATCCCCCTTTAGCTTGACCCTGACAGTGGACAGGTCTCAGTATGAGCTGTCTGTGGGAAGAAACAAGATGTTGGGGGGGGCAGCGGTAGTTGTTGATGGGAAGTTTTAAGTGTCAGGTTGTATCTTGCAATTTTCTGAACCCTGGCAGTGCAGGCCTGGGCCAACCTGGTATGTCTGTTTCACCAACCAAATCTTCCTCATGTGCCCAAGAAGTGAAACCATATTTGCATTTGCCACCAGAATCAACTAATACTAAATAATAGTTGAGAATTCCAGCTTGATTATAGTGAGTGGAAAATGGACCTCTCTCTGGTTAATTCTTACATATGATTTTACTGTTCATCTTCATAAAAGGGATAAGAAATGAGGAAACGTGGATTATCAGTTTGTTTTCACTCTCATCACTCACTGCAGTTATAATTTTCAAAATACCAAGATGTTTTTCTTAAGTAGTTATTAATTTATTTATTTATTTATTTATTTATTTTGTGGAGGGAGTAGGGACTAAGACTAAGGAAAGCATTGTTCTATCAAGAGAAGTCGTTTTCAATTTATGGTATGATGGGAAATCCATCTCGTATGTCCTATTTGGATAACAGAGCTCACTCTTAATTTTTTTAAACTTCCTTTGATTTTTTAATTGAATTATAGCTGACCCACAATGTTGCATTCGTTTCAGATATAAAACAACAAGATTTGACAAGTCTGTATGTTATGCTGTGCTCGCCGTACTGTACCACCAACCATATTCCCTATGCTGTGCCTTTCGTCCTGCAACTTATTAATTTTGTAACTGGAAGCCTGTTATCTCCCACTGTATTTCACGCATTTTGCCTGTCCACCCGCTGCCTCCTCTTTGGAAACGATCAATTTGTTCTCTGTAGTTATGGGTCTCTTTCTGTTTTTCTGTGTGTTCAGAGAACTTTTTAAGATAATTTGGTGCCTTTAAACATATTCCTTGATTTACATTATTTTGGATACGTATTTGCCATGTTACCCAATTAGATATGTAATGACTTCAAAATTTGGGGGCTTAAAACAACCCTTTTGTCATATTACATATGTTTTGGGGGTCAGAAATTAGGACAGGATCTCATGGGGGCAATTTTTATGCTTAATACGGCATTAACTGAGGTCAGTGGGTGGTGCCCTTCAGCAGGCGGCTGCTTGGTCTAGAGGATTCAGGATGACTTTATGCACATGCCTGTCACTTTGATGGGTACAGTTGGGAGACGAGGCTCAGATGGCCCTCCACTTCCGTGCAGTCTTTGTAACAAGGTTGTTGGACTTCTTTCCTGTCCACTTAGAGCTGCAATAGCAAATGTTCCAAGAGAGGGGTTCCTTTTGGACTTGGGCCTGAAACTGACACGTTTATTTCACTGTTTAACACAGTCACATAGCCCATGTGAATCAAAGGGAATGGGGAGTCATAGGATTTGTGATCATTTTTTAACGTGCTACATATGTTCATATGTGCATTTTTTCCCGTTTCTCTGACCTGTGGGAAAATGGAAGTTATTGATCAAAGAGTCACAGGTTATCAAGTCATACGAGAGACTTCAGACTTAATCCAACCTCCATACTTTATAGATTAAAGAATATATATGTAGGTGCACATGTACATCTCCATATCAGTTATTATATATACACTTGTATATCACTAAAAATGGTATCTGTGGATCAGCCAATTCTTCTTTCTTCATAGGAATGAAAAGGACTCGTCATTCCCCGGCAAATCTGAAGAAAGAAGCCAGAGCAAGAGTAAGGGAGAAAGAGAGTGAGAGGAGCATCTGATGGGATAGGATTTCTTACAAAAGGACTCCTGAAATGACCAGAGAAAACAGACCAACAGAAAAGGGCAGATTTGACCAAGCGGTGCTCAACGACGTGAATATCCAGATGGAACATAAGAGGTTTTAACGCTATTCCCTACTGATGTAGCCTACATACTAAAGAGGACATCAGAAGTTTTCTGGAAGATACCATAGAAAACCATTTTGAGGACCTGGGGGCGGTGGCAGAGATGAGTGAAACAGAACACCAAAAACAGGAAGCCCAAGAAAGCTTGGGTGCCGCTTCCAGATGGCGACGAGAGAAGAATTAGGCATGAACGAGTCAGCTGGAAAAGACTGGGAGCAGGGGACAACAGTCGAAAAGGACGTCTGCCAAGAGCAACTCGACAGTCTCACTTTTATTGGATAGAAAACAATAGCCAATAGAAGGATTGAGGAAGGTCAAATGTTAATCCCATCTTGCTGACAAGCAAGAAGGAGGATAAAGTTTATCGTTAAACAAGCACATTGAAAGAACTCTTGTAACTAACAACGGCACTTCTGGGAAGAGAAAGGCTGGATGGCGGATAAGGGAGGCAGGCGGTTTTCATTCCACCCTGAGCTAACCTGTCCGTTCCCGGGTGCTCCGCTTTCCTGAAGCAGGCGGCATTCCGCCCTGGGCCGGCCGGGCTTCCAGCCAGCGCAGCTTCTGTGAGGGGGCTGCATTCCGCCATGAGCAAGCGAGGTATCCCCCGCTGCCCAGCTTCTGTGAACGGGCAGTGTTCCGCCCTGAGCAAGCTGGGCATCCCCAACTACCCAGCTTCACAGTCATATATCATCTTTTTCCCCAAAGACCTGTTGCCAGTATATGTATTTCTAGAGGTCATATATAAATGTGCTTGGTAACTAGTAAAATCCTCCAGGGGTTACAGTTGAAGTAACAAGTTGTTCCGAGGGGCACCAGCAGTTGGGAAGTTGGACTCTTGTCATTCCAAGGTTCCAAACAAAAAAATCTTGCCCAACAAATGACAAGACTAAAACTATGAAAGGCTCTATGGAGATACCAGATAAGGAACTGTATACAACTCTAAATAGGAGAAGTAGGAATCAAGAAGGATAGATAGGTAACTTCAAAACAATGAAAATCCTAGAGCAGAAATATCCCAAGGAGAAAGCCATCAGCCAAGAAACATGAAAAGATTCCTGAAATCCTCAGTGATCACAAAAGAGCAAAGGAAAACACAATGTGTTAGTGTTAACCCAAGGAGACAGACCCCAAAGACTGTTGCTTAATCCAATGGATTGAATCGTGAAAAACGGATTTAATTATGGAGTGGGGCACCTGGGTGGCTGCTTTCTGCTGGGGTCCTGATGCCAGTGTCTTGAGCTCCAGACCTTTCTGGGGCTCTGTGCTCAGCAGGAAGCCTGCTTCTCCCTCTCCCACTTCCATGGCTTCTACTCCTTCTCAAATTGGGCTTCCTCTCTCGCTGTCTCTGTCTTTCTGTCCAATTCATCAATCAATACACCAATTCCTTCAATTCAAGAAGTAAAAATCAAATGTTGACGCATGGGGCCCTAAAGAACGACAAGAATATGGAGGGTTGTTTGATGATTTTTTTAAGATTTTCTTTCTTCCTTTGACAGACAGAGAGGAGAAGGAGGGAGAGAGACAGGCAGAGAGGGAGGGGTAAACAGGCTCCCTGCTAAGGAAAGAGCCAGATGCAGGGCAGGGTGCGCAGGCTGCTGCCTCGCCAAGTCCAGCATGAAGCCCTGCAGCAGCTCCAGCAGTCCCAAGGGGATCTCTCTGTAGGTCTTGCCTGCCCCTCCCCCGCTGGGGGCACCTGGGCGCCGCCCTCACCTCCTCCCTGGACCGACCTGTGGCCCCGCCCCACCCCCACCACCACAATGAGCACGCTCAGAGGGCGCTGGAGGCGCTCAAGGAGGCTTGCCCCAAGGTTTCCTGGGCTCAGCTGCTCCCTGCTGCTCCCTGCCACAGCAGCACCGAGGGCGGCGTGGGCGAAGGCGGCATCCGCTGAGGGATCCCGGCCCTGGCAGGGCAGGCAGCACCGAGGGCACCTCCCACTCGCCCTGGGGCCTGTCACTTCTCTCCCCACCCCTCCCACTCTCAACCATTGTTCCCTTCTGTGAAGGGTTTTCATACTTGGTTTTAGGGCAAGAGAAGAATTGAGTGTGAGGGGGAAAGGGCAGGACCAAAAGAGAGACCCAGTGGACTCTGCCCTGAGCCCAGAGCTTGCCTCAGGGCTCAATCTCAAGAGCCTGAGATCACCACCTGAGCCAGAACCAAAGAGTTGGGCGCTTCACTGAGGGTGCCACCCAGGTGCCCCTCAGCTGTTGTGGACCAGTTTCTGGAGAGGGGTGCCTGCGTGGCTCTGTTAGTTCAGCGACTGCCTTGGGCTCAGGTCATGACCCCGGTCTTGCAGGATCTCCTCCCACCTCGGTCTCCCAGCTCCTTGGGGAGTTGGCTTCTCCCACTGACCTTCTCCTCTCTCATGCTCTCTCTCACTCATTCTCTCACAAAGAAAGAAAGAAAAGCTTTCCAAAAAATGTCTTTAGCCTTGTTTTATGGGCTTCAATATGGTTGATCTCAATGAGTTTTCTCATCGGATGCAGACAACTTGAGGATAGCTATGTGTTTCTAAAAGGGTCCTTTTGTGTTCTGAAATGTCTTCTTTCTCTGTTCATTTATCAGGTGTCTTTCCATTGTCTCTTCTCAAGACCTAGGAAAAGCAGCCTTTGAGGATTCATTTGGGTAAGGTCTAGTCCTTTTCATCCTTTTTCTTTCCACAAAATCTATACTAGCCTCTGCTTCATTCTAAGTAGAGTTTATTTTTCACTGACCTATTGAGGTCTTTTCTTTCAATAGAATTTGAGTCGTTCACTCTGAAGGTCATTGTTGAAATGTTGAATTTGAAGTCTACTACCTCGCTAGGCATATTTTCTTTTTCCTGTCTATTCCTTATTCCCTTTCCCTTTAGAACTGCCTTCCTTTCGATGACCTGAGTCCTTTGGAGGCTAATCTCTGCCTTCTTTGATTGGCTGTCACAGGGGCAGTCAGAGATTAGTAGGTATTTCTGACCCTTTTTACAGTTGTTCTCCCCTTCTTTAGGGAAGCTCTAGAGTCAGCTTTCTCCGAGGGATCATTTCATCCCGCTCCTAACTCATACTCCTTACCGGGTCTCTACTGAATATTGTGACTTAGCCAGAAGAACACTTCCCTCTGGCTGGTAGGACCTCCACTGACCTCTAGCCTTGTAGGAGTCTTGGCTACCATCTGGTTCTGTTGCCTTGACTCTTTGTCAGAACCTGGAGCATTTTCTAAGACACACACTGCTTCCTATGGACCAAGGACTCAAGAGGACTCCAATGTGTATTTTCAAGAGCTTGTTTTCTACTTGCATTCCATCTCTCTGGAACCCATGGCGTTTTCATCACTCCAGCCTTCCTGAATTCCAATCTGTCTTTCCTCATATCAGAGAGACTCCCATCTTTTCCTTGGAATCTCCTCCCTACCCTCACCATCCAGAATTCCTCCAGGTGAAAAGCCAAGTGAATCCTGGGGCTCAGTTTATTTTTTTTATTTTTTATTTTTGCTTCTTTTTCAAATGTGCATTCATTTTCAATGTTTTAAAGAGTTAGATATATAGATATATATAGATAGATAGATATAGACATATCTATATCTATATAGATAGATAGGTACTTTTTTTCTTTTCAATTCCCCATGGGCTTCTGGTTGGTTACTTTTCCTCTCGCAGGGTTTGTATTAGTTTTCTAGGGGTGCTATTACAAGATACCACAAGCCTAGAGGCTGAAACAACAAAGTGGACAGAATTTGAGTCGTTCACTCTGAAGGTCATTGCTGAAATATTAAACTTCAAGTCTACTACCTCGGTAGGCATATTTTTTCCCCCCTGTCTATTCCTTCTTCCATTTCCCTTTTGAACTGCCTTCCTTTTTATAACCTGAGTCCTTTGGAGGCTACTGTCTGCCTTCTTTTATTGGCTGTCATATGGGCAGTGAGAGATTAGTAGGTAATTCTGACCCTTTTTACACCTAACTAACTCAGGCTCCTTACCCGGTCTCTACAGAATATTCTGACTTAGCCAGAGGAACTCTTCCCTCTGGCTGGTTGTTACTCCAATGACCTCTAGCCTTGTAGGAGTTTTGGCAACCATCTGGTTCCATTGCCTTGACTCTTTGTTAGTACCTGAAGTATTTTCTTAGACACACACTGCTTCCTATGGAGCAAGGACTGAAGAGGACACCAGTGTGTATTTTTCCAAGAGTTTGATTTCTACTTATTTTTCTCTTGAACCCATGGCCTTTTCATCACTCCAGCCTTCCTGAATCCCAATCTCTCTTTTCTCACAGCAGGGAGACTTCCATCTTTTCCTTGGAATCTCCTCCCTATGCGCACCATCCAGAACTATTCCAGGTGAAAATTCGAGTGAATCCTGGGGCTCAGTTTTTGTTTGTTTGTTTGCTTGCTTGCTTTCCTTTTCACATGGTTTTCAAACGTCCGTTCATTTTCAATGTTTAAAGAGCAATTTATGTAGATATAGACATATCTATATATATAGATAGATTTTTTTTTTCTCTTTTCCAATTCCTCATGGGCTTCTGATTGGTTACTTTTCCTCTAACAGGATTGTATTAGATTTCTATGGTTGCTATTACAAGATACCACAAGCCTAGAGGCTGAAACAACAGAAGTGGACAGTATCACAGTTCTAGAGGCTACAGTGCTCGTAGACCATGCTCCTTTTGGAGGTATTATGGGAGGATCTGTTCCAGGCCCCTTTCCCAGCTTGATGTATTTGGACTTTGGACTTCTTCACATGGCCCTCTCTCTCAGTGCATATCTGTGTATCCACAGTCTCCCTTAGAAGGACACAAGTCCTCCTGAATTAGGGGCCCAGGCTATTCAAATATGATCTCATCCACGCTAGTTACATCTCCAGGGACCCTATTTCCAAATAAGGTCACAAACCCAGGTGCTGGGGTTTAGGACTGGGATAGTATATATGCATACACACACAAACACACACGTGTGTGTGTATGTCTCTCTCTCTATATATTTATATTTACATTTATATTTATATGTACATATACTTTTTGATTTTTTTTTTTTTGCCTAATAAAACATTTTTGTTCAGAATCTCAGTCTTCCTTCCTTTCAATAGAATATGATTTGCGAGGCACCTGGGTGGCTCAGTGGGTTAAAGCCTCTGCCTTTGGCTCAGGTCATGATCCCAGGGTCCTGGGATCGAGCCCCGCATCAGGCTCTCTGCTCAGTGGGGAGCCTGCTTCCTCCTCTCTCTCTCTGCCTGCCTCTCTGCCTACTTGTGATCTCTGCCTGTCAAATAAATAAATAAAATCTTAAAAAAAAAAAAGAATATGATTCGCATGCTTTTGGTGCCTCCTGAACAATTTGAACACCTCTACCTCCTCAATTTCCATGAAAGGTATTCTTACCTAAAGTCTTCTGCCATTTATTTTTAAAAACAGTTGGCATCTTTTTGCAGTTTACAGTGTTTTTGGTTTGAGTATATGTTTATAGGCTGATGAAGGTGACTTTCGTCCTACTCTTTCCTTCCGAATTTGTTCCTTTTTGGGAAAGTAAATTTTCTACTCTTTAGAAACAAGGACCTAGAAAAGCGAAATGGTTCTTTTTTGTGAGTCTACATTCCATTTTCTCATTTTGCATGTGCTTTCTGTGACCACAGTTTTGGGGGCTGACAGCATTTATCAGCATTTAAAAGAAAAAAATGAAATTTAATTTAAATTAATTTAAATTAAATATATTTAAATTTTAAATTTTAAATTTAAAATGTAAATTAAATTCATTGGAAGGGGACGTGAAACATGAGAGACTAAGGACTCTGAAAATCAATCTGAGGGATTTGTAGGGGTGGGGTGGGAGGTTGGGGGAACCAGGTGGTGGGTATTAGAGAGGGCACATATTGCATAGAGCACTGGGTGAGGTGTAAAAACAAGGAATACTGTTATGTTGAAAATATAAATTAAAAAAAAAACAGAAAAATTGAAAAAAACTTAAATACTTTAAAGAAAAAACAATGTATTTTAAAAAAGGGATCTATGACTTTCTTCTTTTTTCTTGTTACTGTCAATGACATGAAGACAAAGTCAGCCTAACCTAGCCCTGTCAGCTATTAGCATGATCACTTATTTCAATGTGGAGTTAGTTTAAAATGAACACTCTGGGAGAAATAAACTATATAAATCAAATATATAAGCATTATTCTAAAGTTTTGGACTTTGCTTCAAGAGAGTTGGCATATCTTTAGTTTCACTGTGAGAGCAATAACCAGTCACTGGGGTATCTAGTAGGATGTGTAAACTGGAAGCAAACTGAAATGAATGCTAATATATATGTCCATATACATGTATGCATTGTTTATACGGTATAATCATATATTAAATCCCATGGCTTTGGAAGAAAGTTTGGAACATCTCTAATATAAAATGATAGAGAATATTGCAAAATAGAATATGTAGACTTTCAAATTGGAATTCAAAGTTTTGTGACAATTGTCAATATTTGCCAAACTTTTCAGTAGGTTCTTTGATGCCTGATTCTTTATTTGGGTATCAGAAAATCTTTTTCCCATATGGAAGCTTTACACATATTCCTAAGCCATATGGAATAGACACTTTGACTTATATTCAAAAGATTTGTGGTCTTTGCAGAGTCATTACAATTTCTCTTGCGGTACAAATGAAGCCATAAATAAATATATTTATATTTATTTATAAATAAGTGTATTTATATATATACTTTATACTTTATACTTATAAATAAGTATATTTATAAATATACACATATTACATAAATTGTCTCATATGTTTTTGAGTATCTTACTTGCTCTTACTCATCAGAGGTAAATCACTGCATAGGCCCATACTTAAAGGAAGTGTGCACAGTGGGTTTCATCAAATATAATATTTTTCTTCTCTTTGTACCCTCATCCAATTCCAGTAAGTACTTTACTTACACTAAATCCCGTCAACTTAACCTGTACTGGTTATTCTTGTAAAAAAGAAATGTTAAATGGTCTGTTAGAAACTTAGCCAACTGCATCTTCAGGTCTTCCTCTGTTATAACATATATTTTTAGTATGTCCTTCATACTAAATCTCTAATAGTATTCATTTCACAGGCTTTTGTGCTCAAAAAGGAAAATAAAGGAGACCTTGAGATTATAATAGCATTGACTAGTATTAAATGTGAGAATTTGATACCCAAAAAGGATAGCATTTGTTCAAGTTTACTTTGGTTTTAAAAATTAATATTTGTTTATTTGAGTAATAAATTAATAAACCTAATTCATTCTTATATTTTTAAGTTCAACAGGCAAAATTTATTACTCCATTTATAACTCAAAAAATATTAACAATCACTTCTCAGGAGACTGAGATTACTTTATAAACACATTAAAAAGTTAGCTTAGGTAACCTGAGTGGCTCAGTCAGTTAAGCATCTGACTCTGGTTTTGGCTCAGGTGGTGATCTCAGAGCTGTGAGAAAGCCCCAAGGTGGGCACTTCACCCAGCATGTCTGCCTATACCTCTCCCTTTGCCTCTGCCCCTCCCCTTTGCTCTCAGAAACATGCACGCACACACACTGTCTCTTTCCCTCTCAAATAAATATATAAAATCTTTTTAAAATTTTTTAAATGTTAGTTTAGATTTCTTTAAATATTTTTAATTGCATCTATATCTATTTGGATAATTAATTGTCCATTTTACAGACATATTTAAAATCTTTCATATATTTAACTCTTGTATACATAATAAATTAAACTTATAGACATGATGGACATCAAGTTATCTTAAATATTCCAATACTATGCATAATCTTTTGACCTTTGACTTTAAAACCACAAGACTAAAATGATTATGCAGGCTACACATTTTGAATTAGAATCCTTATCTAATGTTATTTTTAATGAGTGATGGTTGACATGAAAACTAATAACCAATAACCTTCCAGATTCATGGTAAGAATGTGCTTTGAAGATAGGTCTGGCCATGTGATTTGTTTTGGCCAATAAAATAAGAGCAGAAGCAACATGTGTTGCTTTGATGCCAGAAAACTTCAAGAGGCAGTGCTATATTGTCTTCCCCCAGAAACATTGATCAGCATTGCTCCAGATTGTGGTGACTCTGTCAGTGTCAGTCCCTGGTATTTTCCTGTCCTTCCTTTTGTAACAACACGGGTGGAAACTGAGGGCATCATGCCAAGTGAAATTAGTCAGAAAAGAAAAATATCATGTGTTCTCTCTTATATTTGGAATCTGAAAAAGGCTTTCTACTTAGAGAGTAGAATGGTGGTTGCAAAGAGTTAGGTACTGAGGAATATGGAGAGATGTTGGTCAAAGGGTACAAACTTTCAGGTAAAAGATGAATAGGTTCTGAGGATAAAGCCACCCAGGCATCCCTAGAATGATTACTATTTTAAAGACTGATAATACCAAGTGAAAATGTGGATCTACAGGAAATCTCAAACATTATTGATGGGAATATAAAATAATGTCATTGCTTTTGAAAAAAATTTATACTTTAAGTTACATGTAACACCTACACATGACCAAGTATTTCCAAAAAAAAATAAAAAATAAAACTATATTTCCACCCAACATCTTCTATTTGAATTTTTAAAGAACTTTATTCAGAATAGCCCAAACTAAAAACAACCCAAGTGTTCATTAAATAGTTAATGGATTAACACATTGTGGCATATTCACACAACAAAATACTACTCAATAGTAAAAGAATATGAACATAAGGGAATAATCTCTTATATATACAACATTGCAAATTAATTTTAAAGCATTATGCTAAGTAAAACAAACACCAGATGTTATATGATTCCATAAACTACAGTGTAATGTGTAAAGAAAAGCAATTATCTAAGGTCACTGAAGACTGAGCAAAGCAGACATATGTAACAGTAAGTCAACACTTGCTAGAAGAGAAAAATCCTAGGTAAGCTTCCTAGTTTCACCACGCAGAGCCTGAGGACAGACAGCACCAACATTAGTGCAATGTTGTGCAACTACAATACGGATGTGATAAAACTTTTTTAATAGACTGACGAACCAAGAAGAGCAGAGTCTGGGACAACTACACAGCTGAAAAATTAAGAGGGTGCAGAGTAGAGTGAGGGCAGGATTTCTAAAAAGAGAGATAAGGTAGAAATATCACATTATGCCTAAATATTTGGCGAACTTGCCATGTATCACATGGGAAAAAAATGTAGTTTGAGTTCTGTCAAACTGCACACTCAAAAACAACAACAACAACATTCTTTGAAAGTATATAACCTAATCCAGAATCTCTACAATGTATAATTCATACCCAGAACACAAATCCAAATTACACAAATTCCAATGAAATGGAAAAAGGCCACACTCAAAGAAAAAAAACAATCAGCAAAGACAAAAGTAGAGATGGATCAAGATGTTGGCATCAGAACAGATTTTAAACAAGCTACTATAATTATCTTCATGGATATGGAAATACATTGATGATGAATAAAAAGACAAATCTCAGCAAAGGAATAGAAGCTATAAGAATAAAAAAGAAATTAAAACGTGGAAAATAAAATCTGAAATAAAAATTTCACCTGACAGGATTAACAACATATCGAGGATAAAGTAAATGAACTTTAAGACGGATAAATAATAAATTAGATAAGAGAGAATTAAATGCAAAAAATGAACAGACTCAGAAAAGGTGCAACAATTGAAGATGGCCTAACATATATGCAGTGATTGTACCAGGAGAGGAAAAAAAAATAAAGGGACAGAAAAAATGGATGAAAAAATGTGGCTTGTTTCTCAAATTTGGTAAAAAACATAAATGTACAAATTCAAGCTCATTAGAACATAAGCATAGTAAGTGCAAGGAAAATAACATCTACACACATACAGTCAAATGTATGCTTCATTTGAAAGTTTTGAAAGCAGCCATAGAAAAACAACATATTAAACAACATACAGAAGAACAAAATTTACTTGAGATCAGTCAAGGTAACTCTTCAATCTCCACAATGTAACGCAGAGATGTCAGAAATAGTAGAAATCTTGTAGACATTTACTGAAGAGATAAGATATTTATTGAGATGTCCAAATGAGGCTATTAATTACTTCAGTTGGTGTAGGTAGTGGGAAAATCACAATATTTGGGGGTAGAAGAGCTCAGTTAAGGTTCACATTGACCATCAAGTAGCTGAGATTCTGAACAAGTTCCTTAGACTCTCTAACTCTCTAAGTTTAATCTGCTTATCTTTAAAATTGAAATAATTGCTCCACAAGGTCCTTGTGAAGATGACCTAAGACAATCCACATGAAGAGGTGCCTGGGTGGCTCACTCTGTTAAAGTGGCTGCATTCAGCTCAGGTGGGATTTCAGGGTCCTGGGACCAAGCCCAGAATTTGGATCCCTGCTCAGTGGGGAGTTGACTTGTCCTTCTCCCTCTGCCCCTACCCCTGCTCCATCCCACTTGTGTGCCCACACTCTCTCCCTCTCTTTCCCTCTCAAATAAACAAATGAAATCTTGAAAAAAAAAAGATGATCCATGTGAAAATGTCTGTTTTTAACATATACAAATTATAATATTTATGATATTTAGTTGAATCCAAATGATGTTTCATGTTTGAGTATTTCTTACAAAGATACACTGTTTAATTTCTGCAGAAAGACCATAATTTTGGTACCATTTTTCTGTATCAGTGGTTTATGGACTAAAAATAATTGTCCAATATAAAGGCAAATTACCTGTTGACATCTGACAAATGACTTAAATCTTTAAAATCTTGTCCATATGATCTGCGAAGAGTGATAATTTGACTTCTTCTTTGTCGATTTGGATGCCTTTAATTTCCTTTTGTTGTCTGATTGCTGAGGCTAGGACCTCTAGTTCTATGTTGAATAGCAGTGGTGATAATGGACATCCCTGCCGTGTTCCTGACCTTAGCGGAAAAGCTTTCAGTTTTTCTCCATTGAGAATGATATTTGCGGTGGGTTTTTCATAGATGGCTTTGATGATATTGAGGTATGTGCCCTCTATCCATACACTTTGAAGAGTTTTGATCAGGAAGGGATGCTGTACTTTGTCAAATGCTTTTTCAGCATCTATTGAGAGTATCATATGGTTCTTGTTCTTTCTTTTATTGATGTGTAGTATCACACTGATTTGCGGATGTTGAACCAACCTTGCAGCCCTGGAATAAATCCCACTTGGTCGTGGTGAATAATCTTTTTAATGTACTGTTGAATCCTATTGGCTAGTATTTTGTTGAGTATTTTCGCATCTGTGTTCATCAAGGATATTGGTCTATAGCTCTCTTTTTTGGTGGGATCCTTATCTGGTTTTGGGATCAAGGTGATGCTGGCCTCATAAAATGAGTTTGGAAGTTTTCCTTCCATTTGTACTTTTTGGAACAGTTTCAGGAGAATAGCAATTAGTTCTTCTTTAAATGTTTGGTAAAATTCCCCCGGGAAGCCATCTGGCCCTGGGCTTTTGTTTGTTTGGAGATTTTTAATGACTGTTTCAATCTCCTTACTGATTATGGGTCTGTTCAGGCTTTCTATTTCTTCCTGGTTCAGTTGTGGTAGTTTATAAGTTTCTAGGAATGCATCCATTTCTTCCAGATTGTCAAATTTATTGCTGTAGCATTGCTCATAGTATGTTCTTATAATAGTTTGTATTTCTTTGGTGTTAGTTGTGATCTCTCCTCTTTCATTCCTGATTTTATTTATTTGGGTCCTTACTTTTTCTTTTTGATAAGTTGGGCCAGGGGTTTATCAATTTTATTAATTCTTTCAAAGAACCAGCTCCTACTTTCGTTGATTTGTTCTATTGTTTTTTTGGTTTCTATTTCATTGATTTCTGCTCTGATCTTTATGATTTCTCTTCTCCTGCTGGGCTTAGGGTTTCTTTCTTGTTCTTTCTCCAGCTCCTTTAGGTGTAGGGTTAGGTTGTGTACCGAGACCTTTCTTGTTTCTTGAGAAAGGCTTGTGCCACTATATATTTTCCTCTCAGGACTGCCTTTGTTGGGTCCCACAGATTTTGAACCGTTGTATTTTCATTATCATTTGTTTCCATGATTTTATTCAATTCTTCTTTAATTTCCTGCTTGACCCATTCATTCTTTAGAAGGATGCTGTTTAGTCTCCATGTATTTGGGTTCTTTTCAAACTTTCTTTTGTGGTTGAGTTCTAGCTTTAGAGCATTGTGGTCTGAAAATATGCAGGGAATGATCCCAATCTTTTGATACCGGTTGAGTCCTGATTTAGGACCGAGGATGTGATCTATTCTGGAGAATGTTCCATGTGCACTAGAGAAGAATGTGTATTCTGTTGCTTTGGGATGAAATGTTCTGAATATATCTGTGATGTCCATCTGGTCCAGTGTGTCGTTTAAGGCCTTTATTTCCTTGCTGATCTTTTGCTTGGATGACCTGTCCATTTCAGTGAGGGGAGTGTTAAAGTCCCCTACTATTATTGTATTATTGTTGATGTGTTTCTTTGATTTTGTTATCAATTGGTTTATATAGTTGGCTGCTCCCATGTTGGGGGCATAGATATTTAAAATTGTTAAATCTTCTTGTTGGACAGACCCTTTGAGTATGATATAGTGTCCTTCCTCATCTCTTATTATAGTCTTTGGCTTAAAATCTAATTGATCTGATAAAAGGATTGCCACTCCTGCTTTCTTCTGATGTCCATTAGCATGATAAATTCTTTTCCACCCCCTCACTTTCAATCTGGAGGTGTCCTCAGGCTTAAAATGAGTTTCTTGGAGGCAACATATAGATGGGTTTTGTTTTATCCATTATGATACCCTGTGTCTTTTGACAGGGGCATTTAGCCCATTAACATTCAGGGTAACTATTGAGAGATATGATACCATATGTGGAAAACCCAAAAGATTCCACTCCAAAACTGCTACAACTTATACAGGAATTCAGTAAAGTGTCAGGATATAAAATCAATGCACAGAAATCAGTTGCATTTCTCTACACCAACAAGACAGAAGAAAGAGAAATTAAGGAGTCAATCCCATTTACAATTGCACCCAAAACCATAAGATACCTAGGAATAAACCTAACCAAAGAGATACAGAATCTATACTCAGAAAACTATAAAGTACTCATGAAAGAAATTGAGGAAGACACAAAGAAATGGAAAAATGTTCCATGCTCCTGGATTGGAAGAATAAATATTGTGAAAATGTCTATGCTACCTAAAGCAATCTACACATTTAATGCAATTCCTATCAAAGTACCATCCATCTTTTTCAAAGAAATGGAACAAATAATTCTAAAATTTATATGGAACCAGAAAAGACCTCGAATAGCCAAAGGGATATTGAAAAAAAAAAAAGCCAACATTGGTGGCATCACAATTCCGGACTTCAAGCTCTATTACAAAGCTGTCATCATCAAGACAGCATGGTACTGGCACAAAAACAGACAAATAGATCAATGGAACAGAATACAGAGCCCAGAAATAGACACTCAACTCTATGGTCAACTAATCTTCGACAAAGCAGGAAAGAATGTCCAAAGGAAAAGAGCCTCTTCAATAAATGGTGCTGGGAAAATTGGACAGCCACATGCAGAAAAATGAAATTGGACCATTTCCTTACACCACACACAAAAATAGACTCAAAATGGATGATGGACCTCAATGTGCGAAAGGAATCCATCAAAATCCTTGAGGAGAACACAGGCAGCAACCTCTTCGACCTCAGCTGCAGCAACATCTTCCTAGGAACAACGCCAAAGGCAAGGGAAGCAAGGGCAAAAATGAACTATTGGGATTTCATCAAGATCAAAAGCTTTTGCACAGCAAAGGAAACAGTTAACAAAATCAAAAGACAACTGACAGAATGGGAGAAGATATTTGCAAACGACATATCAGATAAAGGACTAGTGTCCAGAATCTATAAAGAACTTAGCAAACTCAACACCCAAAGAACAAATAATTCTATCAAGAAATGGGCAGAGGACATGTACAGACATTTCTGCAAAGAAGACATCCAGATGGCCAACAGAGACATGAAAAAGTGCTCCATATCACTCGGCATCAGGGAAATACAAATCAAAACCACAATGCGATATCACCTCACACCAGTCAGAATGGCTAAAATCAACAAGTCAGGAAATGATAGATGCTGGCGAGGATGCGGAGAAAGGGGAACACTCCTACACTGTTGGTGGAAATGCAAGCTGGTGCAGCCACTCTGGAAAACAGCATGGAGGTTCCTCAAAATGTTGAAAATAGAACTGCCCTATGACCCAGCAATTGCACTATTGGGTATTTACCCTAAAGATACAAACGTAGTGATCCAAAGGGGCACGTGCACCCGAATGTTTATAGCAGCAATGTCCACAATAGCCAAACTATGGAAAGATGAATGGATCAAGAAGATGTGGTATATATACACAATGGAATACTATGCAGCCATCAAAAGAAATGAAATCTTGCCATTTGCGACAACATGGTTGGAACTAGAGCGTATCATGCTTAGCAAAATAAGTCAAGCAGAGAAAGACAACTATCATATGATCTCCCTGATATGAGGAAGTGGTGATGCAACATGGGGGTTTAAGTGGGTACGAGAAGAATAAATGAAACAAGATGGGATTGGGAGGGAGACAAGCCATAAGTGACTCTTAATCTCACAAAACAAACTGAGGGTTGCTGGGGGGGAGGGGGTTTGGGGAAGGGGGTGGGATTATGGACATTGGGGAGGGTATGTCCTTTGGTGAGTGCTGTGAAGTGTGTAAACCTGGTGATTCACAGACCTGTACCCCTGGGGATAAAAATATATGTTTATAAAAAATAAAAAATTTAAAAAAAAACCACATTGAGATATCACCTTACACCAATGAGAATGGCCAAAAATAACAAGACAGGAAACAACATGTGTTGGAGGGGATGTGGAGAAAGGGGAACCCTCTTCCACTGTTGGTGGGAATGCAAGTTGGTGCAGCCTCTTTGGAGAACAGTGTGGAGATTCCTCAAGAAATTTATTTATTTTATTTATTTTTTTTTTTAGATTTTATTTATTTATTTGAAAGACGGAGATCACAAGTAGGCAGAGAGGCAGGCAGAGAGAGAGAGAGAGGGAAGCAGGCTTCCTGCGGAGCAGGGAGCCCGATGCGGGGCTCGATCCCAGGACCCTGAGATCACGACCCAAGCCAAAGGCAGCAGCCCAAACCACTGAGCCACCCAGGCGCCCCTCCTCAAGAAATTTAAAATAGAACTTCCCTATGACCCTGCAATTGCACTCCTGGGTATTTACCCCAAAGATACAGATGTGAAAAGAAGGGCCATCTGTACCCCAATGTTTATACAGCAATGGCCACGGTCACCAAACTGTGGAAAGAACCAAGATGCCCTTCAACAGACGAATGGATAAGGAAGATGTGGTCCATATACACTATGGAGTATTATGCCTCCATCAGAAAGGATGAATACCCAACTTTTGTAGCAACATGGACAGGATTGGAAGAGATTATGCTGAGTGAAATAAGTCAAGCAGACAGAGTCAATTATCATATGGTTTCCCTTATTTGTGGAGCATAACAAATAGCATGGAGGACATGGGGAGTTAGAGAGGAAAAGGGAGTGGGGATAAATTGGAAGGGGAGGTGAACCATGAGAGACTATGGACTCTGAAAAACAATCTAAGGGATTTGAAGTGGCAGGGGGTGGGAAGTTGAGGTACAAGGTGGTGGATATTATAGAGGGCACAGGTTGCATGGAGCACTGGGTGTGGTGAAAAAATAATGAATACTGTTATGCTGAAAATAAATAACAATTTAAAAAAAAATCTTGTCCATATGTCCTCTCACTTCCCAGCATGGTGACAGAATTTTTAATTAATGCTTCTAGTTATTGATTCTCTACAACTGACCATCCTCCAAAATTTTCTTACATGGACTTTTAAAAATAATTCTTATATTAAGATTTCTAGGGGCGCCTGGGTGGCTCAGTGGGTTAAAGCCTCTGCCTTAGGCTCAGGTCATGGTCCCAGAGTCCTGGGATCGAGCCCCGCATCAGGCTCTCTGCTGGGCAGGGAGCCTGCTTCCTCCTCTCTCTCTGCCTGCCTCTCTGCCTACTTGTAATCTCTGCCTGCCAAATAAATAAATAAATAAATAAAACGATTTCTAATAAATTGAAATTAATTTTCCTTAAAATTATTTGAGAATTTTTTTTGCATTTGCTATTTATTCCATCTCATTAAACATCACTATCTAATATCTACCTCCAAATAGCTACTAGCATTTTTAACATTTATACCACAATAAACTTTGATGGTTTAATAGTTGTCAAAGTATACTGCAATGTTTAGCTATACTGCTATTGCATATAAAATCAGGACTTGGTAAAGCATACCAAATATACACAAATGTACATTTTTTATCCAGTAAGATTCAATTTATCTGAGGTAGACTGTTTTATATAGAAGTATCTTGAACAAATAAGAATATGTTTTCTTCTTTTATAGATTAATACTTCCAAAAAGAGATAGCTTATTTGACAAAGTTTCTGAAACAAACTATGACTTCCTACAAAACTGAAGTGGTTGAAAAGACAAAATATTACTAAATAGCCAACAATACTATGTTTTTATTCGCTGGAATCTGGAGATTAAGGAAAAAATACACTCTACTCTAAGTCATGTTAGGTTGGAATTATTATCCTAATACTGTGAAGAAATTTTTCATTAAGTCATGGATTTTTATGTGTGAAGGACAAGCAGAGAATTATCTTTAGGAAATGGGAGAAAATTGCAACTACTTTTCAAATGTAACCTTGACATTTTGAAAAATGCAGTCATGGATCTGTCCCCATGGGGACAAACATATTACCCTTCATTTCTGCACCAAAATTCAGCACATCATAGCCAGATCTGATCTAATCTCCATTGTCTGTCTTAAGGGGGTTTATATGCTTATAAAGAGATGTCCCAATGAACAGCAAAGATTCACTGAATGTTTCTGTTCCCCACCATTTCAATTGATACTGACAGTCATCCTTTTTTTTAGCCTCAGGTTTTTCAAGATAAAAATCAGTTTTTATGCAGTAAAACAGTTGATTCAGTCAAAAGAAAAAGTTTGTGAGAACTTCAAAGCAACCACAATCCTTGGGACTAAGAATTAGACCCTATGGCTCCGTTCTCCCAGTAGGACACACTTACAGAAATCAACATTGCTTACAAACATCCAAAGTTTGCCTTCATTTAAGCCCTTATTAATGATAAATGGAAGGAAGGTTTAGAGTCACTAAATCCACTGCCACGTAGGTCATTATTTTCTTTTTTTCTCCTCTTTGCATTGAGATAATCTATACAAAAGTGCTTTACCTGGTACATGAAATAAATTAGTTATCCAATAATGTGTTCATTGTGGTCTTTTAATTGTTTTGTTTCATTCATTTTTCCCTTTACACCTTGAAAAGATACTAATTAAGAAATTTTAATCAATACAGTCAAACAGCAGACATCCTGTTTATTATCTGCAGACCTTTCTAAATCTCTAGAACAAAAAAATAAACCTTTTTAATGAATCTGATCATTGGCAAGTTCTTACTGGTAATTTCATACGTGTGAGTCATTAAAATTTTGCCTCTGTGTATGCTGAGGAATAGGAGAACTTCGATTTTTGTCACTTTGCCAATGTGCTCGACTTAAGCATGATCTCTTCTTATATTTCAATGTTGCTGTCTATCATGGGGTCTGAGGACCTGGCCTTTGAAAGCACTATAGAACTTGCTTCCAATGCAAACACAGTAATTTCACTTCAACACCATATCACAATATATCTAAATAGCGAAATCACATAGTTAACCCAATATAACTCAATAACTTATTCATTTCAGGGTTTTATTTTTTCTTAATTGCTTTATATTTGTACTGTCCACATGGAATTTTGCTTTTATGTACCTCCATATCAAACATTATGAACACAGTTCACTTACAAAGGCAAAAACCTTATGATAATTCATTTCATGCATTACTGTTTTTAACCTAATTGATTTTCCTTATGGAAAATTTTAACACATAAAATGACGTAGTGCCTTTGTTTGTTTACTTACTTTGTTTGTTTACTTACTTGCCATCTCTCTTCTACACTAGAATATCAAGTTCTTTGCTGCTATATCCTCATTGAATACAGTACCTAGCACACATCAGATGTACAATAAAGATTTGTTAGATGAATGAGCAAAGAAACAAAAGCACAGTAAATGTCTGTCTGTACTTGTTCAATCTTATGGAGGGTCAAAAACTTACAGTATTAGGTGGGACAATATGGCTCCAATGGAATGGAATTGAGTATTTTGCTCCTCTTAGGTCACTTAGGCTCTGTCAAAGGACCAGAAGGCTAGGGTGTGGTTAAAACCCCTAAATAAGAAATATATTAAGAGCTGACATTATTATTTGTAATCTCAAGGACTCCAAATTCTGGTTTTTTTTCTTCCATTTGTATCTTCCTTTCTCCAAATTATTTTATAGAGATCTGTCTGATCTATTGATCAGAGATCAACACCCTAGGTCAGAAATAGCCTAATAGAATCAGTATTCTTAATATTTCTAATAATGTTCTAAAAATAAAACCAAAACCAATGTACTCATAAACATCATTTGAGAATCATAAATTTATGACATTTCTCTGTTTACATAATATGTGCACATACATGTACACTATATACTCATATTCTTACAAAAACAAGAATATAAAATGCATACACAAACTGAGAAATAAACCAGGAAAATAGTTTATAAAGAAGGAATGGTTCATATCAATTAAAATTGTACAAGTTTTCATAAATTTCTAGCTGGCCTATTAGCAAATTGGAGGTTTTTTTGAATGGCCAATTATCTCCTTAGAAAGTATATATCATCTAGCCTCCAAAGGTGACAGACAGGGCCAAAACAGGAAATATTATTAGTTGAATGGTATTAACAAGTTCTGAGTTCCAAGGTTGGAAAGTAAACTAGAGAGCTCCAAATGTGGAATTCCTGAAAAGTCAGAGAAATAAGTTCAACAAAAGAGCAACTGGCAAGGGATGGGATGTCTTAAAATTTGTTCATTGCATATATGATGTCTTTAAATATGCAGGTTTTGTTGTGCTAAAAAACGTTCCCTTTTATGCCTAGTGTTTTAAAATATTGTAATCACTGAAAATACTGAACTTTATAAAATGTTGTTATGGGGCCTATGGGTGCCTTGGTAGGTTAAGTATCTATCTGCCTTTGGCTCAGGTCATGATTTGGGAGTCTTGGGATGGAGCCCCATGTAGGGCTGCCTGCTCAAGGAGTCTGCTTCTCCTTCTCCTCTGCCCCTCTCCTCACTTGTGCTTTCTTTCTCTCTCTCAAATAAAATCTTTCTTAAAATGTTATGACATCTACCAAGATACATATTTTTTTTTGCACAGTGACACATTGCCTGATACTCAAATGATAAATCATCCTTGAATATTTGGATTAGATTCTTTCTTTAATGTAATGTAGTGTAATGTGTTACCATATTTTACATAGTAAACATACTATTGAATTTATATTATTTTACTGACCTTTTCCTTTATTACAAGTTTTTGGATTACCTTTACACTGTTGGACTGATTTCATTGTATAGGTTATCTCAAATCATTTTTCGGATCAGGTGGGGTAAAAATAATCACACATTTATGGCACAAGAAGGATAAACAGAAGAACAACTTTGACTCTCATGCTTCCATCAATGAGAAAATAGTTATATTTCTATATATACATAAATATGCATATTTATGTCATTATGTACATATTTGTACCCATATGAGATGTTACAATCAGTATATTGAGCAGTGATTCTTTTTTTATTAAAGGTTTTATTTATTTATTTGACAGAGATCACAAGTAGGCAGAGAGGCAGGCAGAGAGAGAGGGGGAAGCAGGCTCTCGCTGAGCAGAGAGCCTGATGTGGGGCTCGATTCCAGGACCCTGAGATTATGACCTGAGCTGAAGGCAAAGGCTTAACCCACTGTGCCACCCAGGAACCCTGAGTTTAGTATAATTTCTAGTTCAAATTTAATTTCTAACTCTATCTTTATTAAAATATCAAACAATCAGGGTAACACAAGAAGTAAAAATAGTACAGGTTCCTGGCTATATTTTAACCTCCCTATACATATATATTTCTGCTGTTAAAGGCTCTAGACTCTATTCCTTTAGTATATAGACAGAGAGAGAGACCCAGCCCTAGAAATAGTAGTTGTAACATCAGAATAATACAGTAGCAAATCTTTTCAGTAAAAGGGTTGAGAAATAATCCTAACTGAGAATATCTTCTACTCTTCTATTGGCAGAAGGTCTCAACTATTACCCTAGAATATTATGCAGTAAAAACACCTGGTACACAAGGTCAAATAACATTACTGATTATATATATATATATATATATTTTTTTTTTCTATTTTTATGACTGCCAATCAGGAAAATACTTCTCAGTCTATCTGTACATTTTAACACATATTCAATCCCCAATTTGGGGATGAGATAAATGACTGACCCATCTGACTCAAAAGTAGTATCCATTTCTATCACAGTAATTATAAACTATGTGAGTATAGGGGAGGCTATCCATTTAAATTACTTCATATTCTTTGTTCTAACTGAATTCTGTCCCTATACTCTACAAAAAATATGTTAGAATCATAATCTCCAGCACCTCAGAAGGTGATTCTGTTTTGGAAATGGGATCTTTATAGAGTTAAGTTAAACCGAGGCCATTTGGGTGGCCCCTAATCCAAAAGAACTATTATCCTGATAAAAATGGGACATGTAGACAGAGAGACAGACACGTAGAGGGAAGATGATATGAAGAGACATAGGGAGAAGACAGCAACTGACAAGCCAAGAAGAGAGGCCTAGAACAGCTAACTGAACATTAATAAGAAAGAACGAAAGAACAAAAGAAAGAAAAGAACCTTCTCTCGTAAAGCCACACCTGCTGACACCTTAATCACAGACCTCTAGCCATTAGAACTGCAAGGAAATAAATTTCTTTTGCTTAAGTCATCAAGTGTATGGTATTTTGTTATGGCAGTCCTAGAAAACTAACATGCCTAGTTTCCCATAATGGTAGCATCGTGCAACAGTAGAGTAAAATATCGCAACTGGGATACTGACATTGATAGAGTCAAGATACAGAACAGATCCATTACTACAAGGATTTCTCCTGATGCTTTTTTAACACTACATCCATCTTCTTCCCACCTCCCTCTTCTGGTCTCTGAATGCCAGTGACAACTAATTTGTAAGAATGTCATATAAATAAATCATGGGGTGTATAAACTTTTGGGATTGGCTCCCCCCCCTCAGAAAATTACATAGACATTTATCCAAGTAGTTGTGTACATCAGGAGTCTGTTACTGAGTAATATTCCTTGATATGGATGAACCCAGGATATTTAACCAATCACCCCTTATAGAATGTGTTTAGTATCTCTAGTTCTTGGCAATTATGGATGGATCTTCTTGGAATAATTGTGTACAGGTTTCTGGGTGAACATAAATGTTCATTTCCTGGAGATAAATGACCAAATATGCATTTGGGTCATTTGATAGTTACATAATTTGTTTTATAAGAAATTAACAACCTGGGGGCGCCTGGGTGGCTCAGTCATTGGGCATCTGCCTTTGGCTCAGGTCATGGTCCCAGGGTCCTGGGATCAAACCCTGCAACAGGCTCCCTACTCAGTGGGAAGCCTGCTTATCTCTCTCCCACTGCCCCTGCTTATGTTCCTTCTCTCATTGTGTTTCTCTCTGTCAAATAAATAAATAAATCTTAAAAAAATAAATAAAATACATGGAATGTCATAAAAAAGAAATTAATACCCTGTTTTTCAGAATCACTGTACCGTTGTATAATCCCATCAACAACCTATGAATGATCTAGTTTTCCTATATCCTCATGCATATTTGATGTTGAGACTATTATTTTTAATTTCAGTCTTTGTGATAAGTACAAAGTGAAAATTCATTGTGATTTTAATTTACATTTCTATGATTAATGATGCTGCTGAATATTTTTATTTGCTTAATTTATATTTATATGTATTCTTTGGTGAAACGTCTATTCATATCTTTTGTTCGTTTTCTAAATAAATTGTTTCCATATTGTTGAGTTTTGATTTTTTTTTGTATTTTAGACAAAAGTTCTTTGTCAGATATGTGATTTGCAAATATTTTATCCCATTCTGTATCTCCCCCCCCCCCCCCGTTAACAGGATCTTTTGTTGAACAAATGTTTTTAAGTGTGATGAAGTACAGTTGCTCAGTTCTTTCATTTATGGATCATGCTTTTAATGTCAAGTCTAAGAAATCTTGGCTAGATCTTGGATCCTAAGATATTTTTTTTTTTATTATTTGTTATTTAGTTTTGTCTAAGACTTTTATAGTTTTATGTTTTACATTTAAATTTGGGATATATTTTGCATTAATTTTTTGTACAATGTGAGGCTTATGCTGAGGTTCTTTTAAAAACTTTCTTGGGGAGAAACTGGGTAGCTCAGTTGATTCTGTCTGACTCTTGATTTTGGCTTAGGTCATGACGTCAAGGTTGTAAGATCGAGTCCCACATTGGGCTCCAAGTTGGGCATGAAGCCTGCTTAAGATTCTCTCTCTCTATCTGCCCTTCCCCCTCCTTTTCTAAATAAATAAAAATAAAATAGAGATAAAATAAAAATAAAAAATTTTGCTTATGGGTACCCAGCTGCTTCAGTACCATTTGCTAAGAAGGCTCTCCTGAAATGAATTGTGTTTTGCTTGTTTGTTTGTTTTTCTTTGCATTTTTGATAACAAATCATTTAGGTACATTTCTATGGGCCTGCTTCTGGGTTATCTTGTTTTGTTTCATTGATCTATGTGTTTTCCATTTTTCCAACATCATACCGCCTTAATATATATCTGTAGGTGCTTATCAGGCTTTATATTAGGTACAGTGATTCCTCCCACCATATTTTCCTTTGTCAAGTTTGTTTTTGCTATAGCAGGATGTGTGCCGTTTTGTTTAAATTTTATTATGAGTTTATCTTTGCAAAAACGCTTTCTTGGATATTGTGTTTTTAGTTTTAGTTTTCATATTCATTGTTAGTATACAGAAATGTGGTGACTTTTTGTGTGTTGGTCTTGTATCCTATGACCTTGCTGAACTACTGATTAGTTCTAGGGTTTTATTATTGTTGTTGTTAGCTTCCTATGGATTTTTAATAGACAGTCATACCATCAGCAGATAGGAGCAGTTTTATTTACTTATTTCCAATCTATATATTTCTTTCTTTCTTATCTCATTGTAGTGGTTAGAACCTTCATATTTTGTTTAAATAGGAATGAGGGAGTGGATCTTTGCCCTCTTGCCAATCTTAGATGGAAAGTTATCAGTCTTTCATTACTAAATATAATGTGGGTTGTAGGAAGTTTTTGTAGATGCTGTTTATTGAGCTGAAGAAGTTCCCATATGTATCTTGTTTAGTAAAAGTTTTCATGTGAAGGGGTTTTGGATTTGTAAAATACTACATTATCAATTGATATCAAAATATGATTTCCTTAGTCTGTTCATATAGATGGTAGATTATAAAGATTGGTATTTGAATGTTAAAACACTTTAGCATAACCAGAATAAATCCTGCTTGACAATGGTACATATATTCTTTGTAGACATTGCTCGATTGGATTTGCTATACTTTGTTGACAACTTCTGTATCTAAGTTCATGAGAGACAGTATCTGTAGAGTATTTTTTTTTCTTTTTATATTGTCTTAGTCTGGTTTTGGTAACAAAATAATACTAGCCTCATGAAAATTACTTGAGAAGTGTTTCCTCCTCTTCTGTTTTCTGGAGGTAATTCTATAAAATAGGTATTAATTTTTCTTTAAATATTTGGTAAAATTCTCTAGAGAAGCAATCTAGGCCCAAAGATTTCTTTTTCAGTAACTTTATTTTAATTGGAAGTACTCTGGGAAACGCAACTCCTGCTTGGAAGGGTAGGAAAAGGGTAAGAAGAGATGTGGTGGAAGAAAAATCATCAACTTCTTGCTCAGTGCCAATGAAACCATAGTGGGGAGGGAGGGAAGCATCCTGGTTTTTCTGTTAGTATTTAGCTGGAGTAGAAAATAGATTACCAGACAACATCTAAGGTTGGGTTGTCCAGTTTGGGGCCATTTGGTTATAGTTGCAGGCTTTATTGGAGATTTTTTGGTTTGTTTGTATTGGTGATTCAGGATTGGATGCTTCTCTAGGACATTAAGAAATCCAGGGAACCCCCTGACATGCTATTCTTCAAGTCCTCCATTCTCCAAGCACCATGTTTTCTTATTCCCATCTTTCAGAGAGTTCCCATGCTTTATGTGCCGGGGTTTTTTGTTATGTGTGAGAAGACCCCTGAGGAATGGGACTATTCCACACTGCCAGAATTGGAAATCCATCTACGTTGCCCTATTTTTTTAGAATAAAACAAAAATTGAGATAATGTTTGTGAGAATTACATGATGTGATGATTAACTCCTAGCCTGGAATATTAAAAGTATATACTTTGAGCTATTAAGGGTCTTCTAATGACTTTGATGAGAAATAAGTTCAGAAGCAGGAAGGGTGGGGAAGAAATGAGAAAAATGGAAAGTAAAAAAGGCCAGAGTATGAAGAACAGGTTAAAGCTCTGAAGGACTGAGGTGACAGATACTCAGTGCAAGCACACATCTGGTGACCTAAAAGAGCTGGGCGGGACTGAGCCATCCTCTCTCCTGTCTTTCAGTGCCAATCCACTTGCCTGATATCAGATATTTCTCAATGTCAGAGAAATATTGAAATGGCTAATGGAGAGAAAGTGAAGATAAATTTTATTTTCATCTGAGGGTAGATAAAAATGAATTATTTTAATCATCTGTACTTTTTTTCTTGGCTTTACTACAAACTCACATTTAGAATATCTACTATAATCTAGTCATGAAAAACACAAATTTAAAGCTATGTCAACAATCATGCAATAATTCATAGAGGTAGGGGAAAAATACCTGAGACTTGAAAATAAAATATTAATATTTGGTGATTTAGAAATACTCCTAATAAGTAAAATAAAGCAAAGTCAGGAAATATAAACATAATCACTGTATCAATATTTAATCATAATATATTATCAATCCATAAATCTTCTCATTTCTCTAGAATTCTGAGTGAAGTTCATTTGAATCATAAAATAATCATCCATCTTTTATAAACTTCACTAAGGTAAATAAAGTTAAATATTGACAATAAAATTAATTTTTTATAAGACCATCAGATAAATATCTTTTTTTTTTCCCTAACAAGATAGTGGACATTTTTTTTTTCAACAGTTAATCTAACATTTTATGAGTTTACTGGTAAGAGGAGGCTGAGAAAACTTCCACCAAACTGTAAGAATCATTGAATTCAACATCACTTCTTTCTAGAAAGGACCATATTCACATGTTGCTAGATAAATTAAGTTTTCCTTTCTTTCTTTTTTTTTCACTTTATGGCAAGCATTTTTATCTTTAAACAACTTTAAACTAACATAAAAATGACAAGAAAAGTACCAATAATTTCTTTTTGCCCTTCACCTGGATTCTGCAATTGCTGATATTTTGTCATATTCAATTTTATTACTGTCTTTGTGATTCATTAGAGAGTAGGCAGCAATCACAGGACTCCTTTCCTGTTAAGTATGTCAGTTCAGATCCCCAAATTATCCACAAATATTAATAATTAATTAATCAATTAATTATTAATAAATAAATAAATAATTAATAAATAATTAATAAATATTAATAAAATAATACTGGCTAAGTAAAGATTTCAAGTTTTTTTTAAAATTAACACTTAATTTATTATTTGCCCCAGGGATACAGGTCTGTGAATTATCATGCTTACACATGTCCCAGCACTCACCATAACACATACCTTCCCCATTGTCCATACCCAGCGATCCTATCCCTACCCCTCCACCCTCCAGCAGCCCTCAGTTTGTTTCATGAGATTCAGAGTCTCTTATGGTTTGTCTCCTTCTGTTCCCATTAGATTTCAAGCTTTGTAGATTGTCTCAATAATGTTTGTTACGGCAAAAATTATATTTCTGCTCTATGATACAATCTTGAATCACATTTCACATTTAGATTTGGCATCTTTTTTATTAATAAAAACTAATATTTAATGAGTATTTACTAAGCGTCAGGCATTTGTGTAATGTTTTTGCATTGGTATTTTATTTATTTATTTACATTTTTTTAATGTTAAAAAACCTCATCAGTTTTTGAGGTAGTGTTCCATGATCCATTGTTTGTGTACAACACCCAGTCCTCTATGAAATATGTGCCCTCCATAATACCCATTACTGGGCTTACCCATCCCCTCTACGCCCCCCAACCCTCATTTGATTCCCAGAGTCCACGGTCTCTCATGGTACATCCAACCCTCTGAATCCCTCTCCCCCTTCATTTTTCCCTTCCTTCTCCTAATATTCTCCATGCTATTCCTTATGTTCCACAAATAAGTGAAATTGTATGATAATTGCCTTTCTCTGTTTGACTTATTTCACTTAGCATAATCTCCTCCACTTACATCTGGGTTGATGCAAATATTAGGCATCCATCCTTCCTGATGGCTGAGTAATATTCCTTGTACATATGGACCTCATTTTCTTTATCCATTCATCTGTTCAAGGGCATCTCAGCTCCTTCCACAGATTGGCTACTGTGGACATTGATGCTATGAGCATCAAGGTGCATATGGCCCATCTTGTCACTATATCTGTATCTTTGGGTTAAATACCCAGTAGTTCAATTGCTGGTTCATAGGATAGCTCTATTTTTAACTTTTTGAGGAACCTCCACACTGTTTTCCAAAGTGGGGCGCCTGGGTGGCTCAGTGGGTTAGGCCGCTGCCTTCGGCTCGGGTCATGATCTCAGGGTCCTGGGATCGAGTCCCGCATCAGGCTCTTTGCTCAGCGGGGAGCCTGCTTCCCTCTCTCTCTCTCTGCCTGCCTCTCTGCCTACTTGTGATCTCTGTCTGTCAAATAAACAAATAAAATCTTTAAAACAAAACAAAACAAAGTGTTTTACCACCTTGTATTCCCACCAGCAGTGTAACAGGTTACACTGGGGAAAGGATCCCCTTTCTCCACAACCTCTGCAACATTTGTTTTTTCTTGTCTTGTTAATTTTTGCCGAGCTTATTGGTGTAAGATAGTATCTCAGTGTGGTTCTGATTTGAATTTCCGTGATGGTTAATGATAATGATCATTTTTTCATGTGTCTGTTAGCCATTTGTATGTCTTCTTTGGAGAAGTGTCTGTTCATGTCTTCCGCCCATTTTTTGACGTGATTATCTGTTTTGTGTGTGTTGAGTTTGAGGCGTTCTTTAGAGATCTTGGATATCAATCCTTTGTCTGTAGTGTCATTTGTGAATATCTTCTCCCATTCCGTGGTTGTTGCTTTGTTTTGTTGACTGTTTTCTTTGCTGTGCAGACTTTTGATCTTGATGAAGTCCCAGAAGTTCATTTATGCTTTTGTTTCCCTTGCCTTTGGAGACATGTCTTGATAGAAATTGCTGTGGCTGATGTCAAAGAGGTTACTTTCTATGTTCTCTAGGACTTTGATAGATTCCTACCTCATGTTGAGGTCTTTCATCTATTTGGAGTTTATCTTGTGTATGGTGTAAGAGAATGGTCAAGTTTCATTCTTCTGGATGTGGCTGTCCAATTTCCCCAGCACCATTAATTGAAGAGACTGTCTTTTTCCATTGGATATATTTTTTTGCTTTGTCCATAGAGTTGAAAGTCCATATCTGGACTCTCTATTCTGTTCCATTGATCTTTGTATCTGTTTTTGTGCTAGTACCATGCTGTTTTGATTATCACAGCTTGGTAATGTATCTTGAAATCAGAAAACATAATGCCCCAGCTTTGTTTTTCTTTTTCAACATTTCCTTGGCAATTCACGTTTTTTTCTGGTCTCATACAAATTTTAGGATTATTTATTTTAGCACTTTGAAAAATGCCATTGGTATCTTGATTGGGATGGCGTTGAAAGTATAGATTGCTCTGGGCAGTATAGACTTTTTAACAAAGTTTATTCTTCTGACCCATGAACATGGAATGTTTTTCCATCTTTTTTGTGTCTTCTATAATTTTCTTCACAAGTCTTCTGTAGGTTATCTAGAGGATAGATCCTTCACCTCTTTGGTTAAGTTTATTCCAAGTTATCTTATGGGTTTTGGTGCTGTTGTAAATGGAATCAATTCTCTAATTTCTCTTTCTACAATTACATTGTTAGTGTATAGAAAAGCAACTGATTGCTGTGTATTAATTCTGCATCTTGCCACATTACTGAATTGTTGTATGAGTTCTAGTTATTTAGGGGTGGAATCTTTGGGGTTTTCCACAGAAAAGTATCATGTCATCTGCAAAGAGAGAGAGTTTGACTTCTCCTTTGCCAGTTTGAATATCTTTTATTTATTTTTGTTGTCTGTTTGCTGTTGCTAGGATTTCTAGAACTAAGTTGAACAATAGTGGTGAGAGTGAGTATCTTTGTCATGCTCCTGATCTTAAGGGAAGAGAATGATATTTGTTGTGGGCTTTCATAGACGGTTTTTATGAAATTGAGGAATTTTTCCTCTATCTCTACAGTTTGATGAGTTTAAATCAGGAAAGGATGCTTATTTTGTCAAATGCTTTTACTGCACCAGTTGAGAGGACTATATGGTTCTTCTCTCTCCTCTTATTAATGTGTTCTACCACATTGATTGATTTGCAAATGTTGAACCACCCTTGTATCTCTGGGATAAATCCCACCTGCTCATGATGGATAATCCTTTTAGTGTATTGTTGGATCCTATTAGCTAGGATCTTGTTGAAAATTTTGGCATCCATATTCATCAGGGATATTGGTCTGAAACTCTTCTTGATGGGGTCTTTGCCTGGTTTGGGGATCAAGGTAATGCTGGCCTCATAGAACGAGTCTGAAAGATATCCTTCTGCTTTTATTTTTTGAAAAAGCTTCAGAAGAATAGGTATTATTTCTTTAAATGTTTGGTTGAATCCCCCAGGGAATCCATCAGGCCCTGGACTCTTGTTCTTTGGGAGGATTTTAATCACTGCTTCAATCTTGTTTATGGTTATTGTTTGTGGAAACTGAGGCTGTCAGTTTCTCCTGTTTCAGTCTTGGTAGTTCATAGGTTTTCAGGAAGACATCCATTTCTTCCAGGTTGCTTAATTTATTGGCATATAGTGGTTGATAGTAATTTCTAATAATTCTTTCTGTTTCTTTGGTGTTAGTTGTGATCTCTCCTCTTTCATTCATAATTTTATTAATTTGGGTCCCTTCTCTTTTCTTTTGAATAAATCTGGCTAGTGGTTTATCGATCTTATTAATTCTTTCAAAGAACCAACTTCTAGTTTTGTTGATTCCCTATACGATATTTCTAGCTTCTAATTCATAGATCTCTGATCTAATCTTAATAACTTCTCTTCTAATTCATGATTTAAGCTTTATTTGTTGTTTTTTCTCCAGTTCTTTAAGGTGTATAGTTAATTTGTGTATTCAGGATATATATATATATATATATATATATATATATATATATATATATAATTATTTTTATTTTTTATTTTTTTGATTAAGGCTTGGATGGCTATGTATTTCCCTCTTAGGACTGCCTTTGCAGGATCCCATAGGTTTTCTCCAATGTGTTTTTATTCTCATTGGTTTCCATGAATTGTTTAAGTTCTTTCTTGATTCCCTGGTTGACCCAAACATTCCTTAGCAGGATGGTCTTTAGATTCCAAGTGTTTGAATTTCTTCCAAATTTTTCTTGTGATTGAGTTCCAGTTTCAAAGCATTATGGTCTTAGAATATACAGGAAATAATCTCAGTCTTTTGGTATCAGCTGAGGCTTGATTTGTGACCCAGTATGCGATCTATTCTGGAGAAATATCCAAGTGCATTCAAGAAAAATTAATATTCTGTTATTTTAGGGTGGATTCTGTATATATCTATGAGGTCCATCTGGTGTGGTATCTCATTCAGAGTTCTTGTTTCTTTATTGATTTTCTGCATCAATGACCTGTCTATTGCTGAGTTGAGGGCTGAGGTCTTCTCTTGTTAGCATGTTATTATCAGTATGTCTCTTTATTTTGGTTAATAGTTGGTTATGTAATTGGCTGCTACCATGTTGGTAGCATACCATATTTACAATTGTTAGATACTCTTGTTGGTTAAACCCTTTAATATTTATATTGTGTCCTTCTGTAAAGACTATAGTCTTTAACTCAAAACCCAATTTGTCTGATATAAGAATTGCTACCCCAGCTTACTTTGAGGTCAACTGGCATGAAAGATGGCCCTCCATCCCTTCACTTTCAGTCTGGATGCATCTTGAGGTTGAAAATGAGTATCATGTAGAGAGCATATGGATGGGTCCTATCTTTTTATAATCTGCAACCTTGTGCTGTTTCATGGGAGCATTTAGGCCATTCATGCTGAGAGTGATTATTGAAAGATATAATTTTATTTTCATCATGTTACCTGTGAAGTCCTTGTTTCTATAGATTGTAAATTTCTGTTCTATATCACTCTTGGGGTCTTTCTCCTTTTATAGACTCCCCTTTAATATTTCTTGTAGGGTTAGCTTGATGGTAAGAAATTCTTTCCATTTCTGCTGGTCTTGGAAGCTCTTTATCTCTCCATCCATTCTGTTATCTTGCTGGATAAAGTATCCTGGGCTGCATGTTTTTTCACTTATTACCCTGAATATGTCTTATAGCCCTTTCTGGCTTGCCAAGTATCTGGGGACAGGTCTGACATTATTCTATTTTCCTCCCTTTATAAATAAGAAACTCTTCCCTCTTCCTGCTTTCAAGATTGTTTCCTTGGATCTAAATTTGCAAATTGTGCTATTATATGCTGTGGCATTGGTCTGTTTTTGTTGATCTTGTGAACGGTCCTCTCTGACTCTTGGACATGAATGCTTATATTTTTCCCTCAGATTAGGGAAGTTCTCAGCTACAATTTACTCAAATATATTGTCTAGAACCCCCCCCGCACCCCTTCAAGGATCCCAATAATTCTTAAATTGAACATTTCATTCAGTCACTAATCTCTTCCAGTTTGATTTCTTAGTTTTTAATTTGTTTTTCCCATGCCTCCTCAATTTCCATCTCTTCTGTCATCTTATCTTCTATCTCACTAATTCGTTCTTCTGCCTCGTTTACTCTGGCAGTCAATGTATCCTGCTTAGACTGCATTTCATTCACCACATTTTTAAGTTCAGCCTGATTAGATCCCATCTCTGTCTTTAGAGATTCTACATTGTTGTTAATATTTTTTCAGGCCTAGATATTGCCTTGATAACTGTTACTCTAAAATCAATTTTTGACATCTTGATTGTATCCATATCCAGTAGTTCTATGGCAGAGACCACTTTTTTGGTTCTTTCTTTTAGGGTTCCTTCTCCTAGTCATTCTGTTGAGGGGTGGTTGAAGGGATGTACAGAGTCCAAATTATTGACCACAACCCAAGCAAGATGCACCTGTTTTATAGGGACCTTAGGGATGTTGGCCTCTTGTTCTTCCAGCCTATTTTCTGGTGGATGGTGGATAGGCCTGTGGTGCTATTACTCAGGCAACCTTGTTTGGGCGAAATTACCCTGTCCCCTGTGGGGAGGGGATGTATTCATTGAAACCTTTTTAGTTTTGATTTTTTGTTGTTGTTGTTGTTATCTGGCATCTTTCCCTGGCAGCTTTGTGCATCTCTTCTGAGAGTCAGAGCAGAAGTGATTGTATCCAAACCTTTGTCTCAGAATAGAGAGAATGCAGTCTGATCTTCATGGAACTCTCCAGGCCACACTGTCTCTGCTTTTGTATGTGCTGCTAAAAACCACAGTGTTCTGGGTTGTGCACCCCACAGCAGCACTCCCAGCCCTTGCTTCTAGGTCCAGGCATGTCTCTACCCTTTGTGCTTCTACAACTGCAAGGCACCCTTGGGTTGCTTGTGTGCTCCTAAAGCTCTAGGTATAAGTCTGGTGGACTGTCCTAAAGTCCTTCCTTACTGCTATGGATCTTCAAGTCTGTGCCTGGTCCATAGTGTGGGCAGCTTTTGAGTGCTCTTGTGTTATTTCACCTTCCAGGCTGAAGAGAGAAGCAGGCCTCTCCTCCTTCTGTTTATCTTACAATATTTGTTCACAGAATCATGGATCCCTGCTTCATACCTCAATACCAACCACCAGAGATATTCTGTTTGTGGAGATCCAGATATATCTTCTTATATCTCAGGCTGATTTTGTGGTGTTCTGACTAGTCTGGTAGATATCCTGCTCAATTCAGGGGACCACTTGAAATAGGGTCCCCTACTTCTCTACCATCTTTTTCCTCTTTCTCTGCCATCTTTTTTATTGCTATGTAATTCACATATCATGACATTTACCCTATTAGAGTGTTGTTGGTTTTTGGTGGTTTTTTTTGCACTTATTTAGTTTTTAGTATATTCACAAGGTTGTATAAAAATCACCACTATTTAATGCTTGGAATATTTTTATTACTTCAAAAGAAAAACTGCATATATACTAGCAGTTATACTTCATTCTCCCCTCCCCCAGCCCTGGCTGCCACTAGTCTGATTTCAGTCTCATAGATATACTTTTTCTGGACAATTCATTTTTATGAAATTATACCATTTGCAGCCTTTTGTGTCAATCTTCTTTCACTTAGCATAAGGTTTAAAAATTAATCTGTATTGTAGCACATACAATATTTTATTTCTTTTAATAGTCAAATACTATTCCATTGTATGGATATATCACAATTTGTTTACCCATTTTTAGTTGTTGGACATCTGTGTTGTTTCCATTTGGAGCTGTTAAGAATAATGTTGTTATGAACATTCATATACATGGTTTTCTTTATGTAAACATATGTTTTCAGTTCTGTTAGAAATATATACCTAGTAGTAGAATTCTTGGTTTATATGATAACTCTAAATTTGACTTTTTGAGGAACTGTCAAATTGTTTGACAGAGGAAATCCATCATTTTATGTTTCTTTTTCTTTTAATTGCTCCATTTGTATAGAATATTTAGTTTTTCAATTATTTTATGATGAATAATACTATGGTTGACATTCTTATAGGTTAATTTTTGTACAGATACTTGATTATATCTTTAGCATAAATTCCTAGGTGTGGAATTATTTAAATATTAAATGCATTTGAATTTTTTATTTTTTCTTTGTTTTCTTTTCTTTCTTTTTTTTTTTAAGTTAACAAATAATGTATTATTTGTTTCAGGGGTACAGATCTGTGATCCATCAGTCTTATACAATTCACAGTCTTCATTATAGCACATACCCTCCTCAATGTCCATCACCCCCATTTTATGTTTCAACAAGGAATAGATGAGGATTCTAATTTCTCAACATATATGGCAACACTTTTTATTTTCTGACTTTACTGATTATTGCCATCTTGATTGGTATGAAGTAACATTTCATTGTGGCTTTAATAAGTATTTACCTAATGGCTTGTGATGTTGTGCCTGTTCACATGCCATTATTGGCTATTTGCATTCTTGGAGAAATGTCTATTCAAGTTATTTCCTTATTTTCTAATTGGGTGGTTGTCTCTTTGTCATGTTGTAAGAGTTCTTGATATACTCTGGATGTGAAAGTCACAAGATACATGAATTGCAAATATCTTCACCCATTCTGTGGATAGTCTTTCATTTTCATGATCATGTCCTTGGAGATGGAGAAAAAAATAATTTTGGGTGAAATCTTATTTATCTGTTTTTTCTTTGTATGTTGGACTTTATGAATTATTTCTAAGAAACTATTACCTAATTCAAGATCAAAAATATTTACACATATGTTTTATTCTAAGAGTTTTATAGTTTTAGTTCTTATAGTTTATTTATTTATTTATTTAGATAGTTGTTTTTAAAAATTAGATAGTTAATTTTTATATATGGTATAAGGTAGGAGTCCAACTTGATTCCTTTGCATAAGATTACTAGCTGTCCTTCAGCACTAATTGTTGAAAAGACTATTCTTTCACCTACTGAGTTGTCTTGGGACCCTCATCAAAAGTCAGTTTCTCAAAGATATATGGTGTTATTTTGGAACATTAATTTTTATCCCATTAATTCATTCATCTACTCGTAATCCAATAACACACATAATTAAATTTCTAACTTTGTGATGAGTTGTGAATTCAGGAGGTATGAGTCTTCTAATTTTGTTCTTTTAATTTTTTTTTTTTTTTTTTGCTATTTGGAGCCCTGCTGGTTTTGATAGAAATTGTATTATATCTATAGATCAATTTGAGTAGGATTGCCATTTTAATAGTATTAAATGTTCCAGCTCATGAACATGGTATATCTTTTAATGCATTTAGTATTTTATAAATTTTCTTTCAGTGATTTTTATATTTTTTACTGTACAAGTTTTGTAGTTCTTTTAAGTTTATTTCCACTTAATTTATTATTTTTTTCTATTGAAAATTAAATTGCTTTCTTAATTTCATTTCCAGATTGCTCATTTCTAGTGTATAAAATCACCACTAAATTTGTATATTGATATTGTATCCTGAAACCTTGCTGAATTTATTTGCTCTAAATTTCCTTGTGTATTTTCATATGTTTCTCTAGAAACATTTCATATGTTTCTATATACACAAGCTCATGTCATGAAAATACAGATAGTTTTATCCCTTCCTTTCTAGTCTTAATATCTTTTTAACTGTTTTTGCATTATTGCTTTGGCTACAATCTTTTAAAATATTAGATAGAAATAACAAGAGTGGCCATCCTAGTGTTGTTTTGAATTTATGGAGAAATTTTTGGTCTTTCATCATTAAGTGTGATGTTAGCTGTGGGTTTTATCAAGTAGTTTATCATCATCGATTGATACAATTACATTTTCTCCCTTACTCTCTTAATAATGCATATTGCATAAATACATAATCTTTTCTTGAAATACATCTTAGGCTTGGGATAAAGACAATTTGAACTTAGATTTTTTTTTTCAAAATATACTGTTGTGTTTGATTTAGCATACTTGATTTAATATGAAGGTGAATTATAATAAAATCAGTAGAAACATATTTTTCCTAGACTACCTGGTGCTATCAAAAGTAGCTGAAACATGAGCAAAAGCATCTACTCTCTTTGTCACCCAAATCACGTCTTTATAAAAACTAAAATATCATTTAACTCACATGTATATTTAAGGATTAAATAAACTAATATGGATGAAATTTTATGTTTTTTTTCCTATTTTTATAATTATTACTACTGCATTTTTTTCTGTAAGAGAGTTGGTCTAACTTTTATATTTTTTATCTCTTTTTACTTTCTTTGATTTAAATCTTATTCTATCCTTATAAAGATTGTTAGCCATTTCTTATTTATTGAACAAATATTCGTGATGTGTTTTTCTTAAAAAAAAAAAAAACGTACTGTAAGGGCCTATTTAGGCAGAGTAATTCCACCCGGTTAAACAATGACCTTGTTGTTTACACAGTAAAACTTAAACTGTCCCTGCTTCCCCCCTCCCCACTTCCCACAGGGGACTTACTTAAAACAAGTCCTGGAAACTAGTCCCAGGTAACAAAGCCCAAATACAAGGGTGGGTCAGGCCAGGTGGAGGTATTCAATCAGTAGGGGCTCATATTGTCTCCCTAGCTACCAAGGAGTATGGGCCCCGCCTTTGGGTGCCTTTTGGGCACTAATTATGATCAAGGTGAAAGGCTAGTTCAAATATCTACTATAGGTAAATTGTAATTCAATTGGTCACTTATGTGTGACCTAGCAGGACTATACAGCTTTCTCTGTGTTAAAATCTCACTGGCCACCTATGCATGGCCAGGCCCAACCACATGGCCTTTGCCCTTAAAAGCTAGTCTGTAAGGCAGAGAGAGGTCACCTCTTTGCATGAGTTGGTCCTGGCTGGTCAGTGTGATTCTCGATGCTTGTCACAAAATAAAGCTTTGCTTGACCTTCTCTTTGGATCAGTCTTGCCCCCTCTTCCATGGACCCAATAGTACAATAAGGTAATTGCTACTTTATTGAAGGTTCCCTGGCATTAGCTTATAAAACATTTTCGAACTAACAAATAATATTTTTGGTAACTTTTACTTGCTGATTTAATCACTTATATGGCTTTGGATATATTTAGATTTTATTTTTGTGTGTGTGTGTGTGTGTATAAAATTTATAAAGATATATTGATAGAAATGTCATTTTTACCTTTTTTCTTATATATCATTTGAAGCTGTTTATAATTTCTTCTGATTTTTATTTTTAATTTTAAAGATTTTATTTATTTGACAGAGAGAGAGAGAGAGATCACAAGTAGGCAGAGAGTCAGGCAGAGAGAGCGGGGGAAGCAGACTCCCCACTGAGCAGAGAGACCAATGTGGGGCTGGATCCCAGAACCCTGAGATCATGGCCTGAGCTGAAGGCAGAGGCTAACCCACTGAGCCATCCAGGCACTCCAATTCTGATTTTTAAATTTCATTTATATATCCAGAATTATTTTCAATTTTTCAAACCCAATATTGTTTGGGGATTTATTTATTTATCTTTAGTCAGTTGCGATAGAAGTTTGCCTTTTGAGGTTAATGTTCAGCATGAAATCAGCCATAAGACTGGGCTCGCTAAAATGTAAGGCTGCTGGGGGGAAGAAGTTTTCAGAGAAGGGATAGGCCTTTGGAATGCCTAGGCCTGATGGACCTCTCTGCCTTTGCAATGCTGCAGAGACTTGCTTTCCCCAAGGCTCTCTTAACCCAAACAGCCACCCTGTGATCTAAGAGATATATGCATTGTCCCTTAAGCTATGTCTAGGAGGACAGGCAGATTAGCATATCTTATCTTTCCTGTAAACAGATCCTCCTAGTTTCAGAAAGACCCCTTGTCAACATCACAGGCCTCAGAAACAGTGATAAGGATAGTTAAGTGTATTATGGTTTGCCTTCCCCTCCCTTTTTTTTAAATTTTTTTTCTTTCCCCCGTGTTTATCTGTTTTGTTTCTCTGTTAATTGTTTGCTCTTGTGTCGATGCTCTGCTCTTTATTTCCTGTCTTGTTCTCTTTGTTTGTAATCTGATGACGTTTTGTGGCAGTATGTTTTAACTTATTTATCAAAATCTTTTGTGTATCTACTACATATTTTTATATTTACCATTAAGCTTATATAAAATACGTTAGTTATAACATTCCATTTTATGTTGAAAACAACTGCCTATTACATAAATCAAACAGACATTCAACCTCTTGGAATGCAATCAGAAACCCACAAAGCTGACTGCTGTCAGGACTCATAAGGAAGGCAATTAATAAATTTATTATTTAGGAGAGGAGCTGTTTGCTTTCCAAAAATCCATGCAAAGTTGGAATGTTATCCGGAGTGTATATCAAACTAATGAAGCTAAAAGTGTCTTTTTATCTCAGTTTCACTCATTTGACAATCATTATATTTTCTCCTTTATCTCTGGTTTGGTCAGCTATGCTAGTGTCAGAACACTTAATTCATTCAGCCAATCAACAAAGACCTATTTAGGGGCACCTGGATGGCTCAGTGGGTTAAGCCGCTGCCTTTGGCTCAGGTCATGATCTCAGGGTCCTGGGATCGAGTCCCGCGTCGAGCTCTCTGCTCAGCAGGGAGCCTGCTTCCCTTCCTCTCTCTCTCTCTGCCTGCCTCTCTGCCTACTTGTGATCTCTCTGTCAAATAAATATATAAAATCTTAAAAAAAAAACAAAGACCTATTTAGTACTAATTTTTTGCGGGTGGGATGAATAAGACAAATATCTGCCACAATGGAGCATATGATCTAGAGTTTAAAATTCATATTTGAATTACTTACATACCACCACATACATGAATTACATACTTACCACCACAAATGTAAACAACACTTATAAAATTGAAAAAGAAATAGATGATAATGATGTTAAGGAGAAGACCTTAATATTAAAAGCAATAAAATTGATATGTCTATTAGTAGAAATAAAAAATGGTCATATATTAACTGAAAGACCCGCGGATCCCCTTACCCAAGAATCCAACACTGCCACAGGATGCAATCAGCAAGAGGTTCTTTATTGTTATGCAGGCGCCTGCGGGTGGTCAGCGCGCGCCTGCGGGTGGTCAGCAGCTCCTGCTAGCTGAGCACCCCCGGCTGGGGTGGTGCAGGATTTTTATAGACAGGTACAAACAAGTCCCGGATGGGACGGGGCCGATTGGCTGACAATTTGAACATTTGAAAAAAGGCATACTTGGTGTTAGTGGATTGGCCCTGGAAGACCCCCACGCGTGAGAGAAAAATGGCGGGAAGGGAAAACAAAGAGGAGAAGCTTGACCCCATCACTCAGCAGAAAGGCATCCTGTCTACGTGACCTATGTGACCATGCAGCCCCCTTGCCTACGTGACCATGCCCCGGCTATTAGGAGAGGGTATCTTGTTCAAACAGGAGTCAAGTGTCATGCCCTAAAAGCCAAGCGGTTACAGAAAGGCAAAAGAGCAGTTACATTGAATTCAACCCTGGGGGAAGGGTCTTTTCATTGCAAGGGGAGGAGGGGTACTTTTACACAACAAAAGAGCAGTTAATTAGTTAACGGCGGAGGGGGGGGTCTTTCAAACTAAAGTAAAATTTAGGGGTCCCTGGGTGACTCAATCGGTTAAGCAGCTGCCTTTAGCTCAGGTCATGATCCCAGGGTCCTGGGATTAAGACCTGCATCGGGCTCACGGCTGGGTAATAAGCCTGCCTCTTGATCTTCCTCTGCCTGCCACTCTGCCAACTTGCGCTCTCTCTGTCTGTCAAATAAACAAATAAAATCTTAAAAAAAAAGATTATAAAGTAACACTTACTGAAGATTTGGGGACAGAGATGTCATCAAGATGGCAACATGGATGTATGGATGGCTCCTTATTTATTGCTAAAGGTAAATGTATAGTCAAAACCAGATTCTCTAATATTGTAATGGTGATATATAAATCATTTACTAGTCTAGTTTAAAAGTTAAAAAAAACAAGCCTATTAAAAATAACTTTTTATACTTTTCAATATACTTTTTATTGACAGTACAATATAAAAATGATCTAAAATGTAAAAACATCAATAACCTGTTGTTATAGGAGAAGTATAAATTTTCTGTACACTATTGAAGTTCAGTTGTTTTCAACATAAAATGGAATGTTATAACTAACGTATTTTATATAAGCTTAATGGTAAATATAAAAAAATATGTAGTAGATACACAAAAGATTTTGATAAATAAGTTAAAACATACTGCCACAAAAAGTCATCAGATTACAAACAAAGAGAACAAGACAGGAAATAAAGAGCAGAGCATCGACACAAGAGCAAACAATTAACAGAGAAACAAAACAGATAAACACTGGGGAAAGAAAAAAATTTAAAAAAAAGGGAGGGGAAGGCAAACCATAATACACTTAACTATAAGTAACAAACTGATTGTTTCTGGAGGGGAGATGGGCAGGGGAATGGGCTAAGTCAGTAATAATTATTAGGAGGTCACTTGTGATGAGCATTGAATGTTATATGTAAATGGTGAATTACTAAATTCTACTCCTGAAACTAATATTACACTATATATTAATTAAAATTTAAATAAATCATGAAATATAAGAAGAATGAAAGGCAATAGTTAAGTCCTTACCTATCAATAATTACTTTAACTGTAAGTGAATGGAATCATCCAGTTGGAAGACATAGAAAGGCTAGAATAGATTAAAAAAACAAACAAAAAACACAAGATCCAGCAATATGTTGTGTATAAAAGAATCACTTTAGCTTTAAGGACACACATGGGCAGAGAGTAAAGGGATGGAAAAAGATATTCCAAGCTAATGATAACAAAAGAAAACAAGGGTAGAAATAACTATAATTGACAAAATAGGGTTTATATAAGCTAAAAATCACCACAGGAGTCAAAGAAGGTCATTATACAATAAGAAAAGTGTCATCAATTCATCAATACAGTAATTGTAAATATCATGTACCTAATATTGAGCCACATAAATATATAAAACAAATACTAACAAAACAAAAAGGAGAAATAAATAGCAATAGTATCTGGGGACAATAATACGCCACTCTTACATATGGATAGATCATCCAGACAGAAAATCAATAAGAAAATAGTGAATTTAAACACTATGCCTGGACAACTGGGTGACTCAGTCAGTTAAGCCTTTGCCTTTGGCTCAGGTCGTGATCCCAAGGTCCTGAGATAGAGTCCCACATTGGGCTCCCTGCTCAGGAGGGGGTCTTCTCACTCTGTCTCTGCCCTTACCCCTTGCTCATTCTCTCTGCCCTGCTCTCTCTCAAACAAACAAACAAACAAAACAAAACAAACAAACAAGAACTATGTCAAATGAACCTAACATATTTACAGGATATTCCATCCAATAATATCATAATAAACATTCTTCTCAAACACACGTGGAAAATTTTGTAGCATAGATCACATTTTAAACCACAAAACAAGAGTCCCCCCAAAATCAATAATATAGAAAGCATATCGAGTATATTTCCAGCCAAAATAATATGAAACTAAAAATCAATACAGAAGGAAATTTGGAAAATTTACAAATACCCAGACATACACATTTTTAAACAAATAAAAAATCAAAAGAAGAAGACAAAGTGGGAATAAAAATACATCTTGAGAAAAATAAAAAATATATATACCAAAAAATTATGAGAAGCAGCAAAGCAGTTATAAAAGGAAATTTTATAGTGATAAATGTATATAAAAAAATTTCAAGTAAAGAACTTAATATAACAGCTGAAAAAAAGTACAGAAAGAACAAAGTAAACTTAAAAGTAGCAAAAGGAAGGAAAAAAATAAAAATTAGGGCAGAAATAAATGAAATATAGAATTAAAAAACTAGAAAGTTTTTTTAAATGGTAAATAAAATTAGACTTGGTAATGGTAAATAAAAAAAAAGACAGCTAGACTAACTCAGAAAAAAGAGAGAAGACTCAATAAAATCAGAAATGAAAAAGGAGACATTATAACAGATACCACAGCAATATAAAGGATAAAAGACAGTTAACTGCCAGCGAATCAAAAGCCTAGAGGAAATGGACAAATTCCTAGGCACATAAAACCTATCAAGACTGAATCATAAGGACATAAAAAATATGAACAGACCAATAAGGGGTAAGGAGATTGAATCAGTAATAAAAACCTTCTAACAAATAAAAGTCCAGAATCAGATGATTTCCACAGTGAATTCTACCAACCATTTTAAGAAGAAATAATACAAATACTTTTAAAACCCTTCCCCAAAAGTTGAAGAGGTTGAAATACTCCGAGGCACATTTTACAAAGCCAGCATTATCTTGATATCAAAACCAGACAGGAGCACTACAAAAACAAAACAAAACAACAACAACAACAACAAAAAACAAAACAAAAAAACAACAAAGCAGCAACAAAAAGAACTACTGAATAATATCCCTGATAAATAAAAATGTAAAAATTCTCTACAAAATGCTACAAAACTGAATTCACCAGCACATATCAGTAAATGTGATGTATTATATTAATAGAATGATCAATAAAAACTCATATGATCAATTCAATATATGCAGAAAAGGCATTTGACAAAATTGAACACCTTTCATAATAAAAATACTCACCAAACTGGGTACAGAAAGAATACACATCAACATAATCAAAACCACATATTCCGTGGAAGGATTCAAAATGGCAGAGAAGTAGCAGGCTAAGACGACATCAGGTAGCAGGAGATCAGTTAGATAGCTTATCTAACCATTGCAAACACCTACAAATCCAATGGGAGATCAAAGAGAAGGAGAGCAACAATTCTAGAAACAGAAAATTGATCACTTTCTGAAAGGTAGAACAGGTGGAAAAGTGAACCCAAAGAACGGGAAGGTAGACCGCGGGGGGAGGGGCCAGCTCCCGGCAAGCGGTGGAGCAACGGAGCAGAAAATCAGGACTTTTTAAAAGTTTGATCCAATGAGGGATATCACCCCAGAGGCTAAGCCAGAGTGAAGCCCAAGTGGGGTCAGCATAGCCCCAGGTCCCTCAGGGTCACAGAAGGACCAGGGGTATCTGAGTGTCACAGAATTCACAGGTATTAGAGTGGGGAAGCCAGCTACAGAGTCAAAGCTGAGGAGTGAGCTCTCAATCCAGGTTTAGTTTGAACCAGGCATAGGCAGGGTGAGCTTGGAGCATGGCCAAGGGCCAGGGAGATGGGAGTAATTGAGCTCTTTTTTCCAAGCACAGCCAGAGGCCAGGGAGATGAGAATGACCAAGGACTTTTCTCCAAGTATGAGTGACAGAGCGCTTTTCTCCAAGCATGGCCAGAGGCCGGGAAGATGGGAGTGATTAAGCACTTTTCTCTGAGGGTGCACTGAGGAGTGGGGCCCTGAGCTCTCCACTTCTCTGGGCCGGATTGTGAGACCGCCATTATCATTCCATCATCCAGAACTCTACAGAAAGCCTTCAGGGAACAAAAGCTCCTGGAATACTTAGCCCTACCCCAGGTAAGGGCAGGACAAGTCCATCTCGGGCAAAGACACTTGAGAATCAATACAACAGGCCCCTTCCCCAGAAGACCAACAAGAAACCCAGCCAAAATCAACTTCACTTACTAAGGAGAACGTGGAATTCCAGAGGAGGAGAAAGCAAAACAAGGAATTCATGGCTTTCTCCCAATGATTCTTTAGTCTTGCAGTTATATATTTTTTCTTTTTTCTTCGGCTAATATATTTTTTAACTTTTGCCCTTTCCACTTTGAATGATTTTTTTAACTAGTTTATTTTTAAAATACCTTAAAAAATAATAATCTATTTTGAACCTTCATTATTATAGTCATATGTTATCCTCCATTTTATCTAACTATATATTTTTTTACATACAGGGTTTTTTCTTCTAAAAAATTGGGGTATAACTTCTCCTAATAGATCAAAATATACCCTAAATCTAGCTCCAAGATTGTTCTAGTGTCCAGCCTGAGCAAATTCTCTATAGTATATTTTTCTTTATTGTCCCAACCAACTTGCTCTATCAATTTATTTTTTAGAAATTAATTTTTTTTTCATTTTTATAGGTTTATTTCATCCCTTCATTGTGCCTACCCTTATATGTTTTTCATCCTTTAAAATATTGGGAGGTAGTTTCTTCTAAGAGACCAAAATACTCCCAAAATTAAGTGAGTGACCCTGTTCTAGTCACAAGTCTACTATATATATATATTTTTTTTTTCTTTTAAATATTTTTTCCTTGTTTTCTTTTTTTTAAACCTTTTTTTCCCCTTGAATGTCTTTTTTATCCCCTTTAATTCTCGCACAACTTGGGGTCTCTTCTGATTTGGTTAAAGCACATTTTCCTGGGGTCTTAACCACCCTTTTAGCATTTTATTTGCTCCTTTGTATATTCTTATCTGCTCAAAATGACAAGGTGGAAAAACTCACCACAAGAAAAAGAACAAGAGGCAGTACCAAAGGCTAGGGACCTAATCAAAACACACATTGGTAATATGACAGAACTAGAGTTCAGAATGACAACTCTCAAGGTTCTAGCTGGGCTCGAAAAAGGCATGGAAGATATTAGAGAAACCCTCTCCAGAGAGATAAAAGCCCTTTCTGGAGAAATAAAAGAACTAAAATCTAACCAAGTTGAAATCAAAAGAGCTATTAACGAGGTGCAATAAAAAATGGAAGTTCTTACTGCTAGGATAAATGAGGCAAAAGAATTAGTGATATAGAAGACCAAATGATGGAGAATAAAGAAGATGAGCAAAAGAGAGACAAACAAATACTGGACCACAAGGAGAGAATTTGAGAGATAAGTGAAACCATAAGACGACACAGCATTAGAATAATTGGGATCCCAGAAGAAGAAGAAAGAGAGAGGGGAGCAGAAGGTATATTGGAGAGAATTTTTGTAGAGAATTTCCCTAATATGGCAAAGGGAACAAACATCAAAATCCAGGAGATGCAAAGAATGACCCTCAAAATCAATAAAAATAGGTCCACACCCCGCAACCTGATAGTAAAATTTACAACTGTTAACAACAAAGAGAAAATCCTGAAAGCAGCCTGGGAAAAGAAGTCTGTATTGTACAACAGTAAAAACATTTGACTGGCAGCAGACTTATCCACAGAGACCTGGCAGGCCAGAAAGAACTGGCATGATATATTCAGAGTGTTAAGTGAGAAAAACATGCAGCCAAGAATACTATATCCAGCTAGGCTATCATTGAAAATAGAAGGAGAGATTAAAAAGCTACCAGGACAAACAAAAGCTGAAAGAATTTGCAAACACCAAACCAACTCTCCACGAAATATTGAAAGAGGTCCTCTAAGCAAAGAGAGAGACTAAAGTAGTAGATCAGAAAGGAACAGAAACAACATACAGTAACAGTCACATTATAGTCAATACAATGCCACTAAATTAATATCTCTCAATAGTTACCCTGAATGTAAATGGCCTAAATGCACCAATCAAAATACACAGGGTATCAGAATGGATAAAAAGCAAAACCCGTCAATATGCTGCCCAATAAACTCATCATAGACCCGAAGACACCCCCAGATTTAAAGAGAGGGGGTGGAAAACAATTTACCATGCTAATGGACATCAGAAGAAAGCTGGGGTGGCAATCCTTATATCAGATCAATTAGATTTTAAGCCAAAGACTATAATAAGTGATGAGGAAGGACACTATATCATACTCAAAGGGTCTGTCCAACAGGAAGACCTAACAATTTTAAATATCTATGTCCTGAACATGGGAGCAGCCAACTATATAAACCAATTAATAACAAAATCAAAGAAACACATTGACAATAATAAAATAATAGTAGGGGAATTTAACACTCCCCTCATTGAAATGGACAGATCATCCAAGCAACAGATCCACAAGGAAAAAGGCCTTAAATGACACACTGGACAAGATGGACATCACAGGTATATTCAACACATTCCATCCCAAAATAACAGAATACACATTCTTCTCTAGTGCACATGGAACATTCTCCAGAATAGACCACATCCTGGGTCATAAATCAGATCTCAACCATTATCAAAAGATTGGGATCATCCCCTGCATATTCTCAGACCACAATGCTCTGAAACTAGAACTCAATCACAAGAGGAAATTTGGAAAGAACACAAATACATGGAGAGTAAACAGCATCCTTCTAAAAAAAATGAATTGGTCAACCAGGAAATTAAAGAAGAATTGAAAAAAATTCACGGAAACAAATGACAATGAAAACAAAAGTGTTCAAAATCTGTGGGATACAGCAAAGGCAGTCCTGAGAGGAAAATATTAAGCTGTACAAGCCTTTCTCAAGAAACAAGAAAGATCTCAAATACACAACATAACCCTACACCTAAAGGAGTTGGAGAAAAAAGAACAAAGAAAGCCTAAACCCAGCAGGAGAAGAGGAATAATAAAGATCAGAGCAGAAATCAATGACATAGAAAACAAAACAAAACAAAAAAATCCACCACCAACAACAAAAAAACAATAGAACAAATCAACGAAACTAGGAGCTGGTTCTTTGAAAGAATTAATAAGATTGGTAAACCCCTTTCCAGACTTATCAAAAAGAAAAGTGAAAGGATCCAAATAAATAAAATCATGAATGAAAGAGGAGAGATCACATCCAACACCAAAGAAATACAAACAATTATAAGAACATACTACGAGCAACTCTACGCCAACAAATTCAACAATCTGGAAGAAATGGATACATTCCTAGAGACATAGAAACTACCACACCTGAACCAGGAAGAAATAGAAAACCTGAACAGACCCATAACCAGTACGGAGTTTGAAACAGTCATCAAAAATCTCCAAACAAACAAAAGCCCCGGGCCAGATGGTTTCCCAGGGGAATTCAACCAAACATTTAAAGAAGAATTAATTTCTATTCTCCTGAAACTGTTCCAAAAAAATAGAAATGGAAGGAAAACTTCCAAACTCTTTTTTTCTGAGGCCAGCATCACCTTTATCCCAAAACCAGACAAGGATCCCATCAAAAAAGAGAACTACAGACCAATATCCTTGATGAACACAGATGCGAAAATTCTCACCAAAATACTAGCCAATAGGATTCAACAGTACATTCAAAGGATTATTCACCACGACCAAGTGGGATTTATTCCAGGGCTGCAAGGTTGGTTCAACATCTGCAAATCAATCAATGTGATACAACACATTAATAAAAGAAATAACAAGAACCATATATGCTGAAAAAGCATTTGACAAAGTGCAGTATCCCTTCCTGATTAAAACTCTTCAAAGTGTAGGGATAGAGGGCACATATTATCAATATTATCAAAGCCATCTATGAAAAACCCACTGCAAATATCATTCTCAATGGAGAAAAACTAAATACTTTTCCGCTGAGGTCAGGAACACGGCAGGGATGTCCGTTATCACCACTGCTATTCAACATCGTACTAGAAGTCCTAGCCTCAGCAATCAGACAACAAAAAGAAATTAAAGGCATCCCAATTTTGCCAAATTGGCAAAACAGAAGTCAAACTATCACTGTTTGCAGATGATATGATACTGTATGTGGATAACTTAAAGGACTCCACTCCAAATCTGCTCTAACTTGTATAGGAATTCTGTGAAGTCTCAGGATATAAAATCAATGCACAGAAATTGGTTGCATTTTTTTTATACCAACAAGACAGAAGAAATAGAAATTAAGGAGTGAATCCCATTTACAACTGCACCCAAAACCCTAAGATACCTAGGAATAATCTTAACCAAAGAGACAAAGAATCTATACTCAGAAAACTCTAAAGTACTCATGAAAGAAATTGAAGAAGACACAAATAAATGGAAAAATGTCCCATGCTCCTGTATTGGAAGAACAAATATTGTGAAAATGTCTATGCTACCTAAAGCAATCTACACATTTAATGCAATCCCTATCAAAATCCCATCCATTTTTTTCAAAGAAATAGGACAAATAATCCTAAAATTTATATGGAACTAGAAAATACCTTGAATAGCCAGAGGAATATTGAAAAAGAAAGCCAAAGTTGTTGGCATCACAATTCCAGACTTCAATGTCTATTACAAATTTGTCATCATCAACAATTCCTAATTGGAATTTTTTGGATGATTTTTTCTTTTTTTTTTCCTTAATTCTTTTGAGTTTTTGGAGTTCTTTATACATTTTAATTACTGAGCTATTTTTGCTGGATATGTAGTTTGCAAATATTTTCTCCTACTCTTTAAGCTTGCTTTTGCCTGTTTAATGGGATCAGTCACAGAGCAAGAATTTTAATTTTTTTTTTTGAGGTCTAAATTATCACTTTTTCCTCATATGGATCTTGCTCTCTCCTGAAGTACTCTCTGCATTCGCTGTCTGGATTCTCATCAACCATCTCAAAATACAAACATATAGCTCATAAATGCTATTAGTTACTATGTAGACCTAATTAGCTCTTACTTTATTTCTCTTGCCTATTGATGATAAGCAAAAGTTTATCCATAAACAATCCAAACATTTATTGAGATACGCTCTCCCTAGAAAAGACTCCATGCCATTGTTGACCCATTGGCTTAAACAGCCCACAGCTAATTCTACTCATCCAGAAACATGTGGTTAGGAGCAAAAAGAAGAAGAAAAAAACACCTGTATTAATACTACATATCTTAACCAGATTATAAGTAACTATTAGAAATGTCATGTACTAAGTGGATGATCTAGTGAAGATAAGCTGTAGAAATCTAGACTGAAAATATCATTGCTATGATAAATTATCCAAGAAGCAAATCTGTTTCATTAGTTTCAGGGTTTGGAATATTATAGAGTCAAATACAATCTAGTACATGAATGGAATAACCACAGCATTGACTTCACATTTGAAGAAATGCTAGAAATAAGGATGAACACAAAGGAACAGAAGAAATCGGAGATTCATGTTCCCTCCCTGGGAACATATAATCTATCAACGAACAAAATCTAAAGGTTATGGGAACTCTAGGGACGTTCTAGAAGTGATATATCAGTTGGAGAGATAAGTACTACCTTTCACAGAGAAAACCATGCAATGAAGCTTGTTAGTAACTACAAGAGATGAATCTGGAAGAGTTAATTTGAACTTGCATCCAAATAGCATAGAAGGAGTGGGACCTGTGGCTGAAGTTAGACTCATTTGGAGAGAGTCTGGGGGAAAATTGCTTAGGCAAAGTTTCAGGGGTAAAGAGCATGAGAGCAATGACTTTAAAACTGAAATCAAGCCATTTAGTAACTTGGCTTCATTTAGTTTAATTGCATTTAATGAATATTTCTCCAGTTCCAGCTATATGCTTGGCAGTTACTAGACATTGGAACTGTGATGAGGAAAACCACAGTACAGGTTATTAAATAGTATTTTAGTATATCAGAGGAGAAGATCAGCTAAAAGTAGTAAAAATCCAATTATAATTACAATGTGCAATAATAGAAATTTGTAGAAGCAAATAGCTTCTATTAATTAGGTGGATTATAGGCATGACTTTTAATGAATACAAAGGACTGGTATCTATAATCCCTTTCTAAGTGAGAACAAAGGTTGTGTTAATGTTACTTTCTTGACCCGGCCTGCTTTTTCCTGCCACTCTCATAATTCTTTCTGGTCCTTATGATACTTATGTTCCAAACAATATTTTGTTCTTGGGGTTTTGCAAACATCTTTCCCTTGTTCTTTCTTGCATCCACCGCATTCAGGCTTTTGGCCTAACCTCTCCACAAAAGCTCTTTCTTCCCTATGGACCTTTGGTTGCTCCAGCACCACGTCCTGAAAAAGGGTATCTTTATTCTACTGAATTGCCTTTGTACCTTTGTCAAAACACAGCTGGACATATTTAGGTGGGTCTATTGTTGGGTTCTCTCTTCTGTTGCACTGACCGCAGCCCTTCTCCCTCTACCAAGACTACACTATGTAATTAGTCTAGATATATATATTAGCTCTTCCATAAGGGTAGAGTGATTTTTCTCACTTTACTCTCCTTTTACAAGATTTTTTTTTAGTTACTGTAGTGCCTTCTCATATATATTTTATATGAATTCTAATGCCTATTCTAGAAGTGATATATCAGTTGGAGAGATAAGTACTACATTTCACAGAGAAAACCATGCAATGAAGCTTGTTAGTAACTACAAGAGATGAATCTGGAAGAAGTAATTTGAACTTTCATCTAATGTTTGTGTATTGGCCTTGGATGCTGTGACCTAACAAACCTCATGTATTCATTCTAGGATTTGTTTTTTAGAGATTCTTTTGGATTTTTCATACAGACATTGAAGTCATCTATAAATAGAAGTAGTTCTTTGCCTCTTCCTTTCTAATATGTAGGCTTTTAAATTTTTTTTTAAAGATTTTATTTATTTGACAGAGAGAGATCACAGCAGACAGAGAGGCAGGCAGAGAGAGAGAGAGAGAGAAGCAGGCTCCCCGCTGAGCAGAGAGCCCGACGCAGGACTCGATCCCAGGACCCTGAGATCATGACCCGAGCTGAAGGCAGCGGCTTAATCCACTGAGCCACCCAGGCGCCCTGGCTTTTAATTTTTATTACCTTAATGCAATGACTAGAAATGTCAGTACTGTGTCAAATGAAAATGATGAGAGCAAGCATCATTACTGTGTTCCCAGTCTTAGAAAGAAAGCATTCAGTCTTTTGTCATTAAGGAGTAGGCTATCATTAGAATTTTGTAAACACTCTTCAGAAAATGAAGATGATTTCTCTCTATTCTTAATTTGTGGAGAGTTGTTCATTATAATATATTTTGAATTTTGTCATATGTTTCCATCCACATTAATTCACATGTACATATGATTTCCCTTCTTTAGCCTCAAAATTAATTTATTTTGTCTTTGTCTGCCATAAAATAATTTTATATCACCTTATTTTTGAAAACCATGTCCACTGGCTATACATTGAATGTTTCTTGCCTTAGGTGAAATTCCCTGCCACTGCCTTTGGGCTTCTACTATTTCTGAGTAGAAGACAGACATCTTTTTTTTGTTTTGTTTTGTTTTAAGATTTTATATTTATTTGTTTATTTGACAGAGAGTCCCAGTAAGAGAGGGAACACAAGCAGGGGGAGTGGGAGAGGGAGAAGAAAGCTTCCTGCTGAGCAGGGAGCCCAATGTGGGGCTTGATCCCAGGACCCTGGGATCATGACCTGAGCTGAAGGCAGACACTTAACTAAGCCACCCAGGTGCCCCTAGACATCTTTATTTTTGTTTTCCTGAATGTCATGTGTCCAATTGCTTGGTTGATTTATCGATTTTCATTTTATCTTAGGTCTTCAACAGTTTGTCTCTGGTGTGTCTAAGTAGTATTTCTCCTGTTTGGAGTTTATTGCTGTTCCTAGATCTGTGGGTTTATTTTCTTCATTATTTAAAACAAAACAAAAACATTATATCTCTATCCCTCTCACATCTCCTACTAGGACTTCAATTGCAAGTGTGTTAGACCATTTAATACTCTCCTACAAGTCTCAGATGGTCTGTTTGGTTCTTTAAAATCTATTTGGGTCTTTATATGTTAGTTCCTGATCCTTTCCTTTGTTGTGTCTGGGTTATGGTCAAATCTACCAAATGACTATTAATTTCTAATGTATTTTTTAAATTCTAAAATTGCCATTACTTACTTTTTGTAGTTTCCCTTGAGTTGTTGAGACTCCTTATCTGATCCTATATATCACTTTTCTTTTCCACTTGGTTTTATTATATATTTACCATAGTTATTTTAAAACCCTTCATCAGGCTGCTGCTCAGCACCAAGCAATGGTCTTGGATGTTTTGGGAGAAATTCTATGGACTTTATCACTTATTCCTGAGTCTTTTCTGTATTGTTGCCTGCAATGGAAGGCCCATGGCGTGGTGAGGGGGGCGGGGAGTGCTGATTGTTGTCGATTCACTCCGTGGTAGGATATCTGGGAACTCTCATTCCTCATACCAGGCCTCATGGTGTCATTTGAAGGTGGGCTTTTTCTTCAATTCCCTCTTTTATGATTGTTCCTTCTAGCTCTGAACCAGTGATAAAGCATCCATGGGTCTCTAGACTCCTAAGAACAGCCTCACCCATTCAGAATTTAGCTCATTTATGATTCTTTGTGTTTTCTGCCTTCTGGTGAAATATCTTCTTGTCATTATAAGATCTGTGGGCCAGTCTTCTGCAGCTTTTTATAAATTAGATAAAAAGGTCCAGAGTGATCTTTTAAAATAAAAATCTTATCACATAATTCTTCTCAAAGTCTTTGCTAGATAACCTACTACTAGATAGCTTATCTTCTCTCAGCCAAAACCAAAAATCTTTAGAACTTTTTTCCAGACCAGTAAGCGCTGGGCTTCTATTAACTCTCTGATCTCATTTGTTCCTGGGCTCCTCACCACAAACTCATTCTGCCCCACTGATTTCTCTGTTATTCCTCTGGCACATGAGGTACATGCCCATCTTTGCAATCATTTCTCCAGCCAGGAATACTCCTGGCCAACACCAGCATGGGTTGCGCTTGACCACCTTCAAATTTTAAAAACAAAAAATCACAAAACAAGAGCAATAAAAAGGAAAAAAAAAGAAAGAAATAAAAAGGAAAGAAAAGGGAAAAATCTAAAAAGGAAACGACTTCTCACAGTGATTTTTCCTGAACACACTATTTAAAATCAGACCTCCCTTTGTTTGAACTGTATTTCCTCTTCTTTCCTGCTTTCACTTTCTCCATAGCATTTATCACCTTTATATGTAAGGTGGTGTGGTGTATGTAAAGGGTGTGTCTGTGTAATTCACCAGTTTATTATCTTTTTTCCCATTTGAATGTAAGTCTTACACATGCAGGGATTCTTTCCTTTTTGTGCTTTGCTGTATCTAAAACCCTTCAAACAATGCCTGCATGTAGTAGGTATTTGGTAAATATTGTAAAATGAGCACCTAGGTAATACATAGTTTGAAAACATGATAATCTCTTCCATGTCCAAACCTTATTCATTATAATCTCATTTAGTGATTTGTGACCACTAAAGAAAGCCTGAGTTTTAGATATGGCATCATGAACAAGGAAATACCCTTGTCAACTTGACAAATTAAAGCTTCTACTGACACCGCTCTTTCTGAATCCAGTGTACCTGATTCGTATGTATAATTGAATACTTCCTTAGAAATTGTAGGAGTACTGAGGAGATTAATGAAGTAAAATATAAAATATTTTATTTCCTCTTAAGAAAACGTGCTAAGTGTATGTCTGTGCAACCTCACATAACAATACAGCTGAGTAAGCAAGCCTCATGGTTAAGCTAAGACATACCATTGATATTGATTTATGGGGAGAACTTAAACAGACATTTTCAAAAATCTAATGAATAGAAAAATAGAAAATTGGGAAAATAATCCTTTCATTTTTCTCACATTTTACATTAAACATAGAAGACGGCACGGAGTATTCAGATTCATTGGGATAATTCCTGATTTCGTGTTTTGCTGCCCTTAATCTGGCTGGTGTGCTTCAGTTGCCTTGCCACCTAGCCTCTCCACGTGAGATTCATGGCTGGATTGGATTTCCGAGCTCCTATGGCTCCTATGGCTGTAGCAGGGAGCTCAAAGAAGTGAACTTTCACATCAGTAAGTCCTGGTTTATAATCCAAGTTCCATGTGTTACTAGCTGTGAAACTTCCTCTAGCCCCAGTTTCTTTATCTGACAGTGACATTATTGACCTTATAAGACAAGCATGAGGATTTGAAATAGCAGGTGTCAAGAATTGTGCACATTATAGGGACTCAGCTGATGGTAGCAAATGCTTTGCTAAATGCTTCCTATGGAGACATGTGCTTATACTTAGTCTCAGAACAGTATAGAGGTTAAATGTGCAAAGGTTCTGGCCAAAAGACCTCTCCAGCTCTTGAGGGAACTTGCCTTGGAGGCATGCTAGAGAGATTTTATAAGACTGAAAATGCATGATACTTAATGTATATGTATTACAACAGTAAAATATAAGCTAACAACTTGGAGATGTTTTTAAATATAATTATTTTTATTATTTTATTCATGATTGTAGGAATATTTATGCCTTATAAATATATATCCCTTATATATATAATTATATAATTATAATATAATAATATATAAATATTATTTAATAATATATGTTCCATAATACATAACTTATATAAGACTTAAAATATACTGACATATAAATGAATATATGTAAATATATATATAAATAGTATGTTATTTATAATTATTGCATAACATATATATTTCTTATGCATATATATAATATAGAATAATATATTTAATAAAAAATAAATCACATGTACATTAGCTAATATTCACTGAGTTTTTTTCTAGGCTCTTCTATACATAGGAATCATCAAAACAACCCAATTCTGTCTCAAAAAGAGAAGGGCACACTTGAAGAATCAGTGGAAAGCAGTGAAGAGGGGAAGGAGGCTGTGCCAAGTTAATGCACACACCACACATATGTTCATGTGAGAAGAAAAAAAACGTGAATTAGAAAATGAAAAATGTGCAGCTATAAGCTCTAAATACATTTATCATTGCAATTTGTCTTCTTTCATTATCCTTATTTAGCCTATGAGTAAACCAAAGAACAGAAAGCTAAATTATTTGTTCCAATTCACACAACTAGTAAGTGGTAGAGCCACGTACAAACCCAAGCAACAGGATTCCACACCCATAAAATCAAATATGCATTTAAGACTATCTATACACTTACATTTTTAATTTTTAGAATAACAGTAAGTAAAGTGATGTATCATTTCTTATGTGTCTTAATATTTCACAAACTGTGATTTGTAGGGCACAATCTTCAGGAAGCTTTTTACCCTTGGCCACAGAAACTAAAGAGAAACTGATCATTGCCTTCCTTTCTTTGAGACCGACAGTGTTTATTAACACATTAAGGCTCTCTGTAATAAAGAAACCTGTAATAAAAATAAATGATTTAGCTTTAACAGTTGAAGAAATAAACTTATTTATGTATGGAGAGAATAAATATTTATTTTATTCATCTATCAAAAGTCCTCCTCAGTATGGTATTTCTTTAATAGTTCCTTGGGGAGTATGACTTGAGGTCATTCTCAAATTTGGACCCAGGGGTGATGCCAGCAAATTTCCTTCTACAGGAAGATTCAGCACACTAATTAGCTTTGTGACACTTTGTAATATCTTCATTCATTTCAGACCTTCCTTGGCACAGTTTCTGACATAGTCCTGATGCAGATGCAATTTTTTGTTTCCTTCTCAAAGTTGGTCAAACTAGGGAACTTTAACTTGAATACTATGTTACAATATTTGCCATTTAACAAATCCCATCCCAAGCATTACTTATCAATAAGAAATCCACAGAAAAGATTTCAAATTCAAGGTTTAATATTTGGCATGTGTTAAGATTCCTAGTTGAAATTTTGCAAAAGAAAAGTTGAGGGGCTCCTGGGTGGGTCACTGGTCTCAGGGTCCTGGAAATGAGCCCCTCATTAGGCTCTCTGCTCAGTGGGAGCCTGTTTCACCCTCTCTCTTCCTGATTCTCTGCCTACTTGTGATCTTTCTCTCTGTCAAATAAATAAATAAAATATTAAAAAAAAGAAAAGTTGAACTCAAGTCAACCCGTTTTCTTTCTCTCTTTCTTTCTTTTTTTTTCTTTTTTTTAAAGATTTTATCTATTTACCTGATAGAGAGAGGGAGAGATCACAAGTAAGCAGAGCAGCAGGCAGAGAGAGGGGGTAAGCAGGCTCCCTGCTGAGCAAAGAGCCCAATGTGGGCTCGATCACAGCACCCCGAGATCATGACCCAAACTGAAGACAGAGGCTGTAACCCACTGAGTCACCCAGGTGCCCATCAACCCGTTTTCTAAGTGGGAACACACTGGGTGTCTGGGGGCACAGTCTAATCTAAGTCAACAGTCTTTTTCTTTACCTTTTTAGGTTCTGTTGCAAATGGGGCAGAGGGCACAGCTGAGGACAGAGTGGAAACCAGTGAGGGATGAAACTATGCAAGTTTGTGTGCACTCATCACATGTCCCTGTGAGACGAGGAAAACAAATGGGACTGTGAAGATTCACACAGCTATGGTTTAAAAATCTGTGTTTGTCCTTAGAGCATGTTACACTTCAGTGCCTCAGGTTCTTTATCTGTAAAATGGGTTCCCACATTTTTCCGTTTCTACTTTTAACTTGGTAGCTTGTACTGGAGAACAATTTGTCTACATGTTTACCCAAGTTCCTTCTAAGGACTTTCAGGCAAATTACCAAAAACATGAATAATTAAAATAAAGCAAATTTTTAAAGTCAAAGAAAAATGAAAATGAAGTATTCAACCACAGTGAAAGTGAGCACGTAGAAACATGCATGCAGCAAGGACTTGAACAATTCTTAAAGTTGTGCTATTAGTTCAGATCAGAATTTCCCAGAAGCTAATGCTGATAGAACAACTGGAGGTTACAAGTTTTGTGTTATCAAAAAGCACCACTTTCTGGTGCTTTGAAGCAGAATGCATTTTTAGTGAGAGTGTATGGAATAAACCAAGTGCATGTTCCCTGCAAAAGGCCGCACACATTGTTCTAACTTCAGCAGAAGAGTGGTGCATGACCCTGCATCACGTCTGTGTGAACAGCTCTTCAACCTGTATTCTTTTGTAGCTAGCCATTGTAAACATATGTGGCAGATTTGATGACATCTCCACAATTAATATGCTAGAGACAAACTTTCAAAGTGGCTATTTCTAATAGCATTCATCACAATATTCAGCTCTATATTTAGTTGTGACAACTTTCCAAGGTCACTTGTTGAAACCCCTAAGGACAAGCATATTAACTTGGGTTTGTTTCTCAAATAAACACAGGCAGCATGGCTTCTACCAGAAAAAAATTTCTAATTTGGAGGTAAATAAACTATTTGATTTTAAATACCATTATGAACATGTAAGAGAATGCTTAAGTGACTTTTATAGTTTGGTATACTCTTTATTACCTGTACTCTGCAGGAAATGTGCTTTCTCCACTCCTTCTTTTAATAAGAAAGCCACAACAGAGAGAACATTCCACTTGCTGGCCTTGTGACTCTGATTTTTCCCACTCCCATCACAGATGCTCAACAGTATGAAAAAGTCCATGGTGTTTCACTTATGTATGTAGTGATAATTAATATTGAATTTATTTTATTCCTTTAAGAAATATTTGCCAGGAGGCTACTATTCCAGGTACCAACCTAGGCATCAAAAAAGAAATGGGAAGGACATGGTTATTATCTCATGATGATGTACCTTAAACCTGTAAAATAGTCTTTAAATGCTAGTTACTATTGTTAAGTAATAACTGATAATGAGTAAAGGTTATGGTGATTATTATCTTCCAAACTCTTCTCATTGCCTCACAGGCATTTGTAAAAGTAGGTGGCAAAGTTGCTGCAGCTACAATTTGCTTGAAATGTAGGAATCTGTCTTGATATCCCTGAGATTTTGTTTCATGTCAGATATATCTGAATTGTGCATAACTGTTCATAAACCATTCATGTGGCATTGTGCTAGGTGATCTAATGTATACAAAAAATTACAGAAACACTCCATATCCTAATTTGATGGAACAGATATAATCCCTTTAAAATGTTAATTATGAGGAGCCATGAAATTACTTATTTATCTGAACATCCTGTGGCTTATATAAGGATGCAGTCTCTGGACAGACTATAATTGCAACATGACTTCCTCTATGGATGGAATCTTTTTATAAAAATAATCTTTCTTTGCTCTGGGCAGATGCAGCTTTATACTAAGACACATCTTGAGTAGCCAGCATGCATGCACTGGATAGCTTTCCCCACTCACCCTGTTAGCTGGGCAGCTTCGAACATGTCCCAAAATGCAACGAGTTTATGCAATCCTGAGTTAATGCCACTAAAATGGATGCCAGATGAGTAAAATATTAATTAGAAAATTAGTAAAGTAATATTGGCATTAAGATATTCAAAGAACTCCCTTTTGTTTTGTTTTGTTTTGTTTCCCTTCCCCTCAGGAAGACTTTATAAAAGATGAAGAAAGAGTAATTGCATTTTGAAGAACAAGTAGGATTCACATAGGCAGAAAAAAAAAGATAGAGATATTTTCAGTTGGGTAGATGAAACAGAGTGCACAAAAAGTATGAAGATTGGAGAGAGAAATTTGTGAGAACAGCTGGTAAAAGCATTTGGTTGGAATTGTTGTATTGAGTGTGAGAATTAGGATAAGAGAAGAAATACAGTTTGCTGCCAAGTGATAGAGGACTTTGAATATTAGAATAAAGAATCTAAACTCTACCCTTTGGGAACAACAAATCACTGAAGCATTTTGAGAAAATGATTGATATAATTAAAAGCAATCATTTTGGAAAATGTCAGTACAATATAAAAGAAAATTTTCCACTTAAAATGAAAATCAGTAATGGTTGCTCCTGAGAAATGCTAAACTGCAGGTTAGGTAAATAAAATCATCTCCAATTTACCAACAGTGAGGTAAGGAGTACAAATGTTTTAGTGTACTTAAATCTAGATTTGTTCCATGCATGTAGTGCATTTTACAATTATATAAGCATATATGTTATAAAAATATTGTTTCACTGTGCATAATATTTTAAAGATACTTTGTCATTGCACCAGATAATATAGATTTATAGTTAATAAGGAACACATCTCCTATTGAACTACATAAAAGTTTTACACACACACGTGTGTGTGAGTTCAATTTAATTACAAACAACACACACACAGACTGTCATTTGTACACAGATATACGTATGAAACCTGGAAGAAGACTGAAGACCTAGACACAGGCAAATGCTGGGAATGGCCAGCAATCCCTATCCCAACAAATGAAAGGTCACTCCAGACTTGGCTGTGAAAGAGAGTAGAAGGCAAGGGGGTCAATGCCCAAAGACCCTTTGCTCTTCTTTGCTCCTCCTTTTATTGATCCTTCACAATAATCACAAATCCTTATCACTGTTTCTGAGGCCTGTGATGTTGACAAGGGTCTTTCTGAAACTAGGAGGATCTGTTTACAGGAAAGATAAGATATGCTAATCTTCTTGTCTTCCTAGACATAGCTTAAGGGACAATGCATATATCTCTTAGATCACAGGGTGGCTGTTTGGGTTAAGAGAGCCTTGGGGAAAGCAAGTCTCTGCAGCATTGCAAAGGCCTATCCCTTCTCTGAAAACTTCTTCCCCCCAGCAGCCTTCGTGTTACATTTTAGCAAGCCCTGTATTATGGTTGATTTCATGCTGAACATTAACCTCAAAAGGCAAACTTCTATCGCAACTGACTAAAGATAAATAAATAAATCCCCAAACAATATTGGGTTTGAAAAATTGAAAATAATTCTGGATATATAAATGAAATTTAAAAATCAGAATTGGAGTGCCTGGATGGCTCAGTGGGTTAGCCTCTGCCTTCAGCTCAGGCCATGATCTCAGGGTTCTGGGATCCAGCTCCACATTGGTCTCTCTGCTCAGTGGGGAGTCTGCTCCCCCCCCCCCCTCTCTGCTGACTCTCTGCCTACTTGTGATCTCTCTCTCTGTCAAATAAATAAAATCTTTAAAAATAAAAATAAAAATCAGAAGAAATTATAAACAACTTCAAATGATATATAAGAAAAAAGGTAAAAATGACATTTCTATCAATATATCTTTATAAATTTTATACACACACACACACACACAAATAAAATCTAAATATATCCAAAGCCATATAAGTGATTAAATCAGCAAGTAAAAGTTACCAAAAATATTATTTGTTAGTTCGAAAATGTTTTATAAGCTAATGCCAGGGAACCTTTAATAAAGTAGCAATTCCCTTATTGTACTATTGGGTCTTTTTATAAAGACGTGATTTGGGTGACAAAGAGAGTAAATGCTTTTGCTCATGTTTCATCTACTTTTGATAGCACCAGGTAGTCTAGGAAAAATATATGTTTCTACTGATTTCATTATAATTCACCTTCATATTAAATCAAGTATGCTAAATCAAACACAACAGTATATTTTGAAAAAAAAAAATCTAAGTTCAAACTGTCTTTATCCCAAGCATAAGATGTATTTCAAGAAAAGATTATGTATTTATGCAATACATATTATTAAGAGAGTAGGGGAGAAAATGTAATTGTATCAATCCATGATGATAAACTACTTGATAAAACCCACAGCTAACATCACACTTAATGATGAAAGACCAAAAATTTCTCCATAAATTCAAAACAACACTAGGATGGCCACTCTCATTATTTCTATCTAATATTTTAAAAGATTGTAGTCAAAGCAATAATGCAAGAACAGATAAAAAGATATTAAGATTAGAAAGGAAGGAATAAAACTATCTGTATTTTCATGACATGATCTTGTGTATATAGAAACATTTGAAATGTTTCTAGAGAAACATATGAAAATATACAAGGAAATTTAGAGCAAAAAATTCAGTAAGGTTTCAGGATATAATATCAATATACAAATTTAGTGGTGATTTTATACACTAGAAATGAACAATCTGGAAATGAAATTAAGAAAGCATTTTAATTTTCAATAGAAAAAAATAATAAATTAAGTGGAAATACACTTAAAAGAACTACAAAACTTGTACAGTAAAAAATATAAAAATCACTGAAAGAAATTTTATAAAATATTAATGCATTAAAAGATATACCATGTTTAGGGGCTGGAACATTTAATACTATTAAAATGGCAATCCTATTCAAATTGATCTATAGATATAATACAATTTCTATCAAAACCAGCAGGGCTCCAAATAGCAAAAAAAAAAATAATAATAATAAAAAAAAAATAAAAGAACAAAATTAGAAGACTCATACCTCCTGAATTCACAACTCATCACAAAGTTAGAAATTTAATTATGTGTGTTATTGGATTACGAGTAGATGAATGAATTAATGGGATAAAAATTAATGTTCCAAAATAACACCATATATCTTTGAGAAACTGACTTTTGATGAGGGTCCCAAGACAACTCAGTAGGTGAAAGAATAGTCTTTTCAACAATTAGTGCTGAAGGACAGCTAGTAATCTTATGCAAAGGAATCAAGTTGGACTCCTACCTTATACCATATATAAAAATTAACTATCTAATTTTAAAAAATAACTATCTAAATAAATAAACCATAAGAGCTAAAACTATAAAACTCTTAGAATAAAACATAAAAAATGTGTAAATGTTTTTGATCTTGAATTAGGTAATAGTTTCTTAGAAATAATTCATAAAGTCCAACATACAAAGAAAAAACAGATAAATAAGATTTCACTGATGAAGTCCCAGAACCTAAGTCAGGTTCGGTGGGGTGAGGAGGTTCGGAGCCGACGACTAAAGAAAGAATTCTGAAGACGTCGTTGGTGCAAAAGGTGATTTATTAGAGCACGGGGACAGGGCCCGTGGGCAGGCGAAGATGCGGCTGCCCCGGGTTGTGAAGGTGGGCATGTTATATACCCCACGGTTGGGGGGAGGTAGTGAAGGAATGGGGGATTTCGACAGAGTTCTCACATGCTAGGGAGGGCCTACAAGGTGCCGGGGGGGAGTCTTTGACATTATGGCTTGATTAATGTCGTCCCTAGGTCAAGCACTAACATCAAGATAATGGGGGATTCTTGGTGGGGCATTATGATCTGGCTATCATTTACATTCCTTTCTACCCCAGTCTCCTCCAGTTTATGGTGGGAGGGGGACATTAGGGCTTCAGGAACCAAGAGTTATTTGCCTCTGGAAATTTGTGCTATTGATAAGGTAACCTCCCTGTTTAGGTCTCTAGGACATCTTGTAGGGCAAGGGAGATTCCTGTTCTGCAGGATTGCGATCCCTGCGAGTTAACTATTTATCGCTTTATGGCAGTCAGGGGTGCCTGAGAAATGCTACACATATGGAGGGGAGCGGGTGAAGAGGGGGTGCAAGGCGCCAGCTTTTGCTCTGTCCTCAGCCAGCCTCCTGCTCCCTCATCATTCCCCCCTGAACAACTTTGACCCTTAAATCTTTAAGGTGGTTGAAGGTGGAAGGTCTCATCTTCTGTAACTTCTTCGTGCTGAATAGGGGCGTAGAGCTGTCCCTACCTGCTCGGGTCAATATTGGTCAGGGTAGGAACGTATAAGGGAGTTACGAAAGGTGGAGGCAGCTGAATCCAGCGCTGATAGTGAAGAGGCGTCCTCGCGCGCGACAAGGATCGTCTGTCGTGGTGTAGTCATTGTAGCAATGGAGTCTCGGCACCAAGTGGAAAAACATGGAACAAAGCAACATATTAGGATTAATAAGGCGATAAGAATAAGAAGCCCGAAAAGGAGATTTGACCATAGCCCTCCTCCAAGCCAGGAACTTAACCAATCACTAAAAGAGAAAGAAGGATCTTGTAGGGCCTTAATCTGGGTATTCATATCTTTTATTAGTCCTGTGACATTTTTGTGATAGTCTGGGATGTACACACAACATTCTGTTTTGATAATTGCACATGTGCCACCCTGTGCTGCCGTCAGGACATCTAAGGCCATCCTATTCTGTAGGACTGCCTGGCGCATTTGTGACACTTCAGTATTAAGTAGGGAGATGCTGTTCAGTGAATCATTGAGTGCCTTTGTAGTATATTTATTAAGGGCTTCTACATGCCACATGACATCCTCTAGTCCTGCAGATGGAACAAAGATGGATGCTAAGTGATCATACCATTTAAAAACGGATCGTGTCCATCTTTGTTTTAAGTTGGGGAGATTAGCTGGAGTTGTAATGGTTTTAGTAATGCGCCCATGAACCCAGGCAAATCCTAAAGTACAGCGACCTATCCATCCTGGAGGAAGCCAGGGCCACAGGTTGGTTCCACATATCCAGTGGGTTCCGTTTGGAGCTGGCCATCTAATGCCAGGTCGCCTTACCCAGTCAGTAGCAAACCAGTCAGTAGCCTGGAGCACTATTACTTGGGAACACATTTCTAGTGGTAGCCACCCCAGATATCGTGCGTTCTTTGCCCAAGTGTCACTCGTATGATTTCTTTGTTCCCAGCATAAAACTGCCTTTTGACTGAGCCGTCCAATCGTGGGTGTGAGCCACAGATGTGTGTCCCAGATTTGATATATACCATCCTTAGTATAGCGATAAGGAGGGTTCTGCCGGTGAGTATTATCTTGTGTGCTTGTTAGGTCAGTTAGGATTTTAATAGTTTGAGAATATGAAAAAGTTTGATTATGTCCTGGTGAATCCCATGTTTTACTGACCATGGGCCAGGAGGAAACATTTTGGTTAGTAATAGATTTATCCCTGTACGTACTGTCTCCCTCTACCATATCTGAAATATACCTTTTCAGAGCATGCCAATCAGTGCCCTGTAAAGGGGAGACCCACCAGGGTAACCCAGACGTACTTGAAGTAGGCAAAATTCCACATATCCAACAATTTGTCTGATTCTGTAGTTCAGCAAAATGCTGTGCCCACTGTAGAAAGGAGTTGTCAGCTAAGACAGATGAAAGGAAGATAAAGAGGATACATATAACCTTCATTTTCGCTTGAAGAGAAGCTTGAGGTCTTCTATGGGCTCACAGGAGTAAGAAGACACGTTGGTTTGTTTACTCGGTTCCTGTGGAGGAGGTACAGGTTTTATTCTAGATAGATGGACCCATGACGGGTGTCCTTCTAGTTTTACCGCAGTGGGAGTACATAGTATGACCCGATATGGACCTTTCCATTTTGGATGTAGGTTTTCGGCTGTATCTGACTTCCAATTTTTTAAATAAACCATATCTCCGGGATTTACATGCGGTGGGTTTTCAGTCATAGTTAAATCAGGTTTGGGGAGAATACGGTCTGCATACTCATTGAGTAACTTATGGATTAACCCAGCTTCCAGCGAATAATTTAATAATGCATTATAATCTCCATCTAATAGCAGATCTACAGAAAGAAATGGTCTCCCATATATTAACTCAAAAGGGCTGAGTCCTATAGGTTGTTTTGGAGCAGTTCTCATCCTAAGAAGCCCTATTGGTAGGAGAGTGACCCAATTTTCCTGGGTTTCAAGACTAAGTTTAGTAAGATGACGTTTTAAAGTATGATTAGCCTTCTCCACCTTCCCGGAGGACTGGGGATGCCAGGCTGAATGTAAGAAATATTTAATTTTTAAGGCTTGAGCTATCTGCTGAGTTATCTGAGCAGTAAAGGAAGGACCATTATCACTTTGAAGAGATTGAGGAAGGCCAAATCTAGGGATAATTTCTCGCAACAAAACCTTAACTACCTCCACGGCCCTTTCAGTTTTACATGGAAAGGCTTCAACCCATCCGGTGAAGGTATCAACAAATACTAATAGATATTTATAGCCTTTGCAAGGTGGCATTTGTGTGAAATCAAGTTGCCAGTCCTCTCCTGGATAGGATCCACGCCTCTGGACTGGTTTTAAGAGAGGTGGGGGGCGAGCTGCACCCTCCGGATTCACTTGGGCACAGATGCTACAGGATTGACACACTTGTTTTATTGTGGTTGCTAAATTCACTCCATCAAATATATTTTTGATTAACTGTTTTAAGGCGTCTTTTCCCAAATGAGTAGCCTGGTGCAAGCCCTGTATTATTTTCCATTGACTAATCTTAGGCATAAAGAATTTTCCCTCATCGTTAACAAGCCAGTCTTGTGCATTTTTAGTATAGCCTCGCTCCTGAGCAATATGAATTTCTTGCTCTGAATAGACTGGGGTCATGGACTCCATTGGAGTCAAGACTGGTATAAGGCTTAATATCCGTTTACCCTTTGCTGCCTCTTTGGCTGCATGGTCTGCTAGGTTGTTTCCTTTAGATTCCAAGGTCATATCCCTTTGATGTCCTTTGATGTGAATCACCGCTACCTCCTTAGGCAAGTGTACAGCCTCAAGAAGGGCTATGATCTCAGGTCCATATTTGATTGGGGAGTTATGGCTTGATAGCAATCCCCTTTCCTTCCAAATAGCTCCATGGGCGTGTAGTACCAGGAAAGCATATTTGGAATCAGTATAAATGTTAATTCTTAGGCCTTCTGCCAACTGAAGGGCACGAGTAAGTGCTACTATTTCCGCTTTTTGGGCAGAAGTATTTATTGGAAGGGGTTTTGCCTCGATTGTTTTAACCAGACTAACTATAGCATATCCAGCTCTTTTTTCTCCCTTATCCATAAAGCTGCTGCCGTCAGTGAACCAGTTATCATCCGCATTTTCAAGAGGGGAGTCCTTTAAATCCAGCCTGCTTGAATAGACAAGGTCAACAATCTCTGAACAGTTATGTTCTATGGAACCAGGATGGTCAGGTACAGGCATCAGAGACGCTGGGTTTAAAGTCTGACAGGTTTTAAGTATTACTTCAGGCGTATCTAAGAGCATAGCCTGGTATTTAGTAAGACGGCCTCCTGTCATCCATTGGTGACCCTTGGTTTCTAAGACACTCTGGACCTGATGCGGAGTCATCACCGTCAGGGACTGACCCATCGTAAGCTTTGAGGCTTCTTCTACTAGGAGGGCCGTGGCAGCCACTGCTCGAAGACAGGCTGGCCATCCTTGGGCCACATTGTCAAGTGACTTTGAAAAGTAGCCCACCGGCCTCGTTTCATTCCCCAATTTCTGGGTGAGAACTCCCAAGGCTTGGCCTTGCTTCTCTGCCACATATAAAGTAAAAGGTTTTTCTAAATTCGGTAAGGCCAGAGCTGGAGCTGACAGAAGTTTAGTTTTCAATGTTTGAAAGGCTGTCTGCTGAGCCTTAGTCCATAGCAAAGGCTCCTCATCGGGGCCTTTAATTGAGTCATATAATGGTTTGGCCAAAAGTCCAAACCCAGGAATCCACAGACGGCAAAAACCCGCCATTCCTAGGAAAGTGCGAAGTTGTTTCTTCGTAGTTGGAGGCTCAAGATCTAGTATGGCCCTTTTCCTGTCACTAGATAGAACACGGTGACCAGGCGTTAGCTCATACCCCAAATAGTATACCTTCTGTTGAGAAATTTGTGCCTTCTTAGGGGATACACGATACCCTCTATCTGCCAAAAAGTTAAGTAAGGTTACAGAATTTTCATCAGATGCTTCTTTTGTAGGACTACAGATTAGAATGTCATCTACATATTGAATTATCGTTCCCTTAGATAAGGACACATCACGGAGATCTTTGCTAAGTACAGCTCCAAATAGATGAGGACTGTTCTTAAATCCTTGTGGTAAGACTGTCCAGGTTAACTGAGCAGCCTGTGAGCTTGAGGGTGAAGTCCACTCAAAAGCAAATAGCGGCTGTGCTTCCTCACTTAATGGGATACAGAAAAAGGCATCTTTCAAATCAAGTACAGTAAACCAGTTGGCGTCACCGGGGACATGGGTGAGAATAGTATACGGATTTGGCACTATAGGATGAATAGGCATTACTGCCTCATTTATGGCTCTTAAATCTTGTACCATCCGATACTCTCCATTCGATTTTTTTACTGGTAAAATTGGGGTATTATAAGGAGATTGGCAAGGCTTTAGTATACCATGTTTTAAAAATTTGTCAATAAGCGGTTGTAACCCAGCTTTGGCCTCAGGCTTCAGAGGATACTGTTTCTTATGAGGTATATTGGCTGGGTCCTTTAAGATCACCTCGACAGGTTGGGCTGTAAGAGCCCGTCCTGGGACATCACAATCCCAGACTTGTGGATTTACTTCCTTCCAGATATTGGAAGGGATAGTAGGGTATGGATCAAGCTCTCCAGACGTTAAAGAGAACAAGCCATCCCCCTCTACAGTAAGAGCAAATCGGCTACCCAGCTTATACATTAAGTCTCGTCCAAGTAACGGGGTGGGACAAGACGGAAGGACCAGAAAAACATGAGTTACCAATTGACTCCTATATTTACAGGTTAAAGGCATTGTCTGATGGCATGTTTTGGTTTCCCCTTCTATGCCAACAATTTTAAGGCTAGAAGGACAAGTAGGGCCGGAGTGCTGAATAAGGACAGAGTAAGTGGCTCCAGTATCAATGAGAAAGTTGATAAACTTACCTCCCACATCCAGGGTAACCCGGGGCTCAGTCATTTTGATGACAAAGGGAGCCGGACCAGCCTCAGGGCCCCGTCATGCCAGTTGTTCCTCCTCCGGCGTCGACTCTCGGGCGGGGAAGTGAGTTCCTGTCCCCCTCTCTCTCTGGAGATGAGGACAGTCTCTCTTCCAATGTCCTGTTTCTTTACAGACAGGACATGGCCCTGGTGGAGAACGCCTGTTCGGACACCTTTTGCTCCAGTGTCCGATCTGGCCACATGTATAGCATGGGGACTTACCTGGTTCCTTTCCTGCTGTCGGCCCCTTCTTTGGCCCCTGGTTAGTCTGGTACTGTGGGGAATCCGCAATAGCGGCAGCCATTACTTGAGCCTGTATCTTACCCTGCAATTTAGTCCTCCGGTCCTTTTCTTGTCTCGAGGCCACATCTCTATTGTTAAAGACCTCAGTTGCTACCTCTAATAGGCGCTGGGTGGGAGTCTGAGGGCCTAGAGCCATCTTAGTTAATTTTCGGCGGATATCAGGTGCCGACTGACTTATAAAATGCATGTTCAGTATGGTTATTCCCTCAGGTGAGGCCGGATCCAGATTTGTGAATTTACGGATGGCCTCCACCAGTCGTCCCTGAAATAGGGCTGGATTTTCTTCGGCTCCCTGTGTAACTTCCAGGAGCTTGTCAAAGTTCACAGGTTTAGAAAATCCTTTCTTCATTCCTTCTATCAAACAAGTAATCATATGGTCCCGTTTCTCTCTCCCTGAACAATTCTCCTGATAGTTCCAATGCGGCTCAGTATTAGGGACGGCAGTGCCTCCTACCGGGTAATGATTCCTGTCTCTTACTGCCAGTTCATCAGCGAACTCCTGTGCTCCCTCCCAGATTCGTCTCTTTTCCTCAGGGGTGCAACAGCGAGTTAAAATGATATATATATCCTTCCAGGTCAAATCGAACATGATAGATACTTCCTGAAAGCCATCAATAAATTGAGAGGGGTTTTCTGAATACCGTCCCAAACGTTGTTTTATCTGAGCCAGATCTGTCATGGAGAATGGGACATGTACTCTAATTGTGCCTGCTTCTCCATTGGCAACTTCCCTAAGAGGGTGCATCCCATATTTAGATGGAGCTCCCGGTAAATAGGGAGTCCCGCTCCTGGTATGTCCAGCGGGGCTAGGGGCAGAGGGTTCTTGGGGTTTGTAAGGAGGAGGGCTAGCATCAGAGTCAGTGTTCTCTCCTTTGGGACTGTCTGGCAGTTCCCTCAACATCCCGGGCTTGTTGAGAGGAATCGGCCTGTTTAGACAGTCATCATCCAATACATCCTGGGGGGGGGAGGCGCTAACCTGCCCTAGGGTTAGACACATTCTGCAAGAGGCCCGTAAGTTTGGATCCTGATATAGGGCCATAAAGGCTTGGACATATGGAATTTCAGTCCATTTGCCCTTTTCCCTGCAGAAGAGGTCTAACTGGTAAATTGACCCAAAATTTAGGGTCCCATTTATGGGCCACTTTTCTCCATTTCCTAAGGAGTACTGAGGCCATTCCGTATTACAGAAGAAGATCATCTTCTCCTTTCGTAAAACTTGCAGTTTGAATTGATTCCAGTGGGCTAAGAGGCATCCCAAGGGAGAATCCTTGGGTACAGAAGAGGAGGATCCCATGTTCCTAGAAAGTAAGGAAGGTCCATTACCATAAATTCCCCAACTCCTGTGTGGCGTCCCACACAGGGTATGTCAGAGGTTTCAGGTGTCAAAAGCGACCGGAGGCGTCCCTCAAGATATCGCTATTGATCACCGTTATGCCTTAAAAGGCCCTGGAAGGGGTGCCGGCGTCCCTCCACTTCCCCATCGCATCCTAGGCTGCAAATGGGTGCCTGGTGAATGGACTAGGAAATTGTGCCATGCCAAGCCATTATCTATCCTGAAGACTGCATACCGTTTTGCCATATTAACCCATGGAAGTACTAGAAAAGTTTGGCAAGGGGAAATTACCCAATTTCATAGCTTTAGGCGGTTTGCAGAGGACACTGACGAGAAACAGTAAAGATTGAAATCCATCATGGTCTACGCGACATTCCAACACATGTGGTCGTTGCAGCCAACTTCCCTAGGAAACGGTCCCCGGTTGCGTTTTAATTCAATCGGGTACTGGTTTCGGCCGGCTCCCAGTGGAGGTCCCGCGGCCAGAAGTGGCTAGACCGGGCATGTGGAGGGGATCACATTAGATCAATCAGGAGGAAACCTCACACGGGAGTCTTTAAGATTGGCAGCCGTCCTGGTGACTTAGGTGGCTGTCCCGTGCCCAAGAGAGACAACTTTCTATAAGAACAGGAATAGAGTGAGGCCATCAAGTTTCTGGGTCTTATTGCCATTCCGGCCAGGGTACTAGCTTACAGTCAAAAGGCAGACGCTTTCCTCCCCGTGGAGTAGCCACGGGCTAGAGGATTACAGCCTGAGCAATTGACATGCAAGTGTTCCAATAAGACCATACTCCTTGAAAAAGCCCTGGAATGAGAGTACAGGAAAAGGAGAGAAAGTACTCACCAATTTGCACCGAAGCTCAGAGTCCAAATGTAAAGACTCACAAATCTCCTGGCTGGCTCGCCAAAAATGATGAAGTCCCAGAACCTAAGTCAGGTTCGGTGGGGTGAGGAGGTTCGGAGCCGACGACTAAAGAAAGAATTCTGAAGACGTCGTTGGTGCAAAAGGTGATTTATTAGAGCACGGGGACAGGGCCCGTGGGCAGGCGAAGATGCGGCTGCCCCGGGTTGTGAAGGTGGGCATGTTATATACCCCACGGTTGGGGGGAGGTAGTGAAGGAATGGGGGATTTCGACAGAGTTCTCACATGCTAGGGAGGGCCTACAAGGTGCCGGGGGGGAGTCTTTGACATTATGGCTTGATTAATGTCGTCCCTAGGTCAAGCACTAACATCAAGATAATGGGGGATTCTTGGTGGGGCATTATGATCTGGCTATCATTTACATTCCTTTCTACCCCAGTCTCCTCCAGTTTATGGTGGGAGGGGGACATTAGGGCTTCAGGAACCAAGAGTTATTTGCCTCTGGAAATTTGTGCTATTGATAAGGTAACCTCCCTGTTTAGGTCTCTAGGACATCTTGTAGGGCAAGGGAGATTCCTGTTCTGCAGGATTGCGATCCCTGCGAGTTAACTATTTATCGCTTTATGGCAGTCAGGGGTGCCTGAGAAATGCTACACATATGGAGGGGAGCGGGTGAAGAGGGGGTGCAAGGCGCCAGCTTTTGCTCTGTCCTCAGCCAGCCTCCTGCTCCCTCATCATCACCAAAATTATTTTTTTCTCCATCTCCAAGGACATGATCAAGAAAATGAAAGACTATCCACAGAATGGGTGAAGATATTTGCAATTTATATATCTTGTGACTTTCACATCCAGAGTATATCAAGAACTCTTACAACATGACAAAGAGACAACCACCCAATTAGAAAATAAGGAAATAACTTGAATAGACATTTCTCCAAGAATACAAATAGCTAATAAGGGCATGTGAACAGGCACATGACAAGCCATTAGGTAAGTGATGAGGGAGCAGGAGACTGGCTGAGGACAAAGCAAAAGCTGGCACCTTGCACCCCTTCTCCACCTGCCCCCCTCCATATGTGTAGCATCCCTCAGGCAGCCCTCACTGCCATGAACAATAAGCAAATAGTTAACTTGCAGAGCTCACAATCCTGCTAGACAGGATTCTCCCTTGGCTTACAAATGTCCTAAATCTCACTATTGTGACACCCCACCAAAAAGTCTCCCAACTATCTTAATGTTAATGGCTTGTCTAAAGACAACATTGATCCAGCCCCTAGGGCAAGGCCTCCGGCAGGCCTGGAACATCCTGGCACCTTGTAGGCCCTCTTTAGCATATGAAAACTCCACTGAAACCTCCCTTCCCCTCACCTTCCCCCAACCGCAGGGTATATGACATGCCTACCCTCAAAACAGGGGGCAGCAGCTGGATCTCCGCCTGCCCACGGGCCCTGTCCCTGTGCCATAATAAATCACCTTTTGCACCAACGGCGTCTTAAGAATTCTTTCTTTAGTCGTCGGCTCCGAACTTCCTCACCCCACTGAACCTGACTTAGGCTCTGGGACTTCATCATTTTTGGCGAGCCAGCCACAATGAAATATTACTTCATACCAATCAAGATGGCAATAATCAGTAAAGTCAGAAAATAAAAAGTGTTGCCATATATGTTGAAAAATTAGAATCCTCATCTATTACTTGTTGAAACATAAAATGGGGGTGATGGACATTGAGGAGGGTATGTGCTATAACGAAGACTGTGAATTGTATAAGACTCATGGATCACAGATCTGTACCCCTGAAACAAATAATACATTATATGTTAACTTAAAAAAAAAAAGAAAGAAAAGAAAACAAAAAATAAAAAAAATCAAATGCATTTAATATTTAAATAATTCCACACCTAGGAATTTATGCTAAAGATATAATCAAGTATCTGTACAAAAATTAACCTATAAGAATGTCAACCATAGTATTATTCATCATAAAATAATTGAAAAACTAAATATTCTATACAAATGGAGCAATTAAAAGAAAAAGAAACATAAAATGATGGATTTCCTCTGTCAAACAATTTGACAGTTCCTCAAAAAGTCAAATTTAGAGTTATCATATAAACCAAGAATTCTACTACTAGGTATATATTTCTAACAGAACTGAAAACATATGTTTACATAAAGAAAACCATGTATATGAATGTTCATAACAACATTATTCTTAACAGCTCCAAATGGAAACAACACAGATGTCCAACAACTAAAAATGGGTAAACAAATTGTGATATATCCATACAATGGAATAGTATTTGACTATTAAAAGAAATAAAATATTGTATGTGCTACAATACAGATTAATTTTTAAACCTTATGCTAAGTGAAAGAAGATTGACACAAAAGGCTGCAAATGGTATAATTTCATAAAAATGAATTGTCCAGAAAAAGTATATCTATGAGACTGAAATCAGACTAGTGGCAGCCAGGGCTGGGGGAGGGGAGAATGAAGTATAACTGCTAGTATATATGCAGTTTTTCTTTTGAAGTAATAAAAATATTCCAAGCATTAAATAGTGGTGATTTTTATACAACCTTGTGAATATACTAAAAACTAAATAAGTGCAAAAAAAACCACCAAAAACCAACAACACTCTAATAGGGTAAATGTCATGATATGTGAATTACATAGCAATAAAAAAGATGGCAGAGAAAGAGGAAAAAGATGGTAGAGAAGTAGGGGACCCTATTTCAAGTGGTCCCCTGAATTGAGCAGGATATCTACCAGACTAGTCAGAACACCACAAAATCAGCCTGAGATATAAGAAGATATATCTGGATCTCCACAAACAGAATATCTCTGGTGGTTGGTATTGAGGTATGAAGCAGGGATCCATGATTCTGTGAACAAATATTGTAAGATAAACAGAAGGAGGAGAGGCCTGCTTCTCTCTTCAGCCTGGAAGGTGAAATAACACAAGAGCACTCAAAAGCTGCCCACACTATGGACCAGGCACAGACTTGAAGATCCATAGCAGTAAGGAAGGACTTTAGGACAGTCCACCAGACTTATACCTAGAGCTTTAGGAGCACACAAGCAACCCAAGGGTGCCTTGCAGTTGTAGAAGCACAAAGGGTAGAGACATGCCTGGACCTAGAAGCAAGGGCTGGGAGTGCTGCTGTGGGGTGCACAACCCAGAACACTGTGGTTTTTAGCAGCACATACAAAAGCAGAGACAGTGTGGCCTGGAGAGTTCCATGAAGATCAGACTGCATTCTCTCTATTCTGAGACAAAGGTTTGGATACAATCACTTCTGCTCTGACTCTCAGAAGAGATGCACAAAGCTGCCAGGGAAAGATGCCAGATAACAACAACAACAACAAAAAATCAAAACTAAAAAGGTTTCAATGAATACATCCCCTCCCCACAGGGGACAGGGTAATTTCGCCCAAACAAGGTTGCCTGAGTAATAGCACCACAGGCCTATCCACCATCCACCAGAAAATAGGCTGGAAGAACAAGAGGCCAACATCCCTAAGGTCCCTATAAAACAGGTGCATCTTGCTTGGGTTGTGGTCAATAATTTGGACTCTGTACATCCCTTCAACCACCCCTCAACAGAATGACTAGGAGAAGGAACCCTAAAAGAAAGAACCAAAAAAGTGGTCTCTGCCATAGAACTACTGGATATGGATACAATCAAGATGTCAAAAATTGATTTTAGAGTAACAGTTATCAAGGCAATATCTAGGCCTGAAAAAATATTAACAACAATGTAGAATCTCTAAAGACAGAGATGGGATCTAATCAGGCTGAACTTAAAAATGTGGTGAATGAAATGCAGTCTAAGCAGGATACATTGACTGCCAGAGTAAACGAGGCAGAAGAACGAATTAGTGAGATAGAAGATAAGATGACAGAAGAGATGGAAATTGAGGAGGCATGGGAAAAACAAATTAAAAACTAAGAAATCAAACTGGAAGAGATTAGTGACTGAATGAAATGTTCAATTTAAGAATTATTGGGATCCTTGAAGGGGTGCGGGGGGGGTTCTAGACAATATATTTGAGTAAATTGTAGCTGAGAACTTCCCTAATCTGAGGGAAAAATATAAGCATTCATGTCCAAGAGTCAGAGAGGACCGTTCACAAGATCAACAAAAACAGACCAATGCCACAGCATATAATAGCACAATTTGCAAATTTAGATCCAAGGAAACAATCTTGAAAGCAGGAAGAGGGAAGAGTTTCTTATTTATAAAGGGAGGAAAATAGAATAATGTCAGACCTGTCCCCAGATACTTGGCAAGCCAGAAAGGGCTATAAGACATATTCAGGGTAATAAGTGAAAAAACATGCAGCCCAGGATACTTTATCCAGCAAGATAACAGAATGGATGGAGAGATAAAGAGCTTCCAAGACCAGCAGAAATGGAAAGAATTTCTTACCATCAAGCTAACCCTACAAGAAATATTAAAGGGGAGTCTATAAAAGGAGAAAGACCCCAAGAGTGATATAGAACAGAAATTTACAATCTATAGAAACAAGGACTTCACAGGTAACATGATGAAAATAAAATTATATCTTTCAATAATCACTCTCAGCATGAATGGCCTAAATGCTCCCATGAAACAGCACAAGGTTGCAGATTATAAAAAGATAGGACCCATCCATATGCTCTCTACATGATACTCATTTTCAACCTCAAGATGCATCCAGACTGAAAGTGAAGGGATGGAGGGCCATCTTTCATGCCAGTTGACCTCAAAGTAAGCTGGGGTAGCAATTCTTATATCAGACAAATTGGGTTTTGAGTTAAAGACTATAGTCTTTACAGAAGGACACAATATAAATATTAAAGGGTTTAACCAACAAGAGTATCTAACAATTGTAAATATGGTATGCTACCAACATGGTAGCAGCCAATTACATAACCAACTATTAACCAAAATAAAGAGACATACTGATAATAACATGCTAACAAGAGAAGACCTCAGCCCTCAACTCAGCAATAGACAGGTCATTGATGCAGAAAATCAATAAAGAAACAAGAACTCTGAATGAGATACCACACCAGATGGACCTCATAGATATATACAGAATCCACCCTAAAATAACAGAATATTAATTTTTCTTGAATGCACTTGGATATTTCTCCAGAATAGATCGCATACTGGGTCACAAATCAAGCCTCAGCTGATACCAAAAGACTGAGATTATTTCCTGTATATTCTAAGACCATAATGCTTTGAAACTGGAACTCAATCACAAGAAAAATTTGGAAGAAATTCAAACACTTGGAATCTAAAGACCATCCTGCTAAGGAATGTTTGGGTCAACCAGGGAATCAAGAAAGAACTTAAACAATTCATGGAAACCAATGAGAATAAAAACACATTGGAGAAAACCTATGGGATCCTGCAAAGGCAGTCCTAAGAGGGAAATACATAGCCATCCAAGCCTTAATCAAAAAAATAAAAAATAAAAATAATTATATATATATATATATATATCCTGAATACACAAATTAACTATACACCTTAAAGAACTGGAGAAAAAACAACAAATAAAGCTTAAATCATGAATTAGAAGAGAAGTTATTAAGATTAGATCAGAGATCTATGAATTAGAAGCTAGAAATATCGTATAGGGAATCAACAAAACTAGAAGTTGGTTCTTTGAAAGAATTAATAAGATCGATAAACCACTAGCCAGATTTATTCAAAAGAAAAGAGAAGGGACCCAAATTAATAAAATTATGAATGAAAGAGGAGAGATCACAACTAACACCAAAGAAACAGAAAGAATTATTAGAAATTACTATCAACCACTATATGCCAATAAATTAAGCAACCTGGAAGAAATGGATGTCTTCCTGAAAACCTATGAACTACCAAGACTGAAACAGGAGAAACTGACAGCCTCAGTTTCCACAAACAATAACCATAAACAAGATTGAAGCAGTGATTAAAATCCTCCCAAAGAACAAGAGTCCAGGGCCTGATGGATTCCCTGGGGGATTCAACCAAACATTTAAAGAAATAATACCTATTCTTCTGAAGCTTTTTCAAAAAATAAAAGCAGAAGGATATCTTTCAGACTCGTTCTATGAGGCCAGCATTACCTTGATCCCCAAACCAGGCAAAGACCCCATCAAGAAGAGTTTCAGACCAATATCCCTGATGAATATGGATGCCAAAATTTTCAACAAGATCCTAGCTAATAGGATCCAACAATACACTAAAAGGATTATCCATCATGAGCAGGTGGGATTTATCCCAGAGATACAAGGGTGGTTCAACATTTGCAAATCAATCAATGTGGTAGAACACATTAATAAGAGGAGAGAGAAGAACCATATAGTCCTCTCAACTGGTGCAGTAAAAGCATTTGACAAAATAAGCATCCTTTCCTGATTTAAACTCATCAAACTGTAGAGATAGAGGAAAAATTCCTCAATTTCATAAAAACCGTCTATGAAAGCCCACAACAAATATCATTCTCTTCCCTTAAGATCAGGAGCATGACAAAGATACTCACTCTCACCACTATTGTTCAACTTAGTTCTAGAAATCCTAGCAACAGCAAACAGACAACAAAAATAAATAAAAGATATTCAAACTGGCAAAGGAGAAGTCAAACTCTCTCTCTTTGCAGATGACATGATACTTTTCTGTGGAAAACCCCAAAGATTCCACCCCTAAATAACTAGAACTCATACAACAATTCAGTAATGTGGCAAGATGCAGAATTAATACACAGCAATCAGTTGCTTTTCTATACACTAACAATGTAATTGTAGAAAGAGAAATTAGAGAATTGATTCCATTTACAACAGCACCAAAACCCATAAGATAACTTGGAATAAACTTAACCAAAGAGGTGAAGGATCTATCCTCTAGATAACCTACAGAAGACTTGTGAAGAAAATTATAGAAGACACAAAAAAGATGGAAAAACATTCCATGTTCATGGGTCAGAAGAATAAACTTTGTTAAAAAGTCTATACTGCCCAGAGCAATCTATACTTTCAACGCCATCCCAATCAAGATACCAATGGCATTTTTCAAAGTGCTAAAATAAATAATCCTAAAATTTGTATGAGACCAGAAAAAAACGTGAATTGCCAAGGAAATGTTGAAAAAGAAAAACAAAGCTGGGGCATTATGTTTTCTGATTTCAAGATACATTACCAAGCTGTGATAATCAAAACAGCATGGTACTAGCACAAAAACAGATACAAAGATCAATGGAACAGAATAGAGAGTCCAGATATGGACTTTCAACTCTATGGACAAAGCAAAAAAATATATCCAATGGAAAAAGACAGTCTCTTCAATTAATGGTGCTGGGGAAATTGGACAGCCACATCCAGAAGAATGAAACTTGACCATTCTCTTACACCATACACAAGATAAACTCCAAATAGATGAAAGACCTCAACATGAGGTAGGAATCTATCAAAGTCCTAGAGAACATAGAAAGTAACCTCTTTGACATCAGCCACAGCAATTTCTATCAAGACATGTCTCCAAAGGCAAGGGAAACAAAAGCATAAATGAACTTCTGGGACTTCATCAAGATCAAAAGTCTGCACAGCAAAGAAAACAGTCAACAAAACAAAGCAACAACCACGGAATGGGAGAAGATATTCACAAATGACACTACAGACAAAGGATTGATATCCAAGATCTCTAAAGAACGCCTCAAACTCAACACACACAAAACAGATAATCACGTCAAAAAATGGGCGGAAGACATGAACAGACACTTCTCCAAAGAAGACATACAAATGGCTAACAGACACATGAAAAAATGATCATTATCATTAACCATCACGGAAATTCAAATCAGAACCACACTGAGATACTATCTTACACCAATAAGCTCGGCAAAAATTAACAAGACAAGAAAAAACAAATGTTGCAGAGGTTGTGGAGAAAGGGGATCCTTTCCCCAGTGTAACCTGTTACACTGCTGGTGGGAATACAAGGTGGTAAAACACTTTGTTTTGTTTTGTTTTAAAGATTTTATTTGTTTATTTGACAGACAGAGATCACAAGTAGGCAGAGAGGCAGGCAGAGAGAGAGAGAGGGAAGCAGGCTCCCCGCTGAGCAAAGAGCCTGATGCGGGACTCGATCCCAGGACCCTGAGATCATGACCCGAGCCGAAGGCAGCGGCCTAACCCACTGAGCCACCCAGGCGCCCCACTTTGGAAAACAGTGTGGAGGTTCCTCAAAAAGTTAAAAATAGAGCTATCCTATGAACCAGCAATTGAACTACTGGGTATTTAACCCAAAGATACAGATATAGTGACAAGATGGGCCATATGCACCTTGATGCTCATAGCATCAATGTCCACAGTAGCCAATCTGTGGAAGGAGCTGAGATGCCCTTGAACAGATGAATGGATAAAGAAAATGAGGTCCATATGTACAAGGAATATTACTCAGCCATCAGGAAGGATGGATGCCTAATATTTGCATCAACCCAGATGTAAGCGGAGGAGATTATGCTAAGTGAAATAAGTCAAACAGAGAAAGGCAATTATCATACAATTTCACTTATTTGTGGAACATAAGGAATAGCATGGAGAATATTAGGAGAAGGAAGGGAAAAATGAAGGGGGAGAGGGATTCAGAGGGTTGGATGTACCATGAGAGACCGTGGACTCTGGGAATCAAATGAGGGTTGGGGGGCGTAGAGGGGATGGGTAAGCCCAGTAATGGGTATTATGGAGGGCACATATTTCATAGAGGACTGGGTGTTGTACACAAACAATGGATCATGGAACACTACCTCAAAAACTGATGAGGTTTTTTAACATTAAAAAAATGTAAATAAATAAATAAAATACCAATGCAAAAACATTACACAAATGCCTGACGCTTAGTAAATACTCATTAAATATTAGTTTTTATTAATAAAAAAGATGCCAAATCTAAATGTGAAATGTGATTCAAGATTGTATCATAGAGCAGAAATATAATTTTTGCCGTAACAAACATTATTGAGACAATCTACAAAGCTTGAAATCTAATGGGAACAGAAGGAGACAAACCATAAGAGACTCTGAATCTCATGAAACAAACTGAGGGCTGCTGGAGGGTGGAGGGGTAGGGATAGGATCGCTGGGTATGGACAATGGGGAAGGTATGTGTTATGGTGAGTGCTGGGACATGTGTAAGCATGATAATTCACAGACCTGTATCCCTGGGGCAAATAATAAATTAAGTGTTAATTTTAAAAAAAACTTGAAATCTTTACTTAGCCAGTATTATTTTATTAATATTTATTAATTATTTATTAATTATTTATTTATTTATTAATAATTAATTGATTAATTAATTATTAATATTTGTGGATAATTTGGGGATCTGAACTGACATACTTAACAGGAAAGGAGTCCTGTGATTGCTGCCTACTCTCTAATGAATCACAAAGACAGTAATAAAATTGAATATGACAAAATATCAGCAATTGCAGAATCCAGGTGAAGGGCAAAAAGAAATTATTGGTACTTTTCTTGTCATTTTTATGTTAGTTTAAAGTTGTTTAAAGATAAAAATGCTTGCCATAAAGTGAAAAAAAAAGAAAGAAAGGAAAACTTAATTTATCTAGCAACATGTGAATATGGTCCTTTCTAGAAAGAAGTGATGTTGAATTCAATGATTCTTACAGTTTGGTGGAAGTTTTCTCAGCCTCCTCTTACCAGTAAACTCATAAAATGTTAGATTAACTGTTGAAAAAAAAAATGTCCACTATCTTGTTAGGGAAAAAAAAAAGATATTTATCTGATGGTCTTATAAAAAATTAATTTTATTGTCAATATTTAACTTTATTTACCTTAGTGAAGTTTATAAAAGATGGATGATTATTTTATGATTCAAATGAACTTCACTCAGAATTCTAGAGAAATGAGAAGATTTATGGATTGATAATATATTATGATTAAATATTGATACAGTGATTATGTTTATATTTCCTGACTTTGCTTTATTTTACTTATTAGGAGTATTTCTAAATCACCAAATATTAATATTTTATTTTCAAGTCTCAGGTATTTTTCCCCTACCTCTATGAATTATTGCATGATTGTTGACATAGCTTTAAATTTGTGTTTTTCATGACTAGATTATAGTAGATATTCTAAATGTGAGTTTGTAGTAAAGCCAAGAAAAAAAGTACAGATGATTAAAATAATTCATTTTTATCTACCCTCAGATGAAAATAAAATTTATCTTCACTTTCTCTCCATTAGCCATTTCAATATTTCTCTGACATTGAGAAATATCTGATATCAGGCAAGTGGATTGGCACTGAAAGACAGGAGAGAGGATGGCTCAGTCCCGCCCAGCTCTTTTAGGTCACCAGATGTGTGCTTGCACTGAGTATCTGTCACCTCAGTCCTTCAGAGCTTTAACCTGTTCTTCATACTCTGGCCTTTTTTACTTTCCATTTTTCTCATTTCTTCCCCACCCTTCCTGCTTCTGAACTTATTTCTCATCAAAGTCATTAGAAGACCCTTAATAGCTCAAAGTATATACTTTTAATATTCCAGGCTAGGAGTTAATCATCACATCATGTAATTCTCACAAACATTATCTCAATTTTTGTTTTATTCTAAAAAAATAGGGCAACGTAGATGGATTTCCAATTCTGGCAGTGTGGAATAGTCCCATTCCTCAGGGGTCTTCTCACACATAACAAAAAACCCCGGCACATAAAGCATGGGAACTCTCTGAAAGATGGGAATAAGAAAACATGGTGCTTGGAGAATGGAGGACTTGAAGAATAGCATGTCAGGGGGTTCCCTGGATTTCTTAATGTCCTAGAGAAGCATCCAATCCTGAATCACCAATACAAACAAACCAAAAAATCTCCAATAAAGCCTGCAACTATAACCAAATGGCCCCAAACTGGACAACCCAACCTTAGATGTTGTCTGGTAATCTATTTTCTACTCCAGCTAAATACTAACAGAAAAACCAGGATGCTTCCCTCCCTCCCCACTATGGTTTCATTGGCACTGAGCAAGAAGTTGATGATTTTTCTTCCACCACATCTCTTCTTACCCTTTTCCTACCCTTCCAAGCAGGAGTTGCGTTTCCCAGAGTACTTCCAATTAAAATAAAGTTACTGAAAAAGAAATCTTTGGGCCTAGATTGCTTCTCTAGAGAATTTTACCAAATATTTAAAGAAAAATTAATACCTATTTTATAGAATTACCTCCAGAAAACAGAAGAGGAGGAAACACTTCTCAAGTAATTTTCATGAGGCTAGTATTATTTTGTTACCAAAACCAGACTAAGACAATATAAAAAGAAAAAAAAATACTCTACAGATACTGTCTCTCATGAACTTAGATACAGAAGTTGTCAACAAAGTATAGCAAATCCAATCGAGCAATGTCTACAAAGAATATATGTACCATTGTCAAGCAGGATTTATTCTGGTTATGCTAAAGTGTTTTAACATTCAAATACCAATCTTTATAATCTACCATCTATATGAACAGACTAAGGAAATCATATTTTGATATCAATTGATAATGTAGTATTTTACAAATCCAAAACCCCTTCACATGAAAACTTTTACCAAACAAGATACATATGGGAACTTCTTCAGCTTAATAAACAGCATCTATAAAAACTTCCTATAACCCACATTATATTTAGTAATGAAAGACTGATAACTTTCCATCTAAGATTGGCAAGAGGGCAAAGATCCACTCCCTCATTCCTATTTAAACAAAATATGAAGGTTCTAACCACTACAATGAGATAAGAAAGAAAGAAATATATAGATTGGAAATAAGTAAATAAAACTGCTCCTATCTGCTGATGGTATGACTGTCTATTAAAAATCCATAGGAAGCTAACAACAACAATAATAAAACCCTAGAACTAATCAGTAGTTCAGCAAGGTCATAGGATACAAGACCAACACACAAAAAGTCACCACATTTCTGTATACTAACAATGAATATGAAAACTAAAACTAAAAACACAATATCCAAGAAAGCGTTTTTGCAAAGATAAACTCATAATAAAATTTAAACAAAACGGCACACATCCTGCTATAGCAAAAACAAACTTGACAAAGGAAAATATGGTGGGAGGAATCACTGTACCTAATATAAAGCCTGATAAGCACCTACAGATATATATTAAGGCGGTATGATGTTGGAAAAATGGAAAACACATAGATCAATGAAACAAAACAAGATAACCCAGAAGCAGGCCCATAGAAATGTACCTAAATGATTTGTTATCAAAAATGCAAAGAAAAACAAACAAACAAGCAAAACACAATTCATTTCAGGAGAGCCTTCTTAGCAAATGGTACTGAAGCAGCTGGGTACCCATAAGCAAAATTTTTTATTTTTATTTTATCTCTATTTTATTTTTATTTATTTAGAAAAGGAGGGGGAAGGGCAGATAGAGAGAGAGAATCTTAAGCAGGCTTCATGCCCAACTTGGAGCCCAATGTGGGACTCGATCTTACAACCTTGACGTCATGACCTAAGCCAAAATCAAGAGTCAGACAGAATCAACTGAGCTACCCAGTTTCTCCCCAAGAAAGTTTTTAAAAGAACCTCAGCATAAGCCTCACATTGTACAAAAAATTAATGCAAAATATATCCCAAATTTAAATGTAAAACATAAAACTATAAAAGTCTTAGACAAAACTAAATAACAAATAATAAAAAAAAAATATCTTAGGATCCAAGATCTAGCCAAGATTTCTTAGACTTGACATTAAAAGCATGATCCATAAATGAAAGAACTGAGCAACTGTACTTCATCACACTTAAAAACATTTGTTCAACAAAAGATCCTGTTAACGGGGGGGGGGGGGGGGGAGATACAGAATGGGATAAAATATTTGCAAATCACATATCTGACAAAGAACTTTTGTCTAAAATACAAAAAAAAATCAAAACTCAACAATATGGAAACAATTTATTTAGAAAACGAACAAAAGATATGAATAGACGTTTCACCAAAGAATACATATAAATATAAATTAAGCAAATAAAAATATTCAGCAGCATCATTAATCATAGAAATGTAAATTAAAATCACAATGAATTTTCACTTTGTACTTATCACAAAGACTGAAATTAAAAATAATAGTCTCAACATCAAATATGCATGAGGATATAGGAAAACTAGATCATTCATAGGTTGTTGATGGGATTATACAACGGTACAGTGATTCTGAAAAACAGGGTATTAATTTCTTTTTTATGACATTCCATGTATTTTATTTATTTTTTTAAGATTTATTTATTTATTTGACAGAGAGAAACACAATGAGAGAAGGAACATAAGCAGGGGCAGTGGGAGAGAGATAAGCAGGCTTCCCACTGAGTAGGGAGCCTGTTGCAGGGTTTGATCCCAGGACCCTGGGACCATGACCTGAGCCAAAGGCAGATGCCCAATGACTGAGCCACCCAGGCGCCCCCAGGTTGTTAATTTCTTATAAAACAAATTATGTAACTATCAAATGACCCAAATGCATATTTGGTCATTTATCTCCAGGAAATGAACATTTATGTTCACCCAGAAACCTGTACACAATTATTCCAAGAAGATCCATCCATAATTGCCAAGAACTAGAGATACTAAACACATTCTATAAGGGGTGATTGGTTAAATATCCTGGGTTCATCCATATCAAGGAATATTACTCAGTAACAGACTCCTGATGTACACAACTACTTGGATAAATGTCTATGTAATTTTCTGAGGGGGGGGAGCCAATCCCAAAAGTTTATACACCCCATGATTTATTTATATGACATTCTTACAAATTAGTTGTCACTGGCATTCAGAGACCAGAAGAGGGAGGTGGGAAGAAGATGGATGTAGTGTTAAAAAAGCATCAGGAGAAATCCTTGTAGTAATGGATCTGTTCTGTATCTTGACTCTATCAATGTCAGTATCCCAGTTGCGATATTTTACTCTACTGTTGCACGATGCTACCATTATGGGAAACTAGGCATGTTAGTTTTCTAGGACTGCCATAACAAAATACCATACACTTGATGACTTAAGCAAAAGAAATTTATTTCCTTGCAGTTCTAATGGCTAGAGGTCTGTGATTAAGGTGTCAGCAGGTGTGGCTTTACGAGAGAAGGTTCTTTTCTTTCTTTTGTTCTTTCGTTCTTTCTTATTAATGTTCAGTTAGCTGTTCTAGGCCTCTCTTCTTGGCTTGTCAGTTGCTGTCTTCTCCCTATGTCTCTTCATATCATCTTCCCTCTACGTGTCTGTCTCTCTGTCTACATGTCCCATTTTTATCAGGATAATAGTTCTTTTGGATTAGGGGCCACCCAAATGGCCTCGGTTTAACTTAACTCTATAAAGATCCCATTTCCAAAACAGAATCACCTTCTGAGGTGCTGGAGATTATGATTCTAACATATTTTTTGTAGAGTATAGGGACAGAATTCAGTTAGAACAAAGAATATGAAGTAATTTAAATGGATAGCCTCCCCTATACTCACATAGTTTATAATTACTGTGATAGAAATGGATACTACTTTTGAGTCAGATGGGTCAGTCATTTATCTCATCCCCAAATTGGGGATTGAATATGTGTTAAAATGTACAGATAGACTGAGAAGTATTTTCCTGATTGGCAGTCATAAAAATAGAAAAAAAAAATATATATATATATATATAATCAGTAATGTTATTTGACCTTGTGTACCAGGTGTTTTTACTGCATAATATTCTAGGGTAATAGTTGAGACCTTCTGCCAATAGAAGAGTAGAAGATATTCTCAGTTAGGATTATTTCTCAACCCTTTTACTGAAAAGATTTGCTACTGTATTATTCTGATGTTACAACTACTATTTCTAGGGCTGGGTCTCTCTCTCTGTCTATATACTAAAGGAATAGAGTCTAGAGCCTTTAACAGCAGAAATATATATGTATAGGGAGGTTAAAATATAGCCAGGAACCTGTACTATTTTTACTTCTTGTGTTACCCTGATTGTTTGATATTTTAATAAAGATAGAGTTAGAAATTAAATTTGAACTAGAAATTATACTAAACTCAGGGTTCCTGGGTGGCACAGTGGGTTAAGCCTTTGCCTTCAGCTCAGGTCATAATCTCAGGGTCCTGGAATCGAGCCCCACATCAGGCTCTCTGCTCAGCGAGAGCCTGCTTCCCCCTCTCTCTCTGCCTGCCTCTCTGCCTACTTGTGATCTCTGTCAAATAAATAAATAAAACCTTTAATAAAAAAAGAATCACTGCTCAATATACTGATTGTAACATCTCATATGGGTACAAATATGTACATAATGACATAAATATGCATATTTATGTATATATAGAAATATAACTATTTTCTCATTGATGGAAGCATGAGAGTCAAAGTTGTTCTTCTGTTTATCCTTCTTGTGCCATAAATGTGTGATTATTTTTACCCCACCTGATCCGAAAAATGATTTGAGATAACCTATACAATGAAATCAGTCCAACAGTGTAAAGGTAATCCAAAAACTTGTAATAAAGGAAAAGGTCAGTAAAATAATATAAATTCAATAGTATGTTTACTATGTAAAATATGGTAACACATTACACTACATTACATTAAAGAAAGAATCTAATCCAAATATTCAAGGATGATTTATCATTTGAGTATCAGGCAATGTGTCACTGTGCAAAAAAAAATATGTATCTTGGTAGATGTCATAACATTTTAAGAAAGATTTTATTTGAGAGAGAGAAAGAAAGCACAAGTGAGGAGAGGGGCAGAGGAGAAGGAGAAGCAGACTCCTTGAGCAGGCAGCCCTACATGGGGCTCCATCCCAAGACTCCCAAATCATGACCTGAGCCAAAGGCAGATAGATACTTAACCTACCAAGGCACCCATAGGCCCCATAACAACATTTTATAAAGTTCAGTATTTTCAGTGATTACAATATTTTAAAACACTAGGCATAAAAGGGAACGTTTTTTAGCACAACAAAACCTGCATATTTAAAGACATCATATATGCAATGAACAAATTTTAAGACATCCCATCCCTTGCCAGTTGCTCTTTTGTTGAACTTATTTCTCTGACTTTTCAGGAATTCCACATTTGGAGCTCTCTAGTTTACTTTCCAACCTTGGAACTCAGAACTTGTTAATACCATTCAACTAATAATATTTCCTGTTTTGGCCCTGTCTGTCACCTTTGGAGGCTAGATGATATATACTTTCTAAGGAGATAATTGGCCATTCAAAAAAACCTCCAATTTGCTAATAGGCCAGCTAGAAATTTATGAAAACTTGTACAATTTTAATTGATATGAACCATTCCTTCTTTATAAACTATTTTCCTGGTTTATTTCTCAGTTTGTGTATGCATTTTATATTCTTGTTTTTGTAAGAATATGAGTATATAGTGTACATGTATGTGCACATATTATGTAAACAGAGAAATGTCATAAATTTATGATTCTCAAATGATGTTTATGAGTACATTGGTTTTGGTTTTATTTTTAGAACATTATTAGAAATATTAAGAATACTGATTCTATTAGGCTATTTCTGACCTAGGGTGTTGATCTCTGATCAATAGATCAGACAGATCTCTATAAAATAATTTGGAGAAAGGAAGATACAAATGGAAGAAAAAAAACCAGAATTTGGAGTCCTTGAGATTACAAATAATAATGTCAGCTCTTAATATATTTCTTATTTAGGGGTTTTAACCACACCCTAGCCTTCTGGTCCTTTGACAGAGCCTAAGTGACCTAAGAGGAGCAAAATACTCAATTCCATTCCATTGGAGCCATATTGTCCCACCTAATACTGTAAGTTTTTGACCCTCCATAAGATTGAACAAGTACAGACAGACATTTACTGTGCTTTTGTTTCTTTGCTCATTCATCTAACAAATCTTTATTGTACATCTGATGTGTGCTAGGTACTGTATTCAATGAGGATATAGCAGCAAAGAACTTGATATTCTAGTGTAGAAGAGAGATGGCAAGTAAGTAAACAAACAAAGTAAGTAAACAAACAAAGGCACTACGTCATTTTATGTGTTAAAATTTTCCATAAGGAAAATCAATTAGGTTAAAAACAGTAATGCATGAAATGAATTATCATAAGGTTTTTGCCTTTGTAAGTGAACTGTGTTCATAATGTTTGATATGGAGGTACATAAAAGCAAAATTCCATGTGGACAGTACAAATATAAAGCAATTAAGAAAAAATAAAACCCTGAAATGAATAAGTTATTGAGTTATATTGGGTTAACTATGTGATTTCGCTATTTAGATATATTGTGATATGGTGTTGAAGTGAAATTACTGTGTTTGCATTGGAAGCAAGTTCTATAGTGCTTTCAAAGGCCAGGTCCTCAGACCCCATGATAGAAAGCAACATTGAAATATAAGAAGAGATCATGCTTAAGTCGAGCACATTGGCAAAGTGACAAAAATCGAAGTTCTCCTATTCCTCAGCATACACAGAGGCAAAATTTTAATGACTCACACGTATGAAATTACCAGTAAGAACTTGCCAATGATCAGATTCATTAAAAAGGTTTATTTTTTTGTTCTAGAGATTTAGAAAGGTCTGCAGATAATAAACAGGATGTCTGCTGTTTGACTGTATTGATTAAAATTTCTTAATTAGTATCTTTTCAAGGTGTAAAGGGAAAAATGAATGAAACAAAACAATTAAAAGACCACAATGAACACATTATTGGATAACTAATTTATTTCATGTACCAGGTAAAGCACTTTTGTATAGATTATCTCAATGCAAAGAGGAGAAAAAAAGAAAATAATGACCTACGTGGCAGTGGATTTAGTGACTCTAAACCTTCCTTCCATTTATCATTAATAAGGGCTTAAATGAAGGCAAACTTTGGATGTTTGTAAGCAATGTTGATTTCTGTAAGTGTGTCCTACTGGGAGAACGGAGCCATAGGGTCTAATTCTTAGTCCCAAGGATTGTGGTTGCTTTGAAGTTCTCACAAACTTTTTCTTTTGACTGAATCAACTGTTTTACTGCATAAAAACTGATTTTTATCTTGAAAAACCTGAGGCTAAAAAAAAGGATGACTGTCAGTATCAATTGAAATGGTGGGGAACAGAAACATTCAGTGAATCTTTGCTGTTCATTGGGACATCTCTTTATAAGCATATAAACCCCCTTAAGACAGACAATGGAGATTAGATCAGATCTGGCTATGATGTGCTGAATTTTGGTGCAGAAATGAAGGGTAATATGTTTGTCCCCATGGGGACAGATCCATGACTGCATTTTTCAAAATGTCAAGGTTACATTTGAAAAGTAGTTGCAATTTTCTCCCATTTCCTAAAGATAATTCTCTGCTTGTCCTTCACACATAAAAATCCATGACTTAATGAAAAATTTCTTCACAGTATTAGGATAATAATTCCAACCTAACATGACTTAGAGTAGAGTGTATTTTTTCCTTAATCTCCAGATTCCAGCGAATAAAAACATAGTATTGTTGGCTATTTAGTAATATTTTGTCTTTTCAACCACTTCAGTTTTGTAGGAAGTCATAGTTTGTTTCAGAAACTTTGTCAAATAAGCTATCTCTTTTTGGAAGTATTAATCTATAAAAGAAGAAAACATATTCTTATTTGTTCAAGATACTTCTATATAAAACAGTCTACCTCAGATAAATTGAATCTTACTGGATAAAAAATGTACATTTGTGTATATTTGGTATGCTTTACCAAGTCCTGATTTTATATGCAATAGCAGTATAGCTAAACATTGCAGTATACTTTGACAACTATTAAACCATCAAAGTTTATTGTGGTATAAATGTTAAAAATGCTAGTAGCTATTTGGAGGTAGATATTAGATAGTGATGTTTAATGAGATGGAATAAATAGCAAATGCAAAAAAAATTCTCAAATAATTTTAAGGAAAATTAATTTCAATTTATTAGAAATCGTTTTATTTATTTATTTATTTATTTGGCAGGCAGAGATTACAAGTAGGCAGAGAGGCAGGCAGAGAGAGAGGAGGAAGCAGGCTCCCTGCCCAGCAGAGAGCCTGATGCGGGGCTCGATCCCAGGACTCTGGGACCATGACCTGAGCCTAAGGCAGAGGCTTTAACCCACTGAGCCACCCAGGCGCCCCTAGAAATCTTAATATAAGAATTATTTTTAAAAGTCCATGTAAGAAAATTTTGGAGGATGGTCAGTTGTAGAGAATCAATAACTAGAAGCATTAATTAAAAATTCTGTCACCATGCTGGGAAGTGAGAGGACATATGGACAAGATTTTTTTTTAAATTGTTATTTATTTTCAGCATAACAGTATTCATTATTTTTTCACCACACCCAGTGCTCCATGCAACCTGTGCCCTCTATAATATCCACCACCTTGTACCTCAACTTCCCACCCCCTGCCACTTCAAATCCCTTAGATTGTTTTTCAGAGTCCATAGTCTCTCATGGTTCACCTCCCCTTCCAATTTATCCCCACTCCCTTTTCCTCTCTAACTCCCCATGTCCTCCATGCTATTTGTTATGCTCCACAAATAAGGGAAACCATATGATAATTGACTCTGTCTGCTTGACTTATTTCACTCAGCATAATCTCTTCCAATCCTGTCCATGTTGCTACAAAAGTTGGGTATTCATCCTTTCTGATGGAGGCATAATACTCCATAGTGTATATGGACCACATCTTCCTTATCCATTCGTCTGTTGAAGGGCATCTTGGTTCTTTCCACAGTTTGGTGACCGTGGCCATTGCTGTATAAACATTGGGGTACAGATGGCCCTTCTTTTCACATCTGTATCTTTGGGGTAAATACCCAGGAGTGCAATTGCAGGGTCATAGGGAAGTTCTATTTTAAATTTCTTGAGGAGGGGCGCCTGGGTGGCTCAGTGGTTTGGGCTGCTGCCTTTGGCTTGGGTCGTGATCTCAGGGTCCTGGGATCGAGCCCCGCATCGGGCTCCCTGCTCCGCAGGAAGCCTGCTTCCCTCTCTCTCTCTCTCTGCCTGCCTCTCTGCCTACTTGTGATCTCCGTCTTTCAAATAAATAAATAAAATCTAAAAAAAAAAATAAATAAAATAAATAAATTTCTTGAGGAATCTCCACACTGTTCTCCAAAGAGGCTGCACCAACTTGCATTCCCACCAACAGTGGAAGAGGGTTCCCCTTTCTCCACATCCCCTCCAACACATGTTGTTTCCTGTCTTGTTATTTTTGGCCATTCTCATTGGTGTAAGGTGATATCTCAATGTGGTTTTTTTTTAAATTTTTTATTTTTTATAAACATATATTTTTATCCCCAGGGGTACAGGTCTGTGAATCACCAGGTTTACACACTTCACAGCACTCACCAAAGGACATACCCTCCCCAATGTCCATAATCCCACCCCCTTCCCCAAACCCCCTCCCCCCCAGCAACCCTCAGTTTGTTTTGTGAGATTAAGAGTCACTTATGGCTTGTCTCCCTCCCAATCCCATCTTGTTTCATTTATTCTTCTCGTACCCACTTAAACCCCCATGTTGCATCACCACTTCCTCATATCAGGGAGATCATATGATAGTTGTCTTTCTCTGCTTGACTTATTTTGCTAAGCATGATACGCTCTAGTTCCATCCATGTTGTCGCAAATGGCAAGATTTCATTTCTTTTGATGGCTGCATAGTATTCCATTGTGTATATATACCACATCTTCTTGATCCATTCATCTTTCCATAGTTTGGCTATTGTGGACATTGCTGCTATAAACATTCGGGTGCACGTGCCCCTTTGGATCACTACGTTTGTATCTTTAGGGTAAATACCCAATAGTGCAATTGCTGGGTCATAGGGCAGTTCTATTTTCAACATTTTGAGGAACCTCCATGCTGTTTTCCAGAGTGGCTGCACCAGCTTGCATTTCCACCAACAGTGTAGGAGTGTTCCCCTTTCTCCGCATCCTCGCCAGCATCTATCATTTCCTGACTTGTTGATTTTAGCCATTCTGACTGGTGTGAGGTGATATCGCATTGTGGTTTTGATTTGTATTTCCCTGATGCCGAGTGATATGGAGCACTTTTTCATGTCTCTGTTGGCCATCTGGATGTCTTCTTTGCAGAAATGTCTGTACATGTCCTCTGCCCATTTCTTGATAGAATTATTTGTTCTTTGGGTGTTGAGTTTGCTAAGTTCTTTATAGATTCTGGACACTAGTCCTTTATCTGATATGTCGTTTGCAAATATCTTCTCCCATTCTGTCAGTTGTCTTTTGATTTTGTTAACTGTTTCCTTTGCTGTGCAAAAGCTTTTGATCTTGATGAAATCCCAATAGTTCATTTTTGCCCTTGCTTCCCTTGCCTTTGGCGTTGTTCCTAGGAAGATGTTGCTGCAGCTGAGGTCGAAGAGGTTGCTGCCTGTGTTCTCCTCAAGGATTTTGATGGATTCCTTTCGCACATTGAGGTCCATCATCCATTTTGAGTCTATTTTTGTGTGTGGTGTAAGGAAATGGTCCAATTTCATTTTTCTGCATGTGGCTGTCCAATTTTCCCAGCACCATTTATTGAAGAGGCTCTTTTCCTTTGGACATTCTTTCCTGCTTTGTCGAAGATTAGTTGACCATAGAGTTGAGTGTCTATTTCTGGGCTCTGTATTCTGTTCCATTGATCTATTTGTCTGTTTTTGTGCCAGTACCATGCTGTCTTGATGATGACAGCTTTGTAATAGAGCTTGAAGTCCGGAATTGTGATGCCACCAATGTTGGCTTTTTTTTTTTCAATATCCCTTTGGCTATTCGAGGTCTTTTCTGGTTCCATATAAATTTTAGAATTATTTGTTCCATTTCTTTGAAAAAGATGGATGGTACTTTGATAGGAATTGCATTAAATGTGTAGATTGCTTTAGGTAGCATAGACATTTTCACAATATTTATTCTTCCAATCCAGGAGCATGGAACATTTTTCCATTTCTTTGTGTCTTCCTCAATTTCTTTCATGAGTACTTTATAGTTTTCTGAGTATAGATTCTGTATCTCTTTGGTTAGGTTTATTCCTAGGTATCTTATGGTTTTGGGTGCAATTGTAAATGGGATTGACTCCTTAATTTCTCTTTCTTCTGTCTTGTTGGTGTAGAGAAATGCAACTGATTTCTGTGCATTGATTTTATATCCTGACACTTTACTGAATTCCTGTATAAGTTGTAGCAGTTTTGGAGTGGAATCTTTTGGGTTTTCCACATATGGTATCATATCTCTCAATAGTTACCCTGAATGTTAATGGGCTAAATGCCCCTGTCAAAAGACACAGGGTATCATAATGGATAAAACAAAACCCATCTATATGTTGCCTCCAAGAAACTCATTTTAAGCCTGAGGACACCTCCAGATTGAAAGTGAGGGGGTGGAAAAGAATTTATCATGCTAATGGACATCAGAAGAAAGCAGGAGTGGCAATCCTTTTATCAGATCAATTAGATTTTAAGCCAAAGACTATAATAAGAGATGAGGAAGGACACTATATCATACTCAAAGGGTCTGTCCAACAAGAAGATTTAACAATTTTAAATATCTATGCCCCCAACATGGGAGCAGCCAACTATATAAACCAATTGATAACAAAATCAAAGAAACACATCAACAATAATACAATAATAGTAGGGGACTTTAACACTCCCCTCACTGAAATGGACAGGTCATCCAAGCAAAAGATCAGCAAGGAAATAAAGGCCTTAAACGACACACTGGACCAGATGGACATCACAGATATATTCAGAACATTTCATCCCAAAGCAACAGAATACACATTCTTCTCTAGTGCACATGGAACATTCTCCAGAATAGATCACATCCTCGGTCCTAAATCAGGACTCAACCGGTATCAAAAGATTGGGATCATTCCCTGCATATTTTCAGACCACAATGCTCTAAAGCTAGAACTCAACCACAAAAGAAAGTTTGAAAAGAACCCAAATACATGGAGACTAAACAGCATCCTTCTAAAGAATGAATGGGTCAAGCAGGAAATTAAAGAAGAATTGAATAAAATCATGGAAACAAATGATAATGAAAATACAACGGTTCAAAATCTGTGGGACCCAACAAAGGCAGTCCTGAGAGGAAAATATATAGTGGCACAAGCCTTTCTCAAGAAACAAGAAAGGTCTCGGTACACAACCTAACCCTACACCTAAAGGAGCTGGAGAAAGAACAAGAAAGAAACCCTAAGCCCAGCAGGAGAAGAGAAATCATAAAGATCAGAGCAGAAATCAATGAAATAGAAACCAAAAAAACAATAGAACAAATCAACGAAAGTAGGAGCTGGTTCTTTGAAAGAATTAATAAAATTGATAAACCCCTGGCCCAACTTATCAAAAAGAAAAAGTAAGGACCCAAATAAATAAAATCAGGAATGAAAGAGGAGAGATCACAACTAACACCAAAGAAATACAAACTATTATAAGAACATACTATGAGCAATGCTACAGCAATAAATTTGACAATCTGGAAGAAATGGATGCATTCCTAGAAACTTATAAACTACCACAACTGAACCAGGAAGAAATAGAAAGCCTGAACAGACCCATAATCAGTAAGGAGATTGAAACAGTCATTAAAAATCTCCAAACAAACAAAAGCCCAGGGCCAGATGGCTTCCCGGGGGAATTTTACCAAACATTTAAAGAAGAACTAATTGCTATTCTCCTGAAACTGTTCCAAAAAGTACAAATGGAAGGAAAACTTCCAAACTCATTTTATGAGGCCAGCATCACCTTGATCCCAAAACCAGATAAGGATCCCACCAAAAAAGAGAGCTATAGACCAATATCCTTGATGAACACAGATGCGAAAATACTCAACAAAATACTAGCCAATAGGATTCAACAGTACATTAAAAAGATTATTCACCACGACCAAGTGGGATTTATTCCAGGGCTGCAAGGTTGGTTCAACATCCGCAAATCAGTGTGATACTACACATCAATAAAAGAAAGAACAAGAACCATATGATACTCTCAATAGATGCTGAAAAAGCATTTGACAAAGTACAGCATCCCTTCCTGATCAAAACTCTTCAAAGTGTATGGATAGAGGGCACATACCTCAATATCATCAAAGCCATCTATGAAAAACCCACCGCAAATATCATTCTCAATGGAGAAAAACTGAAAGCTTTTCCGCTAAGGTCAGGAACACGGCAGGGATGTCCATTATCACCACTGCTATTCAACATAGAACTAGAGGTCCTAGCCTCAGCAATCAGACAACAAAAGGAAATTAAAGGCATCCAAATCGACAAAGAAGAAGTCAAATTATCACTCTTCGCAGATCATATGGACAAGATTTTAAAGATTTAAGTCATTTGTCAGATGTCAACAGGTAATTTGCCTTTATATTGGACAATTATTTTTAGTCCATAAACCACTGATACAGAAAAATGGTACCAAAATTATGGTCTTTCTGCAGAAATTAAACAGTGTATCTTTGTAAGAAATACTCAAACATGAAACATCATTTGGATTCAACTAAATATCATAAATATTATAATTTGTATATGTTAAAAACAGACATTTTCACATGGATCATCTTTTTTTTTTCAAGATTTCATTTGTTTATTTGAGAGGGAAAGAGAGGGAGAGAGTGTGGGCACACAAGTGGGATGGAGCAGGGGTAGGGGCAGAGGGAGAAGGACAAGTCAACTCCCCACTGAGCAGGGATCCAAATTCTGGGCTTGGTCCCAGGACCCTGAAATCCCACCTGAGCTGAATGCAGCCACTTTAACAGAGTGAGCCACCCAGGCACCTCTTCATGTGGATTGTCTTAGGTCATCTTCACAAGGACCTTGTGGAGCAATTATTTCAATTTTAAAGATAAGCAGATTAAACTTAGAGAGTTAGAGAGTCTAAGGAACTTGTTCAGAATCTCAGCTACTTGATGGTCAATGTGAACCTTAACTGAGCTCTTCTACCCCCAAATATTGTGATTTTCCCACTACCTACACCAACTGAAGTAATTAATAGCCTCATTTGGACATCTCAATAAATATCTTATCTCTTCAGTAAATGTCTACAAGATTTCTACTATTTCTGACATCTCTGCGTTACATTGTGGAGATTGAAGAGTTACCTTGACTGATCTCAAGTAAATTTTGTTCTTCTGTATGTTGTTTAATATGTTGTTTTTCTATGGCTGCTTTCAAAACTTTCAAATGAAGCATACATTTGACTGTATGTGTGTAGATGTTATTTTCCTTGCACTTACTATGCTTATGTTCTAATGAGCTTGAATTTGTACATTTATGTTTTTTACCAAATTTGAGAAACAAGCCACATTTTTTCATCCATTTTTTCTGTCCCTTTATTTTTTTTTCCTCTCCTGGTACAATCACTGCATATATGTTAGGCCATCTTCAATTGTTGCACCTTTTCTGAGTCTGTTCATTTTTTGCATTTAATTCTCTCTTATCTAATTTATTATTTATCCGTCTTAAAGTTCATTTACTTTATCCTCGATATGTTGTTAATCCTGTCAGGTGAAATTTTTATTTCAGATTTTATTTTCCACGTTTTAATTTCTTTTTTATTCTTATAGCTTCTATTCCTTTGCTGAGATTTGTCTTTTTATTCATCATCAATGTATTTCCATATCCATGAAGATAATTATAGTAGCTTGTTTAAAATCTGTTCTGATGCCAACATCTTGATCCATCTCTACTTTTGTCTTTGCTGATTGTTTTTTTTCTTTGAGTGTGGCCTTTTTCCATTTCATTGGAATTTGTGTAATTTGGATTTGTGTTCTGGGTATGAATTATACATTGTAGAGATTCTGGATTAGGTTATATACTTTCAAAGAATGTTGTTGTTGTTGTTTTTGAGTGTGCAGTTTGACAGAACTCAAACTACATTTTTTTCCCATGTGATACATGGCAAGTTCGCCAAATATTTAGGCATAATGTGATATTTCTACCTTATCTCTCTTTTTAGAAATCCTGCCCTCACTCTACTCTGCACCCTCTTAATTTTTCAGCTGTGTAGTTGTCCCAGACTCTGCTCTTCTTGGTTCGTCAGTCTATTAAAAAAGTTTTATCACATCCGTATTGTAGTTGCACAACATTGCACTAATGTTGGTGCTGTCTGTCCTCAGGCTCTGCGTGGTGAAACTAGGAAGCTTACCTAGGATTTTTCTCTTCTAGCAAGTGTTGACTTACTGTTACATATGTCTGCTTTGCTCAGTCTTCAGTGACCTTAGATAATTGCTTTTCTTTACACATTACACTGTAGTTTATGGAATCATATAACATCTGGTGTTTGTTTTACTTAGCATAATGCTTTAAAATTAATTTGCAATGTTGTATATATAAGAGATTATTCCCTTATGTTCATATTCTTTTACTATTGAGTAGTATTTTGTTGTGTGAATATGCCACAATGTGTTAATCCATTAACTATTTAATGAACACTTGGGTTGTTTTTAGTTTGGGCTATTCTGAATAAAGTTCTTTAAAAATTCAAATAGAAGATGTTGGGTGGAAATATAGTTTTATTTTTTATTTTTTTTTGGAAATACTTGGTCATGTGTAGGTGTTACATGTAACTTAAAGTATAAATTTTTTTCAAAAGCAATGACATTATTTTATATTCCCATCAATAATGTTTGAGATTTCCTGTAGATCCACATTTTCACTTGGTATTATCAGTCTTTAAAATAGTAATCATTCTAGGGATGCCTGGGTGGCTTTATCCTCAGAACCTATTCATCTTTTACCTGAAAGTTTGTACCCTTTGACCAACATCTCTCCATATTCCTCAGTACCTAACTCTTTGCAACCACCATTCTACTCTCTAAGTAGAAAGCCTTTTTCAGATTCCAAATATAAGAGAGAACACATGATATTTTTCTTTTCTGACTAATTTCACTTGGCATGATGCCCTCAGTTTCCACCCGTGTTGTTACAAAAGGAAGGACAGGAAAATACCAGGGACTGACACTGACAGAGTCACCACAATCTGGAGCAATGCTGATCAATGTTTCTGGGGGAAGACAATATAGCACTGCCTCTTGAAGTTTTCTGGCATCAAAGCAACACATGTTGCTTCTGCTCTTATTTTATTGGCCAAAACAAATCACATGGCCAGACCTATCTTCAAAGCACATTCTTACCATGAATCTGGAAGGTTATTGGTTATTAGTTTTCATGTCAACCATCACTCATTAAAAATAACATTAGATAAGGATTCTAATTCAAAATGTGTAGCCTGCATAATCATTTTAGTCTTGTGGTTTTAAAGTCAAAGGTCAAAAGATTATGCATAGTATTGGAATATTTAAGATAACTTGATGTCCATCATGTCTATAAGTTTAATTTATTATGTATACAAGAGTTAAATATATGAAAGATTTTAAATATGTCTGTAAAATGGACAATTAATTATCCAAATAGATATAGATGCAATTAAAAATATTTAAAGAAATCTAAACTAACATTTAAAAAATTTTAAAAAGATTTTATATATTTATTTGAGAGGGAAAGAGACAGTGTGTGTGCGTGCATGTTTCTGAGAGCAAAGGGGAGGGGCAGAGGCAAAGGGAGAGGTATAGGCAGACATGCTGGGTGAAGTGCCCACCTTGGGGCTTTCTCACAGCTCTGAGATCACCACCTGAGCCAAAACCAGAGTCAGATGCTTAACTGACTGAGCCACTCAGGTTACCTAAGCTAACTTTTTAATGTGTTTATAAAGTAATCTCAGTCTCCTGAGAAGTGATTGTTAATATTTTTTGAGTTATAAATGGAGTAATAAATTTTGCCTGTTAAACTTAAAAATATAAGAATGAATTAGGTTTATTAATTTATTACTCAAATAAACAAATATTAATTTTTAAAACCAAAGTAAACTTGAACAAATGCTATCCTTTTTGGGTATCAAATTCTCACATTTAATACTAGTCAATGCTATTATAATCTCAAGGTCTCCTTTATTTTCCTTTTTGAGCACAAAAGCCTGTGAAATGAATACTATTAGAGATTTAGTATGAAGGACATACTAAAAATATATGTTATAACAGAGGAAGACCTGAAGATGCAGTTGGCTAAGTTTCTAACAGACCATTTAACATTTCTTTTTTACAAGAATAACCAGTACAGGTTAAGTTGACGGGATTTAGTGTAAGTAAAGTACTTACTGGAATTGGATGAGGGTACAAAGAGAAGAAAAATATTATATTTGATGAAACCCACTGTGCACACTTCCTTTAAGTATGGGCCTATGCAGTGATTTACCTCTGATGAGTAAGAGCAAGTAAGATACTCAAAAACATATGAGACAATTTATGTAATATGTGTATATTTATAAATATACTTATTTATAAGTATAAAGTATAAAGTATATATATAAATACACTTATTTATAAATAAATATAAATATATTTATTTATGGCTTCATTTGTACCGCAAGAGAAATTGTAATGACTCTGCAAAGACCACAAATCTTTTGAATATAAGTCAAAGTGTCTATTCCATATGGCTTAGGAATATGTGTAAAGCTTCCATATGGGAAAAAGATTTTCTGATACCCAAATAAAGAATCAGGCATCAAAGAACCTACTGAAAAGTTTGGCAAATATTGACAATTGTCACAAAACTTTGAATTCCAATTTGAAAGTCTACATATTCTATTTTGCAATATTCTCTATCATTTTATATTAGAGATGTTCCAAACTTTCTTCCAAAGCCATGGGATTTAATATATGATTATACCGTATAAACAATGCATACATGTATATGGACATATATATTAGCATTCATTTCAGTTTGCTTCCAGTTTACACATCCTACTAGATACCCCAGTGACTGGTTATTGCTCTCACAGTGAAACTAAAGATATGCCAACTCTCTTGAAGCAAAGTCCAAAACTTTAGAATAATGCTTATATATTTGATTTATATAGTTTATTTCTCCCAGAGTGTTCATTTTAAACTAACTCCACATTGAAATAAGTGATCATGCTAATAGCTGACAGGGCTAGGTTAGGCTGACTTTGTCTTCATGTCATTGACAGTAACAAGAAAAAAGAAGAAAGTCATAGATCCCTTTTTTAAAATACATTGTTTTTTCTTTAAAGTATTTAAGTTTTTTTCAATTTTTCTGTTTTTTTTTTAATTTATATTTTCAACATAACAGTATTCCTTGTTTTTACACCTCACCCAGTGCTCTATGCAATATGTGCCCTCTCTAATACCCACCACCTGGTTCCCCCAACCTCCCACCCCACCCCTACAAATCCCTCAGATTGATTTTCAGAGTCCTTAGTCTCTCATGTTTCACGTCCCCTTCCAATGAATTTAATTTACATTTTAAATTTAAAATTTAAAATTTAAATATATTTAATTTAAATTAATTTAAATTAAATTTCATTTTTTTCTTTTAAATGCTGATAAATGCTGTCAGCCCCCAAAACTGTGGTCACAGAAAGCACATGCAAAATGAGAAAATGGAATGTAGACTCACAAAAAAGAACCATTTCGCTTTTCTAGGTCCTTGTTTCTAAAGAGTAGAAAATTTACTTTCCCAAAAAGGAACAAATTCGGAAGGAAAGAGTAGGACGAAAGTCACCTTCATCAGCCTATAAACATATACTCAAACCAAAAACACTGTAAACTGCAAAAAGATGCCAACTGTTTTTAAAAATAAATGGCAGAAGACTTTAGGTAAGAATACCTTTCATGGAAATTGAGGAGGTAGAGGTGTTCAAATTGTTCAGGAGGCACCAAAAGCATGCGAATCATATTCTTTTTTTTTTTAAGATTTTATTTATTTATTTGACAGGCAGAGATCACAAGTAGGCAGAGAGGCAGGCAGAGAGAGAGAGGAGGAAGCAGGCTCCCCACTGAGCAGAGAGCCTGATGCGGGGCTCGATCCCAGGACCCTGGGATCATGACCTGAGCCAAAGGCAGAGGCTTTAACCCACTGAGCCACCCAGGTGCCTCGCAAATCATATTCTATTGAAAGGAAGGAAGACTGAGATTCTGAACAAAAATGTTTTATTAGGCAAAAAAAAAAAAATCAAAAAGTATATGTACATATAAATATAAATGTAAATATAAATATATAGAGAGAGAGACATACACACACACGTGTGTGTTTGTGTGTGTATGCATATATACTATCCCAGTCCTAAACCCCAGCACCTGGGTTTGTGACCTTATTTGGAAATAGGGTCCCTGGAGATGTAACTAGCGTGGATGAGATCATATTTGAATAGCCTGGGCCCCTAATTCAGGAGGACTTGTGTCCTTCTAAGGGAGACTGTGGATACACAGATATGCACTGAGAGAGAGGGCCATGTGAAGAAGTCCAAAGTCCAAATACATCAAGCTGGGAAAGGGGCCTGGAACAGATCCTCCCATAATACCTCCAAAAGGAGCATGGTCTACGAGCACTGTAGCCTCTAGAACTGTGATACTGTCCACTTCTGTTGTTTCAGCCTCTAGGCTTGTGGTATCTTGTAATAGCAACCATAGAAATCTAATACAATCCTGTTAGAGGAAAAGTAACCAATCAGAAGCCCATGAGGAATTGGAAAAGAGAAAAAAAAAATCTATCTATATATATAGATATGTCTATATCTACATAAATTGCTCTTTAAACATTGAAAATGAACGGACGTTTGAAAACCATGTGAAAAGGAAAGCAAGCAAGCAAACAAACAAACAAAAACTGAGCCCCAGGATTCACTCGAATTTTCACCTGGAATAGTTCTGGATGGTGCGCATAGGGAGGAGATTCCAAGGAAAAGATGGAAGTCTCCCTGCTGTGAGAAAAGAGAGATTGGGATTCAGGAAGGCTGGAGTGATGAAAAGGCCATGGGTTCAAGAGAAAAATAAGTAGAAATCAAACTCTTGGAAAAATACACACTGGTGTCCTCTTCAGTCCTTGCTCCATAGGAAGCAGTGTGTGTCTAAGAAAATACTTCAGGTACTAACAAAGAGTCAAGGCAATGGAACCAGATGGTTGCCAAAACTCCTACAAGGCTAGAGGTCATTGGAGTAACAACCAGCCAGAGGGAAGAGTTCCTCTGGCTAAGTCAGAATATTCTGTAGAGACCGGGTAAGGAGCCTGAGTTAGTTAGGTGTAAAAAGGGTCAGAATTACCTACTAATCTCTCACTGCCCATATGACAGCCAATAAAAGAAGGCAGACAGTAGCCTCCAAAGGACTCAGGTTATAAAAAGGAAGGCAGTTCAAAAGGGAAATGGAAGAAGGAATAGACAGGGGGGAAAAAATATGCCTACCGAGGTAGTAGACTTGAAGTTTAATATTTCAGCAATGACCTTCAGAGTGAACGACTCAAATTCTGTCCACTTTGTTGTTTCAGCCTCTAGGCTTGTGGTATCTTGTAATAGCACCCCTAGAAAACTAATACAAACCCTGCGAGAGGAAAAGTAACCAACCAGAAGCCCATGGGGAATTGAAAAGAAAAAAAGTACCTATCTATCTATATAGATATAGATATGTCTATATCTATCTATCTATATATATCTATATATCTAACTCTTTAAAACATTGAAAATGAATGCACATTTGAAAAAGAAGCAAAAATAAAAAATAAAAAAAATAAACTGAGCCCCAGGATTCACTTGGCTTTTCACCTGGAGGAATTCTGGATGGTGAGGGTAGGGAGGAGATTCCAAGGAAAAGATGGGAGTCTCTCTGATATGAGGAAAGACAGATTGGAATTCAGGAAGGCTGGAGTGATGAAAACGCCATGGGTTCCAGAGAGATGGAATGCAAGTAGAAAACAAGCTCTTGAAAATACACATTGGAGTCCTCTTGAGTCCTTGGTCCATAGGAAGCAGTGTGTGTCTTAGAAAATGCTCCAGGTTCTGACAAAGAGTCAAGGCAACAGAACCAGATGGTAGCCAAGACTCCTACAAGGCTAGAGGTCAGTGGAGGTCCTACCAGCCAGAGGGAAGTGTTCTTCTGGCTAAGTCACAATATTCAGTAGAGACCCGGTAAGGAGTATGAGTTAGGAGCGGGATGAAATGATCCCTCGGAGAAAGCTGACTCTAGAGCTTCCCTAAAGAAGGGGAGAACAACTGTAAAAAGGGTCAGAAATACCTACTAATCTCTGACTGCCCCTGTGACAGCCAATCAAAGAAGGCAGAGATTAGCCTCCAAAGGACTCAGGTCATCGAAAGGAAGGCAGTTCTAAAGGGAAAGGGAATAAGGAATAGACAGGAAAAAGAAAATATGCCTAGCGAGGTAGTAGACTTCAAATTCAACATTTCAACAATGACCTTCAGAGTGAACGACTCAAATTCTATTGAAAGAAAAGACCTCAATAGGTCAGTGAAAAATAAACTCTACTTAGAATGAAGCAGAGGCTAGTATAGATTTTGTGGAAAGAAAAAGGATGAAAAGGACTAGACCTTACCCAAATGAATCCTCAAAGGCTGCTTTTCCTAGGTCTTGAGAAGAGACAATGGAAAGACACCTGATAAATGAACAGAGAAAGAAGACATTTCAGAACACAAAAGGACCCTTTTAGAAACACATAGCTATCCTCAAGTTGTCTGCATCCGATGAGAAAACTCATTGAGATCAACCATATTGAAGCCCATAAAACAAGGCTAAAGACATTTTTTGGAAAGCTTTTCTTTCTTTCTTTGTGAGAGAATGAGTGAGAGAGAGCATGAGAGAGGAGAAGGTCAGTGGGAGAAGCCAACTCCCCAAGGAGCTGGGAGACCGAGGTGGGAGGAGATCCTGCAAGACCGGGGTCATGACCTGAGCCCAAGGCAGTCGCTGAACTAACAGAGCCACGCAGGCACCCCTCTCCAGAAACTGGTCCACAACAGCTGAGGGGCACCTGGGTGGCACCCTCAGTGAAGCGCCCAACTCTTTGGTTCTGGCTCAGGTGGTGATCTCAGGCTCTTGAGATTGAGCCCTGAGGCAAGCTCTGGGCTCAGGGCAGAGTCCACTGGGTCTCTCTTTTGGTCCTGCCCTTTCCCCCTCACACTCAATTCTTCTCTTGCCCTAAAACCAAGTATGAAAACCCTTCACAGAAGGGAACAATGGTTGAGAGTGGGAGGGGTGGGGAGAGAAGTGACAGGCCCCAGGGCGAGTGGGAGGTGCCCTCGGTGCTGCCTGCCCTGCCAGGGCCGGGATCCCTCAGCGGATGCCGCCTTCGCCCACGCCGCCCTCGGTGCTGCTGTGGCAGGGAGCAGCAGGGAGCAGCTGAGCCCAGGAAACCTTGGGGCAAGCCTCCTTGAGCGCCTCCAGCGCCCTCTGAGCGTGCTCATTGTGGTGGTGGGGGTGGGGCGGGGCCACAGGTCGGTCCAGGGAGGAGGTGAGGGCGGCGCCCAGGTGCCCCCAGCGGGGGAGGGGCAGGCAAGACCTACAGAGAGATCCCCTTGGGACTGCTGGAGCTGCTGCAGGGCTTCATGCTGGACTTGGCGAGGCAGCAGCCTGCGCACCCTGCCCTGCATCTGGCTCTTTCCTTAGCAGGGAGCCTGTTTACCCCTCCCTCTCTGCCTGTCTCTCTCCCTCCTTCTCCTCTCTGTCTGTCAAAGGAAGAAAGAAAATCTTAAAAAAATCATCAAACAACCCTCCATATTCTTGTCGTTCTTTAGGGCCCCATGCGTCAACATTTGATTTTTACTTCTTGAATTGAAGGAATTGGTGTATTGATTGATGAATTGGACAGAAAGACAGAGACAGCGAGAGAGGAAGCCCAATTTGAGAAGGAGTAGAAGCCATGGAAGTGGGAGAGGGAGAAGCAGGCTTCCTGCTGAGCACAGAGCCCCAGAAAGGTCTGGAGCTCAAGACACTGGCATCAGGACCCCAGCAGAAAGCAGCCACCCAGGTGCCCCACTCCATAATTAAATCCGTTTTTCACGATTCAATCCATTGGATTAAGCAACAGTCTTTGGGGTCTGTCTCCTTGGGTTAACACTAACACATTGTGTTTTCCTTTGCTCTTTTGTGATCACTGAGGATTTCAGGAATCTTTTCATGTTTCTTGGCTGATGGCTTTCTCCTTGGGATATTTCTGCTCTAGGATTTTCATTGTTTTGAAGTTACCTATCTATCCTTCTTGATTCCTACTTCTCCTATTTAGAGTTGTATACAGTTCCTTATCTGGTATCTCCATAGAGCCTTTCATAGTTTTAGTCTTGTCATTTGTTGGGCAAGATTTTTTTGTTTGGAACCTTGGAATGACAAGAGTCCAACTTCCCAACTGCTGGTGCCCCTCGGAACAACTTGTTACTTCAACTGTAACCCCTGGAGGATTTTACTAGTTACCAAGCACATTTATATATGACCTCTAGAAATACATATACTGGCAACAGGTCTTTGGGGAAAAAGATGATATATGACTGTGAAGCTGGGTAGTTGGGGATGCCCAGCTTGCTCAGGGCGGAACACTGCCCGTTCACAGAAGCTGGGCAGCGGGGGATACCTCGCTTGCTCATGGCGGAATGCAGCCCCCTCACAGAAGCTGCGCTGGCTGGAAGCCCGGCCGGCCCAGGGCGGAATGCCGCCTGCTTCAGGAAAGCGGAGCACCCGGGAACGGACAGGTTAGCTCAGGGTGGAATGAAAACCGCCTGCCTCCCTTATCCGCCATCCAGCCTTTCTCTTCCCAGAAGTGCCCGTTGTTAGTTACAAGAGTTCTTTCAATGTGCTTGTTTAACGATAAACTTTATCCTCCTTCTTGCTTGTCAGCAAGATGGGATTAACATTTGACCTTCCTCAATCCTTCTATTGGCTATTGTTTTCTATCCAATAAAAGTGAGACTGTCGAGTTGCTCTTGGCAGACGTCCTTTTCGACTGTTGTCCCCTGCTCCCAGTCTTTTCCAGCTGACTCGTTCATGCCTAATTCTTCTCTCGTCGCCATCTGGAAGCGGCACCCAAGCTTTCTTGGGCTTCCTGTTTTTGGTGTTCTGTTTCACTCATCTCTGCCACCGCCCCCAGGTCCTCAAAATGGTTTTCTATGGTATCTTCCAGAAAACTTCTGATGTCCTCTTTAGTATGTAGGCTACATCAGTAGGGAATAGCGTTAAAACCTCTTATGTTCCATCTGGATATTCACGTCGTTGAGCACCGCTTGGTCAAATCTGCCCTTTTCTGTTGGTCTGTTTTCTCTGGTCATTTCAGGAGTCCTTTTGTAAGAAATCCTATCCCATCAGATGCTCCTCTCACTCTCTTTCTCCCTTACTCTTGCTCTGGCTTCTTTCTTCAGATTTGCCGGGGAATGACGAGTCCTTTTCATTCCTATGAAGAAAGAAGAATTGGCTGATCCACAGATACCATTTTTAGTGATATACAAGTGTATATATAATAACTGATATGGAGATGTACATGTGCACCTACATATATATTCTTTAATCTATAAAGTATGGAGGTTGGATTAAGTCTGAAGTCTCTCGTATGACTTGATAACCTGTGACTCTTTGATCAATAACTTCCATTTTCCCACAGGTCAGAGAAACGGGAAAAAATGCACATATGAACATATGTAGCACGTTAAAAAATGATCACAAATCCTATGACTCCCCATTCCCTTTGATTCACATGGGCTATGTGACTGTGTTAAACAGTGAAATAAACGTGTCAGTTTCAGGCCCAAGTCCAAAAGGAACCCCTCTCTTGGAACATTTGCTATTGCAGCTCTAAGTGGACAGGAAAGAAGTCCAACAACCTTGTTACAAAGACTGCACGGAAGTGGAGGGCCATCTGAGCCTCGTCTCCCAACTGTACCCATCAAAGTGACAGGCATGTGCATAAAGTCATCCTGAATCCTCTAGACCAAGCAGCCGCCTGCTGAAGGGCACCACCCACTGACCTCAGTTAATGCCGTATTAAGCATAAAAATTGCCCCCATGAGATCCTGTCCTAATTTCTGACCCCCAAAACATATGTAATATGACAAAAGGGTTGTTTTAAGCCCCCAAATTTTGAAGTCATTACATATCTAATTGGGTAACATGGCAAATACGTATCCAAAATAATGTAAATCAAGGAATATGTTTAAAGGCACCAAATTATCTTAAAAAGTTCTCTGAACACACAGAAAAACAGAAAGAGACCCATAACTACAGAGAACAAATTGATCGTTTCCAAAGAGGAGGCAGCGGGTGGACAGGCAAAATGCGTGAAATACAGTGGGAGATAACAGGCTTCCAGTTACAAAATTAATAAGTTGCAGGACGAAAGGCACAGCATAGGGAATATGGTTGGTGGTACAGTACGGCGAGCACAGCATAACATACAGACTTGTCAAATCTTGTTGTTTTATATCTGAAACGAATGCAACATTGTGGGTCAGCTATAATTCAATTAAAAAATCAAAGGAAGTTTAAAAAAATTAAGAGTGAGCTCTGTTATCCAAATAGGACATACGAGATGGATTTCCCATCATACCATAAATTGAAAACGACTTCTCTTGATAGAACAATGCTTTCCTTAGTCTTAGTCCCTACTCCCTCCACAAAAAAAATAAATAAATAAATAAATAAATTAATAACTACTTAAGAAAAACATCTTGGTATTTTGAAAATTATAACTGCAGTGAGTGATGAGAGTGAAAACAAACTGATAATCCACGTTTCCTCATTTCTTATCCCTTTTATGAAGATGAACAGTAAAATCATATGTAAGAATTAACCAGAGAGAGGTCCATTTTCCACTCACTATAATCAAGCTGGAATTCTCAACTATTATTTAGTATTAGTTGATTCTGGTGGCAAATGCAAATATGGTTTCACTTCTTGGGCACATGAGGAAGATTTGGTTGGTGAAACAGACATACCAGGTTGGCCCAGGCCTGCACTGCCAGGGTTCAGAAAATTGCAAGATACAACCTGACACTTAAAACTTCCCATCAACAACTACCGCTGCCCCCCCCAACATCTTGTTTCTTCCCACAGACAGCTCATACTGAGACCTGTCCACTGTCAGGGTCAAGCTAAAGGGGGATGCCCACAAACTAGGTGGGAAATGAGAGGATGCAACTGCAGCTCTCTGGGGATGCCTAAGGCCACTGAATGCCCCGTCATGATTCTCCAGCACAGATGGGGGCAGCCTGCACCACGTGGGTGGAGCTTGAGGACACAGAAAGTACTGGAGTGGCAGTCAACAAACAAATGTGTTTGTGTAATATATAAACCCCCATAGGGTTGTCAATTGGTGGGATTCACTTTTTCTAACTGTTCCCCCATGACATACAACTTCAGGAAACCCAGAGCCCATGGATTATTGTTGAAGGGCACATTCGGACTCAATCAAAGTGTAACTAAGCGTAATCATACAAATAAATACAAATATCATTAAAAAATCAATACCACCTCAAACTTTCTTTTTCATTCCCAAATGAGCTTTTATGGGTTTTAATATCAATTAATGTGCTTATAGAACTGGTAAAAAAAAACAGTCAATGATGAAATTTTAAAATTACCACTCTGCTTTCCCTAATTTCTGTTGATGTACTTTTATCTCACACAAAAATGAATTACTAAGGAATAAATCATACTTCACTGAACACGTTTCAGCTGAAATGATGCACCAAGATGTACAGCTTTGGTCAGGCTTATACTGTTGTTGTCAACATAGTATATGGGGTGTAAGAGCTACTGTCTTTTCCTTCTCCCATGAATATTAGTCCTAACAGATTCTTCACGTGGAAAGAAAACTTAGTCTAGAAGATACACTAATTCCTCTCCTCCCTGGTGAAAAATACTGTTAGAGGTATTAGTTTTAGATAGAGAAGCAAGTTCACTTTGGAAAAATGCACACACACACAAACCCCTCCAACATGACCTTTAATACAGTGATAAGGGTAAAAGTGTAAACTTCATTTGGAAACAGCACTCAAAATACTGTTTTCAAGGGCCTTTACAACAGCGGTATACTCTTTGAAAAGATTTTTCAGATCAACTGATTGAATCATATTTAATTTACCTAGGGACAATTAGATAAAATTTAAAATTCCAAACAAAAACTTTTAGGACACAAATAAAATTATATGTGCTTTTATTCCTGCAACTATCTCCAAAATCTAATATTCAATGGTTTAAATTGCTGCATTTCTCATTTGCAATGCAGATGAAGAGAGGAACACAGCAGACACATGTGAGATGAGGTGTGAGGCATAAAAGGGAGCACAGGAGGCAACTGACCAGCTGAATAGCGACTGCCCCAAAGATGACCATATCCTGAGCCCAAGAAGCTCTGAGTACTTTACCTTACCTGGCAAATGGGATTTAGCAAGCATGATTAAATTAAGGTGTGAGGGGGGGAGAGATTATCCTGGATTACCTCGGTGGTCCCAATGTAATCATGAGGATCCATAAGGAGACAGGAGGATCAGAATCAGAAGGCAATGTGAAGTTGGAAACAGAGGGATAAAAGGTGGTGCAATGAAGGGCCACAAGTCAGGGAATGCAGGCAGCTTTAGAAGCAGGACAAGGCAAGAAAGTGGATTCCCCTCTAGAGACTCCAGAAGGAACACAGGCTGCTAACACCCCGATTTTACCACACTGACACTGATCTTTGAACTTCTGACCTCCAGAACTGCAAGATAATCAATTTGTGTTGTTTCAAGCCACTGAGAATTTGTCATTTGCTACAGTGGCACTAAAAACTACTAGAAGAACTCACTGAGACATATTGAGTCTGTACAATGGCAGGGACCATTTCTAGGTAGGACTATCTTCAGGGTGTGGTAGTACTGGATCTGGAGAGTTGACTGCCAGCATCCTTCCTCCCTCCCCCTCCCTGAACCCCAGTGCACTGTGTGCCTCCTCCACTGCAGCCCAGGTGACTCACAGGAAGCTGGCCCCATCCACACTACAGGGAAGGGGTCTGTCATGGAAGCCAGTCATGTTCCTCGTGGGCCATTCACACAGCCAGCTGCACGACAGTCAGTGCCTTGTTACTGTTCTATGAGAGACAGTAACCTAGGTTGTCCCACACACACAAACGGGAAGGGCTTTACAGAAATATCTGGGTTGTCTCTGAATGTGAACAAGAAAAGCAGTGCCCCCACTGCGGGCAGCCATCACACAGTCAGCAGGGGGTGGAAGACAAACTGGCCAGAGGGAAAGGGCACAGTAGGGAAAAATGGAGAAAATCATGGAGACAGTGTGAATAAAACACATTCTCTGCAAGCACTGCCATGAGCTGCTTCTTCATGAGATTGAAGGTTTTTTGTTTTTTTTTTTTTTAATCTTTAAGACAGTTTGAGTTAGGATGAGACAACCATCCAAACTGATTCAGGAGGTCAGACTTTACGGAAACTAAGAAATCCAGATAATAAAAGTAGATGACTCACATGTGTGAAAAGTTTCCTTTCCCACTAAGGGTGGGGGGAAAACTAGAACCTTGAATTTGTGGCTATTCCATTATTCTTGCTATTTTTCATCACTCAAATGTATTTTTCAAGAATGAGGAAATTATTCTCAATAAATACAGTGATGGTTCCCTGAAAATTTGTAACCAAGTAGGGAACAGTCAGAGTCTCTAAACAGATTGTTTTGAATTGACTGAACAATCACACAAAACAGACTGTAAAATCTATCAAAGAGTGGCGCTGAGTTTCTTATATATGATTTCATGCAAATTTTTGTCTACCTGATGATTTTTAGTTTTTGTCTACAGGGTGAGTGAATAAAGGTGTCTCAACATGGTCCAGAACTAATGGTGTTCCCTGGCTCACTATGAAATCCAGGGTCATTTCTGTTTCCTTTTCCATGAACTTCTCCTTCCTCTCATTTGGTCTGTTTTTCAATCGGACTGTTTGTCTTCTTCTCAATTTGTAGGCACGTCAGAGACATGAACTCCTTGAACAGCTGATGTTACAGATGCTTTTCACAGCCTGTTGCCCACATGCAGCTTTACTCTTTTTTGATATACAAATCTTTTTCAAATTTTTAAAATAAAGTGGCATGTCATTTCTTCTATGGTCTGTGGGTCTTATCTCTACCTAAGGTAGTCTACCACTTCCCAAATTTTTACATGCTCCTAGATTGTCTCCAAATTCTTTATCATTTTGTTTGTAGAGTTAGAACTTAAACCAATTTACAAGGTTAATCAATCTGACATCTGCTTACATATGTGATAGGAAGCAAGAGTTCTAAGAAAGAGAGTTCTTTCAGCTCTGAGGGATAGAGCTTAAAGTCAATATTCAATGATACTCTGTCTCATTTTCTAGAAGGAACTGGTGGTTTCTGTTTGGAACTCTGACAATTTTTTCTTAGTCCCTGAAAGCCAAATAGGTTTACGTCTGTTTTGGTTTGAGTCTGTTCAGCTAATTCTCCCTGGGACTTGAAGGCTTTATGAACTGAAGGCATGACTGTTTTTCAGCTCAAGTAAATGCTGCATTAGTTCAGTTATAACTTCTGTTATTTTCTCCTTTTGTCCTCAGGGTACTTGCAAGGTAGATTTGGACCTGACCTCAGATCTTACTTATTCGTTTCTCATTTCCATCTCTTTGAAATTTTCCTCAGTGTTCTGGGATATTCCTTTGGAAAATCAATTTTGTGGGGCACCTGGGTGGCTCAGTGGGTTAAGCCACTGCCTTCATCTCAGGTCATGATCTCAGGGTCCTGGGATCGAGTCCTGCATTGGGCTCACTGCTCGGTGGGGAGCCTGCTTCCTCCTCTCTCTCTGCTTGCCTTTCTGCCTACTTGGGATCTCTCTCTGCCAAATAAATAAAATCTTTAAAAAAATCAATTTTGTTCTCAGCAGTAATCATTACGGTTTACAGGGTTCCTATTACATGTTACAACTAGTGAATTTAAGTTTCAAATCTTTCTTGTATTTTTATGTTTTAAAAGATTTATAAAATTTATTTGACACAGAGAGACAGAGAGAAAGTGAGCACAGACAGGGAGAGTGGCAGAGGGAAAGGGAGAGGGAGAAGCAGACTCCTCACTTAGCAGGGACTCCCCACCCCCCACCACAGGGTTTGATCTCTGGCAGACATTTAACCAACTGAGCCATCCACGCACCCCAAAGCTCCCTTTCAAAATCTTCAGTAAGTATTTTGCTGCTCTTTACTGTAACTGTATCCCCCTCAGACTTCTTGACAATAAGTTTGTCTAGCTCTGTAGTCAGTTCTTAATCAATGAGGACACGGGCTCTGGACCTCAGTTTGGTGCTCCTCCACCAAGATGCTACCTGCCACTCAGGTGTGTGAACTCTTGCAGCTCAGGCCTAGTCACACTTTTGGGAACTCTGGGGCATCAGCGAAGCTACTCTAAGGGGACCATGCTTTGTGCATAAAAGCAGGCCCCTGCCATGAAGCAGCCCCTCTCAAACCTCCCCACCTTGTCCTTCCTTACACAGCACAAAGTCTCTAAGAAACTCAACCTGCTGGGAAAGCCCATTTCTCTATGACCAAGGACCACAAGAGAGGGAAGGTATACCATGGGCCCCACACAGAAAGAGGTCTTCACTGAAAGCCTTCTAAAGAGAGTCTGCCTTTTCTTCCAGGCATTCCATCATGGCACCTCAAAATCCTGAGATCTCTTCCACTGCTCCCTCTGAGATGCCAAGAGGCACTTGGCAGTCAAATAGGTCCTTCCCACAGCCCACCTACATGATTATTGAGGGCCTGCCTGGTGCTGGGGATGGGTGAAGGCAACACAGGCCCCTGGTCTTATGCTCTGATGTCACTGGCTCTTGAGCAAAGGAAGGAAAATGAGAGGGTCCAGGAGACTGCACACAACATCATGTTTTCAGAACATCTCCCTGGCCCCCAAGATCACCTTGTCATGGCAATGTCAGCAGGGCATGGCAAGTGCTATCTCAGAAGTCCCTCTGACACCTCAGCAACAGAGAGAGAGCCCACCCATAAACATAATCCCTAGAACCAGCATCCTTTAGGAACCAAAACCCCTATGAGTCAATTACTTTGGTATGTGTTAGTGTATTTTTACCTATGTAAAATATAAGAAAAAGAGGAATGACATACCTGTATGATTTGGGGCAGTACAGCAACTCGATTTTGAGTGTTTTGGATTATAGCTAGATACTTTTTTCCAAAAAGAAATTTATAATCCATTTAATAAAAACAATGTGAATTGCCATGTATGGAATTTTTATACTATAAATGTTTTCATTGTCTTGAGTTGTAGTAATGTACATACACTGGCGCTGGTCTCAAATGGGGGATGTCTGGAAGGAAACAGAATACATGATTAGGGGAGTGAGTGTAAGCCACCACCCTAAACAGTTCAATTTCTCACAAACATATACCTCAGCTATATATTTGATTGGATGAATATCAACTAAAACTTTAAAATTAAAGTACCAGAAATTATTAGGGATGACATTTTTGGGTAGACTTGTTTCTGATTCTGCCTTGTGACCTGACAAAGGTGGGATGGTGACTCCTGTTACTGCTTGCTTATTATAGCTATGGCATACAGCGGTGGAAGTACTAAGTACTAAGCCACTAGAAAATTTGAGAAAGGATAAGCAATTCTAATAGTAAGGATATTTTCACATACATTATAACTAATTTAATATTTTAGGACTGAAACAAATCTAGAAGAATGTACAGACATTCTTCATCATTTCAGGTACTTTAACATCCAATACTACCCTAATCAAATCCATGAGACTTTAGTTTTATAGCCTTTTCCTTGTAGATGAATCTGAAGAATAGAATCAGTATAAACTACTTTATGTCTGAAAAAATTCATCTTTGAATTTTGACTTGACCAGCTCCACAGAATTAATAACAAGTCCCTTTCTTGGTGCAGCCACATTGGGAAACAGTGTGGAAATTCCTCAAAAAAATTAAAATGGAGCTGCCCTATGACCCTGCAACTGCACTCGGTATATACCAAGAAGATACAGATGTAGTGAAAAGAAGGGCCATCTGTACACCAATGTTCATAGCAGCAATGGCCAAAGTCACTAAAGTGTGGAAATAACCAAGATGCCCTTCAATGGATGAATGGATAAAGATGTGGTCCATATACAATATGGATTATTATGCCTCCATCAGAAAGAATGAATACCCAACTTTTGTATCAACATGAACTGGTCTGGAAGAGATTATGCTGAGTGAAATAAGTCAAGCAGAGTCAATTATCATATGGTTTCTTACTTCTGGAGCATAAGGAATAACACAGAGGACATTGGGAGATGGAGGGGAGAAGTGAGTTGAGGGAAATTGGTGGGGGAGACAAACCATGAGAGACTGTGGACTCTGAGAAGCAAACTGAGGGCTTTAGAAGGGAGGCAGGTAGGGGGTTGGGTGAGCCTGGTGATGGGTATTATGGAGGGCACATATTGCATGAAGCACTGGGTGTGGTGCATAAACAATGAATTCTGGAACACTGAAAAGAAATAGAATAATAAAAAAAAGTCCCTTTCTCCTTTAAATTTCATAATCAATACAAAAAGTTACATGGTATTGGACTTGAGCTACTACTTGCTGTATGTCCAGCTCTCTTACTTTCTTTCTTTTTTTTTTATTTTCAGCATAACAGTATTCATTGTTTTTGTACCACACCCAGTGCTCCATGCAATCCATGCCCTCTATATTACCCACCACCTGGTACCCCGACCTCCCACCTTTTATATACCTGGAGGCACTTGCATGAGGCAGACAAGTTCTCAATAAAGAACTTTAATTCAATATATTAAAGTATACTATGTTTTCCACAGTGAATATAGACTATTTATCAAATCAGAATCAAGTTCTGAAAAAAATACCCATATACAGATAGCTAACAAATACACAGCCCGGTACCTCTAAAGGTTAGTACTTCTACATATTTCAAAAGGCATCAAGTTTTTGTTGCTTTCCCCTGATCCAAGCATGCACATTTGTGTGTATGTAAGTAAACACCCAAAGACAACTGAATTAGTAGTCCACATTCACCACATGGATTAATGCCTGTTGTGATCTCTTTCCCTCCCAAATTGTTTCTGATTATTCACTTTAACTAATTTTGCCTGCTTTCCAATAATAGGGAGAAGAAAATTTGCTTCCCCACCCCAGCACCAATCAAAGGGATACTTATGTCCTGTGAGCCTTCATTTTTCATAGGGGAAAACAAACAAACAAACAAACAAAAACCCAAAAAACCCTGAGCAGTGAAACTAGAAATTCCCTCATGTTTCCTTCCTTTCTGGAGCTTACTGCCCTTAGGTTGCACAGTTGCCCAAATATTGGCCCCTCCATAAGAAGCTGTAAGTAGCACGTAGTGGATGAAAGATCCAGGATATAAGGAAGGGCTACTCTGGGCAGTTGCATGGCCTGGGATGGTCTGCCTCACCACTGGGCAAGGTCTGGGGTCTGGGGTCACCGTACCTCAACACCGTTAAGAGAAGACTTCAACGAGAATGTTTATTTCAACATCTTTGCATGAGAAAATAAACACTGCCTTCAATAAACAGTTTCAATTAAAAATTAAAATTTTAAAACTTAATTTTAAATATAATTATACCAAGAAGAATCATGACACATGTTGAATTATTTTAGGAGCCACAGTCTTCCTGAGGTACAAATAAATAGTTTGTACAAATAGGTAAAATCATTTATTAGGAAACTTTAAACCTCTTACAATAAAGTTACCATTAAATATAAGAATAAAGTGACTATTTTGCTTAAAAATAAACAAAGGTCACTTTGAAAGAGAATGGCAGCTTCCCTGTGGACATCCTCTATACCCAGCCCAATCAGTACTTACCAAGTACAAATTTGTAGATTTTGCTAACATGGTAAATGATGGAAATAAATGAGGAAGACAATATTTTCAAAACAGTGTAAAAAGAACTTTAAAACAAGTATCTTGATTCTCCTTATTCTTCCACTCTAATTTGTAGCCTTTGGATAATATGTGGGAAAGAACATATACACATTTAAATTTTAACTTAAATGTCTACTGAAATAAAATGCTATCTTATTAAAATTCCTATCCGAAATTAAAAAAAAGTCATGGTGACAAATAATGTTGACAATCATGTAATGTAATCCTATCTTAAAACTCAAATTATGCTAAGAATGAATATTTCAAAACTAAATGGTTCACTTTGTTAAAAATATTCTTACTGAGTATTAAAAAAATCACCCAATGGTATCATGTTTTTAAACTCATTCTACTCATCATGCCTGTATTTTATCCTACCAGTTCTCTCTAATGACAGCATTCTTTCTTGTCTGCTCTCCTCTCTCATTTCCTTTCACCAGCACCAAAAACACAAAGACTCCAAAGTCCTGAGAGCAGACTGGAGTATCCCTTTGCCTTCTAGAAGCTGTGCATTTTGACCCTACTGGTCCATTCCACCTGCCCAATAGGCAAGATTGCCCAATAGGACAGTGCAGTGAGGAAGGGAGGCAAGGATAGAATCTTGAGGGATAGCAGAGAGAAAGAATGACCTTAAGAAAACTGGCAAGAATTCCTATCTTACATTGAGGTCTTCCATCCATTTTGAGTTTAATATTTTGTTCTAATAACACAACTCTGGGTGGGCTCCGAGATGGCTCCTCAGTGGGGACACATCACCAGGAAGACCACACCATGATTAGAATTTAGAATCTTCGGCACCCCCACCCCAACCCCTACATTCCCCCAGAGAGGGGAGGGGGCTAAAAGCAGAGCACATCTATGTAAGGAATCCTCCATAAAAATCCTCATAGCAGGGACGCCTGGGTGGCTCAGTTGGTTAAGCAGCTGCCTTCGGCTCAGGTCATGATCCCAGCGTCCTGGGATCGAGTCCCACATCGGGCTCCTTGCTCAGCAGGGAGCCTGCTTCTCCCTCTGCCTCTGCCTGCCATTCTGTCTGCCTGTGCTCGCTCTCTCCCCCTCTCTCTCTTTGATAAATAAATAAAATCTTTTAAAAAAAATCCTCATAGCAGGGGTTTCAGGAAACTTCCAGGTAAGTCAACATATCCAGGTACCAGGAGGGGGATAAAACCCAGCTCCACAGGAATAGACATTCCTGTGCTTGGGACCCTCCCAGACTGTGCCCTTTGTGTCTCTGCATCTGACTGTTCATCTGTATCCTTTATCATATCTTTCATAAATTGCAAATGAAAACAAATGTTTCCCAGAGTTCTGCGAGCCACTCAGTTGAACCAGAGGAGGAGTTGAAGGAACCTCTGATTTGTAGCCAAGTTGTAGAGAAGTTGTGGGTAACCTGGGCTCCTCCTACTTATGACTGGCACCTGAATGTGATGGAACAGTCTCACGGGACTGAGCCCTTAACCTGTGGGATCAGATGCCATATCAAGGCAGACAGTGTCAAAGCTGAGTAAAACTACAGGACACCCAGCTGATGTTGCAGAGTTGCCTGGTGAGGGAAAAATCCACAGCCTCAGCCACAGTGTTAGAAGTAAAGTGTTCTGTGTGAATATGGTAATATAAAAGCCGATGGGAGAACTGAAATGTTTGCTTGACATACACTCTCACACAAAATATTATGTATGCCAGGTCTTTGCTGATGTGATATAGCACATATTCAAGTTCTAGTGAAATATCATAAAGAGTCAACTCAAAAAACAAACAAACAAACAAACAAACAAACAAGCAAACATACAAAATATGGATGAGCTGGGAGAAAATAAGCAATGTTTCCTCTTTCCTATCAAGAGAAAGACCATTCCTGAATTATCCAAGATTTTGCTTTTACCTGAATAACCATACAGTTCAATAGGACTTGAAGGAAAAAGCATGTTTGGTCCTCAGCGATCCTTTCCCCTGATATGGCCGGCAAGAGTGGAGTGATTCTTGTGGATATATCTTTGCTCCAGAGTGGGGAACAAAAGGAGTTCTTTCACCAACGTTCAAAGGGTTTTTAAAAAATGGCCTTCATTAAAATACATCTGCCCCTCCTTTGGAACCTGCTCACGCTACACTCCAGGCCAGCGAGCATCAAGGGGTTGGAAATACGGTACAAACTCCCATGAAGCCACCTCTCCCTCTAAACTATTCTTCTCTCTGCCAAATTCTGCTTCGGTCAGCCTAAGGATCAAATACCTGTCTTTGGGCAATAAAGTGATGTGCATTAATCAATCATTGGCCCTAACTGGCAAGTTCCTTAAAAACTCATGGGACACAGATGGTTGCCATGACTTTCCCAGGAAGCAGCTACTGTCTTTCCATGAATGCGGCATGAAAATACAGGGCTGGGTGAGCAGATGAATGTCCACTCGTGAAACAATCATGCTGAGGACAATAAACAGTAGTTTTGGATGGCAGATTTAAATTTCATTCACAGCGAAGAAAACACTCCAGATACATGATGTGTCTCCACTTCCTGTTGTTTCCAACATCTGAGTCCTCCCTTCCATTCCTGTTTCCACCACTTCAGTAAATGTCTCCCATCCTCATTGCATATAAAAAAGGCTCTGATTCTTTCTATTCTAATGTCTGTAAGACATTACTGTGAACAAGAGCAGGGGATAATTCCTCCTCCAAACCCATCTACGAAATAAAGGGTTCTATTCAGGATCATGACAAGCTGAGGAATCCCTCAAGAGAACTTCCAGAGTCATTTCAACCTGTAAGGCTGGCTAAAATGTTCCTCACCATCCGCCACACCAGGGCTAGGACTGATGAGTGTCTCCACCATGCAGGTCCCTAAGGATGACATGATCGCTGGGAAACCAGGCACGAGGCAAGCAAAAATCAGCACCTGCTCTTCTGCAAAGTTTGTCTGAAGTGCTTGAAGCCACAGAAGAAACAGATTGACTCCTTCAGATCTTACCTAAAAACAAAATTAAAGGTGACAAAATTAAACACATGTTTATGCAGAGATGCACTGCAATGCAGATTCAGTTCTGAGAAAGAAAAACTAGAAGTTAAAGGTACCGTTAAACTCCTGCACCAAGTTCTTAGTGACAAGAAATCAGGCGTGCTGCAAGAAGCCCAAGGGTGAAGAGTTGGGGTCTGGAGCCACAGTGCCTGGTTCCAATGCAGGCTCTGCTTTTTGCTTTTTGCTTGCTTAGCTGTGGCCAGTGGAGAACCACCAAACTTCTCCCTTTGCATCAGTCTCTACCTCTGAAAAATAAGGATGATAAAAGAATTTACCACAAAGTGTTTGCACAGGGATAAGTGACTTACAATAGTGCCTGTATCATCAACTGTCATTTAATCACAAAAATAATGCAAAGACAATCATCCTCCAAATTTACAGTGTGCTTTGAATAGGATTTTTTCTATAATATGCTTATGTATCATGGAAAGTTCTTGAAAATCTCCGAGCTAAATAAGACCTTAAAGACCTGGCTCAGTTATTTGACCTTGAAGCCCATTCATCAGGCATTTCTACACCAGCCCTCCTTTTTTTTTTTTTTTTTTTTTTGCCTGTGCAGGTAGCTACCTTGAGGGCTGCCGCCAAATCATCACTTCCACAAAGAACCATTCAGAAATTTCTGGAACTCATATCATTGCTGGACTTCTGGCATAAGTCCATTGTTCCTGGTGGATGCTTCCAGTAGTAGGAAATGGAACATGCTCAATGAGGGCAGGGGGTTGTGTTTGACTTGCCCACTGCCATATCTCCAGCACCTAGAAAGGTGCCTGAAACACATAGCTGGCATCCAGTAAATGTGTGCAATAAATGAGTGAACTAGACAAAAATAGATATGCACTGGTAGACGTGGCCTGTGGAGTACAGCTTCAAAAGCAGGAGAGTATTGAGAGTCCTACATGGCAGGTTGCATGGCACTGAGTTAAAGAAAATGGGTCCTACAATCAGACCAAAGGTTAAACCTCGAAAGTTGTGCGATCTTGGACAAGTCACCTACAAGAACAAAGACCCCTGTCTTCTATTGATAACAGCTGGGAAGAGAGAATCCATTTCAGAACGAAAGGGGACACAGGACGGCTGTGTACGACACTTATATTGTGGTCAAGATGGCAGTGTAAATTCACTTCATGGGGTCCCACACCATCATCCCTCACTACCATTTGAAATACATGGTAATAAGAGATGAAATATATATATATATATTTTTCAGTGTAACAGTATTCGTTGTTTTTGCACCACACCCAGTGCTCCATGCAATCCGTGCCCTCTCTAATACCCACCACCTGGTTCCCCCAACCTCCCACCCCCTACCCCTTCAAAACCCTCAGATTATTTTTCAGAGTCCATAGTCTGTCATGGTTCACCTCCCCTTCCAGTTTCCCTCAACTCCCTTCTCTCCATCTTCCCTTGTCCACCATGCTATTTGTAATGCTCCACAAATAAGTGAAACCATATGATAATTGACTCTCTCTGCTTGACTTTTTTCACTCAGCATAATCTCTTCCTGGAAGAGATTATATATATATATTTTTAAAAGATTTATTTACTTACTTATTTATTTGACAGAGAGAGATCAAAAGTAGGCAGAGAGGCAGAGAGAGAGAGGAGGAGGAAGAGGGCTCCCTGCTGATGCAGGACTCAATCCCAGGACCCTGAGATCATAACCTGAGCTGAAGAAACAGGCTTAACCCACCCACTTAGCCACCCAGGTGCCCCTAGATTAAACACATATATTTTTTAAAGATTTTATTTATTTATTTGGCAGACAGAGATCACAAATAGGCAGAGAGGCAGGCAGAGAGAGAGGAAGGGAAGCAGGCTCCCTGCTGAACAGAGAGCCTGATGTGGGGCTCAATCCCAGGACCCTGGGATCATGCCTTCAAGCCGAGCCGAAGGCAGAGGCTTTAACCCACTGAGCCACCCAGGCACCCCTAGATTAAATATATTTTTCTTTAAGAGAAGAGAAAAGTTAGCAAGTGAACCTCGGTAAAAAACAAAACAAAACAAACAAAACCCAAAACTGACAAACATCTCCATGAAGCAGCAACCGCAGAAATTCTCAGTGATGCACAGATGTGTAGCGACAGGAAAAGATGTCTGGAGGCTGACTTCAAGGAGGACAAGTCGCTCCCACTGGAGATAAAGGCAGACAGAAAGGCCTGCTCGCTTGTTGCCTGAAGCCACAACTTCAACTGGGCTGCGGACTTGATTGCACACCACTTGCTTCACCAGAACACTGTGAGGTTTCCAGTAGCTCATTACATCTAAACACTACTGCCTCCTTTAACAAGGTTTCCCTTCCAGATTGCCCCTGACTTACAGGGATAGGCAGTAGGTGTCCCTCCACGTGCTCCTTCCAAATTCTCTCCTCTCTCTGCTTTCTTCTGATCCACTTTTTATTTATGGGCTAGCTTTACAGGATATCCCTTCTGTGATTAAACAGGTCTTAATAATTCTACCTTTTGTAAAGGAAGCCTTCCCCAATTATTTAGATGTTGATAAATATTTACCTCTGAATCTCCATAAATCATCACTTTATATGGCACCAACATGTAGAAAATAAGAATGAAGTTACCCAATTTTCAGAATGAACCATACAAATGACCACCTACCATCTAAAGCCAGAGACAGAAAGAGAACATCTGCATAAACTAAAGTAATGCGGGTTCCTTATTCATTCATATTTATTATGCAAAATGGAAGTTTTAGGAAGATTAGAATAATGCATACTTGTTCTATTATATGGGCAACTAATCCTCTGTAGATGGTAATGTATCCATAACTCCATCTCCAATCTAGAATTTCTGAACACGAGGAGAGGGTATTAAAATCTCCTCTGTGGGAGGCAGAGCATTACAGTGTCTGGCTCTGGCCTTCCTGCTGCAGGATGAGACTTGCAATTAGTGATGGCAAATGGAATTCACAAAACATTTCTGGGCTTTAGAAGACATCGGAAAACTAGCAAAGGACTTAGAAAATGGTAGGAAAGGAAGCAGGAAGAGGGAGGTGGCAGAAACAAGTGAGCCAAAACCTGATCTGTAAGCAACAAGCTCAAGAGAAACAAATCAGGGTGCCAGAGAACAAATGCCATTTTCACTGCAGGATCTCTAGAGGCCTGTGCCCTCCAGACCCCGTTCCCACCACACGGTAAGTTGGGGGAACTGAACCTGAGATTTCCTTAATAAACCAGGACCCTCAAATGGAACCAAAGTGATCCCAACCAAGAACACTCCCAGCCTCCTGGCAAAGGAAAGACAAACCCTCCAGGAAAAAACAGACAGACAGACAAACAAACAAACAAACAAAAAAAAAACACCAAAAGACAGAATTAAAAGAGATTACATCTATGTTCCAATAAATCTGGTCTCAAAATCCCTTCACAGAGCATGCAAGAAATGAGGCCACTGTGAGAGACAGAAGACTGAGGGAAAATGAAGACTTTAGACACTGGAATGATCAGATACAGAATAGAAAATATTACGTTAATTGTTTAAGAACACAAAAGAGGTTTAAAAATAAAGAAGGATCAAGAGCCTATCAAAAGCAACAGGCCAAGTGTGAACATGGAACTGAAGGAAGTTAAACAGGGACCAAAAATCACTGAGACGTAAAACACAACAGAAAACACACCAGAATGGTGGGGCAGTAGATGAGCCCCGAATGAAGGACTTCACAACACTGCACCAAGAAGTGAAGACATTCCCCAGAATGCAACACAAGGAGGCAGGAGAAGAGGATGAACGCCAGCTTGAGAGACACGAACAACAGACGGGAGGTTTAAATAAGAATCCTGGGAAGTACAGCAGAAGGACAGAGTCAAAATTTCAGAAGAAAACAGCTGAGGATATTACAGAAATGATAAATCCAGAAATACAGGAAATGCACAGATACCAAGCAAGATGAGAAATCTTCAATTAAACATTTTGTGGTAAAGCTATAGAACACCAAAAACTAAGAAAAGGTTTTAAGGAAAAGGCATTTAAAGGAATGAACAGGGTGGAAACAGGGTTTAAAGCTGCTACAGTGGTAAGGAGATGCTAGTAAAATGGTACCTGTAAAGGGTGACAGGAGTATTTTTACTGCCACTACTGCTAATACTGTGTCTAATGCACATAACAACTGAAGACTGCGAAGGTTAAGCTGGAGCAGAAAAAAATTAAACGAATTATGACCCTCAAAAGAAGGATCATGTCGAAGCGCTTGGGTGGCTCAGTGGGTTAAGCCTCTGCCCTCAGCTCAGGTCATGATCCCAGGGTCCTGGGATCGAGCCCCGCATCGGGCTTTCTGCTCTGCAGGGAGCCTGCTTTCTCCTCTCTCTGTCTGCCTCTCTGCCTACTTGTGATCTCTGTCTGTCAAATAAATAAATAAAATCTTTTTTTTAAAAAAAAGAAGGATCATGCCAATGAATTTCACAACTCTGGTGATCACTTTAAAAGCATCTCTTCTTTTTATCATAGCATTTGTATCATGTCCAGGATGAGATATTACAGCACACATGATAGAATATTTTAAAACAATAGTCCATTTTGCTCAAACTCCATGTTGAAAGCAAACGACTCTGTCAAACACTTTGAAGAAGGTAAAAGTAGTGGAACCATGTTTTGTCAAGAAAGCCCAGGGAGAAAAGCAGGTAGTAAAACCAAGTAGCAGTATCGAGGAAGGGCAGCCTCAGGAAGAAAATGAACACCGTTTTCTTCTGCTTTGTTCTCTTTTTTGTTTTCTTGTTGTTGGTATCTTTTTTTTTTTTTTTTGTCTTTCCCAGAAATCACTTCATATATATACATTTATCTGTTCAACTTCAGTGAAAGTTGGGAGGAAAAGGTGCCAGAACTTTTGAATGGTTGTCTTCAGCTGAGTGCTTATTTTCTTCCTTCAGTTTCTCTGGGGTTTCCCACTATTCTTCAATAAACATGTGTTGCTTTCTGGCAGGGTAAAGCCAAATGCATTTTTAAAAGAAGTAATGGCAGGTCATCCGTCCATCCAGATCAGGAGAGAGCCCATACCAGAAAAGGCAGAGAGGGTAGTAGACTCCCCTCTGTGAGTTCCTGCCCACTTGGTCTTTCCTCAGCCCTTGCTCTCTGCTATGTCTCTCCAGTCACACCCCAAACCCAGAGAAACAAAAGGACTCTTCAAAACTTAAACCCTGTGAGAAGGGCCACGCGGAGGCAAGGAGAGCCCTGTAAGACTCTGAGCCATGTGGTCTGTATCTGAGACTGCACATCTCCTTGAGCCACGTTCCATTCCCTCCATGCCTAATGTTGGCCTCGCATTCTACAGAAGCAGTCAGGGCATCCATACACTCCTCTCTGTGTGCTTTTCTGTATACCTGATCCCATCTCAACCCACAACACCCAGCAGCATGCACCATCTGTCATCTCCCTTCAGTCAACCTGCAAATAGGTAAACACAACCTGTAAAACCCACCCTTGTCCAAGCTATGTCTGGAGTTATGATCGTCTGTGTCTTTACCATCAAACTTTCTAAAAGGCTATTCTTGTGTGTGACCTCCATGGTCTCATGCCCAGTCACTCTATCTCTATGTCTGGCTTAGGACTCCACTACTCACCTCCCATTTTCTTTCAGTACTCAGTGACAACCTCCTCGATCTACCCCCACCCCCTAATCAAGCTGCTTTGCAACTTTTCACATCATCGAACATTGCTGACATTTCATTCCTTGAAATCTCTCTTCTCTAGACATCTGTGCAAAAATGCCTTCCTGGCATCAAAGCCACGTCCCTCCCCTTCCATCCACTACTCCTTTATTCTTCCCCTTTATCTGCCCAAGAAAAGAAGGAATTACCCTAAATCCTTAACTGTCACTCTCTCTCCAAGGAATATATCCCTTGGCAACAGCATGATTGCATCTCTCTTCCCCCAAGCACCCATTCCTACATTTTGACTGTCCAACCAGAACCTACACCTGCACGTCCAACAGACACCTCAACTCAGATTGCCTAAAGCTGCACTCCTCCTCTTACCTCCTGGACCTGGCTCCCTTCCTGAGTTGCTACGACTGTTGTGGCAGTTGACACATCAGACTCAACATTCTGAAAGCACAGAGGCACCCCTAAGCCTACTGCAGCATTTTTTTTTCCATAGCCGAGGTATGGAAGCAGCCCAAGTGTCCGGCAACAGAAGACGAAGTGGTACATACACACAATGGTATATTACTCAGCCATCAAAAAGGATGAGATCCTGATAATTACAACAGTATGGATGTACCTAGAGGGTATTGTGCTAAGCAAAATAAGTCAGACAGAGAAAAACAAATACTGTATCTCCAGGGATGAATCCTTGAAAAATGCCCTACATATTCAAGTTTTAATGCAGGACCAGAAGCAACAGTTTTTGTATATATCACCACCATATAAAATAAAATCTTTTAAAAAAAAAAAGGAAAATAATAGGACAACAGCAATTAGGGTAAAAAGACTTAACAATTGTCTTGCTCATCATCACCAGCACCACACCAGTTACACGTCTGGCCCCTAGGCCAGCATAGCAGGTGTGAGGACAGGTCCAGGCAGAAAAAGTGTTACTTGTCACATTTTTTGAAAAATGATAAACAGAAGGGATGCCTGGGTGACTAGGCTGGTTGAGCGGCCAACTCTTGATCTCAGCTCGGGTCTTGATCTCACGGTGGTGAGTTTGAGTTCCACACTGGGCTCCGCACTGGGTGCGGAGCCTGCTTTAAACTAAACTAAACTAAACTAAACTAAACTAAAATAACACCTCTGTCAAAAGTACGTGAATTCACAACTTACATGTAAGTCAAGTTCTACTTGTTCTAAGACAGCATGAAAACCAAGGTGTTGTTATCAAGACAGGAAGCAAGATAAATTGTGTATTCCATGTGCCGTGAGATGACTCCAACTGCATCCAAGTCAGCCATGGCCCTCCACACATCTGCAAGAGAGGGTATATTATCCCCATTAGCACAGAGGAAACCAAGGCTCAGAGAGGTTAAAAAAAAAAAAAGAGTCCAAGATCATAGCATCATTTAGCAGCATAGCCAGAATGTATAGGAATTACCTCAAAATAGGCCACACTAGTGGAAGAATACCTTAGTGTGGAGTTAGGAAAACCTAGGTAGAACGCTGCCTCAGAAAGGCAGATAATCAATAAAGGAAAAATAAAGAGGCGCCTAGGTGGCTCTGTTGGTTAAGCATCTGCATTGGGCTCAGGTCATAATCCTGGGATCTTGCCCTATGTCAGACTTCCTGCTCAGCAGGGAGTCTGCTTCTCCCTCTGCTCCCCATTCATTCTCATAAACAAACAAATCAATAAAATCTTACCCCAGAAAAAGAAAAAATAAAGATTATAAGCTTACAATAAAGATATGAATGATGAGTCAAAGCTTTCAGTGACACACCCACACCTGCCTACAGTTCTCTGGCTAAAACATGGGTGGAATTGATGGGGTTAGAAGAACAGGAGGCACATAGGCCCGGACAGCACAGCCCCAGCAGATGCAGAATCCTGGTGTAGGTTTAGCTAGCTTTCATTGTCCTTTAAAATGTCAAAGCTAAAGAAACCTGGTAGGGTTATTGAAGTCTGATCCTGGGGGATGCCTGGTTGGCTCAGTCTGTTAGGCAGCAGCCTAACATAACTCAGGTCATGATCACAGGGTCCTGGGATCAAGTCCGGCATCAGACTCCTTACCCAACCAGAAGCCTGCCTCTCCCTCTGCCTGTTGCTCCCCCTGCTTGTGCTCTCTCACTGACAAATAAATAATCTTTAAAAAGAAAGAAGAAAGAAAAAAAGAAAAGAAAAATTAAATCTGATCTACAGTATAGAACAACACAAAGGATGGTACTTTCTTGGGCTGATTTCTGATTGTTTGATTTTAAGTAGGCTCCACAGCCAGCACGGACACTAATGCAGGGTTTGATCTCAGGACCCTAAGACCATGAGCTGAGCCAAAGGCAGACAATCGATTAAGCCACCCAGGCACCCCACCTTCTTGGGTTCTTTTTTTTTTTTTTTAAGGATTTTATTTATTTATTTGAGAGGGAGAAATCACAAGGAGATGGAGAGGCAGGCAGAGAGAGAGAGAGGGAAGCAGGCTCCCCGCTGAGCAGAGAGCCAGATGCGGGACTCGATCCCAGGACCCTGAGATCATGACCTGAGCTGAAAGCAGCGGCTTAACCCACTGAGCCACCCAGGCACCCCACTTTCTTGGGTTCTAATGGGACTTTTCCTAGGTTCTAATCCTAGCTGTACTGGCTGCCAGGGGGAATGAAGTCCAGCACCACAAGAAAAGCATCCCAAGGCAGAAGTCCTCTGCAGAAGATTTGCTGGTGGCTGCCATCATCAAAGAGTCAGTGGGTGAAGTTGTTGAAGCACAGTGGGAACAATGATAGCCACTGACTTTTGGGTGTCACTGAATCATCCTACTCATCTTCAGGAAGCCTGGCCCTTCTCCAGTCAACGCTGCAAAAGCAAACTTGTTAGAAGAACAGGGGATGGGGTCATCTCCCTCCCTCCCAGAAACTGAAGCAACCAGCCAAACAGTGCAGCACTGGAGTAAAAAATAAAAATATGAAGGAATGTGGCAGCACCTGGGTAGCTCAATCTGTTAAGCATCTGCCTTTGGGTCAGGTCCTGATCTCAGAGACCTGGGATCTGAGACCCACATCAGGCTCCCTGCTCAGTGAGGAGTCTCCCTTTCCTTCTCCCTCTGCCCCTGCTCCTAGCTCATTCTATCTCTCTCTCTCTCTCAAATAAATAAAATCTTTAAAATAAGAAATTTAAAAATGAAGGAATGAATCAAAATGCAGAATTCAGAAACAGAACTACAGATATAAAAACTACATATAAAAACCTGAAATATGACCCGGTGAGTGAGGAAGGATTATTAAATCATGATACTGAGACAAACCATAAGTGACTCTTAATCTCACAAAACAAACTGAGGGTTGCTGGGGGGAGGGGGTTTGGGAGAAGGGGGTGGGATTATGGACATTGGGGAGGGTATGTGCTTTGGTGAGTGCTGTGAAGTGTGTAAACCTGGTGATTCACAGACCTGTACCCCTGGGGATAAAAATATATGTTTATAAAAAAAAAAAAAAAAAAAAAAAAAAAAAAAAAAAAAAAAAATTACTTCACTGACAAAATAGTAGAACAAGAATTCTCTTGATTTAATGAAGTATTTTTGTCCCGAAAAAGAGCAAAATATGCTACCCCAAAAGTTACCCTTTTGTGAGATAAATTTATATTTATAAAGGAAATTTCCATTTGTAAGTGTCTCGCTATAAGTAGCAGGAAGAGAAGGATTACTCTAAATTAAAATAGAATCTAGTCAATGGAAAGGCACAGACTTAAATCTGCTTAACAACATTTGCCCCTGTTTACTTTGCTTTTCCTAGTAACCTCCCAAAATCTGTACCACTTCACACTACTTTTCTTTTGTTTTTAGATTAAAATGGTATATGAGGTGGTGCCTTAGGCCATCTCAAGGAATTTATTCATTTTTTCTGGGTATCTCTCATGCATGTGTGAGGTATACATGTCAATAAACTGCTCTTTATTTCTATTGTCAAAAAAAAAAAAAAAAAAATCATGATACTGTATGAATTGATTGCCAATTTTTTCTTAGAACATAGAGCACACTGCACTACACGAAAACAAAAACACAAAATTAGGATTGAATACAAAAACAAGATTATCAGTGTTATTCCATCAAGTGTTTCTCTAACCTACTGATCAAAACCTCAGTTCATCCTCCAAAAGAATCTGGGCACCACCTCAGCACACATGAACACATTTTCAGGCCACAGTTCACACTGCTCCAGTCCCCACTCTAAGTCCTGAGCCATGGGCTCCTCCAGGCAAAGCCACCACCAACTATGTCAGGGCCCCTGCCCTAGAAATCCCCAAACCCAACCACTTCACAACAGGGAGACTCAGGGAGATTCATATGGGCAGAAATGTGGGACTTTGTCTTTTTTTTTTTAAATTAAAAGAAAAATACAGCAAGAAACATTTCTAGCACAAAGTGAAGAGCTAATCTCTCACAATGTCGAGAGTATTAGAATTATCAATACACCATCAGTAGTTTGATAGGTCAAACAGGCCAAAAGCTGGAAACACAAGAGGAAATGCTCACAGCAAACAGACCTGAAAGCCAGGGCCTGGACCGGCTGACATGGCTCTGCCGCTTACCACAGCGAGAAAGTGTAACTTTCCTGGGCCTCAACTTCCCTCCTGGCCAGCAGGAAAGTGGCAACACCACAAAACTCATGTCTGGTCGGGGATTACGTGAAAGGAGAATGCTCAGTGAGAGCCCCGCCACACCGCCCGTCCAGCCACAGTCTGCGCCCAGTGAATGGGAATTTCCTCTACTGCAGCCACACGAAGAGCTGAAGGATCTGCACAGGATGCCTGATTATTTACCAGTCACAAAACCACATTCTGCCATAAACAGAGAGGGCAAGAGACCCCAAGAGATGGGAATATCCCTCACCCTTGCCTGGACCAGGCTTTCAAGACAAGTTGGAAAGCCCACCGCAGCTCTGTCACTGACTCTGAATGAGCCTTTGGAAGACAACACCATCCCAAACAACAGTTTAATTTACTTCTCTTTAAAAAGCAGTGAGACAAGGTCTTGGCCACATCTTCATAAATTAACAGCTTAGGAGGCTAAACCCCAATGATTTAGTTATGTCCCCAGCAGGCAAACCTCCACTGGTGGGCAGCTTCAGGGAGAAAGGGTGCCTCCCCATCCATGAGGACACCCTCTGACATTCATCTCCCTGAAGATGCTTCCTACCCATGGGAATTTACTCCCTGGAACCCCCCCATCTAAGTTCCCCTCTGGATGCTGCACGAGGCAACTTCCTCACACCCCCATCACCTCTGGTGACACCGCAGCTACCCCCGAGCCTTCAAGCACGGTGCACCTGTCTTTGCTGCCAAGCGTCCCATCAGCCCAGCTCCATCACTGATTTCTGTACCCATAATTAATTAACTTATGCATGTATGTATTTATTTATTTTTACAGCTTCATTTATTTAGGGAGAGAGAGACAGAGACAGAGATACAGAGAGAGCACACACACACAAATACAGGGAGATAGAACCTCCAGCAGATTCTACACTGAGAGCAGAGCACACCTCAGGGCTCAATCCCACCACCCTGAGATCATGACCTTAGCTGAAACCAAGAGTTGGATGCTTTAAAGACTGAGCCACCAGGCACCCCTCTGTACCCTTAATCTTAAGAAAAGAAAGACGCCGCTTCTTTCTGTCAGCCACGGCCTCATAAGCCATCTGTCACACAGCCAAAGCTTCCAGAGGATAGGACCAGGTCTGCAACACCAGTGATGCCAGAGTATCACCATAAAACTACAATCTAGTGAGTACCAGGCTCTTCTCTAAGCTCCTAATATGGCCTTCTATTTTGTACCCCTCACAGACCTACATGCTAGGTATTATCCCCAGTGCACAGAGGGGACACTGAGGTCCATGGCTTACCCAAGCGATCTACTTTTATGTGGCAGCAGCAGGGGCCTGAACCCAAGTCTGTGACTCCAAGGCCCCTCCGTCAACTCTGTTACTCATGCAGCCCTACACAGTCATCAAATACCTCCCTAAACCCTCATCCCTCCTGTGAAAAAGCATGGTCTTCTGCCATTTCCCAGATGGGAAGAAAGCCGGCGTGAGCCAGATATAGTGACCTGCCCATGATGGTACAGGCGATGTCCCCCCTGTTCTCCCTCCAACACCCATGTCATTCTGCACGAGGCCCCATGGGGTCCTTCATGCTTCCAGTGGAAAACTCTGGCGAGACCACCAGGCTCCTGGCAGGCCTTCATCTTGACCCTGGAGGACAGCACCAGTTAGGAGAAACCGGCTAGTTAAGCCTCTGAAATGGGGTCCTACCACCCAGGAAAACCCCCTTATCTCCAGGGCATCGCCCATGTGAATTAGCTGGCTTTGTAGAGGGCTCCACAAGCACCAGCCTTGCTGAGTCACTTTCTCTAAGGTGGTTGCTGAGACAAAAAGGACCCAGGAAAGAAAGGCATAGGCTGTTGTGGAACTCCAGTGCCTTGGCATCAACAATTAATGTGAGCAGCTGCCTCTGCTCACCAGATCTGCATTTTATGTGGGGCACGCTGTTCAACGTTTACACCCCCCATCTCTGTAACCTTCACGACAACCCCTGGAGCTCCCTGCATCATCATTACCACCTCACAGACAAGGAGACAACGCATGAGGGGTGTGTAGAATGATGCAGCTCTGTGCTGGGGCCAACCTGGGGAGGACTCCCACAGGCTTGCTCTTCCCACTGCTGCAGAAGCAGCTGAAAACAACGAGTTTTTCAGTTTGCATTATGTAGAGTGGAAAAGTCAACCATAAAGGTCATTCAATTTTTAAATGGGTTATTCCTCATGATAAAAACAGTTCCAAAAAATAATTTCTGAGAAGTTCAACATATTCCTCTTTCCAGGTGCCTGGAATGTGATGGAATGTTGTTAAAATAACTTCTGGCCCATCAGCATGCCAGACAGAAACTGGAAGTAAGCTGTTGCAGGTCCCCAAAGGCTCCGTCACAACCCTAAGGAGAAGACATAGAACTTTCACTGTCCCAAAGTGATTATGTTTAAAAAAAAAAAAAAAACAGGCACAGGTGGAACATTTTAAATTACAGACTTTCAATGCAGGGGCAGTGGGGGCAGGGGAATGTCCCCCCACTACCCCCAAATGTTTCAGCTATATATAGTGACTTACCAAATGACTCATCACAAGTACCTACAAGGCGACTGACAGGCAACTGACCGATGAGGAAGGTATTCGGACTGCTTAACAAAACCAACACAACTTAGAATCTTCATTATTAAGAAGAGAAAACCATTTATTAAACACTCGCCAGGCACCAAACCCGCTCTGTCACACGCACTGTCACACGATCTACTCATCACAAGGCTGCCAAACTCAGTGCAGAAACTGACGCTGAGTAAGTCACCTAAGGTCATGCAGCACCAGAAACTGGATTCCAACCAGGTCTGACATCAAAGCCCACCCCAGCTTGCTGCAATGCTTCAGAAGCTAAGCTTTGTGATGATCAATAAACTACATGCTTAACAATGTTTACACATCTCTGCTAGAATTCAGGGAAAGGTTTTTAAAAATGACATACACAAGGGGAAAAAATAATACAGGTTCTGGAGGCAGGCTGCCCAGTGTTCAAATCTTGGCTCCTCCACTTGCAAGTTGTGTGTGACCTTGGACTCCTTTAGCTCCCCTGTGCCCATATTTCCATGCATTAAAATGGTAGCCATAACAGACCCTATCTCCTAAGGCAAATAAAGCATTTTGGTGTTGTTGTTCTTGTTTTAAGATTTTATTATTTATTTGACAGAGAGAGAGAGACAGGGTGAGAGGGAACACACACAGGGGGAGTGTGAAAGGGAGAAGCAGGCTTCCCACTGAGCAGGAAGCCTGGTGAGGATTAGATCCCTGCACCCTGGGAGCATAACCTCAGCTGAACAACTGAGCCACCCAGGTGCCCACAAATAAAACATTGAGAATCATTCCTGGCATGAGTTAAACCTCAGAAGGTGTGGGCTGGTGTTACTTCTTGCTGGCCACTAGATAGAGTCAGCAGCCTCAGGCCCACTGTTTTAGCAACTCATTTGCATAAACAAAGCCCAGGCTCAGCCACTTTGTGCTTAACCTATGGTTTCTTCCTGTCACTAACATCTCTCCTCACTCCTGCTCTGTGGCACTAAGCTCTGGGCCTCAACTTCCCATCTGTCAAATGAGGTGAGGAGCCCAGCTGATCTATCTGAGGTCCTTCCAGCTGGGCAACCTAGGGTTCTTGGTAACTCAGGGCCCAAAAATTTCAGAACCATCCTAACACAAACATTACCAGATGACACCCACTCATTTTCCTCAGATCTTCTCTTCCGTGTTATGTATAAATGCTTATTTTCATGGCAAATCTTCTCCAAGATCCCAGAGCTCCACGAGCACCCAGAATAGGCTGGGCAGGCATCCCCAGTGCTGAGGCTGGGGACATGATGGTCAGAAGCTCTGACCTCCAGGGGAGACGGATTCCAAATCAAGCTGCTCTGATAAGCAGATCCTCCTTGTTAGAGAGTATTTCAACAGAACACAGTTAAGAGGAAGTGCAGGTAAGAAACTCAGAACTTGGCCCACTGGACAGAGGGCAGTAGGACAGTGGGCCGGAGGGGTGACAGAGGGATGGAGAGGAACGGCACGATCAACAGAGGCCAGCCAAGGCAGCACTGATGCTCAATGTGAGAGGGTGGGCTGGGGACACACTGTGAAAATGGCTTCACAGGCAGGAAGCAAGCCCAGCTCAGCACAAAGCAAAGTCCTGAGCAGGAACCTTCTGGGACCAGGTTGGACACTAAGGTGAGCTGAAAATGGCTGTGGGACCCAGTGCAGTCTGAATCTCACCCATGCCTCTCACAGGCTGGGTGACCCCGGACCAGTTATGCTACGTCCTTTAATGTTTCCTAAAGGGTATATTCACTCCATAATCCTGAGCCATGTTCTCATTTCGGTGAGTGTGGGAGGCCGCAATAAGGCTTGAGACGAGAACCAAACCAGACCCTGACTTGCGCCTCCTTTAAAGTCCAAATAACCTAACAAAAGGTTTAGGACGGGAAAAGTTCAGTAGCACTGGGCAAGAGTCTGTGCTATGTGTTGTGCGATCGCCTACGTGACTTCCCACACGCTTACTAAACAAATGAGAACAATTCGGCTGGGCTAAAAAGTTCGTTGCTGGTCCTTGCTGCCTTAGTACAGCCCATAAATTACTTTCAGGTTTGCTGTATTTGTACTGGCATCAGCCATTTGGCGTCATGAGGAACCGTAGTTGCTTAACTAAACACAGATGTAATGTCACTATATATATGGCCTTAATGCTTTGAATAAACTTAGCACTGTTGGACATCCTCCTCAGTGCTCCTCCTGTCCCCCATCTCTCTGCTTCTCGAGTTCTTTTCTTCATCCTCTTACCCTCATGTTCCTGGTTGATTTGTTGCGCCGGCCACGACAGGTGAGGATCTGATGGTGCCCACAATCTACAGAGATCCAATATATACAACTAGGACAGCCTGGAGGGGGGTGGGCAACCCAGGCTGGACAGGGAGTTAAGAAGGAGTCAGGAAGGGCGCCTGGGTGGCTCAGTGGGTTAAGCCGCTGCCTTCGGCTCAGGTCATGATCTCAGGGTCCTGGGATCGAGTACCGCATCGGGCTCTCTGCTCAGCAGGGAGCCTGCTTCCTCCTCTTTCTCTCTCTGCCTGCCTCTCTTCCTACTTGTGATCTCTCTCTGTCAAATAAATAAAATAAAATAAAAAATCTTTAAAAAAAAAGGAGTCAGGAAGAAGTCATTCCCACACTTGAGGCATGGGTTGGTACTGACCAGAGACACTGGGCAAGAGACAGTGTCCTAGGACTGCTGTAAGACTAGCCGGGTCCAGGCAAAGCACCTAACAGTGTGTAGATATAACCCATCTGTAAAAGGGGGCGGGGGTGTTGGTGGTTGCAGCTGGTTGAGCATCTTACTCTTTGTTTTGGCACAGGTCCATTCACCTGGCCCATTCACCTGTGCCTGCAGGTGTTCTGTGGTGTGCTTTTTATCTCTCTCTCTCTCTCTCAAATAAATAAATCTAAAAAAAAAAGAGAAAGTCAGGAAGTATCAGGAGACCTGCTGTTAAGGTCCCAAAGACTCCACCCTCCTCAACTAGCCTCCGGAAATAAAGTAAGTGGATGCCCAGGAGCCTCCTGGACACAAAACTTTCCAAAGCAAAGCTTTCAATTTCATACTGGAGAAAAGGCTGCTGTGCAAATTCAAGACAAAAAAGCCAGCCAGGGTAAGGTGGGTTTGGACGGGGTTGGCCCTGTAGGGCTCTGGCCACTAAATGCCCACTGCCCAAGCCAGGAGCCTGGAGTCTGTGCAGCCAGTGCTTCCTGAGGCTTCCACATCTTGGCCTCGCCCTGAAGTTTCCTCCTGGAAGCTCCTTACCCAGGGAGGCCACCTGTGAGCACCCCCTCACACACACCCCAGCTTCTGCCCGTCCATCCAGCTGGAGTGAAGGATCCCCAAGCCTGCTCTCTCTGGTCTCTCCTGCACAGAGAGGAGTATGTGCCCCGGAAAGGAGGGTCCCTGAGGATACCTGAGTCCCTGGAACGAAGACAGCTGGCTTGAGAATGTGGGGTTTTGGTGCTCTAGGCACAGCAGTTCCTAGAGGAAACAGGGTAGGGAGCTCCAATGTGGAGGGGAGTCCTGGGAGTCTGGGATCACAGATGCCAGTGGCCCCCAAGTGGAAGGGTTTCAGTGACTCCAGAGGTGAGAGGCGCCAGGGGTCAGGCCTGGAGGTGGACAAGGACCTGTGGGGTAGGGGGCCGGAGATGGAAGTGATCCCAGGGTGGTCGCAGGCCCAAAGTAGAGGTGTGGGGGTGGGGGTGGGGGGAAGGGGTCCATGGGCCAGAAAGGAATGGTATCCTGGGGCTCCTGGGTAAAAGGCACTTGAGGTGGAGGGGGCCCAGTGGGGCCCAGGCTGTGCGGGCAGAGCCAGCTCCTCTCGGATTGGGGAGCCCAGCGATTCTTAAGGACAAAATTTTCCATCAAGTTCTGGAAAAGAAGCCTGTCAGCACAGGCGTCTCTCCGGGGGTCAGACAAGCCCAGTGGTGCTGGGCTCCTTGATGTCAGTAGGGCCCCACGGGTTCCCTGGATACAGAGAAGTGGAGCGAGGGCTGTGGAGCGAGGGCTGTGGGGCAAGGGCTATGGTGTGTAGGAGCACCAGGCCAGCAGGAACCTGTCCACCAGGCACCCCTCCCGCTCCCTTGGACGAAGCAGCAGGTGGCAGCGGGCAGGAGGGACACAGCCTCCCTCTCTCCCTAGCGCCCCTACCCCTCCCCAGCCCCTCAGTACCTGAGTCAGCGGGGCACAGATGCACTCCCCCACGCCCTGCCCCGCGAGCCCAGAACCCCTGCCTCCCCGGGAGGCGCTACTTGCACAGTGAGTTCGCTGGGCCCGCAGAAGGCGGTGGGCGGGGCAGGCAGGTGCCAGCGCGCTGAGGCGGGTGGGGGGCGGCAAACAGCGGTGCAGGCCTCTGCAGGCCCGCGCGCCCTCGCCCAGCCTCCTGTCTGTCCGGTCCGGTGAGGGGCCTGGCTGCGCTCCCTGCCAGTTCCCGCTGCTCTTCTGCTGACTCCAGGACCCCAGCCCCCCCCCCGCCCCCCCCCCCCCCCCCCCCGCCCAGTCCCGGCCTCCCTGCCACTGCTTGAGCTCCAGGCTAGGCCCGCTGCTGCTCCTGGGCGGCCAAGCTGCGGCCCCGGTGCGGTGTGGCTGGCCCTTTTCTCTCCCCAGGGCACAGTGGAGCCAGGAGGGAAGGCCTGAGGGGATCTTCCGTCTGCTCAGTGCCAGTGGACACTCTCCAGGGGCCTCTCTACCTGGTGGGCTCCACCCATGGCCATCTTGGAACCCCTGGAATCCCCTTCAGAGACCAGGTGAAGCCCTCCTTGGGGAATCCAGGCTCCTGGGACCAAGGCGAGTTGATCTTGTGTACTGCTGTGTTTGTTCCCTGGCCTGGCATGGATTGACAGTTGCTGAATTGATCTATTCTGGGGTCATCAAGGGCAGAGCAAAGAGTTCAGGGCTGGGATCCCCAGGCCTGGGGTCCACACAGGCTTGGAGCCCTCTTGGCTGTCCCTGACAGAATGACCAAAGAGGAACCCTCAGAAACATGGATCTGCCTTGAACTGGCAGAGCATTCAGGGACAGGAAGGGGAATGTCTCCTTCGCAGAGTATCTGGAAGCCTGAAGTGGAAGATGGATTTGTCTGAGCCATGGTCATTAGTGTTGGGCCAAGGAACCCCTGGCTTGCTTCTCCTACCTGCATCCTAGGTCTAAAAGGGTGTCTGGGTGGCTCCCTCAGTGCAGCATCTGTCCAGGGTCCTGGGATCCAGCCCTGCATCTGGCTCCCTGCTCAGTGCAGATCCTGCTTTTCTTTCATCCTCTCCCTCTACTTGTGCTGTCAAATAAAATAAAAAAAAAAAAGTTAAGAGGGGGGACAAAATGGCGTGGAAGTAGGAGGCGTCTTTTCAACTTGTACCCCAAAATGAGGTGATTACCTACCAATCACCCATGAACTCCAATCACCCATGAAATCAGCCTGAGATCAGAATTATACACGTGTGGATCTCTACAGGGGGAGAAGAAGCCAGTGGGCAGGTAAAGCGGAGTGGGAACTGTGAACTGATATCAGAAGATAAACAAAAGGGGGAGGGAGCTACCAGAGGCAACCAGTTGGAAAGTAATACCCCAATACAAGCGAGAGTGCCCTGCGTCTGGGGACCAGCATTAACTCGGAGACTGGTTGAAAGCACTCCAAAAGAGCAAAGGATCTCAGGGGAAATTGTAGGACTCCGGGGCGGCTAGGGACAGGGGCTTAAGTCCCTGGTCCCAGGAAGCCTCCCGTGGTGCTGAGGCAGAGAGTGCGGCAGAGAAACCAGCTCTTGGTCCCTAAGCTGCCAGCGCAAGGAGAATGCATGGGGTCTGTTTCCTGTGAGGGAATGGGAGCCACACCAGGCGGCAGAATGCAAGAGTCCTGCTATAGAGCCTGAGATACTCCCCTGAGAGAGGTATAAAGGCCCAGCCAGTGCCCTTTGATACAGGCCCTTGTTTCAGAGCCTGCACCAAACTCTCGCCCCAGTGAGGTGCGCGAAGGCCCAGCCTGGTGCTCTCGGACCTGTGCCCCATTCTCAGAGCCTGAGACCCGCGCGCGAACCTCTGCCTTCCCTGAAATTGGTGCGGGCAAGGTGGGCGCTCTTAGACCCAGAAAGACCGGGCACTCCCAGCCCGGGCCAGCGGGAAAATCTCAGTGTGCGATTGCTGCTTGGAACCTCTCTAGCGGTCTGGAGGTGCCCAAAGCTGCTGCTGCCGTGCTTTTGGGTACAAGCAAAAGATCCTCCATCCCCAGGGACAGCAACTTGGAACCTGCTCTGCCAGCGGCCAACGGGGAACTTATTTGGGCTCTGCAGCCAGACTGAAGCCTTCTCTCTGAGAGGGAGATCAGGGTGCGGTTTGTTTTCCTCTAAAACTACAAAAACTATCAAAAGCGGTCAAAGTGAGAAAAAAAAGTGAACAAACAAAAAACCGCCAGAGAACAAAAGCCTGAAAAAAAAAAAGTTTCCTCAGAGCCCACCCCCTTGAGGGGGGCGGTAGGACTTAAGTCAGGGAACATCATTGACTGAAAACCCACATGGCAGGCCCCTTCCCCAGAAAACAAACCAAGAAAGAAAAAAAAAAAAAAAAGAGAGAGAGAGAAAAAGTACTACAAGAGAACTACCACTACTTCATAGGAAAACTTTTATCTTTCATTCATTCCCACTATTCTGGTTCTTTTTTTATTTTTTTTTTAAGATTTTATTTATTTATCAGAGAGAGAGAGAGGGAGAGCGAGCACAGGCAGACAGAATGGCAGGCAGAGGCAGAATCAGGCTCCCTGCTGAGCAAGGAGCCCGATGTGGGACTCGATCCCAGTACACTGGGATCATGACCTGAGCCGAAGGTAGCTGCTTAACCAACTGAGCCACCCAGGCGTCCCTGGTTCTTTTTTTTAAATATATATAGTAAATTTTTTAACCCCAGCAGGATGGTGGAAGGGGTACATAGCTGAGTGCCTCCCGGGTCTGAACCTGTGTGACGCCACCCGGTGCCTGCAGCTGCCCTCTGGAAGGTGTTGCTTTAGCGGCAGAGCCGGAGGGCACCAAGTGTGTGTCTGTCTCCAAAGTCCTGGGCACCACATCACAATGCCTTCCTGAGAAGCAGAATCAAGGACAGTTGCTGATCTTCATTCCTTCCCACCAAAGGTATCTCATACACCATCTTTGGAAGTTGGAGCCAGGGGGCTCCTGGGTGGCTCAGTGGGTTAAGCCTCTGCCTTCGGCTCAGGTCATGATCTCGGGGTCCTGGATCGAGTCCCGCATCGGGCTCTCTGCTCGGAAGGGCGCCTGCTTCCTCCTCTCTCTCTCTGTCTGCCTCTCTGCCTACTTGTGATCTCTGTCAAATAAATAAATAAAATCTTTAAAAAAATTTATCTTTATTATAACTACTTCCTTTCTTTTGATTGAGCTGCCCTTTTCTGATGGGTTTAAATGAGTCGTTTCTTTTATTCAAAAAAATGTTTGAAATTGAAGATATTTGACACTAAAGTTTCCTTAGAGTAAAACTTCTGGTGTCTTCTGTAAGTTTTGGTATGAAATAGTCTCCTTTCCATTGCTTTCAAGATTTTCTTCAGTCGTCTTATGATTTCTTCTTTGACTGAAGACTGTATTTCTTAACTTGTATGTAGTTTCAATTTTTTGTTACCAGGTTATCTAATTCTTATTCTACTGGATTGTGATCAAAGAACTGTTCTTTAAATCTTTAATTTGGAAGGCTTGTAAAGGTTTCCTTTGTTGCCTAGTATGCAATTAATCTTTACAAATATGTCTTTCCTTAGGTGTAAGAAAGAAATGTTTTCCGAGGGAAATAAGGATGTCTATTTTCTTTTTTTTTTTTAAAGATTTTATTTATTTGACAGACAGAGATCACAAGTAGGCAGAGAGGCAGGCAGAGAGTGAGAGAGAGGAGGAAGCAGGCTCCCCGCGGAGCAGAGAGCCTGATGTGGGGCTCGATCCTAGGACCCTGGGATCATGACCTGAGCCGAAGGCAGAGGCTTTAACCCACTGAGCCACCCAGGTGCCCCAGGATGTCTATTTTCTGAGTGTCCTTGTTTTTCCCTCCTTCTAGTAGATACTCCCATTTGAAAAGCTAAAATTTTACCTTGTTATTGCATTTTTAGAGTCTTTAGGTATTATGTTGTTAGATGTATACCTGCTTATACCTTTTACATCTTCTTTCCAAACTCTGCCTTTAAAAATGTCCCTCTTCATCTTAGTACCTATAACTTTAGACCCAACTTGTCTGCGATGAATTTTGCCATTCCGGCTTTCTCTTTTGCATGGTATCTCCTCACCTGATACATTCTCAATCCCTTTTGCATTTTAAGTATGTTTCTTGAACAGCGTGGATCTGTAACCCCGATAGGTGCTTGAATAGAAAAAGTCAGTCTGTACACATTTAAATTAATGATAAACAGTCATGATTTTATTCCTCCCAACTTATTTTGTTTTTATTTTCCCCATTTTTGATGTTTTTAATCAAGTTCATTCTTTTTCTACTTGATAAATTTTAGAAGTTCTTTGCATTTGAGATATAATTCACAGGCCATACCACTCACCATCTAATGTGGACAATTTAATGGCTTTCACTATATTTAACTATACTATACTGAACTACCTACACATTTTCATCATCCTCAAAAGAAAACTTTAGCCATCACCACCAGTCTTAGGCAACCGCTAATCTACTTTCGGTCTCTGTAGATTTAGCTATTCTGGAAATTCCATATAAATCAAATTATGCAATATGTGGTCTTCTGTGACTGACTTCTCTCAATCAGCAGAATGTTTTCAAGGCTCCTCTGTGTCGTGGCACATATCAAAATTCTATTCCTTTTCAAGGCTGAATAATATTCCACTGGCTGGATGGATCACATTTTAGTTATCTCTTCATCAGTTGATGAACATCTGGGTTGTTCTCACCTTTTGGCTATTACGAATAAACCCTAAACCTTCATGCACAAGTTTTTGTGTGGGCATAGTTTTTTTCTTGGCTCTATACACAGGAGTGATATTGGTGTGTCATATGGCAACTCTGTGTTCTGCATTTTGAGGAGCTACTAAACCATTTCTAATGTGGCTGCGCCATTTTCCAAGCCCACCAGCAATTTACAGGTTCCAGCTCTTCACATCCTTCCAACACCTGCTTTTGGGTTTTTTGATAGTAGCCATCCACGTGGGTGGGAGGTGGTATCTCACCATGGTTTTGATTTGCATTTCCCGAATGATTAGTGATGTTGAGCATATTTTCACGTGCTTATTGTCCCATATATTTTATATATACCTTATATGTATCTTTAAATATATATATTTCATATTATATTTATATTTAAATACATATTTAAGAATGTAAATATATTTACATAAATATGTTTATATAAATATATGATCGTGTAAAATTTATTTATATATACATTTATATATTGATGTATACATTTGAATATTGGAGAAATGTATATTCAAGTTCTTGCTAATTTTTTTTTAAAGATTTCATTTATTTATTTGAGAGAGAGAAATCACAAGTAGATGGAGAGGCAGGCAGAGAGAGAGAGGGAAGCAGGCTCCCTGCTGAGCAGAGAGCCCGATGTGGGACTCGATCCCAGAACCCTGAGACCATGACCTGAGCCGAAGGCAGCGGCTTAACCGACTGAGCCACCCAGGCGCCCCTTTGTTCATTTTTTTAAAAAGATTTTATTTATTTATTTGAGAGAGATTTATTGAGAGAGATCACAAGCAGGCAGAGAGGCAGGCAGAGAGAGGAAGAAGCAGGCTCCCTGCTGAGCAGAGAGTCTGATACGGGGATCCATCCCAGGACTCCGAGTTCATGACCTGAGCCGAAGGCAGCAGCTTAACCCTCTGAGCCACCCAGGCGCCCCTCTTTGCTCCTTTCTTCACTTGGTTGTCTTTTTATTTGAGTTGTAAGAATTCGTCACACAGTCTGAATGTATGTTCCTTATATATGACCTGCAAATATTTTCTCCCATTTAGTGGCTTGTCTTTTGACTTTGTCAATGGGGTCCTTGGAAGCACAAAACTGGGATATTTTGGTTGAGTCCCATTTATTTGTTTATTATTTTTTTTAAGTTGCTTGACTTTGGTGTTTGGCTGAGGGGCCGTTGTTAGATTCAAGACCACTAACATTTACCTTTGTGTTTTCTTCTGAAAACTTTATCATTTTACTTTATTTTTATTTTTTAAAAGATTTTATTTATTTGAGAAAGAGACAATGAGAGAGAGCATGAGCGAGGAGAAGGTCAGAGGGAGAAGCAGAGACTCCCTGTGGAGCTTGGAGCCTGATGCAGGACTCGATCAGGGAACTCTGGGATCATGACCTGAGCAGAAGGCAGCCGTCCAACCAACTGAGCTACCCAGGCATCCCGAACTTTATCATTTTAATGCTTACATTTATGTCTTTGATGCATTTTGGGTTATTTTCTCTGTATGGTGTGAGGCAGGACTCCTGTTTCATTATTTGCATGTGGCTGCTTGGGAGTAAAATACTGTTCTTACCCCCATTGAATTGTTTGGCACCCTTGTCAAACATTAGTTGACTGTAATTTATTTTCCTTTTTTTTTTTTCCCCATTGAGGAATTTCACGTGCCATGTATATTATATTTCTAGGAAAAAGGAATCCCAGGATTTTATGAAGAATAATTTTTCCATGCAGTGAAACCAAACTGAGGGGATGGAAATATTCTGCCACTTTTCTAGATCTTTCAGTTATACAAGTCTAGGGCTGGTCATGCCACACTTGTTTAACTTGCCCGTGAGGTTCACAGCAGTTTTCCCAGCTCTGTGGTCATCAATAATTTCAAATTTGCCAATGTACTCATGCTTCGTCATCACAGTGAGGAAACGGGATGAGGACTTTGGTGTATGGCCTCCTAAGAACCTGGCCTTCGCCTCCCCTTTCAGCAGTGTTAATGTTCTTGAGGGCATCTGTGAGACATTTGTTCACACTGTTACTGCGGCACAGAAAGATGGCAGAAAAAGTTTTTTTCCCTTTTATTAATATTTGGTCTTGTTCTCCTTCCCTTTCTCATAACCGAATGCGTATTTCCCCTCCGTCATTTGAAAACTGCATACTGTTCTCCAGCTGTTTTCCCCAGACGAGACCTTGTGTATCAAGAATCCTTATTTCACGGTTATTATACACAATCTTAAAGATTTATGACTGTCCTCTTATTTTACACATGCATACACACGAAGCACTAAATACGGACTTTATCTGAATGGCTAAATGTTGGCCAAGACAGAAGCCAGTTGTAGTGGGAACTGATAGGATAAAGATATAGTCTGAAGTTTTTGTTCTTTAAAAAAAGCCTTCATGGGATGCCTGGGTGGCTCAGTGGTCTAAAGCCTCTTGCCTTCAGCCCAGGTCATGATCCCAGGGTCCTGGGATCGAGTCCCACGTCAGGCTCTCTGCTCAGCGGGGAGCCTGCTTCCTCCTCTCTCTCTGCCTGCCTCTCTGCCTACTTGTGATATCTCTGTCGAATTAATAGGTAAAATCTTTAAAAAAAAAAAAAGCCTTCATGGGGCGCCTGTGTGGCTCAGTGGGCTAAAGCCTCTTGCCTTCATCCCAGGTCATGATCCCAGGGTCCTGGGATCAAGCCCCGCATCGGATTTTCTGCTCAGTGGGTAGCATGCTTTCTCCTCTCTCTGCCTGCCTCTCTGCCTACTTGTGATCTCTGTCTTTCAAATAAATAAAATCTTAAAAAAAAAAAGGCCTTCATATTTTATTAAAAATTTTAGGTGTCCAAATTCAAATGGTTAACAATATAGTACAATAGTAATAATAATAATAATATCATCTAATAATAATATAATAATTTCTCCTGCACACTAGTAAAATGAGATGTTTCTTTTCTCTTCTTTTTTAAAGATTTTATTTATTTTATTTATTTGACAGACAGAGATCACAAGTAGGCAGAGAGGCAGGCAGAGAGAGAAGGAGGGAAGTGGGCTCCCCACTGAGCAAAGAGCCCGACGTGGGGCTCCATCCCAGCCAAAGGCAGAAGCTTAACCCACCCAGGTGCCCCGAGATGTTTATTTTCATTTGGGATTATGGAGGGGCAAGGTGTTTTTGGCTCTCCTGCTGAAGTAGGGACTCAGTCAGTATTGTCTCCACCTTTTTCCCTAATAGTAGCTCTGGAAGATGAAGATGTCCCTCCATCTCCCAGACATGAGGGTTTGACCAGGACATGGGATGTATAAGCTCATTGACATAGTCTCATGAACTTAGCTCTGGTTTATTGGTCACAGTCTTCTCCAAGTATTTTCAGGAGTAAACTTCAGGTGTTGCCCTTACTCTAATTTTTCTTTCTGAGACTTCAGACTGCAATCCCTACTTCCTGCAGTCACTCGAGGAGAAACGAGGCATGTGGCAGTGCAACAGTGTGTTTTTCTTTCAAGATGACAGAATCACTCTTGATTTCTGTACGCATCTCGGATTTTCATATACAAACATGGATTTTGGTGTCTACCCTGAGGAGATGATACGTACGGTGTAAGGCACACTTGTATTCTCATGACACGTCACCTGGGTTACCCAGAACTTTCTGGGCCCGGCAGAAAGGCAGAAACCCAGGTGAATTCCTCATTGTTCCAGCAGGCTGTCAGCCCTCAAAGGCCTTCTGGATGTGTTTGTGCATCGCAGTGTCTGCTGTGTAAGATACAGAAAGAGCACAGTAGTTCAGTTAGGAACACATTTTCCAGGAGGAACCAGGATTCAGTTTGGGTGACTCTTGACCATTTTTCATCTTCTGATAACTGAAAGTGGTAGTTAGTCTACAGTCATGGTTTTAACATGCATTTCGAATGTAATGTTAGTTTCCATCAACATAAAACTATAAGAACTGTCTTCCTAAAGGGCATTCGTGTAAGGACCGTTATTTTCCAGCTTGATTAATGAAAAAAAAATTTTTCTGTAATGCTTTCTTCCTACTCTGTATTAGTTTTCAGGACTGGATTGAAAGTGATTTATTGTGGATAGGGTTATACCTGGTCGTGGAATTTTTTTCTGTTCCTGGGTTTTTAAAGGTGGCAGAGTTGACTTTCTGATTTTAATTCATCTTCACTAGATGAAGAATTCACAAATAGGACTTTTTCTTGAAATAACCATAGCCTGGGGGCGCTTGGGTGGCTCAGTTCATGATCTCAGGGTCCTGGGATCGAGTCCCACATCGGGCTCCCTGCTCAGTGAGGAGCCTGCTTCACTCTTTGCCTCCCCCTCTGCTTATGCTTTCTCTAATAAGTAATTAAATAAATAACCTAAAAAAAAAGAAGTTGTATTTGACTGGAGCTTCATGTGGAGTGACAGATCAACAGAAAGACAAAGGGATATGAGACAGGAAGCAATGAAGGAAAACACAGAGGCGCACAGTATAGACAGATGTTCCTCGGCTTATGACGGCCTCGGCTTCTAATAAACCCATTGTTCAGCTGGAAATCTCTTTAGTTGAAAATGCATGGAAAACACCTAAGCGACTGAACATCAGAGCTTAGCCCCGCCTAACTTAAATGTGTTGAGAAACTTACAGTATTGCACAATTGGGCAAAATCCTCTAACACAAAGCCCATTTCACAATAAAATGTCTGGTATCTCATGTAACTTACTAAACAGTGCACTGAAAGCCAGAACAGGACAGTTCAAGTGTGTTGGTTGCTGACCCTCGTGATCACGTGGTTTGCCTGGGGGCTGTGCTCGCTGCCCCTGCCAAGCATTACAAAAGAGGACCCTACTGTAGATCGCCAGCCTGGGAAAAGATCCGAACTAAATGCATATCACTTTTGCACTATTATAAAAAGTCAAAAAACCATAAACTGAACCAAGGTGAAGTCAGGGATCTTCTGTACCAGGTAGGTAAGGTCAAGCGCTCCTGTCTGGCCAGGAACCATAGTGGTATGGGGTAAAGTTCCACAGTAAAAAGTTCTACAGCAGAGAACCACTAGGACTCAAGCACCAAGGGTCACAGGTTGTGCAGGAAGACTGGATGCTCCGCTGTGGGCGATGAGAAGCCACGAGCGACTCAGGAAGGCTGCAGAGCTCTGGGCAGGTGGGACAGCTGAGGGCTGCAATGAAGAGGGACAGGTGGAGCTGGGAGACCAGGTGGGGAGAGCCTGCTACCCTCGAACAAAAGGCGACAAAGGTCTGGACTGGGATGACGGAGATGGTGGAAGGTAATGGGATATTCATGAAGCAGACCTGGAAAGCCATGGAAATGAAATAAGAGACGGAGGGAAAACCGAACATGACTTTAATTGCCATCAGTATAAAACGTGTTGAATTAAAATGAATTGGTATTTCTAGACCGATGATGACATCACAATAATGGAAGGAAACCAATTCCGATTTTGAACCTGGTTAAGGAGAAAGTATAGACAAGAGAAAAGCAGAGGCTCTGGAGTCACAGAAATGTCACCGTTAAGATTCGTCCCCACTCTTCATTCCCTTCCCTGTAAACCCAGGCAAGCGACACCTGCCTCACAGCACTGGTAACAAATAGGGAAGAGCACATGTTCCCACGTTCCCGGGTCTGACAGGACAGCCAGGGATCAGCGGCACATGAGGAGGTGACAGGTGGTCACTAAACTGAGCTCAGGTGCATACACAGCAGTTTACGTCACCTTGAGATGGCTCCTCCTGTGACCTCTCGAAGAAGGCGGCAGTGGTGAGGAAGGAACTCCAGGAGCTTATTAGCATACATGATCTTCAGGGCTTCCGGATGAGACTCAACGATCTGCTCCACAATCACCTAGCAGAAGGAAGAGCGTTTTATTTTTATTCATTTATTTGTTTGTTTGTTTGTTTGTGTTTTTGTTTGTTTTTAAAGCACCTAAAAGAGAAGTATGAACTATACACTACAGAGAAAAGAATCGTGTAAACCTTAAAAATGCACTTCGTTCTTCCCCCTCCCCACTCAGTATGCTTTCTAAACAGGAGGTAAGTAACAACAGCATGAAAATCTAGGTCCCGGAATTTGGGAATACTGCTCCAACCCTGGGGGACACAGAGGCTGAGGGACAGAGACTGGCCTGAAGCTAAAACATCACACACACTCATCTGCTTCCCTTCTGAGCTTAAAAGCAAAATACTGTATCTGAAGACAACAGCTCTGTACCATCTTCACCCTGGCCTTATCCTCTACCGTCTCCAGAACAGGGAAAGGGCTGTGATGGAAAGTGATGGAAGAAAACACATCTTATTTTGCTTTAGTATTTAATTTTTTTTGGTGAGGCTGAGTTGCAGGAGGTGAATGACAAGCATACAAACTTAAAATACAAACGTGGCCACAGTTCATTTAATGACACGGAAACGTAAAGTACTTCCCTAATTTAGCATATTAGATTCAATTCAATGAAAAGGGCATAAATTAAATAACTAAAATATTTTCATTTAGTGACAAAGAATAATGTGATCTTTTTCACCCCCACAGAGAGAGCTATGAAGTATAATAGGATACATACAAAGAACTGACAGATCATTTACTTTTAGTAGTCTTAATGAAGCTGAGAAGATTACTGAAATTAATCCTTCAATTTACTTCTATCACTGGGATACTGTCTCGTTTTAAAACTGGAAGCCTTTCATCCTGAAGTCATGGTGGGTAGCTTTATACTTACCAGACAGAAAGAACACTCGCACTGGCAGGTGACTGGAAGAAAGCCCTCAAACGCTGAGACTGGCTTCATGACTTCTGTCAGCCTGAACTAGATGAATCCGACGCTCTCTAAGTTGGAAGCTGCTGATTGCTGGCGGCCTCACATGGTGCAGCCCATACTCCGGCTGCTCAGAGGCAGGATACACTGACTCCCTGTATTTTACTGTATCCTTATAGGTCAAGAACACTGGGTAACCAAGTTCCGGACTTAAGGTACGACTCCGCTAAATCACCCTTCAAAGCCCTTTATCTTTGAATATTCCCTCCCTCTCACCTTCCTAGCCCGGCAAACTCCCCCATGGTCTTCAAGACTTAAGCCACATCAATTCTGCGAAGACGCCTCCCCTCACAGACTTTCCCTGCGCACAGAGCTGTCTTCCAGCTCCTCCAGTGGGCACGGGCGCCTTGGTGGGGTCACGCTTTTCGGCAACTTCATTAACGTATAACTTATGGAAATGGAAATTGACCTGAAAATGTTCTGATCCGTACCTTCTTCCTAGGCAAGTCCCTCACCCCTACTAAATTAAGATGATCCCTGAGTTATGGCATCACTGGAAGAGACAAGAGCGCATGCCTGATTCCTGCCATGCTGATGGGCTCCAAGCGGGACCAACCTTTTCTTACAACCAGAAGAGCAGGAACTAAGAGCATCTTCAAGGAAGAGCCCTGAGCTCTCTCGCACCCAGTCAAGAAACGAAGCCAGATTAGATGCTCTGTGTTTGTGGAATGAGGTGCATGGGGGCACAAACCTCATCCATGTACGGTTTCACCAGTACTTGACCGACTGACGCCTCTGCATCCCGTGTCTTGTCAATTGTAGCATAAGTCTGGAGGCAGTGCCATATGATGTCCACATTGGAAGTCTGAAGCCCTTCTAGCAGCAGGCCTCCCAGGGACTGCTGCAGCATGGCCGTAATGTGGGCTATACGCTGCAAGAACAGAGAGACCAGGAAAGAAGGTCCAACAGTTTCTAAAAGCTCAAATATATGTGTATAATTTATATACATATGTGTTATATATATAAAGCGAGCCTCTAATTCTATCAGAATATATGTAAGATTAAAATCCCAACATTTCCTAGAGAATAACAATGAATCTCTTCTCCCCATGATTGCTCTCTTTCTTTCTTTTTTAAAGGTTTTTATTTATTTATTTGTCGAGAGAGAGAGCACAAGCACATAAGTAGGCACAGGCAGAAAGAGAAGCAGGCTTCCTGCCAAGCAAGGAGCCCAAGGTGGGACTCGATCACAGGACCCTGGGATCATGACCTAAGCCAGAGGCAGTGGCTTAACTGACTGAGCCACTGAGGCGTCCCCTCCCTATGATTTCTTTGAAAGTAAGTCGGCTTCATCAAAGTGAAGTTTAGACAATTACGGAACGACAAAAAGTTATTTGCCTCTTAAGCTACGGAGTAAATCTGACAAACGTGCATTTAAACCCAGTCAAGGGCTTTGGATAAATGAACTCTGACTACATCATATGATGTGTCAAGTTACATGAAATTCAGAATTAATTTTATTTTTTTTATTTTTTTTTAAAGATTTTATTTATTTATTTGACAGACAGAAATCACAAGTAGGCAGAGAAGCAGGCAGAGAGAGAGAAGGGGAAACAGGCTCCTGCTGAGCAGAGAGCCCTATGTGGGGCTCGATCCCAGGATCCTGAGACCATGACCTGAGCCGAAGGCAGAGACTTAATCCACTGAGCCACCCAGGCGCCCCCAGAATTAATTTTAATTGCATAGTTTGGAGACTACGCTTGTGTCTTTACACAAAATCTATCTAGTGTGACATAATGGAAGCAGGGTCCCAAGCAGGAGATACTGAAAAAAAAAAAAAAATTCAAAGCTAGCTTCAAAATCCTGTAGAGTAGCAATTATCAGGGGGCAATGCTAGGTCAAAGCAAAATCATCCAGGAAATTCGCAAACAGCAAATTGAAAATCGAAACCAACACTTGCTGGTCTTACTTTGTCCAGAAGAGGCATGCCTTTGCTCTGAACAGCATGAAAGTGTAACTGGTTAAATTCTGTGGCAATTCTCTCCAAAATCTCTCTAGTCCAGAGAGGGCTAGTAGAGACAATTAGAGAAGTGTAATTCCCAAAGTTAAAACCTGCCACCCCCACCGCCCCCCCATGCCTTACAGCGCTCAGGCACCTGCAAATGCACGCCATCAATTTTCAGGAAAAACTCTCTGTGCAGCAGGCCCCTGGTGCGAGGGGTGAGGAGCGGGGAGGTCATAGAAGCCACCGACGCAGCCTGGCCCGGGCCACAGGGCCCAGGCAAGGGGATGGAGCTATTTTAGGTCAGTGTGGGTACAGCTGCATGTTTCCACCACGTTTCTCGGGCTCTCCCATTCGTGCCCTTATTCTCCCATTCCCTAACCCCCTCCTCTCTCTTGCCCTGTCCTACCGTTCATACGCGAAGCCCCCTCTTCTTCTCCGCCTACCTCATTCTCCCTCCCAAGTTCCTCCCCAGTACCAACTACTGCTGTCTCCTCAATCAGCTAAAACTGACCGCCTAGCAGCAACCTGGGAAATTGCTCAGAGCAGAGGACTCCAAGTTTACATTTACTCAACGGCAGAAAGAGCAAGCTCGGTGCTCTGGGAGCTGGTGAGAAATCACTCACAGTGCATCTGCCATCAAGTGGACTGGATACACTTCCCTCTTGCCCCCCACATTAGAAAGCGTCAACCCCATTCAAAAGGAATCCGAACAGTGAAAGAAAAAAAAAACACAACAAAGGCCCCAAAGCCCCTGCTGGGCTCTATGAGGCATCCCACATCTGAGGATGGGCAGTCAGGTAGTAAGGAAACACACTGTAAGGAAACCCAAAAATGTCTGGAGACCTGCCACGGTGTGCCCCATCCCAGAGCATCAGAACTGGTGTGGAGGGAAGGCAGGCGCTGGGCATGACCAATGCAGAAGCCTAATCCCAACCTCTACTGACTGATCCCATGCGCATTTCCTATTTATCCTTATCTCGGCATTTCTGGGCCTAGCAGAGCAAGATGGATTTACCATGCGCTGACACTGCTCTGGCTTTCCTGACTCCAGAGCTCAGAGCTGCTCTTCTGGAGAAAAAAGTCCTCCAAGGTAATTCTGAGCAAGAAAGCGCACAATGGCTGTTTATCAAGGACAGTGCTGCAAAGGGACAGGATTGTAGACAAAGAGCTCACTGAGGTGTTTCCATCCGAGGAACACAGCAGCAACAGCAAAGACGAGAAGAACACTGGAGGGCCAGCTCCCCAGGGGCTGAATGTGGACATGGCTGGAGGGGCTGCAGGTGCTGCCAAGGGCCGCAGCAAAGCAGAGCCGCTGGAGACACACGGGCTGCAGAAGGGCCGCGTGCAGACTGTCTGCTAAGTGTGGACGAACCTGGGCAGAAGCACGAGTGCAACGGGCTAGAGACACAAGCACAGTGGAGGCTGACCACTTAGTTGAATGCCTTGCTGTGAAAGGGTCAGAGACCTAGGACCAGAGAATCGCTTCCTTTGGGATGGGTCCGTTCTTAATCTCCATCATGAGACATGTGGAGCATATGGTCTCTCAAGTTCCTTCCAAATCTAAAACCTTAATTCCTACAATTTAGAAACCTAACTCCCCCTGCAGGGGGAGGGACTGTTAGCCTCACACAACAGAGCACGCAGGGCACCAGGCGACCTTGACGCAGGCAGCCCAGCTGGTATGTGTAGGACCGGCCTCGGCTACTCCCACTGCACCACTGTGCGTCTCACAGTGCTGACAGGACCTAACTACTCATTTTCTGAGTCACTCATCTACCCTGGCTGATTGAAAATTCACACCAGGAAGGGAACAAGACAATCACAGTATAACAAAGAGAGCCATCATCTTTTTCCTATTTCATAAGCTTTTTCTTTCCTGTTTGTAAATTTCAACTGGATGTGTCCTATACTATTTCATAATAATATAATGCTGGTGCAAAATACATCAATGGTAATACTCTGGGCATGTCTAGGAAAAAAAATGAGATGGAGAAAAACCAAGATGAATGGTAGGTATGCCTTAAAGATCAACAGGACTTTGCTAGTCCTCAGGGAAGGTGATTCCAAATATACTTTTACACTGCAAGCATAATGAAGTGTTGGAACTGTGGTCTATAACCAAAGGGTTTATAGGAACATGTTATAGATTTCACCATTTCATGCTCTCCACTCTCCTGGAGCTACATTCTAGCCACAAACCTGGATTTTCTTCTTGTTTAGAAATGAATTCTAACTAAGCTGTCCCCACCTAATTAGACTGGATGTGAAGTATTAATTTATGTGCTACTTAGTTAAAAAAAAATGCTTACCTGCTTGCTTTTAGTGCAGAGGTTTCTTTAGAACTTTGTGAATTTAAGATTTTTTCAATCTTTTCCACTGATCAAATAACTTGTATAAGCCTCAACACACACATCTATAAAAATAAAAATTAAGCAAACAAAAAACGTCACCATCTTTACTCTTAATCATCTTTATTTCCCATGCTAAATGCAGGAAAATATAAGACCAAAAGTTAACTTCAAATATATAGGGCATGCTATATTTTGAATATTTCTATGAAACACAGAATTTTCAAGAATGCAAATCTTAGTTCTAGAATAAGCATACTTCCATATTCTATTGCAAGTTTATAGAGGAAAAAAAAAAAAACCCTAGACTTTGCTTTCTCATATTCTATACTCTTATTTCTTCTTTTCCCCATCCTGAATTTTTCTATGGGCATTTCTTTCCTATTTTTTTAAAAAGATTTGTTTATTTGAGAGAGAGAGAGACTGCATGTGCGCGTGCAGGGGAGGGGCAGAGGGAGAGAGAGAATCTCGAGCAGACATCCTGCTGAGCACAGAGCTCAATGCGGGGCTCAATCTCATGACCCTGAGATCATAACCTGAGCCAAAATCAAGAGTCGGACGTTTAACCAACTGAGCCACCAGGCGCCCCTCCATTTGTTTTCTTATGGCCCTTTATTCATGTTTTAGCTTTGGCTTCCGATCGTACTGACCCTCTCAGTTTACATGTGCATATACCTATATGCCCAAGCACCAAATCATTAAAGAACTTTTACACTACAAATATTATCAAAGAGGTTGAGGGACATTATGAAAACTCTCATCCTTAAGGAACAAAAAAATACAAAGTCATCCATTCAATAAATAGTTACTGAACACCCCTGGGAGCTCGACATTCATTCCGACGGGGGGTGGGGGAGGAGGGGGACACAAGAAAATAAAGCAAGAAATACACCCTGCTCTCATAAAGATTACTGTTTTGTCTGGAAGCGCATGACAAGCATTCTTTGGACAAAAGCTGTGAGGAGATCCAGAGGCGAATTAAACAGAAGGTCCCTCAAACAGGCTTTCTCCCCACTGAGATTTTAACAAATATGCTAATAATACACATAGAAAACATAGTACAGAGTAGCAGGCGAGAGTCAGAAGCCCAGACTCCCAATGCCCGCAGTGCCCCTACATTGTTATGATCATGAATGACATCGGGGACACTTGAAACTGGAGATGGCACTAAGGGGCACACTCCCGGGGTGAGCCCTCAGATGTACAGAGCTGTTGCCTGTCTCACACACCTGAAACTAAGCCAACATCACATGCTAACTACTGGGAATCGAAAAAATTAAAGTGAACACCAGAACATAAAGAACACAGGATCAGAAAATAACAACAAACCTACGGCAGAATCCTGAGTTTGCTTTGGAAAGTCCACTTCTCCCCTAGTCTCTAATATAGGCCTATTTTCTTTACAGGGCCACTGACAATTTATACAGTCGTTAACTCTCAAGCACTGCACCGACAACAGTTATCACGGTTTCTTGTTCTGGAAAAAGTGGGTGATCTTGAGATTGTGTGGGTACCTCTGAAATTCTGTCTTATTATTTCAGGTAGATAACGTGACGTAATGCATAAAATGCACATGCGTGAGAGCTTTGAAAAAAAGCTGAATAGTGCTGACAAGTTCGTGGAGAAAAGAGGAGAGGGCTTCAACTGGCATGCAGCATAAGAAATCTACTGGAGGGTACCTTTTTCTTCCTTATGTCCTGTTGTTTACACATTAGTTCATCTACTGCCCGAATTCCTTTAGTGACTGATGACCTGAGACTCTTTAAAAGAATAAAAAATAAAACGTATTACAGACATTGTTTTGTCACATTATCAAGTTCCTACATCTCATTCAATTCCACAGAACTTAATACCTGTGCACCAGTACTATGCAGATATTGACAAAACAAACAAACAAACAAACAAACAAAAAAAAAAACATGAGATACCAGACATAGTTACTGTTGAGAGGACTCATGATCTGGGGGCATAATGACACGAAGGCAGGGTCGCACGGCCAGAAGAAGAATGACACATACACAGTGAAAGTTATGGGGATGAGGGGGCTTAGAATGGAGAACAGATAATATGAAGCAAAGTACAGGAGAGTCTGGAAATGTGACAGGGCTCGAATCGGACTCTGAAAGCCATGTGTACACAGCTGCCGAGGTGGGGAGGGGATGGGGAACAGATGTAAGTGCAGACATACTCAGGGGCAGGGGCAGACAGGCACACAGCCATGTGCACTGCAGGCTTCCTTCTGGAGAGAAGCAAAAATAGGAATGGAGGGCCAACTTCACTGAGATGAGGTCTTTAGATTCTGCATATTTTGGAGAACGAGAGAATGTCAAAGCACTGATGCATGATGATGAAATGTGGGTATGGAAATACCAGGAATCAAGAATGAAGAACAGAAGACCAGAAAAAGGCAGAGCACAGAGGTAGAGAAACATGTCCAGAAGCTAATGAATAAAGAGATAATTAGGAATTAGGGCCAAAACAAAGGTTAACAGAAACAACTAGAATGAAGTAGGCAGATCACAAAAATTCCACAGGAAGGTGAATTAATTCACTCCATCAACATTATGAAACACCTCCTGGACGTCAGTATTGTGGCAGCCCACAGGGATGCAATGAAGACAGATATAGTTGTATCCCTCAGAGGTCTGAGAATCTCACAGAACAGCTTCAGAGTTGGGACCAGAAAGGCAGGTCAGGCCTGTGGCTGAGCAGGACCAAAGTGGCCATAAAAACAGGCCCATGGAAAAGGGAGGGGATATGGTGATGGCAGGGGGTGAGGTGCGACGGGAGCCTGTGTGAGTAGAGCAAATCTGCCTCCAGGGAGAGAAGAATGGGAGGCCAAAGGAAGGCTAGGCTTGGGAAACAACACCACTATGAGGCCCCAGGAGGAAGAGGCACACCAAGGAGGCAGTGGGAGAGCCCCACAGCGGCTGGTGTGGAATCCAGCAGCGGACCACGAAAATCCCTTCCATTCCAAGGAAAAGTACCTTTAACAAGATTTTGTAAAATTCAAATGAGACATAAACCATGGAAAGTATTGGCTACCTCAAGGCACAACTCAAGATTTTTACCTGTTTCATGAACTCTTTCCTGCCTGCCCCTCCCCTAGGCTTCTCAGCACTGATATTTCCATTACTCCGCATTTTTCTTGGTTCTAACCATGTACTGTGTCTTCCCTTAAATTATGTTCTCCTTATATTCTCTCTAGGATGCAGGCACTGTCTTAGGGGAGGGATGCACGAGGCCACTCAAGCTAGAGGAGACAGACAAGGAAGGATGGTGTCGTTTATGACAAGTTTACGACAGGGCATCAGAATGGACAGAGGCCGTAAGTCAGGGCACCAGACACAGACGGGGGGGGGGGGGGGGGGGACAGGGCAGCACAGTTTCCTGTTAGAAGTGATGCCACAACTGCCCCTCCACTGTTCACCCAGGTGAAGTTCCTATTCTCAATGGCTTAGAGGTGGGGAGTCCCATTCCCACAACAGAGATTTTTCTGAGAGAACATTCAAATGTAACATTTATTAAGTATTACATTTTATTTATATTATCCTTCAGTTCCATTAGGGATTACACAGTTTTTGTAGATCAGCCCAGGAACCTAAACACACGTAGATTACGTGGGGTGGGGGAGATATTTACAAGATTACAAACTGTTAAAATACAAGTCATTCGTAAGTTAGAAACCACTTACATATGACCAAAGTGGCATTAATAAGTTGAATTTGGAAATATGCTTCCTCTCCCCTGACATTTTAAGGTTGTCTACTCTGAGAATAGGTCTTCTTCAAATCGAACATGTTTTTGTAGGTTTTTAGCATATGCAAAAACAAAATCATTTACAACTCTTCTGAAGGTGAATATTATAATCATGAACCGTTAAAATACAACCACCAGTACCACCAAACTAACAGATGAAAAGAATTCTTAGAGAAAAGCCGATGAGGACAACAGGCGTCACAGCAGACTGTTTTCATTAATTGGGGACTTACCAGAACTTCTCGTAACTGTCCCAAAGGCACAGAAAGTTCATTGAGGGCTTTGTCCATGCCAACCTAAAGGCAAAACCAGGTTGGCACAAACACATCACGATAAGGAGTAATAGTGATGTATCTATTTAACGATCAAAGCAGTACCAGATTTAAGTTATTTTTTTGGCACAACTGTATTTTGCTACATAACTAGCTAAACAACAGAAGTGTTATTTGGCCATTAATATTGTTCATAGAATATGAAAAAAATCTGTTGAAATACATGGAACTATAAAAATAAGGGAAGTCATGAGAAATGAAAGTTTCCTTAAGAACAATTTGCCTTTAGATGACATTTTAAATGAACGTGAAAAATTTTCACAGAAGGTGAACAGTTCTCTGTCTGTAATTGATGATACTCAGCCAGGTGATGTGAAAGTCTGACGGGCTACGTCTCTCTTAAACATTATTATAAGCCTTGAGAAAAATAGAAATTAAACAGAAGTAAAATTTTCTAGGTTTTTAATCCTATTGGGATATTTATCTTAGTGGTATATTTCCCAAAAGCAAATGTGCATCATTAATTTTAATGCTTCTTGAAATTCCCATGGAGCTGCAACTTTCTGTGCTTCTCTGGACAAACAGATTTAAAACAAAATGAAGCATCAACAAGGAGACTTTTCTGCCAAGTAACAAAATTCAACATTTCTAAACAGCTTTTACAAACAATTGATAAGCTCACTGCAAATCATTCTTATATTTTTATAAAACCAAACTTTTTAAATATCAATGTTGGCCAATGTTCCCTCAACCTAGCTCTGGCTAACAGATATACCTGGGAGTAAATTAAACATTGTAAGAGCGGTAGACATTTACTCCTACAAATTAGTCTAAATCAAGGAAGACTTCAGGGTAATCACTTAGCAACTAATAAAACAACCCCTTGGGTATTATTATCCTTTACTTTTCACTGTTGACTAATGAATTTGAAACATAATCAAACTAGAGCAACCTTAAATGAATAAAAACTAAAACAAACAAAAAAATGTATTCCAAAAAGTTTAGTTCTTTTATTAATGAAATTGGTAATTTCTTCAAGTTTCTGGTGGGGTTGGTGGGGTAATCAACTGAAAGGTTTCTAAAAACTCTGCCCTTTTAATAAATATGAAGGAGAGAGAAAATGTGTGTGTGTGTGTGTGTGTAGGACTTGTGAATTTCAGGTTTACCAAGTTTGTGGAAAAGTTGACAAAAATCTGCATAATCCTTGTGATGAGCTCGACCATGGCTGTTTTAAAAGTTTATAGTAGAGTTCCAGATCTCCTCTTAGTTCCTCCAGCTGGACACGCTTCCTACAGTCAGACACAAAGTGATCGACGTCGAAATCTTCCTGAAAATCAAACCAGAAAGAAAAAATGATTGCACTGATACCACATTTTACATAGAAAAATAAGATCAGAGAAAGAATAAGAGGCCGTATTACTGCAGGGGAACACACACAGGGACATAATGGGGTCTGCTCACTTCCTAAGATTATGGGAAAGGGGGCCCCTCACCAAGACCATTCTCTCCAGTTGCCTAACTCTACAGGCATTTTATTTCTTTTAATTATACATTTCAAAGAGGGTCTTCTCAAAATAGAAACAGCTTTTTCTTCTTAATTTTAAAAGTAACAAATGTTCACTGTCAAACTTTCAACCAACCAAGAAATACTTATGTAAGAGAGAAAAAAAAAAAATCACCCACTCTCTAATGCTCTGCAGTTAAGCACTGTTAATGTTTATTTTTCTTCACTATTTAACACAGCGATTCACATCCTTCCAGACTTTGTTTTGGTCTTTCTCTTTACTTTTTTTTTTTTTTAAGATTTTATTTGAGAGAGAGAGATGGAGAGAACAAGTGGGAGGAGGGGCAGAGGGAGAAGCCGGCTCTCTGCTGAGCTGGGAGCCTGATGCCAGGGTTCATTCCAAGACCCTGAAATCAAGATCTCAACCGAAGGCAGACGCTTAACTGACTGAGCCACCCAGGTGCCATAGTCTTTCTCTTTAAAATATAAATTACTTTTGGGGTGCCTGGCTGGTTCAGTGGGTTAAGGCCTCTGTCGTTAGCTCAGGTCATGATCCCAGGGTTATAGGTTCAAGCCCTGCATTGGGCTTTCTGCTCAGCAGGGAGCCTGCTTCCCTGTCTCTCTCTCTGCCTGCCTCTCTGCCTACTTGTGATCTCTGTCTAATAAATAAATAATTTTAAAAAAAATAAAATATCAATTACTTTTTAAAGAAACTGACATATAATGGACACATGTTAGTTTCAGGCGTACAACATAAAAATTCCATATTTTTATCTGTTGTGAAATGATCACCCTAAGACTAGTTAACATCCATCACCAAACATACACATTTTTTTCTTGTGCTAAGAACTCTTAAGCTTTAGCAACTTTAAATACATAATAATATACGGCACCTGGATAGCTCAGTGAGTTAAGGCCTCTGCCTTCGGCTCAGGTCATGATTCCAGGGTCCTGGGATTGAGCCCCACATCAGGCTCTCTCCTCAGCAGGGAGCCTGTTTCCTCCTCTCTGCCTGCCTCTCTTCCTACTTGTGATCTCTGTCAAATAAATAAATAAAATCTTAAAAAAAAATATATATATATATATATATAATATACTATGCAGCCATCAAAAGAAATGAAATCTTGCCATGTGCAATGACGTGGATGGAACTAGAGGGTATGCTGAGTGAAATAATCAGAGAAAGACAATTATCATACAATCTCCCTTATATGAGGAATTTGAGAGGCAAAGTGGGGGGTGTGGGGGTAGGGAAGGAAAAATGAAACAAGATTGGATTTGGAAGGGGGCACCTGGGTGGCTCAGTGGGTTAAAGCCTCTGCCGTCGGCTCAGGTCATGATCACAGGGTCCTGGAATTGAGCCCCACATCGGGCTCTCTGCTCAACAGGGATCCTGTTTCCTCCTCTCTCTCTGCCTGCCTCTCTGCCTACTTGTGATTTCTGTCTGTCCAATAAATAAATTAAATCTTTAAAAAAAAAAAGATTGGATCGGGAGGGAGACAAACCATAAGAGACTCTTAATCTCACAAAACAAACTGAGGGTTGCTGGGGGGAGGGGTGTAGGGAGAGGGTGGTGGGGTTGTGGACATTGGGGAAGGTATGTACTACGGTGAGTGCTGGGAAGTGTGTAAGCCTGACAATTCACAGACCTGTAACCCTGGGGCTAATAATACATATTTCTAATAAAAAATAATAAAATTAATATACTATAATACACAGTATTATTTACTACAGTCACTATGATGTACATTACATCCCCAAGGCTTATCTTATTAACTGGAAGTTTATACCATTGGACCCCTTCATCTATTTCCTCCACAACCTCGCCTCTGGCAACCACCAATCTGTTCTCTATGACTTCATTTTGTTTTGTTTTTTTAGATTCCACATGTGAGGGAGATCATACAGTATTTCTCTTTCTCTTTCTGACTTATTTCACTCAGCACAATATCCTCAAGGTCCATCCATGTTGTTGCAAATGGCAAGACTTCCTTCTTTTTATGGTTGAGTAATATTCCATCATATACACACACATTTTCTTTATCCATTCACCCCGTTGGTGGACACTTTAGTTATTTCCAAGTCTTGGTTGTTGTAAATACTGTGATACTCACTACCGTGAGTGTGAGTCTTGCTGGCCGCTAGAGCCAGGTGATCTAGAGGTATACCCTGGGTAGCAACTGCAAACCTCGGGGCATCATACGAGCATTCAAGCTCCTTTCCAGGAGATACCAGAAAGCAGAAGCGAGGTAGAGGGACAGCGCAAAGATGGTACCCATCAGCTCCATCTTTGGAGAATACCTTACTAGGCTCCCAGATCCAGGTTAAATTAGATGCCTGCCCCTCAGGGCTTTAAGATAAGCAAATGAGCCTCTTTCACAGAAATCTGAACCCATTTCAGTCTGCTGCTTCTGTGCTGAGTTCCAGGGTGGGTCAGTCTACTCGCGGGACTGCTTTAAGAACTGTTTCTCAGTTTGCTATAGCCTTGTGGGTCTCATGGGTGCAAGCTCTGATGGCTTTCAAAGCTGGATGTTTTGGGGTCTTGTCTCTTAGATGTACGTCATGGAAGTTGGAGTGCCAGAAGTGGGGCTCAAACCCTTTGCTCTTCAGGGAGAAGCCTGGGATTTTGAGTACCCTCCCAATCCCAGGTCACTGTACCAGGGGTGGGGTTTATGGCAAGACTGATTCTTACTTCAACATAGGTTTTTTTCCTTTCTCACCTAATGTGTAGGAGTCACTCAGCTAGTTGTAGGGTTTTTTCCACAGGAAATTTTTCCATATGGAGCTATAGATTCAGTGTGTATTTCATAGAAGAGATGAGTTCAAGATCCTATGCCACCATCTTGAATGGAAACCCCAGACCTTCTCTATGTATGTGTGTACACACACATATGTGTACACACACACACACACACACACATACACACACACAAATATTCATGCTCTTCTAAACTATTTCCCAGCTAGGGGCACCTGGGTGGCTCAGTGGGTTAAGCCTTTGCCTTTGGCTCAGGTCATATCTCAGGGTCCTGAGATCAAGCCTCACATCAGGCTCTCTGCTCAGCTGGGAGCCTCCTTTCCCCCCTCTCAAGCTGAACTTGATCAAAATAAAAACTTTCGTGTGTCAAAGGACACTACGGAGAACGTGAAAAGACAACCCACAGAATGGGAGAGAGTATCTGCAAATCATTTGTCTGACAAGGACCTAATGACCAGAATATGCAAATATACTCTTAGAACTCAACAACAAAAAGACAAATAACCTAATTTAAAAACAAGCCAAAGACTTTTGAATAGACATTTCTCCAAAGATGATACACAGACGGTCAAGAGCACATGTTGGGATGTTCGACATTCTTAGTCATTGGGGAAATGCGAATCAAAAGCACATGCAGATGCCATGTCACACCCACTAGGACAACTATGGTAACATAAGAAAAAGAAAAAGAGAAAAAAAGGAAGAAAAGTGCTGGCAAGAAGGCGGAGAAGCTGGAACCCTCCTGTATTGTCGGTGAGAATGTAAAACAGTGTGGCTAAGGCAGCAAACAGCTCGATAGCTCCTCAAGAAGTTACACACGTACAATTACCCAGCAGTTCTACGTCTAGGGGTATGACACTGACAGAACTGACAACAGATGTTCCTGCCACAACCTGTACATGAATGTGCACCGCAGCGCTGCTCATAACAGCCAAGAGAGTATATACCCAACGTCCATCAACTGATGAATGGATACATAAAATGTGGAAGAGCCTCTTACACAACCATAAAAAGGAACAAACTGTTACATGCTACAACACGAGTGAAGTCTGAAAACATTCTACTCTCAGGTTAAAGGAAGCCAGACACAAAAGGTCACGTGTTATACAATTCCACTGATATGAGATGTTCCAGAAAAGGCAAATCCATCAAAACAGAAAGTAGATTCATAATTGCCAGGGAATAAGGGGAGGGGAGAATTGGAACTAAGAGGTTTATTTTTCGGGTGATGGAAGCATTCTGGAATTAGTCAGAAGTGACGTATGTACCATATGCACAGTAAATATACTAAAAACCAGAGAAGAGTACACTTTAAAATGGGAACTATTATGCTTTGTGAATTACATTTTGATGAAAAATAAAACAACTTAAATATCAACAAGTTAAATGCTAGGATACATTAAAAAAAATCCAAAGTAACACTAATCACAGGAACAATGGTATAGCTACATGAATTTCAGACAAAGCAGATTTCAAAGAAGGAAAATTATCAGGCATAAAGAGCAGCATTACATAATGATAAAGAAATCGACTGATCAAGAAGACACAATTATCCTTAATGTATGTGTGCCTGATCAACACAGGTGAGACACAACCTAACAGAACTGCAGGGAGAAATAAACAATTCCATTATCACAGCTGGTGACTTCAACACTTCTCCATCATTAATGGGCCGATCCAGCAGCAGGGCAACAAGGATCTGACAGATGTGGACATTCAGTCCAGACATGGCACACTTAACACCACCATCAATTACCATACAACAGATGTACACAGACAATTTTGCCCAGTAATAGTGCAACACACATTCTTCTTAAGCTCATATGGAACACTCATCAAGACAGAATAATTCTGGCCCACAAAACACAACAAATTTTTAAAAATAAAAAATTATACCAAGTATGTTCTCAGACCGCAATGGAATTAAAAATCAGTAACAGAAGATAGCTGAAAAAGTCCAAAATACATGGAGATTAAATGACACACTTCTAAATGACAGGAGACCAGTCTCAACAAAATACAATGTAGCAAAATGTGTGGAATGCTGCTTAAAGGGAAAATACAGTACTGAATGCAAATATTAGAAAAAAAAAGATTAAAGTCAATAATCTAAGCTTCCATTTTAGGCAACAACAACCAAATCAAATCTAAAGTAAGGAGGGGCTCCTGGGTGGTTCAGTTGGTTAATCATCTGCCTTTGGCTCAGGACATGGTCCTAGGGTCCTGGGACAGCGCCCTGCATCAGAGCTTCCTGCTCAGGGAGGCTGCTTCTCCATCTCCCATTCCTCCTGCCTGTATTCCCTCTCTCACTGACTCTCTCTGTGTCAAATAAAATCATTAAAAAAAAAACCTAAAGGAAGTAGAAAAAAATAAAAATTAGAGCAGAAATCAATGTAATTAAAACCAGGAATTTTTTTTTTTAAATCATAAACCCCAAGTCTGTTTCTTTGAAAACATCAATAAAACAGATACACCCTTAGCCAGGCAAACAAAGAAAAAAGGGTAGAAGACATAAATTACTAATATCAGATGAAAGAAGGGATGGCTACTGCTAACAATCCCAATCACTGTAAATTCAACCAAACATTTATGGAATACTACACAATTCTCTAAAATCTCTTCCAGAAAGTAAAACTAGAAGGAATACTTTCTAAATCATTCTAGGAGATCATTATTACCCTGACACCAAAACCAATACTACAAGAAAAGAAACTACAAACTAGTATCTCTCATGAACACAGACACAAAAATCTTCAACAAAAATTAGCAAATAAAAGCAAACACTATATTAAAAATTTATACACCAGGATCATGTACGATTTATTCCAGGTATGCAACATTAGAAAATGTTCAACATTAGAAAATCAATGTGATCCATCATATCAACAGAAAAAAAAAAAAATCACATGATCATATCAATGAAGGGAGGAAAAAAAACATTTAACAAAATCCACACCTCTTCATTATTAACCCTCAGGAAACTAGGAATAGGAGGACTTCCTCAACTTGATAAAGAATGTCTCCAAAAATCCACAGCTAACATGATATTAATACTGAGAAAATAGAACACAGGGAACCAAGGCAAGGATGTCCCTCCTACTACTACTATTCAATACTATACTGGAAGGCCAAACTAATGAAATAAGGTAAGAAAAGGAAACAAAAGGTATACAACCTGGGAAAAAATAAAACTTTTTTCACAGATGACATGACTGTCTACAGAAAATACAAAGACTTCACACCCCACACCCTCCTGAAACTAGTCAAGTGATTATAGCAAGTCTGCACAATACACAGTTAAAATACAGAAGTCAATTGCTTTCCAATGATGTATCAGACAAAGGGCCAGTATTCAAAATTTATAAAGAATTTATCAAACTCAACATCCAAAAAACAAAAAAATCCAGTCAAGAAATGGACAGAAGACATGAACAGACCAAAGAAGACATCCAAATGGCCAACAGACACATGAAAAAGGGCTCCACATCACTCAGCATCAGGGAAATACAAATCAAAACACCACCTTACATCAGTCAAAATGGCTAAAATTAACAAGTCAGGAAACAACAGATGTTGGCGAGGATGTGGATAAAGGGGAATCCTCCTACACTGTTGGTGGGAATGCAACTCTGGAAAACAGTATGGAGGCTCCTCAAAAAGTTAAAAATGTAACAACCCAACGACTTAGCAATTGCCCTATTAGATGTTTATCCAAAGTACACAAAGTGATTTGAAGGGGCAAAAGCACCCCGATGTTTATAGTCAAACTACTGAAAGAGCCCAGATGTCCATCAACAGATGAATGGATAAAGAAGATGTGGTATACATACACACACACACACACACACACACACACATTACTCAGCCATCAAAAAGAACAAAATCTTGCCATTTGCAAGGACATGGATGGAACTAGAGGAAGACAAATACCATATAGTTTCAGTCACATGTGGAACTTAAGAAACAACAGATGAATATAGGAAAAGGGAAGGAAAAATAGAAACAGACAGGGAGGCAAATCACAAGAGACTTAACTACAGGAAACAAACTGAGGGTTACTGGAGAGGGGAAAGTTGGGGTAACTGGGTGAGGGGTATTAAGGAGGGCACTTGTTGGGATGGGCTCTGGGTGTTGTATGCAACCAGTGAATCACGAAATTCTAACCATGAAACTAAAAGTACACTATATGTTAACGAGATTGAATTTTAATTAAAAAATTTAAAAAGTCAACTGCTTTCATATATACCAGCAATGTACAAGTGGAATGTGAAGTTAAAAACACAAGACCATTTACATTAGCATACCAAAAAAAATTAATACTTAGGTGCAAATCTAACGAAATATGCACAAGATCTATATGAGAAAAAGTATAAAATTCTGATATAAGATAACAAGCAAGGTAAGATGTGAAGTGGAAAGAAAGTCCATAATCTTGGGTAAGAACACTCAATACTGTTAAGAGGTCAGTTCTTCCCAAACTGATCGACAGACTCAATGCAATCCCAATCAAAATGCCAGGAAGTTATTCTGTGGATACCAACATGTTGACTCTAAAATTTGGATGGAAAACTGGAAAACCAAGAGTCCCAGAGTAGTCAACAAAATATTAAAGAGCGGGGAAAAAAAGGAAATTGAGGATTGCCACCACCCAATCTCAAGACTTACTATTAAAGCTATACTGATTAAGACAGAAGGTGCCTGGCAAAAGAGACAGGTGCTTGGAACAGAGTGGAGAGCCCAGAACAACATCCACACACACAGGCAAAGGCAACTCAATGGCAAGGACAGTCTTCAACAAATGGAACCGAACAATGGGACATTGATAAGACAAAACAAACAAATGAAAAGAATAAAAACAAACTTTTCACACCTTTCACAAAACCTAAATGTAAAATGCAAAACTTCTTAAAGATGACATAAGAAAAAATGTAGGGATCCTTGGATTTGGCAATGACTTTTCAGATATAAAACCAAAAGCATGATCTACGAAAGAAAAAAATGGATGAGAGGGACTTTGTTAAAATTAAACTTCTCTGTAAAAGACACTGTTAAGAGAATGAAAAGACGGGACGCCTGGGTGGCTCAGTTGGTTAAGCAGCTGCCTTTGGCTTAGGTCATGATCCCAGCGTCCTGGAATCAAGTCCCACATTGGGATCCTTGCTCTGCAGGGAGCCTGCTTCACCCTCTGACTCTGCCTTCCACTCTGTCTGCCTGTGCTCACTCTTGCTCGCTCTTTCTCTGACAAATAAATAAATAAAATCTTAAAAAAAAAAAAAAGAGAGAGAATGAAAAGACCAGTCACAGAGTAGAGAAAATATCTGCAAAACACATCCATGGTAAAGGACTTAAAATAAGAAATATAATATAAAGATGTCTTAGTAGCAACAAGAAATCAAACCTAATTTAAAAATGTGAAAAGAGCGGTGGCTGGGAAACCCAGTCAGTTAAGCATCTGCCTTTAGCTCAGGTCCTGGGACTGAAATCCACACTGGGCCCCCAGCTCAGCGAGGAGCCTGCTTTTTTCCCTCTCCCGCTCCCTGCTGCTGCTACCTCTCCGTATGCTTGTGCTGTTAATAAATAAATAGAATCTTTAAAAACGAAAAACAAAAAAAAGGATCTGAAAAGATGCTCAACTTTGTATGTCATTAAGAAATTGCAAATTTAAACAAGGTACCATTACATATCGTGTAGAATATAAAAAATCCAAAGCACTAGTAATACCAAATGCTAGCAAGGATGTGGGACAACCGAACTCTCATTCACTGTTTGGTCAGAATGCAAAATGGGGGGACGCCTGGGTGGCTCAGTTGGTTAAGCAGCTGCCTTCAGCTCAGGTCATGATCCCAGCGTCCTGGGATCGAGTCCCACATCGGGCTCCTTGCTGGGCAGGGAGCCTGCTTCTCCCTCTGCCTCTGCCTGTCACTCTGTCTCCTGTGCTCACTCTCGCTCCTCTCTCTCTTACAAGTAAATAAATAAAATCTTAAAAAAAAAAAAAAGAATGCAAAATGGGAGGCACTGTGTGAGACAGCTTGGCAGTTTCTTACAGAACTAAACACATTCTCGCTATAAGATCAGTAATTGTGCTCCTTTGTATTTACCCAAAAGAGCTTAAAACTTGTGTCCACACAAAAACCTGCACAAGGATATTTACAGCAGCTTTATTCTCTGAAGTGCCAAAACTTGGAAGCAATCCAATCTCCTTCAGTAGGTGAACAGGTACACTGTGCCACACCCACACAACGGATTATTCGACAATTAAAAGGTGAATTATTAAGCCACAGGACTTCAAAGAACCTTAAATGCATATTGCTAAGTGAAAGACCAGTCTCAAAGACTAAATACTATATGATTCCAACTCTATGGCATTCTGGAAAAGGTAAAAATTAACCAACATTTTTATTTTTATTTATTTTTTAGGTCATCTCTATACCCAATGTGGTGGCTAGAACTCACAACCCCGAGATCAAGAGTCAGATGCCCTAGCAACTAAGCCAGCCAGGTGCCTCTGAAAAGGTAAAAGTCTAGACAGTCAAAAGATCCCGGGCTGAGGGGTGAGCGAGGAGGGTGCAGAGAGAGGAGAAGAAACAAATAGATGAGGTACAGGGTTTTTCAAGGCAATGAAACTAGGCTGTAAGATACCAACAGTAGGTAAATAACATTATACATTTGTCAAAACCCACAGAACTATAGAAAGAGGAGTGAACCCTAATGTAAACCATGGATTATTAATTAATACTGTATCAATGCTGGTTCATCAGTTGTAACACATGTACCACAACAATGTAATACATTAATAATAGGAGATAGTAAAGTTAGAAGAAAAATATCTTCTCTTTGTACTCAGGGGTATTTCCTATCTGAACCCAGTTAAAGTACAAATCCCCCAAAAGGCCAGAAGTTGGGAGATCACAAGAGGTGTTGGAACACAGGAAAATAAATGAGCAAACCAGACAAGCTGCAGGTAATTAAGAACCATTAACCATGAGAGAAGCAGTGACATCACTCAAAATTAAAACCAAATAGAGTTTAAAAGTTTAGCTACTTTACTAACTAGCTGCAATCAGGGATGGCAAACAAAAACTAATTCAAAGTAACCTGGGAATTAATCATTTAAAACTTACCAATAATCTGAAATTAGTAGCTTTAATGCTATGAAAATTACATGGAATTTGGAAAGATTGAAGTTCTCTAAGCTGCCAAGAAGTAAAACACTCCTTCCCAGATACATGGACTTATAAAATCACTATATACTATCTTCACGAGAAGCAGAATCCCCCAGAACCATCACTCTGTAATGATGAGAAGTACTAAGAGGGCATATGAAATTTATGAAACATGTCCCATTTCATCGAGACAAAAAACCAAAATAGTTAAGCACTAATCTGCACACTACATAGGGGTTGAAAGACATAGAAAGTTTGTGTGAGCTCACGTATGTGTGTGTTTCCAACCATTCTTGAAAACAATGGACAACAGAGATGAATAAATGTCCCTGTATATCCCATAAATATTCCTCAATTATTTATCATGCAACTCCAGCTCTGCTCTAAGACCTGGGGACACAGTCATAAAAAGAAAAGACAAGGTCTCTGCTTTTAAGGAGCAGATATTCTAATGCAGAAATGAGAAAATAATTATGTAAACAAACATTATATTAATGAACAGTAATCAAATAGTGATTAATGAATAGTGATCACAGCTAAAAAGAAAACAGGACAAAGTAAAGGTTGAGTGACAAATGGGATGTATTTTAACTTGGATGAACCAGGAAATATAGAACAATGAGCTGAGATCCAAATGACACAAAAGAACTAGCCACAGGAAGTGTGGGAAGAGTGTGCCCGCCCAAGGTATCAGCATGTATACAAAAATGTCCTTGGAGCTCTTCCCTCCAGCCCCTGCTCTCAAATCTCTGACCCAGCTAGGTGGGAACATAATCTAGGACTTGTGTCTCCCAAAACTCATTCTAAATCTTTGTTTGGTGACTAAATTATTCAAGCTTGAGAAATTAAAACATATGCTAACAAGATCTTCCCACCATATACAGAGAGATCATCTTAAAAGCATCATGAAATAGTAACACTAAAATTCTAAAAAACTTCTGTTCTAACATTTTAATCAATTTTATATCAAACTCCTTTCTTGAATTTATATACCCATTTGACATATTTATGAAGAGACAAAAAAAAAAAATAACACCTACATTCCGTAAATGTATTTATCCATCTAACAAATATTTGAGTACCTAATTACACTCTGTTCCAGCTGATTTCTTCTCTTTATCTCTTTTTTCCCCTCAATTTAACACCAATCATAATCTATGTAGGCTTTTAGTTCACTTTTCAAAATTAATTTCTTGAACGATTTAAAGGAATTATCCAGTGCTAGAGTTCTCAACACTCGTCACACATTAGAATCACTTAAGGAACTTTTTTTTAAAGATTTTATTTATTTATTTGACACAGAGAGAGAGATCACAAGTAGGCAGAGAGGGAGGGAATCATGCTCCATGCTGAGCAGAGTGTCCCATGCAGGGCTCGATCCCAGGACCCTGAGACCATGACCTGAGCTGAAGGCAGAAGCTTAACCCTCTGAGCCACTAAGGCACCCCCTCAGCTGAGGAACTTAAAAACAAAAAGCCCAAAGGGCACCTGGCTCATTCAGTCACTGGAGCGTGCAGGTCTTGATCTCAGGGTTGTGAGTTCAAGTCCCATGTTGGGTATAGAGATTACTTTAAAAAAAAAAAAAAAAGAAAGAAAGAAAGAAAGAAAGAGCCCAAGCCCCAGTTTGTGATTAATTTGTTTAAATGTTTCAAGAAATTTGATGCTAAATGTTGTAAGACTAGTTAAATAACAAAAAGATATATTTACATAATACTTCTTGCTCTCAAATTTTGAACAAAGAACTTACTAACAATCAATAACTTAGTAGGCCAACATTTTATTTAAATAAGTTTTATGGTACTACAAAGAGTGAATTAGAAAATCAAAAGCTCTTGTCCCACTTCCCTCAGTTCCCACCTGTGGCCTCTGGAAAGGAACATATTACAGTAGGATTTCCAAGGACTGATGCGTGGGGGTCAGGAGATCTGGCCTGTGATTGGCCCCAACTAGCTGTGTGGCTTTAAAGGAAGTCATCACACCTCAGGCCTCAGTTTCCTTTTCTGCAAGCCAGGATGGACTAGAGTCTTTTCAGAGGAGCTGGCAAAGATCACATAGATAAGCACCACCTCATTATACTAACAAGCAAACAGAAGGCCAGAGGCGAGTGATTTGCCCCAAGTCAGACATAAGCAGGCAGAGAGCAGAGCCCAGGATGAGACCCACATCTGCAGGTCACAGCTAATCAACCAGCACAGTACAAACAGATCTGAGCAGCTGCTCATTCTTCCCCTTTTCCGTTTTGTCCATCAGAATGCATGCTCCCTGTAAACAAGGACACACAGGACCTGCTTCCTGTCTCAAAATTCCCAGTTCAGGGGCGCCTGGGTGGCTCAGTGGGTTAAAGCCTCTGCTTTTGGCTCAGGTCATGATCCTAGGGTCCTGGGATCGAGCCCCGCATCGGGCTCTCTGCTCGGTGGGGAGCCTGCTTCCTCCTCTCTCTCTGCCTGCCTCTCTGCCTACTTGTGATCTCTCTCTGTCGAATAAATAAAATCTTTTTAAAAAAAATTCCCAGTTCACCCAATTATAACAGGGAGAAACCTCAAGGACTTACCCCCCCACCCCCACACACTGTTCTTTTACCTATGGAACATGAGGGTACATACATTCACCGTCCAGAGGGCTCCTGCCTTCACTTCTCATGGAAAAGGTCATCCTGTGCCTACCCGGGGTGCCAATGAAGCCACAGGTTCCAGAGAGGAACTGACACAGAGAAGTTCGAAGGAGGCAGATGGCTCAGTGCAGAAACAAACTGTCTACCAAGGAAAACTACCCCATGGGGGACTGATTCTCTTTGAAATACGTTCGAGTGTGTGGGAAAATGGTTTTTCAAGAGCTGGTGGACTGACCAGTCACCTGGTACATACAAGACCACATCCGCATTCTGACAAGAGTGGCTTGCCTGCAGTGTAGACCAGGGGCCAGAAAGACAAGGAAGGCGCATGGAGACTGGGTGAGAAGCTTCTATGGTGTGATGGCAAGGGCACATTGCAAAGGTACGAGAAGAGATGGAAAGAAGTATATGGACTCAAGAGGTTTAGGAAGCGAAATCCACAGGACTTGGTGTGACAGATTAGATTTTGGAAAGGTGACAGAGTAGGGGTTGACTTCTGGTTTCCCGACTTCAGGCTAAACATATGAAGTGTTTACCGAGAGAGGCAATAGAATAAGAAAGGTGGTTTTCAGTGGAGGAGGTGCTCATCAATTTCATCTTGAACCTGATGAGTCTGAAGGACCACAGACACATCCGAGAAGAAAGGTCAGCAAGTCCGATACACAGAACTGGTGCTCAGGAGGCGTGTGGGCCAGAGACAGGAATCTGCCTTACCTGCTGATAGGTGGTCGTGAAGCTGCACAAAAGGTCATCTAGGGAAAGAAAGGAACACGGGGCTGAGCCCATAATGATGAGGGAGCAGGAGGCTGGCTGAGGACAAAGCAAAAGCTGGCGCCTTGCACCCCCCCCCTTCATCCGCTCCCCTCCATATGTGTAGCATCCCTCAGGCAGCCCTGACTGCCATGAACAATAAGCAAATAGTTAACTTGCAGAGCTCACAATCCTGCTAGACCGGGAGTCTCCCTTGGCTTACAAATGTTCTAAATCTCACTAACAAAGACGATTGATAGCAGGATTGTGACACCCCACCAAATAGTCTCCCAAAGATCTTAATGTTAATGGCTGGTCTAAAGACAACATTGATCCAGCAGCAAGGGCAAGGCCTCCGGCAGGCCTGGAACATCCTGGCACCTTGTAGGCCCTCTTTAGCATATGAAAACTCCACTGAAACCTCCCTTCCCCTCACCTTCCCCCAACAGCAGGGTACATAACCTGCCATCCCTCACAACCTGGGGCAGCAGCTCTTCCTGCCCACGGGTCCTGTCCCCGTGCTTTAATAAACCACCATTTTGCACCAAAGATGTCTCAAGAATTCTTTCTTGGTCATCGGCTCCGGACTTCAGCCCACCAAACCTCACCTAGGTTCTAGAACTTCATCACATAATCAGCATTCAGTGGCTACCAGAAGCATGACTTTGCACAGGAGACACATCAGAGAGGTAGAAGAAAGACAGGAAGCAATGCAGAGCATTTGGTCTACTGCGATGTCGAGTAAGGAGACAGAGAAAGGTCAGGTGCGCTGACTTAGAAACAGTTTTGGTAAGAACTCTTTAGTGGAATGACAGGGCCTGAAGGGTGGAAGGTGGGAAAGTCAAGTCAACCCCTGAGCACTGGCTGTGATGCGCGACAGTGACAGGGCAATACCTAGAGGTGGGGCAGTCAAGTGGGAGAGGATCAAACAGGAGAGCGTGATGGGAAGGAGTGCAGGGGAGAGGATCCTCCAGGCTCCTGGAAGGGCAGGAGGGCATGGACTCCGAGCCAGAGTGGAGACTGAACCCGAGGAGGAAGGAGAGCCCCTCCCCGTACCAGGCGAAGAGGAGAAGGGGACAAATACAAGAATGGGATCATGATCAGCCGGATGGAGGAAGTCCCGTGGGATGGCTGCTAATTTTTCTGTACGACTGGAGATGAAAGAGGAAGGCTACTTGTGATGTCAATAGCACACCCATGTAAATGGTCTAATTTATCTGTTATGCCACTTTCTCCCCCTACTACTGAAAGACCCGCGGATCCCCTTACCCAAGAATCCAACACTGCCACTGGATGCAATCAGCAAGAGGTTCTTTATTGTTATGCAGGCGCCTGCGGGTGGTCAGCGCGCGCCTGCGGGTGGTCAGCAGCTCCTGCTAGCTGAGCACACCCGGCTGGGGTGGTGCCGGGTTTTTATAGACAGGTACAAACAAGTTTTGGGTGGGGCACAACTGATTGGTTGACAGAACTTTTGAAAAAGGCATACTTGGTGTTAGTGGATTGGCCCTGGAAGACCCCCCTCGCGCGAAGAGAAAGGCGGGAAGGGGAAACAAAGAGGGGAAGTTTGACCTTATTACTCAGCAGAAAGACATCCTGTCTATGTGACCATGCAGCCCCCTTGCCCTAGTCTATGTGACCATGCCCCGGCTATTAGGAGAGGGTATCTTGTTCAAACAGGAGTCAAGTGTCATGCCCTAAAAGCCAAGCGGGTTACAGAAAGGCAAAAGAGCAGTTACATTGAATTCAATCCTGGGGGAAGGGTCTTTTCATTGCAAGGGGAGGAAGGGTACTTTTACACAACAAAAGAGCAGTCAATTAGTTAACGACGGGGGGGGGGGGGTCTTTCACTACCAATACCTTATGTCCTGCTCATCTATTAGTTGGCTGTCAACCCAAAGGATTTTCATATTTCTAAGCCGACAAAGTATGATGTTGCCAGTGCCTCTGCCTCAGGTGACCCTTCCCCATCTGCCATTCCTGCACTTTGATCACCTACCTCTTTTGCATACGTTTCCCCTTCTATTTCTTATTAGATCTCATAAACATGACTTTTTAAGTAGTCTCCTGACACCAGTCAGCTCGCACTCAACAGGTATGACCATGCAACTTCCTGCTGTAAACCTGACTATAGCTCTACCATGAAGACTGCATCAACGTGGACCCCTCAATGTATGCAGTGTCCAAGGTGCAACCCGCAGCCCCACCCCATCTCCCTTTCTACCATCCCAGTCTCATTCCAAAATGTGCCAAACAAGACACCTATGTAGAAATACAACCCCGACAGCAAGCTCTCTGCTTATTTCTGCCTCGGAACTGTAACTTAACAAAACATCTCTCTGACGGAAACACAAATTGCAAATAACCTTTATCTCCAGCTCCCACATAGAAGATCAATACCACTTTACACAGAACAGCTGTTCCATGTATTTTCCTTCTATGTATGAAGGGGTCATGTTCATTAACACTACAAATTGTACATTATATTCAGAAATTTCAGAGCTTTGAAAGAATATGGAATTGCTAGCATTCTAGCCACTTTCCCAGTTTGCTCTCTCCCTACCTCTAAGTCCTACTTTAGAACTGCTATTTTGAGATTTCTATTTTCCGAAGCTGCTTTGGCCAAAGGCATTCTGTCAGCTCAGAGTGAGAAAGATGGCGGGGCTAGGAAGTGTGAGAAAATGCTAGTGTTAGGCCCAAAGACAGACAAGCTAAAAAGACTTCCATGCTTTGACATTCTTTAAGTCTATGTGTGTGCCTTTTCTTCTTCCAATGACCTCTCTCCTCATCACGTGTCCTTCGTTAACAAAAGGTTTCTGGATCAGAGAATTCACTCTGTGCTCTCCTTCAGACACTCCATTCACTTTACACCTTTTATTACACTGGCTTAACATCACCATACAAGAACAAGAGTACAATATACCTTCGTCTAGACATCCCTACATATTAAAAATGATATGGCCACACCGCAGAGGATCCAGACATAAGCACTTTTAAAGCCAGAGTTTGGGAGATGTGATCTGAATACTGAAAGACCCGCGGATCCCCTTACCCAAGAATTCAACACTGCCACAGGATGCAAACAGCAAGAGTTTCTTTATTGTAGTGAAAGACCCCTCCCCTGGAAGATAGATAGGATAACTAACCACTTGTTTGCTTTTCTGTGAACCGCTGGCTTTTAGGCGTAGATTGGGTTATTAATTGTGTGATTAATTGCTCTTTTGCCCTTCTGTAACTGTTTGGCTTATAGAAATAATAGAAGACGCCATGATGGCATTCCTACCTTCCCCCTTCTTGTTCCCCCTCCCTGCCTCTCTCCTCCCGTGCACGGGCCCTCAGAACCAATCAGCTTGTTCCCCCTTCCCGCCTCTCTCTCCCGTGCGAGCGGGTCCCCAAAGCCAATCAGCAAACTCCACGAATGCCTTTTTCAAAAGTTCTAACTGTCAACCAATCAGTTGCGCCCCACCAAAAACTTGTTTGCACCTGTCTATAAAAATCCTGCACCACCCCAGCCAGGTGTGCTCAGCTAGCAGGAGCTGCTGACCACCCGCAGGCGCGCGCTGACCACCCGCAGGCGCCTGCGTAACAATAAAGAACCTCTTGCTGATTGCATCCAGTGGCAGTGTTGGATTCTTGGGTAAGGGGATCCGCGGGTCTTTCATTTGGAGGTCCCACCGAGACCATCGGACTCCTGCCCAAGGATCCAACCGACTCCCACCGGGAGGTAAGCTGGCCAGCATTTAAATTTTAATAACTATGTGTTTTTGTCTCCTGTCTCGTGCTCTTGTTTGTCTCTCGTCTTGTGAGGCCTCTGTTCTGCCTGTTCTGCAGGTAGCAGAATAGGACTGTACAACAGCGCGCGTTGTTGCTCTGTATTCTGTAGGCAGCTTGAGAAGGAGTTGACGAACTCGGACTTCTCCCCTGCCACCCTGGGGGACGCCCCAGGGATCTGTCCGCCACAGAGGAGCCTCTTGGTTCCCCTGGGCTGGTTCTGTCCGCCACAGAGGAGCCTTTTGGTTCCCCTGGGCTGGTTCTGTCCGCCGCAGAGGAGCCTTTTGGTTCCCCTGGGCTGGTTCTGTCCGCCGCAGAGGAGCCTTTTGGTTCCCCTGGGCTGGTTCTGTCCGCCGCAGAGGAGCCTCTTGGTTCCCCTGGGCTGGTTCTGTCCGCCGCAGAGGAGCCTTTTGGTTCCCCTGGGCTGGTTCTGTCCTCCACAGAGGAGCCTCTTGGTTCCCCTGGGCTGGTTCTGTCCGCCACAGGGAGACCTCGTGGTTCCCCTGGGCTGGTTCTGTCCGCCAAAGGGAGACCTCGTGGTTCCCCTGGGCCGGTTGAATTTGTATTTTCGGTTTTGTACTGAACGCGCAGCGTCCTTCTTGTTAATTGTTTTGTGTGTCTTGCTTATTGTCCTTGGTGTTTTCTTTGACTCCGAATGGAGGCCAACAATGTATGTCTTCATGCATGTCTCCATGTTATGTCTTTAAATGTGGATATATGTTCCTTGTACTGGTCATGAAGGTTACATTCTGTTTAAGGGGACTCTGGCTTTATTTCTCTCTGTTTCTCCTAATAGATGTGGGGGGCTTCTCCCTCACTCAGTTCCCATGTAAATGGCTATTACTGGAGCCAACTGGGGTTGGTCTAACTCGAGACAGAGACTATAAGGAATATTCCCAAGCAGCTGCCGAAACTCTCTTGGTTTCGGGGAAGTTTCCTTGTGTTCTCTGGCCTGACTTGGACTGCCTAACCCCTCCCCCCTTGCTGGTGGGAAAGCATGGCGTCTGCTCCTCTGTTGGGGCTTATGAGCTCTGAAACCGGGAATCTTTTCTCTGCCTCCTGGCAGCACTTTGTTTCCTCTGTTTTCCCCTTACGTGTTTCTGTACCAACGTGTGTGCAGCCTGCATGACTAGCCTCTAGATCATGCACCACGGCTCCTTCTCTCTTCACTGTCAAGGAGCAAGAAGAACCTCCCCACTCCAGATCTTCCCACGCATGTCTCAGGTAAACATTCAAAGCGGAGTGGGCCCAGGTGGAACGCAAATCAGTATTGGAACTAAGTTAAGTTTGTTGGTTTAATTAAGAAAGACGTGTCTTTTAAGTTATCAGCAGTAAATGTGAAACTTCAAAATTTACTGAAGGTCAAATAAGCTTGTGTTACTTGTTAAAATTTGTTAGCAAAGAAATGACTAAACTGATGGTTAATTGTCTATCTTAAAGTTCTAATGGGTAATTGCTGAAGTAGCTTTCAAAGTCTTTGGTAACCTGAAAGTTTAAGTTTTGCTTGGATGACAAATGGAATTGAATTGTGGACATCTAGGTCTTAACCAAACAGGATAAAATGCTAAGTCATAAATTACTGGATGTAGGTTTGTGCTTTTGACTTCTTACTGCAAAGAAACTAAGAGTATTTAAATCTGCTGGTAAGCTTGTTTTCCACCTAACTGATTCATAAATTTGCCACCTGAAGAATTCTGTTGTAGCAGTTCACAATTGGTTAATAACTAAAGGTGTTTCTAAGAATACAAAGTTCTGCTTAGTGTGACTAAGACTGATGGAAATAAAGGGAAACTGTATGTAGGAAAGTAGGAGATATGTAAGAAAGATTTAAGGAATGGGAATACATTTTGTTGAAGGTAAAGAAAGATAATTTTGTCCTAAATGAGATGGTTGTTTAGAAGGAAGTGGCTTGGGACAAAACCTGAATGCAAAGGAAAGTTGTAGAAGGTTTGTGAAGGGAAATCTTCAGAAAAGGAATTTTAGCTATGGTCAAGAATGGATTAAGATTGAAATGAATGGGTTTTAAAGGTACATTGGTACAAGACAGAAATTGTCTCTGTTCAAAAGGACAATGTTTTCTTAGATCAATTGATCTGCTGTTAAGAAAATGTAAATGGTTTTCTCTTTGCCTGCCCAGAAAAACGAGTTTCTATGTTCAGTTTTATCAGGTGTTTAACATCCCTAATTATATTTAGGCATGTGCTTTAAAACTTTCTAAGATTTTAGCAAATGTTGACAAGATTTAAATTGTAAATCTCTTTAACTCAGGCTTTTCCTTGGTATGTGAAGTTGCTCATGAAGTACTACTGAACCAATGATAAACCTTGGGTTACATTTGGGAAAATGCTATAACTATTCTAGAGATTCTACGTACTTCCTAAAGTTTTAACGTTTTGAGAGATCATCGCTTGATACTGTAATTATGGAAATGTTATGTATCACAGAAATAACCTGATTTCCTTGCAGCTAAATTGTAAACTCCCGTGTCTCTTTAGCTCTAACCATATCCATTCTGAGTTTTTGTCATTTATAATTGTTTTAATTCTCTGGTAAAATGAGTTTTATCTTCAAGGAGATTCCTATGAAGGACTTTCAGGACAAATACAGATATTTGATATGCTTGAAAATCCTAAAACTGAAATGGGTAAGAATTTCCAGAACTGACTAAAGCCGCACTCACCAGAATTAGTAACATGGGACTAAATGAACTAAAAGATTATAGTGTTGTGTCTCTTAATGTTTTGTCTTACTTTAAACATTGCTCGTTCTCTCTACTGTTTGCTCTTACAGACTAGGGATACTCCCTCCTAGTTATCTGTAACTTATAGTGATGTAAAAGTGCTCATTTGTAAAAGTGCTCAAAGCATTCAAATTTTCTCTCTATCTGAACCCTCTGAAACCAAAAGGTCTCAGTAAGTATTCATTCTTCCATGGCAATCAGTCATTTGCATAAGTTCAATAAGAATCTGTTCTCCTTGTAACAGGAAAGAATTGGAAACACGGGTTATTTTACCAAGGCTTTGACTGGGATGTCATATTTGAAAAGACTCAGATATGACCAGACAGCTTTAAAGGAACTAAGGTTGACTTTATGAAACCTGGAGCCATAAAGCCCCTTGGGACTGTTGGCCTGATACCTTGCTTACAGAGTTCCCAGCAGCCCCACCAGGTGAGTAAAGAATGTCACTCCTTGGTAGGCGCAATCTCGGGAAGAGGAATTCGCCCAAAGGTATTGCAGGCATGCCTCATGGCAAGTACAGGGCTTGGCTTCTGGCCCGGAGAGGCTACTAAAAGTTCAACCTAGAGATTCCTTATACAAAGTTCCAGCAAAGCAGATTCTAAAAGATCTATTGATCACAGTCACTGTTCTTGCTGAGCTTATGTAAATAATTAGGCCAAGTTTGTTAACACTGGACTTGTTTCACAAGTGAATTAGTCCTGATTTGGCTATCTCTGGAAATGAGGGTTATTTTAGAGAGAAAAATTATGTTTTAATAACACACCTTTATGGATGTTAAATTCTAGATTTGATTGTCTTTAAATGTTTACCTAAGCTAAACAATTTGAGGTAAACTTCAGAGAAGTTGCACAATAGCTTCTTTAGTCGATCTTATTATTTTGTGGGGATATTAGCAGACCCCACTGCACATGATTAAACAACTGGAAAATGGGATTGATTCCCTGCAATTGTATAACTTAACTAACACCTTATGTGTGGCTGGGATAATGAAATTGCCTAAAAGCCAACCTATCACACTCCATAGGATTAACTATGGACTTGTGGAGACAATGGATGACCCCACTTTCTTTATGAGTGGATTGGATGATGCATGGCGGACTCCCCTTATCTCTTGACAAGTTTTCTCACTTGCCAGTGATCCTCTGTAATCAGGATATTATTAAGGCTGGACCACTCAAAGGTCATCTTATTGGTTTCACCCCTTTGTCATATTTATCCTAGAGGCCACCTCTGTTGAGGTGCAATTGCAAATAGATGCTTTAGCTAAGCATGGAACAGCCCTCCTATAAAAGAGCCTCAAAGCTCACTATGGGACAGTCCTTGACTGTAATGATGTCACATCAGGTCCAGATTTGTCTTAGAAGGCAAAGGCCATCAATGGATGATGGAGGCCAACTTATTAAATACTGGGCTACATTAACAGATATGCCAGAAATAAAACTTGTCAAACTTTAAACCTAGTTACCTGTATGCCTGAACCTGACCACTGTACTTCTTTCTCTATAGAGCAAAAAGGTTATTGATCTTGCTTACTCTATCTGGCCAGATTTAAGATGCCCCTGTTAAAAATATAAATGACAGTTGGTTTTCTGATGACAGTAGTTTTCATAGAAAAAAAAAATAAGAAAAGCTAGGTGTGCCATAGTGCTCACTAGCACTTTGCAATTGCCAAAGCCTAAGAATTAACATTTATACTGACTCCAAATATGCTTTCCTGGTACTACATGCCCATGGAGCTATTTGGAAGGAAAGGGGATTGCTATCAAGCCATAACTCCCCAATCCAATATTGGCCGAAGTTCCAAAACCCTCCTCATCGCTATACTAAGGATGGCATATATCAAATCTGGGATACACATCTGTGTCTTACACCCATGATTGGACAGCTCAGTCAGAAGGCAGTTTTATGCTGGGAACAAGAATCATACGAGTGGTACTTGGGCAAATAACACATGATGTCTAGGATGGCTCACTAGAAATGTGTTCCCAAGTAATAGTACTCCAGGCTACTGACCGGTTTGCTACTGATTGGGCAAGGTGACCTGGCATCAGATGGCCAGCTCCAAACGGAACCCACTGGATATGTGGAACCAACCTGCGGCCCTGGCTTCCTCCCGGGTGGATAGGTCGCTGTACTTTAGGATTTGCCTGGATTCATGGGCGCATTACTAAAACCATCACAACTCCAGCTAATCTCCCCAACTTGAAACAAAGATGGACACGATTTGTTTTTAAATGGTGTGATCACTTAGCATCCATCTTTGTTCCATCTGCAGGACTAGAGGATGTCATGTGGCATGTAGAAGCCCTTAATAAATATACTACAGAGGCACTCAGTGATTCACTAAATGGCATCTCCCTACTTAATACCGAAGTGTCACAGACACGCAGGGAAGTCCTACAAAATAGGATGGCTTTAGATGTCCTTACAGCAGCCCAGGGTGGCACATGTGCAATCATCAAGACAGAATGTTGCGTATACATCCCAGACTATCACAAAAATGTCACAGGAAATAATAAAGGATATGAACACCCAGATTAAGGCCCTACAAGATCCTTCTCTCTCAGTAAATGGTTAAGTTCCTAATTTGAAGGAGGACTATGGCCGAATCTCTTTTTCGGGCTTTTCATTCTTATCGCCTTATTAATCTTAATATATGTTGCTTTGTTCCATGTTTCTCTACTTGGTGCCGAGACTCCATTGCTACAAGGACTTCGCCACGACAGACGATCCTTGTCGCGCGCAAGGACGCCTCTTCACTGTCAGCGCTGGATTCAGCTGCCTCCACCTTTGTAACTCCCTTATGTTCCTACCCTGATCAATATTGACCCGAGCAGGTAGGGACAGCTCTACGCCCCTATTCAGCACGAAGAAGTTACAGAAGATGAGACCTTCCACCTTCAACCCCCTTAAAGATTTCAGGGTCAAGATTGTTCAGGGGGAAATGAAGGAGCAGGAGACTGGCTGAGGAGAAAGCAAAAGCTGGTGCCTTGCACCCCACTAAGAGCAGGAACAAGACGAATGGATATAAGATTCTATCCATGATAAAGAAAAAGGGGGGAATGAAAGACCCCTCCCCTGGAAGATAGATAGGATAACTAACCACTTGTTTGCTTTTCTGTGAACCGCTGGCTTTTAGGCGTAGATTGGGTTATTAATTGTGTGATTAATTGCTCTTTTGCCCTTCTGTAACTGTTTGGCTTATAGAAATAATAGAAGACGCCATGATGGCATTCCTACCTTCCCCCTTCTTGTTCCCCCTCCCTGCCTCTCTCCTCCCGTGCACGGGCCCTCAGAACCAATCAGCTTGTTCCCCCTTCCCGCCTCTCTCTCCCGTGCGAGCGGGTCCCCAAAGCCAATCAGCAAACTCCACGAATGCCTTTTTCAAAAGTTCTAACTGTCAACCAATCAGTTGTGCCCCACCAAAAACTTGTTTGCACCTGTCTATAAAAATCCTGCACCACCCCAGCCAGGTGTGCTCAGCTAGCAGGAGCTGCTGACCACCCGCAGGCGCGCGCTGACCACCCGCAGGCGCCTGCGTAACAATAAAGAACCTCTTGCTGATTGCATCCAGTGGCAGTGTTGGATTCTTGGGTAAGGGGATCCGCGGGTCTTTCAGTAGCACAGGCGCCTGCGGGTGGTCAGCAGCTCCTGCTAGCTGAGCACACCTGGCTGGGTGGTGCAGGTTTTTTATAGACAGGTACAAACAAGTCCCGGATGGGACGGGGCCGATTGGCTGACAATTTGAACATTTGAAAAAAGGCATACTTGGTGTTAGCGGATTGGCTTTGGAAGACCCCCTCATGCGAAGAGAAAGGCGGGAAGGGGAAACAAAGAGGGGAAGTTTGACCTTATTACTCAGTGGAAAGACATCCTGCCTACGTGACTATGCAGCCCCCTGTCTATGTGACCTACCTGACCATGCAGCCCCCTTGCCTGCGTGACCTTGCCTCTGCTATTAGGAGAAGGTATCTTGTTCAAACAGGAGACAAGTGTCATGCCCTAAAAGCCAAGTGGTTACAGAAAGGCAAAAGAGCAGTTACATTGAATTCAACCCTGGGGGAAGGGTCTTTTCATTGCAAGGGGAGGAGGGGTACTCTTACACAACAAAAGAGCAGTTAATTAGTTAACGATGGGGGGGGGGTCTTTCAAATGCAAGTATCAAAAAGGGACTAGCTGGTTAACCCAAAAAAGAAAAAAACATTATGACTTGAAGCCATAAAAAAGTAAGAAATTCAAACTCTTTTCAGAATTTTAGGTACCTACAGAGTCAAAACTTTTTAACACTGAAACCAGCTACTAAATCCCAATCCTTAGAAATTAAACATATACATTTTGATAGTTTAAGTACAGACCCAGAGGGATACAGAAAACAGATAAAGCTCCTCCTGGCTCTGATTCAAACCTTGGGACATTTTCAAGGCTATGTCTGATGAACCTTTTCTGTCAGTAAAGTCTTTTCAGTTTAAATTTCTATTCTGTAAGTTTATGTCCTACAGTTATCTGCTGCCAGCTTCAGGCTGACCTCACCAAGAGAAGTAGGGCAACTTTAGAAAAGAAGCTTGGTATGCTTTGTAGTACTGGACCAGAGCCAGTAAAGACAGTACAATCTTTCAGATTTCTCATTCTGAGCTTAAGACGAAAGTCAGGCATAAACGTTAGGTTAAGTGCCTTTTTGACCCGATTCCTGGTAAGTACGTGCGTTCAGAGATGTGTTCAACGCACAGTCGCTGAGCTTCTAGGCACAAGGCACTGGGAGGCTTCTGTCAGGCTGGGGGAGTGGCGGTCTGACTGTGCCGCACGGTACCAGAGGCGGGTCCTACGGGTCCGGGGCTTTTACGTTTAGCTCAAAACCACTTGCCCTGAACTTTCAGGCCTTTTCATTCAATGTGCACGATTTCATAGGAGTGCTTTCTCCAGGCTGCACCTAGCCCACCCGAGGCCAAGAGACTCACTGTGAAGTGCAGTGAGGTCCCCGCCGAGGACCCGTCCGGGGCGGGGACGGCCCAGGAAGCCCGCAGGAGAAGCCCGAGGAGAGGCCCCGGAGGGCCAAGGAGGGCAGGCCACCCACGGCCCAGCTCCGAGGAGCAGAGCTCAGGCGCGCACCTTCATGAACGCGTCCTTGTCGAAGCAGAGCGTGTCCGGCCCCTTGGGCAGGTTCATCCTACTTCTCTCCATCCCGCCGGCCGCCGCCTCTCAGCACCGACACTCCAGCGAGGAGGAAAGGTAGGAGGCTGCGCTCCCCGACGCTACCGGTGAAGCCACCGCGTTTCCACTGTACAGAAGGCACTGCTTCCTCCAACATGGCAGCGTCCGTCCCCCGGCCAATGAAAGAGGACGCGGCAGGCCCGCCTCCGCCTGCCTCCGCCAAGAGAGGGGTGCGGACCGCTGCCGCCAGCCAGCAGGTGATGCTGCCCCCATGCGTCGGAGGGCGACACTACAACCTCGAGTAAGTTTCTGCGGAGCAGCCCCGCCGCTGGTGATGTGGGGTGAGCGGGAGAGGGGAGGGCGGGGAGGGTCAGGGGCGCTCCCTCCCCACCTCGCCGTTTCCCTCGGAAAATCGGCCTGCGAGCCTCTTCCAGGACCTTCTCCCGAGATTGTCCCGTGGGAAGCATAGCCGTGGCGGGATGCTGGCCCTTTACTTCTGCGGCCCGTTGTCCAGAGTGGGGGGCGCGTCCCGGTGTCAGGCCTCAGGTCCCCGTGCGCCGCCACTGCATCCGCCTGGGCGCGGAGTTCTCTGTGGGAACCCGGCTTCCGCCCTTAGCCCCCGCACCCACCCGGGAGCGTGGCTTCTCCCCCGCCGAGCTTGGCTCCAGCGATCAGTAGGAGCCAAGAGAGTCAGAATGGAACAGTCAAGACCCCATACAGTGCACTGCCACTTGGAGCCCTGGCTGTGGCAGTGGCGTGGCCCACCAAAGCCAGGAGCAACAGGCAAGACCCCAGACCCCAAATGCTAATGGAACACCCTGGGGAGGATGAAGGAAAGGCAGAGAGTCAGCGGAAACCTTCCCAAAGGACATTTCCCTCAGTTTCATCTGGGAGCTGACATTCAGCTGGTACACACCCCTTCAGCCACACAAAGTTTGGTGACTGGCCTCTGGCCAGAACCTGCTGTGTGTCTCCCTACCCTGAACCCTTCCCAAGATCCCTACCATGGCCTTGCGATCCAGGCACTGGGCAGCTGGCAGCCTTCGGTCGTCTGGGCAGCTCCCAGCTCCACTTCGGCTCAGCTGCTGGGAGGCCACAAGTTTGGGTTCTCAGAGCTCTTAAAGAATCACCTCGCTACCGGCCGACAAAACGCAGCCGACAAGTAGATGTGGGAGCATGTTTATGTCCAGTCCACTCTAGAATGGGCGGAATCGTGTGTTTGTGGCTAGCGTTGGTTCGATCGCCACACCTGCCCCCCTCCTCCTGCCGTCCTCCCCACATTTATTTTGAGATTTTTCTTTCCTCTTCCCTTGCTCTTTCTCCCACTGTCCTCCCCTTTAGTGGGAATGTCATGGTCAAATGATGATTCATTTCTCTTTTTTTTATCCGTGAGACTCTGACAGCTCAAACCACAGATCTCACCCATGCCCTTCAGGCTGCAGCTTTGCTGTAATAGCCCAGGACTGGGCTGTCCCTCCCAATGCTGTGATCTCCCAGAGATAGCAGGAGCAGTCCTTAGAAAGGGATGGGACACAGCAAGACAATGGCTTACTGTGAGTCTTGCATTCGAGTCACTCCAAACGGGAAACTGGTCACATTTTTTTTTTAAAACGTGAGTACAGGGACGCCTGGGTGGCTCACTTGGTTAAGCAGCTGCCTTCGGCTCAGGTCATGATAACAGCGTCCTCAGATCGAGTCCCACATCAGGCTCCTTGCTCAGCAGGGAGCCTGTTTCTCCCTCTGCCTCTGCCTGCCATTCTGTCTGCCTGTGCTCGCTCTCCCCCCCCCCTGATAAATAAATAAAAAAAAATCTTTAAACCCTGAGTACAGAATCTGAAACAATACATTCCCTAGCAGTGAGCCTGGCAAGGCCTTGTTGAGGAAAACGTGCCCAGTCAATATCCAGAGACTATGACAGGTAGGATGAGAGCTGGAATCTTATTTGGAGAATCAGAATAAATTGCCAGGGGAGCAACTATGAAAGTGCATTCTATGCCCTGTTGTGGTCATTTGGATATAGGGAATGAAAGCCTCATTATTTGGTCTTTGTTTATTTACTCTTATTATGAAAATTCTCAAGCATACACCAAAGTGTGTAGAGCAGAAGGATCCCGGCCCTTCCGAGTACTTATCACTCTGCTTCCTCAACTGTTTCATAGGCCCTCCTCCTCTACTGCCCCCAAAGTGCCTGTATTTTTGTTTTTTGGGGAGAGGGGAGGTCTGGAATATATTTTAAAGTAAATCCCAAACATCACATCATTCCCTGCTCCCCAAATACCTTGGTTTCCACATCAAAGAAGGAGGAGGAAGAGGTGGAGGAGGGGAAGACTGAGAAGGAGGAGGGATGAAGAAGAGAGATTTCCGCACAGGCCCACTATGCAAAAATCAATAGGTCTAATAAGCTATTCCGATTGGCTCTGAGAGGCATGACTTTTAGCCTCTCAGACTTTTAGGGCCACAGTGCTAATAAGCGACAAGGGCAAATTCAGGCAGCACAAACAGCAAGGCCCACACTCATCACCAAGGCACCGAGGCGGGGGGCAAGGGTGCCAGACTGACGGAACAAAGTTGTCTGGGAACCCCACCTGCCCTAGAAGTCCAGATGAGCGAGTAGTTGAACTGTTTTTTACCTTCATTGTCATTCCTTTCTGAAATTATTGCCGGCCTTTGGTAAAGACATAAACCTGAGCTTGTGCAGCCTGGGGTACTGATCTTGGGGTTGCTGAAGAGAGTAGGTGCCAACAAAGAATGAAAATCCCTGCTGCCTGTTCTCCTTCCGAGAGTCAGGAGGGAACAGTCAAGACCCCATACAGTGCACTGCCACTTGGAGCCCTGGCTGTGGCAGTGGCGTGGCCCACCAAAGCCAGGAGCAACAGGCAAGACCCCAGACCCCAAATGCTAATGGAACACCCTGGGGAGGATGAAGGAAAGGCAGAGAGTCAGCGGACACCTTCCCAAAGGACATTTCCCTCAGTTTCATCTGGGAGCTGACATTCAGCTGGTACACACCCCTTCAGCCACACAAAGTTTGGTGACTAGTCTCTGGCCAGAACCTGCTGTGTGTCTCCCTACCCTGAACCCTTCCCAAGATCCCTACCATGGCCTTGTGATCCAGGCACTGGGTGTGTAACACTTGACTCTGCAGGGGTCCCCGGGCCAGCTTTTGGTTAGTTAGTTGTCCGCGCTGTTAAAGATTTGACTACTGTTACATGTTTGACTCTTGTCTTTGGTGATGGTACCTATTTCATAGGAAATAGAAGCTGGAATCCAGGAAACAGGCTGGAAGATGAAATTAAAAAGTGGATACAAAGCTTCTAATCAGAGCCAGACACAACCGGCGATCAACTATATCCCAGTCTCTCCCCTCTTCTCTCATCTGTACTTTCCTTAATGAGGAATGAGACTTTAAGTTGACTTTTTTTTATCTTCAAGTCTCTCTCTCTCTCTCGATTCCCTAACTTGCCTCTCTTGCCTTCATTTCATCCTAGAGCTTGTGCCCACGACTTCTTTTCTAAGTAAATATTAACCCCCTTTGACTCTGAATCTCTGGAAAATTCTCACTTCCCTATTTTTCCTGGCACTGTGACAGGTCCTCATTTCTTCTTCCCACTCCTCTCTATTTATAGTTTTCACATTTTTTTTTTTTTGGCAGGTTGGCTACAGAACACTCAAAAATTGCAAAGAGAAATATTGTGTTCTGGAAATTCGTCCGAGCATTTTTTTCCAATACCGTCCTTATGCTCTTTTGATCCTCTCTTGAACTGTTGGACTAAAGCAGCTGACGCTTCCACCAGCAACCAGAGTCATTCTGTCCACTACTGTGGGAACAGAGGGTTTCCATTTGGAACTGCAGACTGAGCCTAAAGTCTGGTGGCCCTTTGGTGCCAGGATAGCAGGTATGGGACGGGTGGGACATGGAGGACAAGCATTATGGTAGAGGTCTCCATTCGACCAGGAAAGCTCACAATGAGCCAACAGGTCCATTTCAACATCTTCTGTATTTTCCTTATAACCTGTTTCATTCCAGAGTGGATTTGAGATCATTTAGTTTGATTCTTAAATGTTTCCCATTCCAACCGGAAACAGACTCATTTTACGGGCTCCCAAATTCTGCCTCATCTTCCTAATCAGTTAGTACCCCAAATTGGGTATGATAGTGCCAGAACATTCTTCCATGTGTATTTTATAACAGACTAGTATTTTATTAGTTTTTTTTCAAACTAATAAGAATGATAAGGGTAACTTTTTTTTCTTTTAAAGCATAGGCAAAATCACGAAAGACATTGAAATGAACCTAAAAGATTATAGTGTCTTCCAAGGGAAAACAGGTGTTGTCTCATGTACCCTTCTGGGCTGACCAATTCTATGGGATATTATGTGCCTTTCTTGTCTTTGAGCTATTTTGCAACTCTATAGATTGTACATAATTGATGTGGATGCAGATGATCTTGTCTAGCTATATGTAAATGAATTTTGTCCACTGGAAGTACAGTTGACCCCCTTTCCTTTGGTAGAAGGCAGTTTTGCAACTATTTGCATTCTATTTGCATATCTATTTGCATCTATCAAAGCAAATTCGTTTAAGTATTACTGATTGTATATGTGTCTGCCTTGAGATTCTTGCTTGAAGTGGTGGTAACATCTTAGTGGTTCCCGAGCTAATGAATGAATTAAACAAAATCCCTTCAGGCATTCATCTCATATTTGTAAAATGGTCCTTATTTAATCTTTTCGAGAAAATGATACACTAGCAAACCATGACAAGATTCTGGTAAATGAAAAGTATAATGAAATCAAATCGGAATGAATTTTAGAATTACCTTCAATGTGGCCCACGCTATGCCAGAGGCAGAAAATGAATGAATCTCAAAGACATGGCTTCTGGCCCCCAGGAGTTACAGTAATCTGTGTCAACATTGGCATGCCTGAGAAATGCATGTGACATTCCCATCAGGGGTTTCCCTGGGGGTTCAGTTAACCTTTCTCTTCCAAGCTACCCTCTCTTGTGGTGATATCAACTGTGCCCTTGGTTTCAGCTCCCATTCCCTAGCCAACATCTCTCCCACTGATACACGACCATCTGTTTCTTTCCTACCCATCAGGCCCGTGTAACTGACTACCTACTCATGCTATTTCACTGATGTCCCACCTGTGCCTCAAAACCCAGATTGTTCAAAACTTGATTCATCATCGTTTCTGAAAGAATGGCTTATCCTCTTTTGCTTTGTTTCTTTACAAATGATTCTACCAATGCCAGTGGCATGCACCAGAAACCAGGAAGGAATCATACAGCTGAGCCAACCTGCTGTACTTTAAAACACTTGACCACAATTCTCCAGTGGATAGTCAACCCTGGCTTCAAACTCCCTTGTCTCTCCGGTGAGTTTTCTTTCCCTCTAATGGATGACCGTTTCACACCTTTAAGACTTGCCTCAACAATCCCTACCCCCACCTCTTCTGAACTATGTCACCTCACTCCCAGCTCCTGTCCCAGGGATGAGGGAGCAGAAGGCAAGCTTAGGACAAAGCAGAAACTGGCACCCTACACCCTCTCCCCATGCCATATGTGTAACATTCCTCATGCACTCCTGGCTGCCCTAAAGGAAAAACGATTCTTAACTGATAGAGATCCCAGTCCTGCAGGACAGGAGTCTCCCTCCATCTACGAATGTCCTAGCGACTTACAAGGAAGGAAGAAGCTTTCTCATCAATAGCCTGACTTCCAGAGACCCATACCTCAGTTTCCGGAAGCCCTAACATCACCCTCCCCTCCATAAAATTGTGGGAGGCTAAGGGGGAGGGAAGTGTAATAAAACTGAATTTCTTCTAAGCTCAAAGCCCACTGACAAGGATGTGTGATAGGAGGAATGTAACATATCTCCAGGAAACTCCCGACTGTCTTCATGCTTTCCCCCATGAGAGGCAAAAACAGCCTTGACTTGACAATTACCAGGTCTCCCTTATCCTGAAATTCTTCTTTAGCATATGACAGTCCTTCTGGACACCCCCTTTGTCCTCACCTTCCTCAGCTCCCAGTCAACCATGCCTCTGTCTGAGCAGCTCTTTCTGCCCCTGGGTCCTGTACCTGTGTTTTAATAAAACCACCATTTGCACCTAAGACGTCTCAAGAATCCTTTCTTGGTCATCGGCTCTGGACCTCACCCCACCAAACCTCACCTGTGTTCCAAAACTTCATCACTAGTGTCACACTTCAAGAAAATAAAAGCCCTTTGTGTAGGAATTCCCTTATCTTACCACCACCCAATCAAATCTATACCTACATTTGTATCCATTTTTAATTTGTTTTTAGACATTTACTCAACAAATATTTAGTCAGTGCTACACACTGCCCTGAGTGTTTGTAAATCTGTGGCGAACAACACAGAAAAGTCCCTGGCATCATGGAATTTACATGGTAATTGGAGAAATGTACAAGAAACACAGAAAGAGTTGAAGACAGAGCAGGTTTATTGAGAAGAGCAGACATCCCCAGCTGGGGTTTGTTCTTCCTTGTGTCTGGGATTTGTTCCCTCCAGCCCTCTCCAGGACTCCACTCCCAGGGTCAATATCAAGTTCTCGTTCCAATGGATCCTTCCAGTCCGAAGACAAATGACTTTTTTCTTAAATACAAAAGGAAAAAAACCAAAACAAAGACTTCCTTTAACCTTCTATCTTCCTATAACAACCTCCATATTTCTCTACCCACCTCATTCCCAGCATAGCTTGTAAAATATTTGTCTACACCTGAGGGTGTAGGGTACCATGTCCCCAAGGGTAGTTGAAAAATCTCTATAAAGAATCCTTATGTGCAGATCATTTTAAGGGAGTCCATTTTCAGATCCAAACTCCATGTGTGCTCTGTAGGATCCATGATATGCCCATTCTTGGGTCTGATATCAGGATACTCCTCTCCTTCCTGGAAGATCAAGACACTCCTCTCAGATCTTATTAGAGTGTAGGACTTGGGCTGATACCAAAGTTGAAATACCAGTTTTGTTTCAAATAATGCCCTTCTGTGGGCAGTCCTGGGGCTCCACCTTTAGAGCTTCCTCTCCTTATTAAGGGTAAAGGTTAACATCGGAAAGGGGATTAGGGCAGATGTTGGAAGTGCTCTGACATCAGAATAACAATCAGTTTTGGTTAGTGACACTCATTCCTTCATATTTAAATTAAACTACATATTTTTAGGGACATAATAGGGAAAGGCACAAGTAAAGATTTCAATGGTTTCATTCCATTCCAGTGTGGTTTGGGAAATAAAATAACAAAAAATGAGACTGTTCTGCTTTAAAAAAAAAAATCAACTTGTAGCAAGCAAATGTTATTCCAATGAAGTCGATCCTTTCCTATCTCATTTTCTTTTTAAAGATTTATTTATTTATTTGGTAGAGAGATAGAGAGAGACACACACACACACACACACACACACAGAACACAAGTAGGGAGAGCCGGGGAGGGAGAAGCAGGCTTCCTGCTGATCAGGAATGTGGGCCTTCATCCCAGGCCCCTGCGATCATGACCTGAGCCAAAGACAGCCGCTTAGTGATTGAGCCACCCAGGTGCCCTCTATCTCATTTTTTAAATGTTTAATATTTTCAACACCTAGTTAATAAAATATACATATATTGTGATGAAAAGTTTATGATTAAAAAGTTTCAGATTCCCACTTAAAAATGTGCAAGGTGTGTGAATTCTCATAGGCGGTCCATGCACCATACACGCCTATCACTAGCAAATGTGGATGTACTCGGTGTCTCTAGGTTCCCGCTTCCTTAGTGCCCTCTTAATCACATGGTTTCTCTTCCTACCATCCTGGACCTGTATTCTCAATTTGCTTCTCTATTTCATCTCTGCCCCTTTGAAGAGCTTGATTCTGGGTCTTCTGTAGCTATGCATTCGCTCTCTCTCTCTCTCTCTCTCTCCCTCGATCAGGCTTTCGCAACCTAGCACTATTGATACCTGGTGGTTGATTCTCTGCTGTGGGGCTGTCCTGTGCCCTGCAGGACAGTTAGCAGCATCTCTGGTCTCTAGCCACTAGATGCCAGCAGCAACCCCCCCAAGTGTGACCACAAAAATGTTGACAGATATTGTTCAATCGGCCCTGGCTGCAAAACTCCTTGCCTCACAGCCCCAGTTTAAAAACCACTGCTTTAGCCGATTCCATTCAGCATCATTGATTTAAGTTCTTTGTAGAAGCTGAAGGCTCTGAAGTTAATGTCTTTAATCCTAACCCACCCTTGGAGCTGAGAATTACATGGCCAGCTGCCTGCAGCATATTTCTCCATGAATATGTAACAGGAGTCTTATTTTCACCATGATTTCTATCCTGCTCCCTCCTCAACATTCTCCTGTCCCAATCTCCCCATCTTAGTAAACAGCATCCCCACCTTCTACTGGCTAAAGCCTCAGCCCCTGGGATAAATTCCCCCTTTCCATTTTCTCGTATCTAATCCATCAGCAAAACCAACTGATTTGATCTCCAAAACAGAAGTCAGACTTGCTCACTGCTCTTTATATCCACTGCTCCCATTTGAATCCAAACCCTGAAATTTTTTTTGCACTTCAGACACTGTTAACAGTCATTGGTCCCATGACTACACCTACACAGATATTTTACAAGATTGCTAATCACCGCCAAGTTGCCAAATCCAATGATTAACCCTCAGATCCAAATGACTCAACCTGTCAGTCCTATAGACATAGAAGTCCCTCCACTTCTCTGGAAATATTCTATCTTTTTCATCGTGATGTTGGCTCTCCCTTCCTCTTCCACACTGGTCAGTGATGATGGCTCCTTTCCTGGCTGGGTTTTGTTGAGCTTCCTGACCTTTAGACATCAGTCCTGTGCTCTGGGACTCGGACCTTCTGCTTGAGTTTTCTGTTGTGTTAAAAAAAAAAATTCAGCTGAGTACATTTTAAAGAACCTATTGGCTTTATTCAATGATTCACGAAATGGGCAGCATCCTGCTTGCAGACTGAAAGGAGCTCAGAGGAGCAGTACAAAATCAAAGACTTTTATAGGCAGAAGAGAGGAGAAGCAAGGAAGTCACGTCAGGCAAACAAAGCAGGTTGGTTATGGCCAGGTGACTTGGCTTCTGGGGATGGCAGGGGTCTGAGGGAGTGGGGATCAGGTGGTGTCTGCTTGCCTGGGCTCAGATTCCATTTCTGGGACAGCTGAAATCATAATTAAGTCTGGTTTGGGGGACATGGGGCTTAACATAAGCAACTCCATTTTGGGCCTCTTGTTTTGTTTTTAATAGTTACTTCATAACAAATAATAACAAGTTTAGTAACTTTAAACAGCTCAGTTTACTATCCTACCATCTCTAGCTGTCAGGAGGCCAGACACAGCTTAACCAGGGTCCTCGGCTCTGGGTCTCACTCAAAGGAGGAGAGAAGGCGCCCACCAAGCTGTGTTCTCACCTGCAGGTTCCACTAGGGAAGGCTCTGCTTCCAAACTCACTCGGGTGTTGGCAGAACTCATTTCCTTGTAGCTGTGTGATTTGGGGGGCAGCCCATGCTGGGGCGGGCAGGGAGATTCTCCAGGCTGTTAACTGGAAGCCATCCTCAGCCCCCAGAGGCTGCTTGCGGTTTCCTGCCATATAACTCTCTCCACAGGTGATTCCAAACTTGGCTCTTTGCTTCTTCAAGTCCAGGATAGCCTCTCACTCCAATCCGTAAAACAGTCTGATTTAATATAATGAGATCATAATAGTGACATCTTCTTACCTTGCCAAATTCTACTGGTTAAAAGCAAGTCCTAAGTCCCATACACACTCCCATCCATACTCACAGGACAAATACTGGGGGACAGATATCATGAAGCTGCCTTATCATGTTGCCAAACACACCTCTGTCCATACTCACGGTGTAGGTAAGCCCACTTCTTCTCAGAGCTTGAACCCTATGTCCTAACGGTGCTCATATTTGTGCCTCCAGCCTGGACCTCACCCATGAATGCCAGACTCGTGTGTTCAGCTGCTGGTTGGGCATCCCCATGTGGATTCAGCCACCATCTCCAGAAACAAACACCTGTTGCCCATCAAACTTGCTTCTCCCATCGTCTTTCCCATCTTAGCAAGTGGTAACGTCACTGTTCCAGGGCCTCGGGCCCCCAAAATTGAAAAATCATCCCAACTCTTGTCTTTTCCGCACACTCCACACTTAATATATTTACAAATCCTGCGTGTTTTGTCTTCAATATACACCCAGAATCTCCCCCCTTCTCCCCACCCCTGCATCTACTGCTCTGGTCTGGGCCAATACCCCCTCTCACCTAGATCAGTGGTCCTCAACCAGGAGAGTTTTGTGCACCTGCTCTCCCCCAGGGGATTTTGACAGGGTCTGGACACATTTTCGTTGTCACAACTTGGGATTGGGAAAGGGCGCTCCTGCGATCTAGTGGTCAGTGCACAGGACAGCTCCCCATAGCAAAAATTAATGTGGCCCCAAATGCCAGCAGTATAGAAATCTCAGTCTACATTAATGCAAGTAGCATCCCCACCCCACAACCCCACAAGTTTGTTCTGCACACAGCAGCCTGAGTGATTCTTTTCTTTTCTCTTTATGATTTTAGTTATTTATTTGACAGATCGAGAGAGAGATCCATGTAGGCAGAGAGGCAGGCAGTGGGAAAGGGAGAATCAGGCTCCCTGATGAGCAGAGAGCCCAATGCGGGGCTCGATGCTGGGACCCCGAGACCATGACCTGAGCTGATGGCAGAGGCTTAACCCACTGAGCCACCCAGGCGCCCCGATCCTTTTCTAATCTAAATCAAGTCAAGCCTCTTCAAAACCATCCAAGCTCTTCTTATCTGGCACAAAGTTAAAGGCAAATCTTTACAATGGCCTTCAAGACTTTATGTGATCTGACCCCACTACCTTCCTTACCTACCTCCTACCACTTGCCGTCTTGCTCATTTTTTGCCCAGCATTATTGGTCGCCGTGTCATTCTTTTAATACCCCAGATGTGCTCCCACCTTGGGCTTACTGTTTGCTCTGTGTGGGATGCTCTTCTCCAAACAGCACAACTGCTTGTTCCTTAATTTCCTCCAGGTCTTTCCTCAAATGAGGGAGACTTCCCTGACACAGTCCCATAGAAAATACCAACCTGCTCTCCTAAACCCTCACACCCCATGTCCACTCACTCAGCTTAGTTTCCTTCCTACCCCACATCAACCCCTGATATGTATGTATATTTATTTGCTTCATTTCTCACTCAACAACTAAAATAAAAACTCCAAGAGGACATCAAATTCATTTTGTTTCTTGTTAACTATTCTGTCTTTAGGGTTTAGAACAGTACCTGACACATAGTAGATGTTCCGTAAATATTGGAGAATGATTTGTTTCTATTTTTGCCTTTTCTCTATCCATTCTTTACACAGCAGCCAAAAATGACATTTTAAAAATGCAAAAGGAATCCCACGACCACGCTCCACCCACCAGTGTAAAACCCTTCAACAGCTTTTCGTTGTGCTCAAGCCGCAGCTGACATTCTACAGCCCAGGCCAGATTAAGATTTCAGAGTTCTTAAAAAAAAAAAAAAAAAGTTTTCAGAGTTCTTAATCACTGGAAAGACGATGGTGTTGTCACCACCAGAGATATTTAAATATTTTTGAAGATTAGATCCCAAAGTAAGTGTGCGAAAAGCCTAGCAATATCCGATTTCACAAACTCAGATTTCATAAAGTCTCATTAGTCTTCTCACCTTGTGTAAGTTTAATCTTTCCTCAGCCCCCTTTTCTCTTCTGTTTCAGGCACTCACCATACTTTGCCAGAATGACCATAATGGCCTTCAAACCTGTCATCTCATCTTCAGGAATATGCCCCTTTCCCTCCCCTCCTCACACCAATTCATCCTCTAAACTTATTCTAAGATGATCACTCTAAAATGTGCATCTCATTGTGTCCTTCCCCTACAGGAACTTACTCAATAGCTCCTAAGGACGTGTGAATTTCCTTGGTGTGGTATTTTTACAAGACCCTTTGCTTGCAAGTGGCAACAATCCAAAGAAAACTGGAGGAACCAAAAGGGAAAAGCAAGCAAACAAACAAAAAACAAAGGAATGTCCAGGTTCCTGTAGGGGTGGATACCACAGAAGTTCATAAAAATCCAAAAGAAGATGGGGCACCTGGGTGGCTCAATGGGTTAAGCCTCTGCCTTTGGCTCAGGTCATGATCCCAGGGTCCTGGGATCGAGTCCCACATCGGGCTTTCTGCTCTGCAGGTAGCCTGCTTCCTCCTCTCTCTCTGCCTGCCTCTCTGCCTACTTGTGATCTCTGTCAGATAAATAAAGAAAAAATCTTTTTAAAAAATCAAAAGAAGAGCTGCAGAACTAAAGTTTCAGAATCAAAAACTAGGGACTGGAAACCGGCAAAACACTTTTCACTTTGTCCATGTCTCATGTTTACTTGTCTCCATATGGCTGCTTTCTTCTCTGGTCAGACTCTTCAAGTGTCCAGGAAGATGGCCATGGCCAGCTCCTGAATCCCATCCAGCAAGGCCAGTCACTCGCCTAAAGAGAGAACCTTGTCTTCCTGTCATTTACATATCAATCCCAGGGAGACTCTGATTGGTCCTATTGGTGTCAGGTGGACCAATCACTATACGGGTTTATATGTGTGCCCATCCTCCCCCAGACTGCATAAAGCACAGGTGAAACGTTTTTCAAATTAACATATAATGTATTATTTGCCCCATGGGTGCAGGTCTTTGATTCATCTGTGTTAAACATTTCACAGAACTCACCATATCACATACCCTCCCCAATGTTCATAACCCAGCCACCCTCTCCATACCCCCTCCATCCCCGCAAACCTCAGTTTGTTTTGTGGAATTAAGTCTGTTATGGTTTGTCTCTCTCCCCATCCCATCTTGTTTCATTTTTTCCCTCCCTACCTCCCATGACCCCCTACCCTGCCTTTCAAATTCCTCATATCAGAGAGATCATATGATAATTGCCTTTCTCTGATTGACTTACTTCACTTAGCATAATACCCTCTAGTTCCATCCAAGTCATTTCAAATGGCAAGATTTCATTTTTGATGGCTGCATAGTATTCCTGTGTGTGTGTGTGTGTGTGTGTGTGTGTGTGTGTGTGTGTGTGTGTTTATTACATCTTCTTTATTCATTCCTCTGTTGATGAACATCTAGGTTCTTTCCATAGTTTGGCTATTGTGGACATTGCTGCTGTAAACATTCAGGTTCACAGGCCCCTTTGGATCACTACATTTGTATCTTTAGGTAAATACCCAGTAGTGGGATTGCTTGGTCCTAGGGTAACTCTATTTTCCTCTTTGAGGAACCTTCATACTGTGAAGCACAGGGGAAATTATCCAGAGTGAACGGCGTTGTGTACCCAGAAAGAGGAAGATGAGGAAGTACAGCGGTCAGGCACAACACATAGCCCACAGTTTCCACCATTTACATGATCTCTTCGATTCTACTTTTCCCTGCTCCTTCCGCAGGTTCTGTGCTTGAACCACCGTGAACCCCTGTGAATTCGTGGATGGCTTTGGCTTTCTTTTACCTGCATCTGGCCACACCTGCTGCTCTCTGTGCCTAAAACCCTATTTTCTGGCTTGTTATACAAAGATAATACTTCCAGATATTCTTCACACATCGTACACCTCACACATCACCTCCTCCAGGAAGTCTTTGTTTGGACTTAGGGGTTATATTGTCATTTGGGGATAGTAAGGCCAACAGACCAGGAGATCACTGCCGTTGAAAAGACAATTGGTTACTCACAGATCCCAGAAGGAGGGGGCTGGCGCAGCCACCAGGGAGGGGTGGGGGAGGACAAAGGGGAGCACGGGGTTCCGTCAGGATGGGACTGAGGATAAGAGCCTTTATTGTGGTTTCTGTAGGAAGGAATGGGGGAAGTAGGGATGGTAGGTTGTGACTGGCTGATTTGGACACTTTCAGCAGGAGCTGGGGTATAACGGCTGTCCCTGGTTGTCTGGTACTTGGCCCTAGGGTGATTTGGACCCTGAGTAACAGTTCCACAGAGAAGGTGGTCAGGAATTCAGACTCTAGATTCATTGCTTTGCATTTAAAAACCTCACTACCAGCTGAGGGGTAACTCTCTCTAGGAGCTGACCAACCCTGGAGGGGCAGTCCTTCCAGCATGGTCAAAGTATCAAAATATGGAAAATAAAGGACGGTTACTCATTTTCCCTGATTTTTTTTCTTTTAAAACTTATTTTATTTAAATTCAATTAGTTAACGTAAAGTGTATCAATAGTTTCTAATGCAGAGTTCAATTATTCTTCCCTGATATTTTTTTCACCCTCTTCCTCTAAATCAGGTTTCTGTGACTCTTCCTTCTGATCCCATAATAACCAGTGCATATTTCTGTCCTTGCAAGGTGACAGCACCAACAATGGCATCCCAAGTGACAGCATAGCAATGTTCAACCTTCAGATTCCTTTGAGGGAAGAGGGTGAGAACTTGAAGCCATTTTAATTTCGATGTAATGGATGTGTGACCTCATTTGATGTGGGTGGCCTGTAAGACTGCACTTCTAGTCTTTACTCAGTGTCTTAAAAATATTTTATTCATTTTTTTTATTAAAATGATGACAACAAAACTCGAGGTGTGCTATATATCCTGAATTTCCACCATCACATTCACTTATAGAGCCATTGTTCATTCATCTTCATACTGATTATTGAATACGTTTTTTTCTCTGCATTATTGTGCCTATCTTCGACCTTCCAAATACACAATTAACCAGGAAAATTTAAACTCTGACTGCTCTTTTAAGAAATTGAGGCTTGTAAATATCCGTGCATAGAAAATCAAAACAATATGCCTGATTACACAAGGACCCCTCCCACTGATGAATGTATGGTGCCTTATTATCTTTGTATGGTGCCTGGGTGTGGATTAGGAAAAGAAGCACCATCCTTTGCATGGTTGCAGCTGTGTGATGTGGAGACTGCTTGGGGAGCAAAGCACAGGTTGGTTTTTAGCCCAAAGTGTCTCCTTCTGGTAACCCTTAAAACATCAGGCGAAGATGCTGAATGTGCACTATTTTGCCCCAATGGGTGTAGCTTGATTCATGTTCCTCCCTGGGATTTCCTCCGGGACCTGATAGTGTTATACAATAGCAAGTGAGGGACTAACCCATCACTGTGTAAATTTCTGCTGCCATAATAAAATGTGCATGTTTCTGTTTTGGAATCTGAACACGTATTTGACCTTCTTAGTGATTCAACTTTGAAGCAAAGACTTTTTTCATCTTTTCTTCAAGACTTTGGGTTAAATTAAGGGGTGCTCTGAGATTTTAAGGCAAATTGTCACGAGTCAGCCTTTATCTACAGTTACTTATCTCTGTAATCAGATTTTTCTCAAGACACAAAATACACATACACACAAAATAAAACACAGATACAGTTTAGATGCCGACTCAAATTGTCAGCCAGGGCTGTTGAGTCCACATTTTTTAATCATCCCAGGTGATTGATTATATTAAGTGAATATTAGCAGTTGCAAAATAAGTCTACAGTAATACAATGTACTTTTATCATTTTTTTTACATTAATGGTTTTTGGTTAATTATTCCTGTTTCTTAAAAAATAATTTTAAAAAATATAGCTCTTCTGTAGTCCGAATGTTTGTGTCCCCTCTCAAAAGTCATATGTTGGAGGGACGCCTGGGTGGCTCAGTGGGCTAAGCCTCTGCCTTTGTCTCAGGTCATGATCCCAGGGTCCTGGGATCGAGCCCTGCATCGGGTTTTTTGCTCAGCAGGGAGCCCGCTTCCCTCCCTCTCTCTGCCTGCCTCTCTCCCTACTTGTGATCTCTATCTGTCAAATAAATAAATAAAATCTTTAAAAAAAAAAGTCATATGTTGGAACCCTAATCCAAGTGTAATGACATTTACAGATAAGGCCTTTAAGAGATTATTAGGTCATGGTGGTGGGGCCCTAACAATGGGATTAGTGCCCTTATGGGAAGAGACGGGAGAGAGCCAATGATATGATATATTACATATAATATATGAAATATTATTATAATGCTATATTATTATATCAATAAATGAAATGCAATAAATAAATAAATAAATAAAATTGCAATGCAATAAATAAATAAATTACAATGGAAGATTATTCAGCTTAACAAAGGAAGGAGTGTGGGTGATGTCCCTGGTGGGCCATGCTGGCTCTTGGCTGGGACCTAAGCCAGGCCCGGACTGAAAACCTGCATCGTCCCACCAACTTGGGGTTTCCTGCTATCTGCCCCCCAAAGGACAAGTGTCCAGTGTCAGAGCATGGGGACAGAAATAGCCTCAGTTAGTTCCTACACTAAGAGTAGCTTTGGAAACTTCTGAAAACCCAACTCATCATCCATCTGGCTATGAAGGGACGTCTACAACATTAATCCCATGACCCATGTTTTACTTTGTAGAATTCCAAACATTCAACAAGCTTGTGAGTGGTCTATTTATTTGCAAGCTTAGGTTGCTGCTTCTTGCCTTTAAAAGCCAAGCACTGTAGTTGCTCCCATAGATCGGTACAGTCTTTTACAGTTTTTAAAGCACTTATGAGTTCTTCCCCTATTCTTTACTTCTGAAAAGCAAAATGTGTATCAGCCAATGATGTAATTAGTTTGAACAGAAAAGAACTTTATTGAACATTATCAAGGGCCTTGAAGAATGCCCGGAGGGCCAATGCCAGGTTCTGGGGCTGTACCACCGCAGGACTTCCCAGGGGAGATAGTGCAGTGATACCCAAACAGTTGACCCTGGATGGAACCGTGGGCATGGCTTCTCAGAGAACTCCAGTCTTTTGCATCCATCCTTAGAAACAGATCCTACCTACTTGGTGCTTGCTTCTTATTCTCCCATCAGAGCCTCATGTGGGTGCATCTGATGGGCAGACCTTGTATCATTTGCAAAGTAATTTCTGGCTTCTCTTGGGGTAGAAAGTCAACATGGGAAAATTCCTCAGAGGTAGGAAGAGTGTCCAAAGGATGCTGGCTGTTTCAAATTACAACAAACATGACAAACAATACCACTGACCATCAGAAGTGGGGTTTTAATGTCTTGAAACAGTTATTATTGGGTTTTAATGTTACTGGGAATCATTTACTGTAGGTTCACAAGATATCTGATAAGAGAGCACCTTTTAGATTTCTCTAACCAATAATATCTGCATTCTGATCCTGCAGAAAAAAGTTCTCTGAAAGTGCTGACCAGTTTTGATTGCAATACGATTTCTCAGCCAATTCTTTTCATATCCTATTTGAAGCAGAGCTCAAAGCTCTGTACTCAGTGGGTGGTTGTATAATTGTTTTAATTCATTTGTTAAACATAATTATCTTTCCTCACTTCTGTCCTATTCCTTTGATATATGCTCAGCAACTTGGTCCCTAATGGATGTGATTAGAGCTTCCCATGGTGTGCAGCATGTGAGGGAAGGGGTGTTACATCGTTAAGGTGGAGACACATCTTCATTTCATGTTTCAGGGACTTAAGCTGTTTCTTTTGACATCTGGGGGCTAAGTTAATGAGAGAGTTCTTTGATAGCTTTATGTGAGCTAATTCTGCTTGTCACATGCTATAGGGGACCTGGAGAAGAGGGAGGAAGTCAGAGAGCAGAGGATAGGTGGGGTGCCTTTGTTCAGTGACCATCCCCTCATGTCAACCACCAACCCAATCATTAACTCTGGGCGTTTAAACACAGACATCCTGAGACAGATCAAAGACAGGTTCTTGGCAACAGGTCAGAACATATTCTTGGGAAAAAGAGTTATGCTAGTGGACCCTTGTGAATCTGAGGTGTCTTCCTCCTAGAGACCTGGGTGTTTTGTAGACAACCTCTCATCCACCTTTTTGCAATGTCCCCGCAAGGCACTTATTCCCAAGTCTGGGAAAACTGAAGAATATTAGACTCTGTGCTCTTAGAGATCAGGGAAGGTGTCAATGAATCATCCTTCTGGGTTCTAACCTAGACTGACAACAGATAAGAACCGAGTTCAATCAAATGTGATAGGTATTGAGGGCTAGATGAGTCAGCATGGCTTAGATTCAAGACCAAAATAGTCTTGAATCTTCCTGTGCCCTGAATTGAAAAATGGTGCCCAGGGAATAGTGTACCTGGCCCGATCCAGCCATGCTTACCCCAAGAATATGAAGATTTCCCCCTGCATTTTCTTTTGAAAGTTTTATGGTTTTAGCCTTTACATTTAAGTCTACAATCTATTTCCAGTTAATTTTTGGATATAGTGTGAGGCAAGAGTGATGATTTGTTTTCCCATACATACATGCAATGATAGAAATGCTTTCCAGCCTGCCGCCAAGAAGAATGGGCCTGGGTCTTTCCCACTGTTTCCTGGCAATGGTCCAGCACAGCTTTCCTTCAGAGCAGTCAAATAACTGAAAGAAAATCCTCAAATTTACAATCTTGTCTACTGGGTTTCAATGGAAGTTCATGCATTTTATCCACTCCCCCTTTTCAACCTGCTTTCTATAGAGAACATCAATTCACCTGTTGGAATTAAACCTGGAAAAAAAGGGCAACAAATTAAGCCACTTACAAGAGTGTCACGAAGTACTGACCTTTTATTCTTAACACAGTGACTGGACAGAACCCCTATTTTTGCGAGTAAAAAAGAGCAGGCACCCCTTTCCCATCCTATGCGATGGTGCACTTCAAAGCCTTGTCTAAGCAAATCTTAGAATGTAGAAGTTGTAGGGAACAGAATGTTCATCAGTTTGATGAACGTTGGAAACAGTGATCTTTGCAGCTTCAGTTTATAACAGTGAGCTTGTGCATTCTTGGATAGCTGTCCATTACTGATGTGTGCCGGATTAGTTTTACAGTTTCACCTGAGGAAGGAAGACTTTACGTTTTATGAAGAGTCCAGAAATTCTGCTTTTAAGGCTAAATGCATACAGCAACATTTATTACACAGAAAGTGCAGCAAGTCTACAAGACCAGAAGCATAAGTACTGATGAATGGATGGAAGCAGTAGCTAGGACTATAGACAATCCTATAGCAAGAGAAGACTGTGATGCTTCCGGATGGTCCAGGAAATCTTCTGGAGGCTTCAGTACCTGGTGTGATCATTTAGTCGTGAAAAGGGCACATCGGAAGGGGTGGTGTGGTGAGCAAGGGCACAGGACAGGAGCCGAGCACATCTGGCAGGTGGCAAGTGGACTGTCAAGGTGGGGCCGTGAGAGACTGGGGTCAAGGCAAGCTGCCAGGAGCCAGGAAGCCTCCTGAAAGCCCGACTATCCCAGGATAGCATATTCTCAAATCATGATGATAAGGCTTACGACGATTTAAATGCTGTTAAATGGGAATTTTGCCTTTTAAACCATGCTATACCTTTGATTGTAAGATGTATCCCAATTTCAAAGATGTTAGATTGTGTGGGGGGAAAAGCACAAGTCAGTGTGCTAGCCAGCCTCGGGGAGGACCACGAAGATTTCCACATCCCAGTATCTGCATGTGTGTTGTACCCTCCCACATCTGGTGTGACTAACAGGATATAGCAGAATTGGGTGTAAATCAGTTACAGAATTAGGTTATGAAAGACACTGAGGCTTCTGTTTTGTTCTCTCTCTGTTTTCCTCTCTTTCTTTTCTCTCTCTCTCTCTCTCCTTTCTTCTTCTATTCCCCCTCTCCTTCCTTCTCACTCCCTCCCTTTCTCTCTTTTTCTCATTTATCATTAGCTCTTGTGGAAATGCAGGTATCCCTGTAGATACCCAGGTGGCAAGGAACTGAAGCCCTCCACACCTGCCACCTACACAGAATTGAGGTCTGTCCATCATCACATGTCCTTCAAACAGCTGCAGCCGGCTATTTTATGGCAATCTCATGAGATACCTCAAGGCAGAAACAATAGCTCGACAGCTTCCAGGTGCCTGACCTTCAGAAACGGTGTGAGATCATAAGTACTTAAATATATAGTTTGGGCTGCTAAGTTTGGGGGTAATTCATTGCAAAGCAATAGAGGAACGATTCTATACAAAGACTCAAAATATGCCTTATTCCGTATGTGTACTCAGCGTCAGTCTGACGTTCAGAAAGAGATATGCCTGCCTGAGGCTGCTTAGAACATGCAGTGCCTCAGAGCAGGGGGAGACATTAAAGAGAGGTAACAAAAAATGGGGAAAGGGAATGTAGACATAAAAAGAAGAACCATTTTGCTTTTCTAGGTCCTTCTTTTTAAAGAGTAGAAAATATACTTTCCTAGAAAGAAATAAACACAGAAGGAAAGAGTAGGATGAAAGTTACCTTTATCAGCCTATAAACAGATACTCAAACCCAAAACACTGGAAACTGCAAAAAGATGCCAACTGTATTTAAAGAAATGGCACACGACGTTAGGTATGAATAACTTTCATGCAAATTGAAGAGGTAGACGTGGTCGAATTGTTCAGGAGGCACCAAAATAATGTGAATAACATTCTATTGAAGGGAAGGAAGACTGAGATTCTGAAAAAATGTTTTATTAGGTAAAAGAATGAATAAATAAATGTGTATATATACATATATATATGTATATATATACATATATATATAAGTTTTCTAGGGTTGCTATTTCAAGATACCAGAAGCCTGGAGGCTAAAACCACAGAAGTGGACAGTGTCACATTTCTAGAGGCTACAATGTTGGTAGGACATGCTCCTTTTGTAGGTATTGTGGATGGATCTGTTCCAGGCCCCTTTTCCAGCTTGAAGCGTTGATCTGGCTTTGGACTTCTTCACCGGGCCTTCTCCCTCAGTGCATATCTGTGTATCTGCACTCTCCCTTCTTAGAAGCACACAAGTCCTCCTGAATTAGGGGCCCAGTCTACTCAAATATGACCTCATCCTAGCTAGTGACATCTCCAGGGACCCTATTTCCAAATAAGGTCATGCTCCCAGGTGCTGGGGTTTAGGACTGGGATACTTCATATGCATAAACACATACACACACACACACACACACACACGTGTGTGTGTATATGTATTCCTATATATATCTATGTGTATAGATAGAAAGGGAGGAAGGAATAGATGGGAAAAAGAAAATACACCTAGCGAGTTAGTAGACTTCACCTTTAACTTTTCAACAATGACCTTCAGAATGAACGACTGAAATTCTATTGAAAGAAAAGACCTGGATAGGTCAGTGAAAAATAAACTCTACATAGGAGGATGCAGTGGCTAGTATAGATTTTGTGGAAAGAGAAAGGATGAAAAGGGCTAGACCGTACCCAAAGGAATCCTCAAAGGCTGCTTTTCCAAGGTCTTGAGAAGAGACAATGGAAAGACACCCGATCCGTGAACAGAGAAAGAAACCATTGCAGAACAACAAGGGATCCTTTTAGAAAGACATGGCTATCCTCAAGGTGTCTGCATGCGATGAGAAAACTCACTGGGTTTGGGGGAGAAAACCCACATTCAAGCCCATCCAACAAGGCTCCAGACACTTTGTGGAAAGCTTGTCTTTCTTTCATGGAGAGAGAATGAGTGAGAGAGAGCATGAGAGAGGAGATGGTCAGTGGGAGAGGCCGACTCCCCAAGGAGCTGGGAGCGGAAGGCGGTAGGAGATCCTGCCAGTCCGGGGTCATGACCTGAGCCCAAGGCAGTCGCTGAACTAACCGAGCCATGCAGGCGCCCGTCTCCAGAAATGGGTCAGCAACAGCTGAGGAGCACCTGGGCGGCACCTTCAGTGAAGTGCCCAACTCTGGGTTCTGGCTCAGGGGGTGATCTCAGGCTCTTGAGATTGAGCCCTGAGGCTAGCTCTGGGCTCAGGGCAGAGTCCACTAGGTCTCTCTTCGGGTCCTGCCCTTCCCCCCTTCCCCATGAAGAGTGCTCTTGCCCTGAAACCAACTAGGAAAAGCATTCACAGAAATAAACAATGGTTGAGAGGGGGTGTAATGCCAACTGAATATTACCCCACCTTAAAAGACCACCAGAGACGTGAGTCAAAGCCAAGCAGCAAGGGTCGTTTATTGCAGGTTCGAATCTGGACCTCTGCGCCGCTTGTTGCCGATAACGCCGAGAGGTCCGGAGCTGGGTCAGTGCAGGATTTTTATAGACAGATACAAACAAGTTTCGGGTGGGGCTGAGCTGATTGATTGATAGTTTGAACAGGCATACTTGGCGTCAGTGGATTGGGTCAGGGGACCAGCGCGTGAAAGCAGACAAAGCAATCTTACAGAAGTAGAACTGGCCGGTTAGCCCACGCATGCGAAAAAAAAGCACTATCAGGATATTGAAGGCCTGGTTACTATCAAGCCAAGGCCACTTTCCTGGTTACTATCAAGCCAAGGCCACTTTCCCTCTAATGAGGCACTAACATAAAGACAATTGGGAGTCTCCTGGTGAAATGTTACATTCCGGCTATCAAAGGTAAGGTAACTTCTTTGTTGTAAATCTCAAGGACATTTGCAAACCAAGGGAGACTCCTACCCTGCAGGACTGTGATTTCTGCAAGTTAACTATTTATCATTTTATGGCAGTCAGGGGTGCCTGAGGAATGCTACACATATGGAGGGGAGCGGGTGAAGGGGGGGTTGCAAGGCGCCAGCTTTTGCTTTGTCCTCAGCCAGCCTCCTGCTCCTTCATTCCCCCTTGAACAATTTTGACCCTTAAACTTTAAGGGGGTTGAAGGTGGAAGGTCTCATCTTCTATAACTTCTTCGTGCTGAATGGGGGCGTAGAGCTGTCCCTACCTACTGGGGTCAATATTGATCAGGGTAGGAATGTATAAGGGAGTTACAAAAGGTGGAGGCAGCTGAATCCAGCGCTCACAGTGAAGAGGCGTCCTCGCGTGCAATAAGGATCATCTGTCGTGGTGTAGTCATTGTAGCAATGGAGTCTCGGCACCAAGTAGAGAAAGATGGAACAAAGCAACATATTAAGGTTAATAAGGCGATAAGAATAAGAAGCCCGAAAGGAGATTTGGCCATAGCCCTCCTCCAAGCCAGGAACTTAACCAATCACTGAAAGCGAGAGAGGGACCTTGTAGAGCCTTAATCTGGGCATTCATATCCTTAATTAGTCCTGTGATACTTTTGTGATAGTCTGGGATGTACAAACAACATTCTGTCTTGATAATTGCACATGTGCCACCCTGGGCTGCTTTCAGGACATCTAAGGCCATCCTATTTTGTAGGATTGCCTTGCGTATCTGTGACAATTCGGTATTAAGTAGGGAGATGCCATTTAGTGAATCATTGAGTGCCTTTGTAGTATATTTATTAAAGGCTTCTACATGCCACATGACATCCTCTAGTCCCGCAGATGGAACAAAAATGGATGCTAAGTGATCATACCATTTAAAAACAGATCGCATCCATCTTTGTTTCAAGTTGGGGAGATTAGCTGGGGTTGTAATGATTTTAGTAATGCACCCATGAATTCAGGCAAATCCTAAAGTACAGCGACCTATCTACCCTGGAGGAAGCCAGGGCCACAAGTTGGATCCACATATCCAGTGGGTTCCGTTTGGAGCTGGCCATCTGATGCCAGGTCGCCTTGCCCAGTCAATAGCAAACCAGTCAGTAGCCTGAAGGACTATTATTTGGGAATACATTTCTAGTGAGCCATCCTAGACATCGTGTGTTATTTGCCCAATACCACTCGTATGATTCCTTTGTTCCCAGCATAAAACTGCCTTCTGACTGAGCTGCCCAATCGTGGGTGTAAGCCACAGATATGTATCTCAGATTTGACATATGCCATCCTTAGTATAGCGATAAGGAGGGTTTTGGAACTTAGGCCCATATTTGATTGGGGAGTTATGGCTTGATAGCAATCCCCTTTCTTCCAAATAGCTCCATGGGCATGTAGCATATTTGGAGTCAGTATAAATGTTAATTCTTAGGCTTTGGCAATTGCAAAGTGCTAGTGAGCACTATGGCACACCTAGCTTTTCTTATTCTTTCTATGAAAACTACTGTCATCAGAAAACCAACTGTCATTCGTATTTTTAACAGGGGCATCTTAAATCTGGACAAATAGAGTAAGTAATATCAATAACCTCTGAACATTTTTGCTCTACAGAGAAAGAAGTACAATGGTCAGGTTCAGGCATACAGGTAACTAGGTTTAAAGTTTGACAAATTTTAAGTATTATTTCTGGCATATCTATAAGTATAGTCCAATATTTAATTAGATGGCCTCTTTAATCCATTGGTGGCCTTTGGCTTATAAGACAAATCTGGACCTGATGTAAAGTCATTACAGTCAGGGACTGTTCCATAGTGAGCTTTGAGGCTCCTTTTATGAGGGCTGTTCTATGCTTAGCTAAAGCATCTGTTTGCAATTGCACCTCAACAGAGGTGGCCTCTAGGATAAATATGACTAAGGGATGAAACCCATAAGAAGACCTTTGAGTGGTCCAGCCTTAACAATATCCTGATTACAGAGGATCATTGTCAAGTGGGAGAAAACTTGTCAAGAGATAAGGGGAGTCCCCCATGCATCATACAATCCACTCATAAACAAAGTGGGGTCATCCATTGTCTCCACAAGTCCATAGTTAATCCTATGGAGTGCAATAGGCTGGCTTTTAGGCAATTTCATTATCCCAGCCACACATAAGGTGTTAGTTAAGTTATACAATTGTAGGGGAATCAATCCCATTTTCCAGTTGTTTAATCATGTGTGAGGGGGTTCTACTAATATCCCCACAAAATAAAAAAGCAGGAAGATCATCTAAATGAGCTATTGTGTAACTTCTCTGAAGTTTACCTCAAATTGTTTAGCTTAGGTAAACAAACATTTAAAGACAATCAAATCTAGAATTTAACATCCATAAAGGTGTGTTACTAAAACAAATTTTCTCTCTAAAATAACCCTCATTTACAGAGATAGCCAAATCAGGACTAATTCACTTGTGAAACAAGTCCAGTTTTGACAAACTTGGCCCATTATTTACATAAGCTCAGCAAGAACAGTTGAGTGTGATCATATAGATCTTTTAGAATCTGCTTTGCTGGAACTTCTTATAAGGAATCTCTAGGTTGAACTTTTAGTAGCCTCTCCGGGCCAGAAGCCAAGCCCTGTACTTGCCATCAGGCATGCCTGCAATACCTGTTGATTTGGGCGAGTTCCTCTTCTGAGTTTCCGCACCTACCAAAGAGTGACATTCTTTACTCACCTGGTGAGGCTGCTGGGAACTCTGTAAGCAAGGTATCAGGCCAACAGTCCCAAGGGGCTTTATGGCTCCAGGTTTCATAAAGTCAACCTTAGTTCCTTAAAGCTGTCTGGTCATATCTGAGTCTATGCATGTCTTTCTCAAATATGACATTCCAGTCAAAGCCTTGGTAAAATAACCAGTTCTCAATGGTGTCCTGTTAAAGGAGAACAGATTCTTATTGAACTTATGCAAATGGCTGATTGCCATGGAAGAAAGAATACTTACTGAGACCTTTTGGTTTCAGAGGGTTCAGATAGAAAATTTGAATGCCTTGGGCACTTTTACATCTCTATAAGTTACAGATAACTTAAGAAAAAGTATCCCTAGTCTGGAAGAGCAAACATTAGAGAGAACCAGCAATGTTTAAAGTAAGACAAAACATTAAGAGACACAACACTATAATCTTTTAGTTCATTTAGTCCCATGTTACTAAATCTGGTGAATGCGGCTTTAGTTTTGGAAATTCTTACCCATTTCAGTTTTAGTATATCAAATATCTGTATTTGTCCTGAAAGTCCTTTATAGGAATCTCCTTGAAGATAAAACTCATTTTACAAGAGAATTAAAACAATTATAAATGACAAAAACTCAGAATGGATATGGTTAGAGCTAGAGACATGGGAGTTTACAATTTAGCTGCAAGGAAATCAGGTTATTTCTGTGATACATAACATTTCCATAATTACAGTATCAAGCGATGATCTTTCCAAACATTAAAACTTTAGGAAGTGCATAGAATCTCTAGAATAGTTATAGTATTTTCCCAAATGTAATCCAAGGTTTATCATTGGTTCAGTAGTATTTCACGAGCAACTTCACATACCAAGGAAAAGCCCGAGTTAAAGAGATTTACAATTTAAATCTTGTCAACATTTGCTAAAATCTTAGAATGTTTTGAAGCACATGCCTAAATATAATTAGGGATGTTAAATACCTGATAAAACAAAACATAGAAACTGGTTTTTCTGGGAAGGCAAAGAGAAAATCACTTACATTCTCGTAACAGGAGATCAATTAATCTAAGAAAACTTTATCCTTTGAACAGAGAATTTCAGTCTTGTACTAATGTAATGTACCTTTAAAACCCATTCATTTAGGACAAAATTACCTTCCCTTACCTTCAACAAAATGTATTCCCATTCCTTAAATCTTGCTTACATATCTGCTACTTTCTTACATACAGAGTTTCCCTTATTTCCATCAGTCTTAATTACACTAAGCAGAACTTTGTATTCTTAGAAACACCTTTAGTTATTAACCAATTGTGAACTGTTACACAACAGAATTCTTCAGGTGGCAAATTTATGAATCAGTTAAGTGGCAAACAAGTTTACCAACAGATTTAAATACTCTTAGTTTCTTTGCAGTAAGAAGTCAAAAGCACAAACCTACATCCAATAATTAACGACTTAGCATTTTATCCTGTTTGGTTAAGACCTAGATGTCCACAATTTAATTCCATTTGTCATCCAAGCAAAACTTTAAAACTTTCAGATTACCAAAGACTTTGAAAGCTACTTCAGCAATTACCCATTAGAACTTTGAGACAGACAATTAACCTTCAGTTTAGTTATTTCTTTGCTAACAAATTTTAATAAATAACATGAGCTTATTTGACCTTCAGTAAACTTCGAAGTTTCACATTTACTGCTGATAACTTAAAAGACAGGTCTTATCTTAATTAAACCAACAAACTTAACTTAGTTTCAACACTGATTTACTTTCCGCCTGGGCCCACTCCACTTTGAATGTTTACCTGAGACATACGTGGGAAGATCTGGAGTGGGGGTGTTAGGTCCAGGGGGTGCTCTTCTTGCTCCTTGACAGTGAAGAGAGAAGGAGCTGTGGTGCATGATCTAGAGGCCAGTCATGCAGGCTGCACACACGTTGGTACAGAAACAAGTAAGGGGGAAACAGAAGAAACAAAGCGCTGCCAGGAGGCAGAGAAAAGATTCCCGGTTTTAGAGCTCATAAGGCCCAAAAGAGGAGCAGACACCATGCTTTCCCATCAGCCAGGGGGGAGGGGTTAGGCAGTCCAAGTCAGGCCAGAGAACACAGGGAAACTTCCCCGAAACAAAGAGAGTTTCGGCAGCTGCTTGGGAATATTCCTTATAGTCTCTGTCTCGAGTTAGACCAACCCCAGTTGGCTCCAGTTATAGCCATTAACATGGGAAGTGAGTGAGGGGAAGCCCCCACATCTATTAGGAGAAACAGAGAGAAATAAAGCCAGAGTCCCCTTTGCTAGGGATGGCCCAGAAACCTGGGTTTACTAGAAGAAGGCTTATTTACATAATTATCATCCAATATGTCAGGAGGAAATTTACTAGCTGACTCATTGAATCTGGTTTTAGCTCTTAATACCTATCTCTTATATTCCCTCCCGATATGTACGATGTTGCAGACAAGGGGAGAGGGATCTTTCAGGTGCTGTCCTGCTCGCGTCCCTCGCGGGAACTTAGGAGCGTCTTAGCTAAGGTCTATCCGTATAAACCCCAGACCAGGCTACTCCACGGAGTAGATGGCCGTTATGCCGTATGACGCTCTGCGAGACTCAGGGTGCAGCCCACTCAGACTCCGTAGCCGAAGGCGGTGGAGCCACACAAACACATTCATACAGTCAGGCATTCCTCAGATTCAAATGGGTTAGACACCCTCCCATTAAACAGAATGTAACCTTCATGACCAGTACAAGGAACATATATCCACATTTAAAGACATAACATGGAGACATACAGGAAGACATACATTGTTGGCCTCCGAGGTGGGGCTCGAACCCACGATCTCTGCGAGGCCCTCCTGGCCCCCGAGGTGGGACTTGAACCCACAATCTCTGAGAATCCCTCTCGGCCCCCGAGGTGGGACTCGAACCCACGATCTCTGAGAAGCCATTCCCACTGGGGACGAGGGACGTCTCCCCGACGGCCCACTGGCAACCCTATAGCGCGTCCGCCAGGGTGTATTTGCCAGCCACCGTCCTGGGACTCTAACCCAGGTCCTGGGACTCTAACCCAGGAAAAATCAGAGAAAGGACAAGACACACAAGACATACATAAGAACAAAGCATACGAAAAACATAGAGACAAAAGACAAAGCCCGCTTTCTTACCGATCGGTTGCAGTGACCCGTTGACCAGTTGTCTGGTGGGCTTGAAGGGGAGATCTTGGTGGGACTTCCAAATGTATTGCCAACTGAATATTACCCCCACCTTAAAAGACCATCAGAGATATGAGTCAAAGCCAAGCAGCAAGGGTCGTTTATTGCAGGTTCGAACCTGGACCTCTGCGCCGCTTGTTGCCGATAACGCCGAGAGGTCCGGAGCTGGGTCAGTGCAGGATTTTTATAGACAGATACAAACAAGTTTCGGGTGGGGCTGAGCTGATTGATTGATAGTTTGAACAGGCATACTTGGCGTCAGTGGATTGGGTCAGGGGACCAGCGCGTGAAAGCAGACAAAGCAATCTTACAGAAGCAGAACTGGCCGGTTAGCCCACGCATGCGAAAAAAAAGCACTATCAGGATATTGAAGGCCTGGTTACTATCAAGCCAAGGCCACTTTCCCTCTAATGAGGCACTAACATAAAGACAATTGGGAGTCTCCTAGTGAAATGTTACATTCCGGCTATCAAAGGTAAGGTAACTTCTTTGTTGTAAATCTCAAGGACATTGCAAACCAAGGGAGACTCCTACCCTGCAGGACTGTGATTTCTGCAAGTTAACTATTTATCATTTTATGGCAGTCAGGGGTGCCTGAGGAATGCTACACATATGGAGGGGAGCGGGTGAAGGGGGGGGTGCAAGGTGCCAGCTTTTGCTTTGTACTCAGCCAGCCTCCTGCTCCTTCACTACATCATCAGCACCTACTGCTCTCCTCTCCTGGTGGTCTCTCTGGAAGGGGTCTTCTCTAGGTCTTCTAGCAGGAGATGGGCACTTCCCCTCTACCCCTGTTGCCGGACCAACCTTACCTATCCTGCAGGGTCAGGTCGACCTGGCCTTTTATCTGTTGTTCTCTTCTGAGTGGTTAGTTTTTCATAGATACAGTGCTTTTCTTTTGTCAGGATTTACCCTGGACTATCAAAACCCTTTTCTTGTGCCAGTGAAGCCTAAGAAACAGTCCTGATGAGAGAACCAGGAACTCGAACAGATCATATTTATCCTGAATGTTCCGTCCAAAATGAAAAATACATTTCTGAGGAGCCTCAAGATCTCTGAGAAGGGAAGTTTCACCAACTCTGTCATGTAGGGGCATCAATTCCAATTCTGTGTCAATTTTCCTACTTTCCCACCTCATAATTCTCTACCTCAGAAAGCCCACTCTCAACCGTTTCCTCTCTCAAAGGCAGTTGCTCTTAGAGTCTGCACATGGCACTTGGGGCCTGCTGGTCGTTGGCTACTGCCCTCTGTACCTTGGGTCTAACAGCTGTGGGACATCAAGATGAGAACGTCTCTTGTTCTAAGACTTAATATAGTTTGGGGCACATGGTAAGCAATAATCACTTTGTTAGTTGACCCAAGTGTTCGAAAATTCTTAATTATTCTAGTACCACAGTTTACTTGTTCTAAGATTTGTCCTCCACCCCATTTTAATATCTCTTAAGGTGGCACTCACCTTGCACTTGATGACATATCTTAGTTTAACTGACAGCATTTCTTTTTCTTAGTCGAGCATAAACTATAGTGCATGTTACCCTTGATGAAAGCTAGGATGCAATTAAATACTCTATTATGGTTACGATTCTGATATTTGAAACCCTCCGGTAGCTCCCTGTGCCCCCACAGTGTAGCGCCTCACCTCCTAGGCATAGTATACAAACCATCTCACCCCAAGTGTTAACCCTGGGGCTCAGCCTCCATCCCCAGGTGATGCTGCCAGATCAGCTGTCGGTTGTCATGAACTTGCTGTAGTTTCCCGAATGCACTGTGCTGCCTCCTGGCACTTTGAAACTTGACACACTCATCCTCATTCTTCGCTTTGCCCTTGTCTATCAGCTCCCCTGATAAGTGGCTTTTCCCAGCTCCAACCTACCCTTGGCAGTCTTTTATCTCCCTGTGGTAAAGCCTGTCACACTGCACCATGGACATGCCCGTTGTCCCCCTGAGAAGAGAAAAGGGACAGTGAGGGCCCCCAGCATTTGCAGCTCTAGTGCAGAGCCCCATGCCTGGCTTGCAGGAAATGCCAGATCATGAAGACAAACGGAGATCATCCTCTGGCTAAAACCAGCTCTTCTTTGCCTATCGCAGGATCTGGTCAATAAAGAGCAGCCAGTTATTATTGCTGTTTTTCTACGGATTTTTTCCCCATATATTTCCCAGGTCTTTACTCTTTTTATAGCACTTTAATTCAGGCTTCAACCACTTCCTAGTTAGATCAGGTGAAATCATTTTCCTTCCCATACCCTCGATGTATTTCACACCTAGTAATTCTTTTTTTTTTTAAGATTTTATTTATTTATTTGACAGAGAGAGATCACAAGCAGGCAGAGAAAGAGGAGGAAGCAGGCTCACTGCTGAGCCGAGAGCCCGATGCGGGCCTCGATCCCAGGACCCTGAGATCATGAACTGAGCCGAAGGCAGCGGCTTAACCCACTGAGCCACCCAGGCGCCCTAGTAGTTCTTTTTTTTAAAGATCTTATTTACCCATTTGACAGACAGATCACAAGTAGGTAGAGAGGCAGGCAGAGAGAGAGGGGGGAAGCAGGCTCGCCACTTAGCAGAGAGCCCGATGTGGGGCTCCATCCCAGGACCCTGAAATCATAACCTGAGCCGAAGGCAGAGGCCTAAACCACTGAGCCACCCAGGAGCCCCCATATCTGGTAATTTTTAACCAACGTGGATTTGCTACATTAAATAGTTCCTTCTTCTTCAAATATAAATAAATAAATAAATATATTGATCAAGTAACTTGCATGTCTTAGGAGAATGTCATACCTTTAGTAGCAAACTTGAAATCTTGGCCATTGGTTTTGATTTTTGTTTTGGTTTGATTTGGTTCGGTTTTTGTCATTTTAAAAATCCCTCCAGCCCTTGGCTCTGTCTGACCTGATTGCTTTCAGCTGTTTCTGCCACAAAATTGTCCCGGCAGCGAAAACACTCATTGTTTTCAGTGGCGCCCACTTCTGAACACTTTGTTAATAAAAAGCTTTTTTTTTTTCTTTTTCTTTTTCTTTTGTTGGCTATGGTAAAGTGGAACAACAATGAGGTATTTCAAAGAGGTGAACCACAGATAAATTTCTCTAAGGGTGGAGTGAGGGTTACTCAAAAAGGAACTTGACAAGGCTTTTAAAGATATCGACAATCATTATAACATAACGTGACTGATTGTTACCGTGCTCTTAACTGGACAACACTTGTTTGCTTCCAAGAAAGACTAACATAGTTGTAGATGTTTCTAGCAGCGTTCTAGCACAGGGTCTCATGAGGCAGGGATTCTAGCCACTGGCTGTGCAAGGCATGAGGCCTGTTAGTGATTCAATTTTTTCCTCTGCAGAATGGGTCTTTCTACATTCCAGGTCCTTTCTACCCCAATAAATAATGCGGTGATTCTCTCAGTGAGTTGTACTTTTGGTTTAAACAGCCAACTGTCTCTTAAAAAGGACTTTTGTTTAAAGTCCTTTAAACAAAAGTCCTTTTAAAAAATCCTTTTTTGGGGGCGCCTGGGTGGCTCAGTGGGTTAAGCCGCTGCCTTCAGCTCAGGTCATGATCTCGGGGTCCTGGGATCGAGTCCCGCGTCAGGCTCTTGCTCAGCAGGGAGCCTGCTTCCTCCTCTCTCTCTCTGCCTGCCTCTCTGCCTACTTGTAATCTCTCTCTGTCAAATAAATAAATAAAATCTTTAAAAAATCTTTTTTTTAATCTTTTATTTTTAAACCCATATGTTTACTCTGATCGTGTAACTTTGTCATTTTGACCTTCTCTGCTGATTAAAATATTCTCTCCAAAATGTCAGTTATTTGCAGGTACTTGCGCTGTAGACATTCTTTACATATTTTTTAAAAAATCCATTCACGATTCTTAGTGAAAATCACGGGAATCTGAAAGACTACCATTTGCTATTCATCGAACAGTTACTGTCTCCACTAAGTGACAGGGTTTCAGAGAACGCGAGCTCACAAGAGATGTAGCCTTTTTTCCACTTTCTGCTACCATGTTCATTTCTATGTTACTCAGAGGAGCCTTCTTTGTGGAAACATATTATCCAATCTTTTATAAAGCTAAATTTAAATTCTGTCCCTTCATTCCCCACAACGCTTAAAAAGCCAAGCAAATTTTGTTCCAGTTTTTAAGAGCCCATAGATGGCATTTTTTAATGTTGCGTTTTTGAGTTTCCATCACTATTTATGTTACTTCTACTTCACAGATAAACAATTGCTAATGACAGTGTGAACTTCCTACAAATGTGCAATCAAAATCACTAGGTACACATTACTGAAGTTCTTCGTTCCCTTTAAACATTATTTTCCTCTTGATATGCATTCTTGTTTTGTATTATATTGCATTATAAAGTTTTTTTTTAACAGACTGCATTTTTTAGAGTAGTTTGGTGATCAAAGTAAAATTTCCTTTCCCCACATACACACAGCCTTCCCCATTATCAACATCCTGTACCACGGTGATAATTTTTCACACTCACTGACCCTACACTGACACATCATTATCACCCCAAAGTCAACAGTTTACATTAGAGTTCACTCTTGGTGGGGCACAAGGGTGGCTCAGTGGGTTAAGGCTTCTGCCTTCGGCTCAGGTCATAATCTCACGGTCCTGGGATCGAGCCCCAGACCATACTCTCTGCTTGGCAGGGAGCCTGCTTTCCCCCAACCCCTGCTTTCCCTGCCTGCCTCTCTGCCTGCTTTGATGCCTGTCAAATAAATAAATAAAATCTTAAAAAAACCTTTTCTCATAGAGTTCACTCTTGGTATAGTATCTTATGCATTTTGACAACTGTGTAGCAATATATATCTAAAACATCATACATATCATACAGAACATTTTCACTGGCCTAAAAATCCTCTGTGCTCTGCCTGTTCATCCTCCTCCTCTCCTAACTGCTACAAACCGCTGACCTTTATACCATTTGCATAGTTCTGCCTTTTCTAGAAGGTCATATAGTTGGAACCTTGCAACATGAAGCTTTTTCAAATTGACTTCTTTCACTTATTATGACGAATTTTAAGTTTGTTCCATGTCTTTTCATTGCTTGATAGCCATTTCTCTTTATCGCTGAATCATATCCCATTGTCTCAATGGACCACAGTTTATCTACCCATTCTCCTCCTGAAGGACATCTTGGTTACTTCCAACTCTTGGCACTTATGGGTAAAGCTGTTACAAACACAGGTTTATATGCAGGATTCTGTGTACACAAAGTTTTCGCTCCTTTGGGTGAGTACCAAGGAGCATGATTGCTGGATCATATGGTAAGAATATGTTTAGTTTTGTAGAAACTGCCCAACCGTCTTCCAAAGTGGTAGCACCATTTTGGTGTTCTCCCCAGAATGAATGAGAGTTTCTCTTGTTCCTCATCGTCAAAAGCATTTTATGTTGTCAGTATTTTGGATTTTAGCCATTCTAATAGACGTGTAGTGATATATCATTGTTTTATTTATTGATTGATTTATTTATTTTTTAAAATGATTTTATTTATTTATTTGACAGAGAGAGATCAAGGAAACGGAGAGGCAGTCAGAGAGAGAGAGAAAGGGAAGCAGGCTGCTGCTGAGCAGAGAGCCCAACTTGGAACTCGATCCCAGGACACTGAGATCATGACCTGAGCCAAAGGCAGCGGCTTAACCCACTGAGGCATCCAGGCGCCCCTCATTGTTCTTTTAATTTACAATTCATTAATTATATATGCTGTGGATCATCACAGCATCTTTTCATATCATTATTGCCATCTCAATATCTTCTTCAGTGAGGTGTCTGTTCCAGTCCTTGCCAATTTTTCAATCAGGTCATTCATTTTCTTGTGTTTGAGCTAATAAATAAATAAATAATAATAATAAATAATTAAATAATAAATGAATAAATAAATAAATAAATTTATTATGTATAAAATATATATTATATTATATATATTATATATATTATTATATATTAAATAATAATTTCTTAAAAATAAATTTACTAATGAGGCCAAGAATTCAGAATCACAAATACTTCAGAACTAATAATAACTGCCTTCACTTGATGTTATTCTATAAGATAAATCCTACGATCAAGTTTCAATTTTAAGTTCTTACAATTTTAAATTCTTAAATCCTTATGAAGAAGCATCATTTGGAGGGAGCAGTTTTCATAATTTATCATCCATCAGCCTTTTTTTTAAGATTTTATTTATTTATTGGACACAGAGAGAGAGAGAGAGATTACAAGTAAGCAGAGAGGCAGGCAAGCAGGGAGGGAAGCAGGCTTCCTTTTGAGCAGAGCCTGATGTGGGGCTGGATCCCAGGACCCATAGACCATGACTTGAGATGAAGGCAGAGGCTTAACCCACCACCCACGTGATGAGAGAGCCCCTCAGGTGCCCCTCATCCATCAGCCTTAATTGTTTGGAGGAAAATGTGTGGATGAATAATGCCTTAGGGAGCTAATCTCTCTAAAGAATTTTCAAGTCTTTACCCCTTCAAGGTTTTTGCACAGTTCCGATAGCCTCTAAACATCCAGCTCATTTCTACAGTGACAGTCCTGTTAAAAACTGTCCTCAAACCAGGAATAGAGCTTGAAACATACCAGTCAAGAGAAACTTTGAGTCTTTTAAGGAATTTATCATCATTTCTTTGTTTTTGGTTAATATCCGAAATAGTTCTATATTACACTTGCATAATTTCTCCAGAGCTGACTTTGAAGGAGGCATTCAGTTCCAGCTAGTTCCATATTTTGGAAAGAACTATAATTCTATATAAAAAAAAAACACCATATTTTAGAGCGCCTGGGTGGCAGAGTGGGTTAAAAATCTCAGCCTTCGGCTCAGGTTATGATTCCAGGTTCACAGTGGGCTCTCTTCTCAGCAGGGAGCCTGCTTCCATTCCTCTCTCTCTGCCTGCCTCTCTGCCTTCCTGTGATCTCTGTCAAGTAAATAAATAAAATTATTAAAAAACATATTTTATACCAGTTTTTCATGTTTATTAACTAAGATATCACAATACAAATAATACAAACAGTTGCTCTTTATTAATACCTTCAACCAAGATCAAAAAAATATGTCATATTTTCTCCAAAAATTTTATATCATCTGATAGGTCAGATATATATAAAATTACATTTAAAGTTTTAAAATATCAGCAAATATTTTCATTTAAATGCAAATTTCAAAGAAAATCTACTTTTCCAAACACGACTTTTTATCCTATTTTTTTTTAATTTTGTCGACAACTGATAAAATGTTTAGCGAGACTATAAATGTTAGATCGAAAAAAATGATTAATAGATGAAGGTTCAAATTATTATGTTCCATTAAAAATGATTTATTCTTTGATGAACTTCTGTTTGGTAATATGTTGTATCCAGATATAGTAAATTAATGACATATATAAAATTATAGGGAAATGACACCTTCCATTCCATTATGAGTAGAGCTTTTAAAATGCTATTTGTCACAACCTATCATCTTGTCATTATGTAGCATTATGTAGCATTTAAAAAATGTATACTCTTCACTATGAAGTCTTTTAGAAATCTAAAATATGACTTTCTATGTTTTGTGTTTCCATATTCCTTTATTGCCAGTTTGAACAAACCCACATGCTTTGATTCAAAGGTAATAAATTCCTCTTATTTGGAAAAATGATGTTTATTTTTGTTTTCTCACCCTTAGCAGGTGCTTTCATTTTAGCACACTTCAGAGTTATAATTTCATGCTTATTAAAAACATTTATTATGATCTACATAGATGAATGAAACTTTTATTTTATTAAATTATTTGCCAAAAAATCTGTTATTTTTAAAAATGTATTTCTTTTGAAGGGAGTGTGGTATTATGCAATTTTTAAGTAGGTATGAAATGGTTATTTATATGATTGTTTCTTTAAGGCTTTTGTCTTTTTTTTTGTCTTATTTTGTCTTATTTTGTCCATTATATGCTATAAAATATTTTGAAAGTAAATTTAAGGTATGTTTTACATAGTTTATTTTTTGGAAAAAAATATTGAAATGACTTATGAAATTCAGTATACTCTCAACATTAATTTATTCTGAAATTTACCAATTGTCTATTGAACCTATTATATGGCAGATATTACTTCAGACTACACTGGTAAATGAAATACTTGGCTTTGTAGAACTTTTATTTTAATGGATGAGACAATTAAAAGCTATAAACCTTAATAAAAATTGCATAGTGCATTCAAAAATGATGAGTACAATGGGGAAAAAGAAAAATTCGATCAGGGTGAGAAAAATCAAGGTTGCTAGGCAGGGGATGGGGAGTTAAAAATTTTAATAGGAAGATCAGGGTAGTTACAATGAAGCTGACAATTGAACAAAGGTATGGAAAGGTGATGAATTTGCCCAGAACTATCAGCAATAAGGTCACTCCAGACAAAGGAATTGGCTATCTTGAAGGCCATAAGGTTGGATCGTGCCTGGCATATCTGAGGAATAGCAAGGAGGCCACTGTGAGTGACTGAAGAGTAGCAGGGAAAGAGGTCACAGAGGTTAAATGAGTGGCTAGATCATGTAAAAGCTTAGAAGTCATTGTAAAACTCTGGCTTTTATATTTGGAAACTTACTGTGTGATAGAATTTCTGCTAATAACTGAGAGTTCAAATGTCCATAAAATTTCAAGGATTCTTATTCTAGTAAGACAGAATAAAGAAAAAGAGTTCATATTTTCACATGGTGTAACAAATGCTCAGAGATCCAAGTGTAGGAATCTATGGGCAACAGAAGAAGGCACTAAAATCACACCAATATATTTGATGACTGTGACTATATATAAATTTGTATTTTCTAGATTTTTTATAGTCATGGAATCACACAGTATATACTATTCATTGCCTGGCTTTTCTTTTCTCAGCACCATTACTTTGAGAATCTCCAATTGTAAATAGTTCATTTTGATGTTGAATAGTAATCTCTTTAATGAATAGATCATAATTTGTCTTTGCTCTATTGATGGACATTGATGAACATTTCCACTGTTTTCAATTCTTAAAAATAAAGCTGCCATGAAATCCATATACAAGTCCTTGTACCAACATAGGGTTTGTTTCTCTTGGTTAAATACCTAGAAGTAAAGTGGCTATTCGTGTAACTGCAACATATTTTGCATTTAAAAAATTTTCAAACTATTTTCCAAAGTGGTGGTATCATGATATATGCCAACAACAGTTTAGATCCTGCTCAGACAAAGTACAATTAGCCTTTATAATTTTAGCCATGTCTCATTATGATTTTAATTTGTATTTCTTTAATGTCTAAATGTTGAGAAATTTGTCATATGCTTATAAGCCATCCATATCCTTTTGGTGACATGTCTCTGCAATAATTTTCTTCACATGTAAAATTGGATACTCTGTTTGGTTATTAGTAAGGTTTTTTATTTGTATTCATTTTTTAATAATCAGAGTAGATGTCCATTATCAGATATATAATTTGCAAATCCATTCTCCATCTTTACGGTTTCTCAATGGAGCTTTGATAGCTGTGTCTTTCAAGAAATATGCTACTTCTTTCCTGGTACACGCAGGTATGACTAGAACATTATCAATGTTGACCTTTGCAAAGAAAATCATGTCTTAAGATATATGTAGTCTGCGGTTGTTGGGAGTGTTCTGTAATATCAAGCATATCTAGTTAGTTGATAATTTTGTTCAAGTTTTACCTATGTTACCAATTTGATGACCGTTTGTCTATATAATCTTAAAATAAAGGTGCTGAAATTTTTTTCCATTTCTCTTCTAAGGTAGAAGTTATGATTTTTGTTCTTAGTTTTTCCCTATATATCCCCAAATCTGTTTTTAAGTATTAAAAGTCTAGAATTATTATACTCCCTGATGAATTCATCCTTTTACTCTTCTGTAATTTTGACTTGATCTTTATGTCTGATAATGAAATTTGCTTTAAAATCACTTTTCGTTATCTTGATATAACCACCAAAGTTATAGTGTGATTAGTGTTAATATAGCATATTTTTTCTTTTACTTTGTAAAGCACTTCTATATTTAATCCTGACAAAGAAACAAAACAGCTTTTTAACTCTGAAAGCATCTTTCTAAATTATCTTTAATTTTTTTTTTAATGAATCAGTAGCAATTTTTGTTAAGGGACCTAAACAGAAAGTAGGTTTAGAACTTTATTTATTTATTTAGTAAAAGATTTTATTTTGTTTATTGACAGCGAGAGAGAGAGAGAAAGGAAGCGCACAAGTGGGGGGAATAACGTGCAAAGGGAGAGGAAGAAGCAAGCTCCTTGGGGTGCAAGTAGTCCCATGCAGGGCTGGATCCCTTTACAGTGGAATCATGACCTCAGCCAAAGGCAAACATATGCTTAAACAACTGAGTCATCCAGGCACCCCTAGAAAATTTAAAAAAAAAAGACCTTTTAAAAACATTTTGTTTCTTTCTTTTTTTTTAATATTTTATTTATTTGACAGACAGAGAAACAGGAAGAGGAACTATAAGCAGGGCAGAGGGATAAGGAGAAGCAGGTTTCCCAGTGAGCAGAGAGCCTGATGTGGGGCTCCATCCCAGGACCCTGGGATCATGACCTGAAAAGAAGGGACACTTATGGAGGAAGCCACCCAGACACCTCTTTTCTTTGTTTTTAATATATGGCAACTGATGCTTCCCAGCCATGAGGAGCATATTACCCATTGATTAAATCTTTGATAACAACCTATTTAAAAAGGTGTGTAAATATATACTTACTCAGATTTATACACTTTGTGTTTTCTTCATAGTTTGGGGCTGGACCCCATGGTCACAACACTGCTTTCAGCCTTTGCCTTCCCATCTTTTGATACCAGGTATTTTGTCAGCAAAGCAAATTAGTATCAAAATTAATAAGCCCTTGGCACCATATCTCTGGAGCAGGGCTTGCTCTTAGCCAAGGCCCAGAGCAGTTGACCTCCCCTCGCTAGTGCTATAGCCCCAAGGACTAGGTCCCTGCCACCAGAACTCAGTCTTACATGTTATGCTAAGCAGACAAAACCAAAACAGGAAAGCTGCGACAGCTTTCACTGGCATGCCTCATCTCCCACTCCCTCGATGTCCAGGCAGTACCAGATGCCAGGGAGGGGTCTTGGTCCAACATATGGGAGGGAAGGAAGTAGCCACGAGCAAGTACCTGCCTCTCTGTGCCTTTCTTTCTTGAGCAGGTTGTAAGGAGGAGGAAGAGGAAGGGGAAGAGAGGTGAACTTCAAGGGGTGAAGGCCTCAGGTAGGCAGCTGGCTCCTGCCAGTAGGAAAGGGACAAAGGAGAAGGCAGTGAGTCTTGCAGGGAGGGTGGGGGGTAAGGGTTACAGCTTATGATGGAATCTGGACAGGAGTAATAGGGATACTAGTCATTTGGGTCCACCATTGGCAAGCTGGGCTGGGTGTCAGCGCTGATAGGCCTCCCTGGCAACGGCACATGAGAGAAGGTGGAATTCTTCTCTGAGGAGCAGGTGGAGCTTCGGGTGTTGGGAAAGCATAGACAGTATTGTTCCAGGGCCAAGGACAGGTCCGGGTACTCCTGGTTGGAGGTCAAGGCCACAGTATGATCCAGGTCTTCTACCAGCAGCTTGAAGGTACCACATGCCAGCCACCCCTCATTATTTTGTATAACTCTCTGGTGCACTTATTGGCTTATCCATCAAATGACTCCTTCAGCAGCTTGAAAACCACCTCCACAGGCACTCCAGGATATGGGAGGCTTCCAGAGTGAAGATTTTGCACAGGATCACCCCAAAAGACCAGAAGTCACTCTGGTGGATGTAGATCTGGTCAAACATGGCCTTAAGGACCATCCACTTCACAGGCAGTCCACTGTTGGTTGTCTTTTTATAATAACTGATGTGGTGATATCTCTGGCAAGGCTGAAGTCTGAGATCTTCATCATGTTGTCCTTTGTCACCAGCACTTCCCTGGTGGCCAGGTCTTGGTGTATGCACTTCTTGGAGGCAAGGTACTCCATGCCTCAGGCTACCTGATAGGCACAGGATACCAGGTCCTTGGAGGAGAGTTGCTCTGCTGCATTGTGGCTGATATTGTAACAGTACTCCAGGTCAGGAGGCCTCTGGGCCTGCAGGTACTCCTGTATGTTGTCTTTGGAGGCATATTCCATGAGAGTGTACGAAGGACCGTCCTGTGTGCAGGACCCAGCAGGTTGATGGTGTCCTTGTGCTGTCCAATCATCTTCATCATCTCCATTTCTGAGATTAGGTTTGACAGGTCTTTCTCTGTTGCATCTGACTTCAACATCTTCACAGACACTTTAGTCAAATGGTTGGATTTGTCTTTGTCCAGCCCAATGGCCTCCTCCAACACCACCTGCCCAAAGTAGGCCTGTCTTACGGGTCTGCCTAAACTGCCTACAACCAGCCTGCCTCAAGGCAGTTATGAACTCTAGATTATCCTCAAAAACATTAAACCACAAGCTAAAAATTCTCTTCACTAGGTCTCTGTCGCCGGTCTAATTTTCTTATCTTTCATCATTTATCTTTTTCTTAATTCTTATATTCAGTATAGTTTATTTTGCATCCAGGTGGTTCCCCTGGTTTCTGTATGCTGTTTCATAGGGAAGAGTTATCCTGTCATAAAAATTATTTCTTGAGCATTCATTACATCTCTCAGTTAAAATGGGTTCTTTTATGGTATTGATTCATTTGAGTTTTCTCAAAATGGGAAGAATTTTCAAAATGGTGTTTTCCTCAAGGTTCAGAGTATGTCTTAGCCTCATCTTTACTCTCTTTGAAATTCACTTTTCAAATTCTTGTCCCTCTTTTTATCGTTTTAAATTAAAATGTTTTATTTTTACTATTTTTTTATTTGAGTATAGTTGATATTCAGTGTTACATTGGTTTCAGGTTTCCAATATCTCCATACATTATTCTATGATCACTACAAATATAGCCACCATCTGTCACCATATAACACTATTATAATATCATTCACTATATTCTCTACATTGTCCCATATCTCTTTTGAAAATCTCTGATTTTTATGTTTTCTGTTATTCCAATTTTCGACCATCATTTTACTTGGTTACTTTAATAAAATATTCCTGATTACACACTCTTTGCTGAAAACCATAGCATTTGATTTATAGTAGTCTTCTTCTTCTTCTTCTTTTTTTTAATTAACATATAATGTATTATTAGCCCCAGGGGTACAGGTCTGTGAATCGCCAGGTTTACACACTTCACAGCATTCACCACAGCACATACCCTCCCCAATGTTCATAACCCCACCACCCTCTCCCTATCCTCCCCACTCCCCCGGCAACTCTCAGTTTGTTTTGTGAGATTAAGAGTCTCTTATGGTTTGTCTCCCTCCCGATCCCATCTTGTTTCATTTACTCTTTTCCTGTCCCCCAAACCCCCCCACATTGCACCTTCATTTCCTCATATCAGGGAGATCATGTGATAGTGTCTATCTCTGGTTGACTTATTTTGCTAAGCATAATACCCTCTAGTTCCATCCATGTCATCGCAAATGGCAATATTTCATTTCTTTTGATGGCTGCATAGTATTCCATCATATATATATATATATATATATAGAGAGAGAGAGAGAGAGAGAGATATATATATAATTCATTTGTTGATGGACATCTAGGTTCTTTCCATAGTTTGGCTATTGTGGATATTGCTGCTATAAACATTTGTTGCACGTGCCCCTTTAGATCATATAGTAGTCTTCTTTACCTAAATCAGAACCCCAGGAAGCTTTATTTATTTATTTACTCACATAAACAGATGATCCAACACAACGTATTTTGATGTTCAAATGTATTATAATGTCTTACCGCTTAACACTATGCTTACTGTTCTCTTTCACTGTCTGACTAAATCCTCATCATCACTATGCCATTTAATCAGAAAGAACATTTGAACTCAGAGTTCTCTCCATATCAGGGAATGAAGACTCCACCCTTCTGTTTGTGCAGGTAAAATAAATGTTGATATTGTCTGTCCTGCACATACCCCATCCTGTTCACCAGAATATTCACCATCAAAATATATACAAAATAAAAACCATACCTCACCACTTCTATTATCACCCAGCATGCTAAAAACACCATCAGATGTTCCTGAATTATTGATTTGATTGATAACCCCACTTCCACACATACTGCACTCCTTTCTCCCTGCAAATTTATTTTGGTACAGCAACTTAACCTAAAAATCAAGTCAGATGATTTTATTCTGCTGTTGAAAGTCTTTTGGTATCTTCCCCTTTCATATTAAATAAAAACTGAAGGCGTTTCAATGTACTAGAAGGTCATGCATCAATACATTCTTCCTCTCTCCACCACTATGAACTCCTCATTGGCCTCCTTGCTTTTCCTCAAAAGTAACAGACCAGCTGTTCACACAAAGTCTCTATACTTACTTGCCCTGCCTAGAACCATCTTTTCCTTTAATATTTGTATAACACACTCCTTCACTTCCTGGGTCTTTGTGCAAATAACATCTCATAAATGAGATATAACCACCCAACACAAAATAAAATTTGTCGGAGGCAGGCCCCTGGCCAGGGCGGCCTCCACCATTAAAAGATGGCGCATGGCTAGTTGCCACGTGAGGATTGCCTCATGAGACTAAGCAGAACGCCCTAAGAGGAAGTAAAGAGCATTGGTTGCTAGCGAAGTTGTTCGTTTAGGTGCACAGCCTGATTTGCTCCCCCCTGTACCTTGCTCGCTGATTGGTCATGTAAGCGTATATAAGTGTGTAGACTTGCAGAAATAAAGAGAGAGAGAGAGAAAGAGAGAGAGAGAAGAGAGAGAAGATGCATCCGAACCAGGGCGTCTTGTCGTCCTTCCGGGGCGAGGGCGATAAATGGCGCCGGCACCTGGGAACTAAATAAAGGAATCTTGCAAGGTAATCCGCAGGAAAGCGGGGAGTAAAGGTCCGCAGGTAAGCGGGGACATTAGCCACGTTCAAAAGCGGGAATTCCGTGGTAAAGCGGGGAGTAAAAATAGAAAAACCTTGCAAGGGAGAAGTCCGCAGGTAAGCAGGGTAAAACCACGACAAAGGTGGTGGGAAACTTGTACAAGACCGCAACAAGAAGCGGGGCGGCCATAGAGCCGGGATTTTCTTATCGAAACCGCAGGTAAGCGGGGAAGGGACCATGATCAAAGTGGTGGGAATCTTGTACAAGTCCGCAATAAGAAGCGTGGCGGTCTTAGAGCCGGAATTTAGCAGCGAGTCTTTAACGTCTACGCCTGTTGTCTGTGTGTTCATAATGGGATCTGAAGTATCTAAGGTGCGGTTGGAAGGGTCTTTAGAAGACCTGCTGAAAGCCAATGGAACTCCACTAAAAGCAAAAACTGCTCGGGCCTTTTTGAATACAGTGGAAAAGGCGGCTCCATGGTTCCTAGATGAAGGCTTGCTAAACATACCTCAATGGGACCACTTAGGGGAGGATTTGAAGAAACAGGATGCTTTAACTCTTCGCCTCAAATTTAACATAACAAAAGCACAGGCACGGGACATAGTAGTCTCCTGCAGAAATTGCGTGATCTTACTACCTGCACCGTCCTTGAGGGTTAGTCCTAAGGGTTTGTTACCTAATCATATATGGCAAATGGATGTCACACATGTTTCAGAATTTGTAAAGTTAAAATATGGTCATGTCTCTGTAGATACCTGCTCTAGAATAATTTTTGCCTCAGTGCATACGGGGGAAAAAATCCAGAGATGTTATCGTCCATTGCCTATAGGCTTTCGTGGCATGGGGGAATCCACGCCAGTTAAAGACAGATAATGGTCCAGGCTACACCTCACAACCCTTTAAAGCCTTCCTACAACAACTTGACATTCACTTGATACATGGAATACCCTATAACCCACAAGGACAGGGTGTTGTGGAGCGAGTGCATCTTACAATAAAAAATGCGCTTTATAAACAAAAAGGGGGAATAGGGGACACCTTCAGGTCCCCTAAAGATAAGCTCAACACCATTCTCTTTATTTTGAGTTTTTTAACGTTGGACAAAATGGGTAAATCAGCTGCAGACAGACATGCAAGTGATGCTGCTGCTTCCCCTAAGCCTTTAGTACTTCGGAAGGACATCCTCACAGGAAAGTGAAATGGACCAGATCCAGTGTTAGTATGGAGTAGGGGGTCTGTATGTGTTTTTCCACAGGAAAAGGAGGCTCCAATTTGGATCCCAGAGTGGCTGGTGCGTGCAGCCTTGCCTCCAAACACCAGTCATGATGCTGAAGATTCTGATGATAACTCTGGGGATGCTACACCTCCTGCAGCTGACACAATCCAGAGAGCTGTGAGCAGTGGTTAAAGCATGGCTATATCCTTTACCAGTAACTAACTCTTCTCTCATATTCCCTCCTCCCTTTGATGCATGGCAGGTCTGTAACTTGCTAGGAGCATGTACTGATATCTCAGCAGTGTCCATGTTAAATGGTGGCAAATTCCTCAACTGTTCTTATAAACAAAATGACTCTAGTACCTTTGAGACAACAGTTAATGTGTCTTGTCCCAATAATATTACTTATCAGCCCACTCCCATATGGGTCTCGCCACCGTTCCTTTTCCTTGTAAAAACGCTAGCGAGCTGAATGATATGTTGAATTGCACTAAGAATTGCTATCTTTCCCAGTGCTGGAATGTCATGGCCTTCAAGCTGGCTGTGATTATGCATATCCCTACCCATGTTCCTATCCCAGTTTCCATTCCAGAGGACAAGTTACCGGTGGTGCTATCCAGAAAGAAGAAAGATTTTGGTATCACAGCTGCCGTTGTGACAACATTGGCTATATCTACAGCAGCTGCCACGGCAACAGCAGTCTCGCTTGCTGCAACTATACCCACTGCGGAAGCTGTGAACACCCCTGCAGAAGGAACGGCGGCTGCCCTTCAAACATAGACTCAGATCAATGCACATCTGCAAGCAGAAATCCTGATATCAACCAGATAGTGGATTTGGTTCAAGAACAAGTAGACATATGGGGGGCCCTATTGGGACTGGGATGTATAGTACCCTTCCCGGCAATTTGTGTAACTTCCATAGCCTATACTAATATGAGTGACTTACAGAATGTCTCCTGACAGCTCTCCCAATACTTGCGGGGGAATTAGTCCACAGAATTCCAAAACTATACTCAGCACCTGCTACTAGGCATAACAAGGATAAATAACACCAGAGTTGAGCTTGCAACCCTCCCAGAGATAATCAAAACATTGCAAGATGTGTTAACCTTTACGAAACAATGGGCTAGCGTAATTGGTCTGATGATAATCCTTGTAGTGGGCTTGATTCTGCTAGTAAGGAAACTGCAAATTTGGAGGCAACAGCAACATAGACAACAGAAAGCCATGGTGCAGGCCTTGTTAGCCATCGAGGCTGGAACATCCCCCCAAGTGTGGCTAAGTATGCTGGATCTGTAGTCAACGACGGGTAAGATTGGTGGGGGAAATACACCAACCTAAGACAGGACGCAGATCATTGATATCTGCCGTCTGATGACGGGTAAGGATATTCCCCGCCACTGACAACCTAAGACAGGCACGATCCCTGCCATAAAAGAAAAAAGGGGGAGATGTCGGAGGCAGGCCCCTGGCCAGGGCAGCCTCCGCCATTAAAAGATGGCGCATGGCTAGTTGCCACGTGAGGATTGCCTCATGAGACTAAGCAGAACGCCCTAAGAGGAAGTAAAGAGCATTGGTTGCTAGCGAAGTTGTTCGTTTAGGTGCACAGCCTGATTTGCTCCCCCCTGTACCCTGCTCGCTGATTGGTCATGTAAGCGTATATAAGTGTGTAGACTTGCAGAAATAAAGAGAGAGAGAGAGAAAGAGAGAGAGAGAAGAGAGAGAAGATGCATCCGAACCAGGGCGTCTTGTCGTCCTTGCGGGGCAAGGGCGATAAAAATTAACTTTCATCCCAGCATTCTCCAATGGCTTTTACCTTTCTTGTATTTCTTTGTAACACTTATCACCATCAACCATCAATCATTATTCTATTACTGGTTTATTTTCTTATTTGAGACAGATAGAGAGAGAATTGGGAGGGGGCGCAGAGGAAGAAGAAAACACCCCACTGCCTAGAAAGCCTGCTGGGGAGTTACATCCCAGGACCCTGAGATCATGACCCAAGCCAAAGGCAGTCACTCAATGGACTGAGCCACCAAGGTGCCCCTCTCTTATTGGTTTATTTCACTATTCTATTTCAAAAGAATGTAAGCTCTTTGTGGTCCGGTATTTTATACGCTTTATTAATTGAAGTATTCTCAGAAAGGTAGCTGGCAGATTGTAAGGGATCACTAAACTGTATTTTGCTATTATTGGGCTCCTTTATGGGCTTTACCTCTTACGCTAGAAGTCTGTCCTTCAGATGTAAGCAATAAGAATAGAGCCCTGCTGCCTGTTCAAAAGAGTAAAAAGCCTGTATTCAGTGGATATTTTAAAAGCTAAATGAATGGCTTAATAGTTGTATATAGGGGGAAAGGGAACATATTTTAAACGGTTTAGAAGTGGAGTTCTTTTATAGAGTTCTTGTACAAGCCTACACTATTGAATGATAATGGGCAGTTGTACATTATAATTATACAAACACTTTGGTAATTTATATCCTTTTTTGTAATTCATGACTGAATCATTTAATTCCTTAGAGGCATTATAGCATTTCAACTTTTCATGTTCAATAAACTTATTGGAGTTGCTACCTTTTTTATTCAAATGGAGAAATAGTCATGATTTCATCTAAATAAAGTGTAATTGATGGTGTTGTTTTCTAGGAATGAGTCGTACATGCTAGTTTAAAAGTTTTGTTAAATTCCCAAGTCTGTTACCGATAAAAGACTTTTGTAGATTAGTAACTTGATCAAAACAGAAAAGTTATGTAACACTCAATTGTTATACTATCTTTGTTTGTTTGGTATACTATCTTGCATTGTAACAACACCCATCTCAATTCTATTTAAGACAAGTCATCGCCAGATGGCTTTCTGGCATTGATTGCATGATATGAAATATAGTATAACTAAAAGTTTTTGGTTTTAGTAGCATATAAATCAATTTAGAAAAATATATGTACTGGAATATAAGATAAAGTTTTAAATTATTTGGCAATAGTAAACTAAACTTTTTTTTGGTAAATTTTTATTTTCTAAAATTTCATTGAGCTCTTTTGCAATAAGAAACAAGTTACAAAAAATTAAGGTTTATTTACCCCAATTCAAAATTGTTAGGAATATAATCATAGAGGTTGAAGTATTTAAAATTTTGAACCCAAAATATTTTATTAGGTAAATCATGAATGCTGAGCATTCACTGTTAAAATATACTAATACTATTGATAGACTGGTAGGAGCCTAAAATCAAATATTTATTAAATATTTATATCCATATCTTTTCATGGCTTGGTAATTCATTTCTCTAGCATTAAATAATATTCCATTGTTTGCATGTACTACACTTTATTTGACCTTTCACCTATGGAAGGATATCTTGGTTGCTTCCAAGCTTTTGTCAGTTATGAATAAAACTACTATAGACATCTTTGTGGGTATAGATTTCATCTTCTTTGGATCAATACCAAGAACTGCTACTGCTGAATCATCTGGCAAGAATATGTTTAGTTTTGTAAGAAACTGCCAAGTTGTTTTCCATTCTTTATTCTCAATAGACATGGAAGAACATTCCTGTTGCTCCACATCCTCACCAACATTTCGTGTTCTGTTGTCAATGTTCTGGATTCTGGGTATGTACTGGTGTCTCTTTTTTGTTTTAATTTGCATTTTCCTGATGACATATGATGTGAAGCATCTTTTTATATGCTTATTTGCCATCTGTAATATTTTCTTTTGTGAGGTATCTGCTAAGGTCCTTGGCTCATTTTTAATCAGGTTTTTCCCCCATTGTTGAGTTTTAAGGGGTCTTTGTGTATTTTTGATTAACAGTCCTTTGCCAGATGTGTATTTTGCAAATTTTTTCTCATAGTCTGTGCTTTGCCTTTTCATTCTCTCGGCATTGTGTTTCACAGAGTAGACATTTTAAAATTCAGTGCTTGTGCTTTTGTAGCTAAAGTTATTGCCAAAACCAAGGTCATTTAAATTTTCTTCTATATTACCTTCTACATGTTTCATGTTTAGATTTATAATCCAATCTGAGTTAATTTTTGTGAAGAGTGTATGATATCTGCCTGGATTTATTTTATTTTATTATTTTATTTTATTTTAATTTTATATTTTTACATTTAGCTTCACCATTACTCCAGAACCATTTGTTTAAAAGATTGTATTTTGCTCTCTTGTATTGCTTTTGCTGTTATATTAAATATAAAATATAATTGATAATATATATTCTGTTCCTTTAATCTAGTCTTTCTGTGGTATTACAATATCTTGCTTACAATTATCGTTATGTTATACTTTTTTTAAGATTTTATTTATTTATTTATTTGACAGAGAGAGAGATCACAAATAGGCAGAGAGACAGACAGAGAGAGAGATGAGGAGAAGCAGGCTCCATGCTGAGCAGAGAGCCCCGTGCGGGACTCGATCCCAGGCCCCTGGGATCATGACCTGAGCTGAAGGCAGAGGCTTAACCCACTGAGCCACCCAGGCGCCCCATGGTTATGGTAAACTTTGAAGTCAGTCCTCAGCCTTTGTTCTCCTTCAACACTCTGTTGACTATTGTGAGTCTTTGCCTCTCCATATAAACTTTAAAATAAGTTTGTTAATATTAAAAAAAAGAACTTGCTGGAATGCATTAATTGTATAGATAAACTTGGAAACCAGTGACCTCTTTAGCTTAGGAGGAGATAGACCATGGACATCAGTTGTCACAGTGGTGCCTCTGGCAGAACCTATTGCCAATCCCTAGGCAAAATGAGACCTCAAGGATCTGAGAGAATGTCTAAGAAGTACTTGATACATCCCTTGGGTATGGTTTATTGAAGTTTCCACCTGTCTGAAAGCTGGGGAATCTAGATAAGGTAGGGAAAATTAGTTATGATAAAACATATCAACAAACATGAATAAATTTTGTAAAACTAATTGTCATGGTTCATATACAATATGACCACAGAGGGACCATCAAAAGGAAAGCATCAGTTATGTTTATTGTAAAATTTTTTATTCAAAATAAAGCAATGAGAGGGGAAGACACAATGAGAAAATTATCATTTTTTAAAAGGTAATCTTCTTACAAAATGGAATAGGTTTTATATTCTAAGTAGTATATTGAAAAGTAAAACATTGGGGCGCCTGGGTGGCTCAGTGGTTTGGGCTGCTGCCTTCGGCTCGGGTCATGATCCCAGGACCCTGAGGATCGAGCCCCGCATTGGGCTCTCTGCTCCGCAGGAAGCCTACTTCTCTCTCTCTCTGCCTGCCTCTCTGCGTACTTGTGATCTCTGTCTGTCAAATAAATCAATAAAATCATAAAAAAAGGAAAGAAAAGTAAAACATTAAAAAATAAAATTTTAAATTAAAAAAATTATGTAATTTTTTAAAAAGGTTAAAAATAGCAGAACCATTTTTCTTATAACTCGAAAATACATTGTATATATATCTATCAAAAATAACTTGTCATGGGGGCGCCTGGGTGTCTCAGTGTGTTAAGCTTCTGCCTTCAGCTCAGGTCATGATCTCAGGGTCCTGGGATCGAGCCCCACATTGATCTCTCTGCTCAGCGGGGAGCCTGCTACCTCCTCTCTATCTCTGCCTGCCTCTCTGCCTACTTGTAATCTCTCTCTGTCAAATAAATAAATAAAATCTTAAAAAAAAAACAACTTGTCATGGGGGCGCCTGGGTGGCTCAGTGGGTTAAAGCCTCTGCTTCGGCTCAGGTCATGATCCCAGGATCCTTGGATCGAGTCCCACATCGGGCTCTCAGCTCAGCAGGGAGCCTGCTTCCTCCTCTCTCTCTGCCTGACCCTGCCTACTTGTGATCTCTGTCAAATAAATAAATAAAATCTTTTATAAAAAATTAAAAAAAACTTTTCATGTCTGGAATCAGGGGCATATGGAAAAAAATAATATCTGAGGACAATACTTCTGCCATGTTTTGTGCCTTGTTAATATTTTTAAACAGTCAGGCAACTTTTAGCTTTATTGAAATACCTCTAAGATACAAGCAGTGCCATTTAGAGCCCTATGACTATAAAAATTAATTGCAAATATTCAAAATGTTTACTATGGTGTCACTATTTAAGGCCACCACCAAGTATGTTTCAGAAGTAAGCATAACTGTTACTCTTCCAGAAGGCAAAATGGCATATTTTCAGGAGTTCCATCTGCTGTACCAGGAGGTGAATCAAGTAATGATTTTTGTCTAGAAAATAATTCACTTTTCAATCTAACATTCCTCATTCCACATTATAATAATAAAAACTAGGAGGAGACTAAAACAAACAAACAACTACAATTACAACAACCAGCTTTTCCTTCAGTGGAAAAGTAAATATAACCTTATGTGTAGCCTGAAATTTATTTTTAAATATTTTTAAGATAAACGTTTTTGTTAGAAAACCATATATTCTATATTACGAAGAAATAACAGGCAAAGTTTTATTAACTTCTACAAAGTCTAGTTACTTCTATTTATCTATTAACTCATCTCTTTATGAAGTAGAACATGATCACACCTATTGTATCTACCCAAGTTTGTATGCTTTGGTTATTTTATGTTTGCTATTTCCTTGCTTAATTTTTACAATATTTGATACATAATAGTATCTTTAAGTCCATCTACGGTTTCACAGAATTTGTTTGAACTTCATAAAAATGTACCATACTTTTTGCTGTGTCCTTGTTTTACTTCTCTATTAACTTTCCAAGATTTATTTACTTTAGAGTGTGTAGCTATCTTTTATTTTTATTCCTCCATAATGCTATGTTTACAAATTGTATTTATCTGTACTTTTAAAAATATCTTAATTATATACCATTTCTCATCTCACGTAACACTCATGTTACTTCTACACTTATCAGATATTATGTAACTGAAAACCACAACTCAGCAACAATAGAACACCATTTTTCAAAATTAAATGGCTTACCAGAATTCTTTAATTCTATCCTTTATTTGTATTAGATGACCCTTTATTCTGGTATTTGGCATTGTTCATATGGAGGAAAGCTTATAAGTTGATATTCCATAAATAGAAGGATTTATTATGATTAATTATTTTCATTTAGAATGCATAGAATATGGTTGATTTAATATTTCTTTCTTACTCTCTGCCTGGAACATAGTGCTATCTATGTAATAGCCACTAAAATATTAAGTTAATTACCTATACTTTAAACTGCATATTAATAGGAATAACATACAGAACTCTTCTCAGATTGGGACAACTGGGTGGCTCAGTCAGTGAAACGCCTGAGCCTTTAGCTCAGGTCATGATCTTAGGGTCCTGGGACTCAGTTCTGCAACAGATTCCCTGCTTAGCCGGGAGTTTGCTTCTCCCTCACCCTGCTGCTCCCCCTGCTTGTGCTCTCTCTCACTCTCTCTCTTACAAATAAATAAAATAAAAAAAATAAATTCTTATCAGATAGCTAATATAGAATATCGTCTTTGTATTCATCAAAGGGAAAGTGACATATAATAATGAAATTCAGACTACTTCAAATTCATTTTTTTAACCAGTAAGAAAGTACTGGAAACAAGCCAAAAATGTCTTTAATGAATCAAAGAAATAGATTGATTTTCAATATCTGAATGTTTCTAAAATAAATTGCAAGATTTTTATACTAAATATCAGTGTAAATATTCATTATACAAGAATATTCTAAAAATAAACCTGAGAAAACCTGACATATATGATGACAAAAACGAGTTTGACAAAAGTCAGTTTGGGTAAAACTTACAACACCTACCACCTGAAACTCTTGTTCTATAATTTAATTATTTTAATTTACAAAAATACAAAAAGAATATATCAGAGTAAGTCTATTGATAGCTTTGAAGGTATGCTCTGGTTGTGCACTGTTTACTATGTAAAGGGGAATCAAATATGTGATGCTTATGGTGTGACTATATTAAAATTCAACAAGTTCAGAAGCATACGAGGAATAGAATAGAGACAAAAGATGACCCTTACTTATCCTAAAGATAGACAATGGTATATATGTGCTAGTTGGGGAGAGAATCCAGTCAGTAGATGGAGGATGTGGTAGTGGAAAAAAAAGACACAACGTTTTGGTTGAATGTTTAGCACTATATTTAACAAAGTGAAATTGTGTGTTAATAGCCTTGAATAAAATCCAAAAAATATTTTCAATTCATTGAAGATTATTTAGGAAAAACTTGAAAAATACAACTTGATAAGGATTCCAATAAAAGATTCATAAGCAATACAAGTTTCAGAATTTTTAGTATATTTTCCCTAAAAAGCCATTTGATTTAAATTAAAAAGAATTCTATTTACCTGCCACTTAAATAAGAGGAAATTATTTGGTTTTGTAATAAGTCAATAAAATAAATTAACATATCTTTAGAAAACAGATATGCACACTAATTTAAAAATAATAGTGCTTAAGCTGTTCAGCAAACATTTGTAAAATTCCTTGCTATCAGCTAGCTCTGGAGTTCTGCTAGGTGAGTAAGGCCATGTATGTTACTGCTCAGAGTACTGACGCAAAGCAATTGTCCCCTTCACATCCATTTGTTACTGTTGATATGTCATGCTATCTTGTTTAGAGATCCATAGATGGCCCTACATGAAGGCCTTTTTTCGTGTGTCTATGGGTGACTGTGATTTAAATTTCAAATAAGATGGCTCCTGATTTACAATGATTCAACTTATGATATATTAGGCAATGATGTGAAAGTGAAAGTGATTCAGTAGAAACTGTACTTTGAATTTTGAATTTGGGTCTTTATAAAAAGGGCCAGTGACATGTCGTATGGTGCCGTCTTGTGATGCTGGGCAGGGGCAGTGAGCCACAGCTCCCAGTCAGCTAGAAGATTACAGGAGTGAACACCTGATATTCTTACAACCATTCTATATATAACCATTCTTTTTTTAGTGTAATATTTAATAAATTGCATGTGATATTTGATACTTTGTTATAAAATAGGCTTTGCTTAAGATGATTTTGCCCAAATGCAGGCAAATGTAAGTGTTCTGAGTATGTTTAAATAAGCTTAAGGTACGCTATGATATTTGATAGTTTAGGGGTATTAAATGCATTTTCAATTTTGTATGTGTTTCTCTGTACATAGCCCCCTTGTAAGCTGAGGAACATCTCTATATGTATATGTAGCCTTGGTATTGCTTACATATTATTGGCATGAAACATCTAGAACACGTGTGACATATAATTGTCTACAACATCAAACAAGTTCCATGAAAACTTGTGCCAAAGGGGTTATGTCTTTAAGGATTCTTATTTCAGAAGGGTTCTCTCAAACGTAAGATTTTTCAGAAGTTAAGTGAAATTCTGACCAAACTAAACATTTTTCCATTTTCCCTACTGAGCAAAGATAGCTAAAATCTATCTGCCATTTTCAACACTGTACTCAACGATTGTAATTCTAATTTAAGAACAGATTATTTATATCAAAACCACATGTTGGCCTAATCCTATACAATATTCATAAATCTCACTCAGAGACTTGGACACTTTTATTTGTTGAGTCTATATGGTACTATGGACATTCATCTTTTTTGACCTCATAGCTTCATGTATGTCTATACTTTTGAAAATACATGCATCATAGTTCCATTGTAAAATGTCTGGGTTATAAAATGTGCTATGCTATCAAAATGGTAATAAGAACATACAAATGACCTGATGTAATGAACTGGACCAGATTGCCAGATATCACATTTCATACCAGAAAGATTCAGTGGTAAGTTTTAAAATGGCCAGCTATACTTCGACTGAATTATAACTCATTTAACTTCTTTCTTTGTGTACAGTATTATACATTAGTCAGTATTATAGTAAATAAGTACTTTGGACAGATGTAAATATGCTGTAATAAAAAATGTTTTTCTTTTTTCTTTTAGTCCTTTTTACTTGTAAGACTAGCCACAAATACCATGCATCCCCCCAAATAATTTGCAATCCAAATTTATCTCTAAATGAATTTATTGCACAGAAAAAATATATATATATACACTTACAGTAGGCATGTTCAAAAATAGTTACACAACAGCAGGGCCCTAAATGTAAGCAGTATAGTGGTTTTGTTTTTTAGTTTAAAAAAAAGGGGGGTTATGTGAAATATTGGAATGTTATTTCGAGGCCTAGTATTTCAAGACAGTTAACTACACTTACGGTGTCAACAGCCTCTTGTTGGCAGTATGATTTTATTGGCTCCATGGAATAACAGCAAGAATTTACTATTGCTTCTTTCTTTTATGACACACACAGAAAAAAAAAAATTGACACATTTGCTCAAGACCAACCAGAATCATTTTAACCTATCAAAATGGATGGGAGGCCTTCACTGCCAAAGTCACTGCTGGGTTTTCACAATTCATTGCAGACAATCTGCTACTCCCATTATGATAAAGGAGAGAAGAGTCATAATCAGGGAAGAAAACTAGATTAATACTTGTAATTATCATTGAATTATTTAGCCTGCTATAGGATTATTATTATTAGTGTCATTTGATAATTTTCTCTCATTTTATTAAACACAACTGTGAGTAATTACCCTACCTAATATTTCTCTGTATTGGCTGACTAGCTAGCAAACATTCATGAAAATATCCATTAGCCACACATATAAAATGCTGCATTATGATGCTGTTGAATCAGAACATACCACTACCTGATCCTGTAGCTCTTTGAGGATTTGCAAATCAATTAATTCTATGTTTATTGGATTCTTCCTATACAATTAGAAAATTTATAATAGAGTCCATGAACATTATTAGTTTTACCATTTTAAACCAGCAATCACACTTTGATTTTTACAACAAAAGCAGAAATATAAACACATACATTTGGATCAGTTTTCTGTTAGTCTGTCTGGATTTCAAAATCCTATTCCTCAAGATAATGCACACCAAAGTTCTGGATTAAACAAGAAATTAGATGGCACCTGAACACTTGGTTTAATATTCTCAAAAGGACTATGCAACTTATTTCTTACATTATGACATTGTTTTACAAAGATCCACCCTTTTATAATGTTAGTATTTTTAATAATCAATAAAGTCAATTAATCATGATTAAAAATCAAACATAAAAATTTCTACTTTTTGCTTTTGCCCCCTCCATTTAGAACTTACTTATAGCCTGATAATTCAAAGGTCCCTATGTTTATGAAAATCTGGACAGACATAGCTCTGAGATCCTATTCAGAACTTGATATTAATCTAAGTCTTTTGGCTCCATTTATCCTGAGAGCAAAGAGTAGGACAAAGGATTTGAGTACTGTTAGTTTTTCTGGGAGATTATCCAAGGTAGAAAAGAATGGGAAAGTGATACAGTGAAGAAGCAACTTTGTCAAAGAGGTACATTGTTGATATAATTGTTGTGGATAGAAAATGAAGGCTTGCTTTTACTGAAAGGTCCTGAGAAACTTCTTTAAGTTGTCCTCATGAAGACCTGAAAACTGACAATTTTACCTATGGTTCTTATTTCCACTTCACTGAGAGCTGTCCTCAGAGGACATTAACTCTCTTCCTACACTTTTGGGTTGTGTTGGAGACATTCTAAAATGAGAGAGAGAACATGAGATGCTATTAGTGTTAAGTAACTGCTATTTCCCATGGAACTATCCACCACAGGTTTGGCTATAATCAGGTGTTGGGCCTTGATATCAGAGGGATTTGAGGCAGTATCATTTTAGGTTAATCATTATATCTGAAATTTCCAAAAACTTCAACTGATGAAACTTTGATTATAAATCTATAAATATAACAATAAATCTACATTATTCAAATTATTTTCATAGAAATACACATACAAAGCATCAATTGATTAATATTTAAATGTTACAAAATACTGAACTGAAAGAATTTGGTCATATAACAACGTGTAAGAAGTAGAGCTTAGGTTTAGCTTAGAACTCAGGATGCATTTGAGACTCAGTTAAGAAATTGAATGGAGGGACGCCTGGGTGGCTCAGTGGGTTAAGCCGCTGTCTTCGGCTCAGGTCATGATCCCAGGGTCCTGGGACCGAGCCCCAAATCGGGCTCTCTGCTCGGCAGGGAGCCTGCTTCCTCCTCTCTCTCTGCCTGCCTCTCTGCCTGCTTGTCATCTCTCTCTGTCAAATAAATAAATAAAATCTTAAAAAAACGAAATTGAATGGATATCTGACTATCTTATAGGTTTGCTAAAAATCAGTGACTTTGTGTTCACGTGTGGCTATGCAGGAATTTTTAACTTTCCCTAAGAAGTTATTAGATTTGATTATATAATGGCAGTAAAGGATGGGGAAAAGCAAAGTACAAACCCCATAAAGACAAAGACACTGAGTATGAGAAAAGAGTAATAGATAAGAAGAATCAATGCGTTTGAGGAAAATGGGAATTGAAATACACAATGATTGTTGATTTTTTCAGATGGAAAATACAAAACTAGCTTGCAAGAAGGAAATAACAGAAGACAAGTTGTGATGTGAGACAGAATCCTGGAAAAGGCAGTATCGTGGAATAAAGGAGTAGGGAGAGCATATCAGTTAATTTGGATAGGAAGGAGTTAGGAGGTAATTGCTTGATAAATTTTATATGGCCCACTTAAATGCACAGATTTCTCTTCTTTAATTTATATGGAGAACAGGGTGTCCTTTCTCTTCCCTTTCAGAGCACCAGAGGTGTACTCTTTCAGACTGAAAACCTGAAAAGCTCAGGACTCAGTTGCTTAAGCACAGCTGAGAGGACATATTTCTTTTTTTTTTTTTTTTTTTTTAATTTATTTTTTATTTTCAGCATAACAGTATTCATTATTTTTCACCACACCCAGTGCTCCATGCAATTCGTGCCCTTTATAATACCCACCACCTAGTACCCCAACCTCCCACCCCCCACCCCTTCAAAACCCTCAGATTGTTTTTCAGAGTCCATAGTCTCTCATGGTTCACCTCCCCTTCCAATTTCCCCCAACTCCCTTCTCCTCTCTAACTCCCCATGTCCTCCATGCTATTTGTTATGCTCCACAAATAAGTGAAACCATATGATAATTGACTCTCTCTGCTTGACTTATTTCACTCAGCATAATAATCTCTTCCAGTCCCGTCCATGTTGCTACAAAAGTTGGGTATTGGTCCTATCTTTTTTTTTTTTTTTTTATAAACATATATTTTTATCCCCAGGGGTACAGGTCTGTGAATCACCAGGTTTACACACTTCACAGCACTCACCAAAGCACATACCCTCCGCAATGTCCATAATCCCACCCCCTTCTCCCAAACCCCCTCCCCCCAGCAACCCTCAGTTTGTTTTGTGAGATTAAGAGTCACTTATGGTTTGTCTCCCTCCCAATCCCATCTTGTTTCATTTATTCTTCTCCTACCCACTTAAGCCTCCATGTTGCATCACCACTTCCTCATATCAGGGAGATCATATGATAGTTGTCTTTCTCTGCTTGACTTATTTCGCTAAGCATGATACGCTCTAGTTCCATCCATGTTGTCGCAAATGGCAAGATTTCATTTCTTTTGATGGCTGCATAGTATTCCATTGTGTATATATACCACATCTTCTTGATCCATTCATCTGTGGATGGACATCTAGGTTCTTTCCATAGTTTGGCTATTGTGGACATTGCTGCTATAAACATTCGGGTGCATGTGCCCCTTTGGATCACTACATTTGTATCTTTAGGGTAAATACCCAATAGTGCAATTGCTGGGTCATAGGGCAGTTCTATTTTCAACATTCTGAGGAACCTCCATGCTGTTTTCCAGAGTGGCTGCACCAGCTTGCATTCCCACCAACAGTGTAGGAGGGTTCCCCTTTCTCCACATCCTCGCCAGCATCTGTCATTTCCTGACTTGTTGATTTTAGCCATTCTGACTGGTGTGAGGTGATATCTCATTGTGGTTTTGATTTGTATTTCCCTGATGCCGAGTGATATGGAGCACTTTTTCATGTGTCTGTTGGCCATCTGGATGTCTTCTTTGCAGAAATGTCTGTTCATGTCCTCTGCCCATTTCTTGATTGGATTATTTGTTCTTTGGGTGTTGAGTTTGCTAAGTTCTTTATAGATTCTGGACACTAGTCCTTTATCTGATATGTCGTTTGCAAATATCTTCTCCCATTCTGTCAGTTGTCTTTTGATTTTGTTAACTGTTTCCTTTGCTGTGCAAAAGCTTTTGATCTTGATGAAATCCCAATAGTTCATTTTTTCCCTTGCTTCCCTTGCCTTTTGCGTTGTTCCTAGGAAGATGTTGCTGCGGCAGAGGTCGAAGAGGTTGCTGCCTGTGTTCTCCTCAAGGATTTTGATGGATTCCTTTCGCACATTGAGGTCCTTCATCCATTTTGAGTCTATTTTTGTGTGTGGTGTAAGGAAATGGTCCAATTTCATTTTTCTGCATGTGGCTGTCCAATTTTCCCAGCACCATTTATTGAAGAGGCTGTCTTTTTTCCATTGGACATTCTTTCCTGCTTTGTCGAAGATGAGTTGACCATAGATTTGAGGGTCTATTTCTGGGCTCTCTATTCTGTTCCATTGATCTATGTGTCTGTTTTTGTGCCAGTACCATGCTGTCTTGATGATGACAGCTTTGTAATAGAGCTTGAAGTCCGGAATTGTGATGCCACCAACGTTGGCTTTCTTTTTCAATATCCCTTTGGCTATTCGAGGTCTTTTCTGGTTCCATATAAATTTTAGCATTATTTGTTCCATTTCTTTGAAAAAGATGGATGGTACTTTGATAGGAATTGCATTAAATGTGTAGATTGCTTTAGGTAGCATAGACATTTTCACAATATTTATTCTTCCAATCCAGGAGCATGGAACATTTTTCCATTTCTTTGTGTCTTGAGAGGACATATTTCAATTAAGATTTACATTTTGCTGTAAGTGACTCTTAATCTCACAAAACAAACTGAGGGTTGCTGGGGGGAGGGGGTTTGGGAGATGGGGGTGGGATTATGGACATTGGGGAGGGTATGTACTTTGGTGAGTGCTGTGAAGTGTGTAAACCTGGTGATTCACAGACCTGTACCCCTGGGGATAAAAATATATGTTTATAAAAAATAAAAAATTAATTAAAATCTGAAAAAAAATTGGTTTAACCATATTTTTTCATTTAACAAGAAGACTACAGAGAGTGTTTTCTGGTGTTGGTTCAGAGTCTTAAGAAAGTCAAGTGAACTATCTTAGAGGTTTTCATGGCTTTTTATTCACAGTTGCAAAAATTGCTGTTGGAGTTCTCACTATTAAGCCCACATTTCTGGCAGAAAGATAGAGGTAAAAGAGAATGATATCTTGTACGACTGATACTTTGTCATATGGTTACAATAAAACTAGAAAAGAGACAATAAAATATTTGATGTTGTTTTAAGTTTCCTTGTTGTCAATCCCTCAGTGCTTTCTGAGATTAAAGGAAAAAGTAGATGGATATGGACCTGGCAACTATCAACACCTGTCAGTCTCTCTTGGATAACCAATATCTCTATAATCTCTTCTTCCCAGTAAAAAAAAAAATAAAATATATTCATAACCCACACTGTGCCATCTCAAATTACTGCACCAAGATAAAATTACAATGATTTTCAGTTGTTCCAAATGGACAGAATACCCTTCCTTATGATATCATGTCTTAGAAGATAGATAATTGGCTTGCTACCAATATACCCAGATGTGACTGTGGAAGAGACAGGAAAAAAATAATAATATTTATTTATTCCTTGCGTTGACCCTGTTTACACAGATTACTATTAGAAAAGGTTGGTTTGGGACATTGGAATGAATTTACTTAATGGGTCTGTATGTAATTGGGTTGGAGGAAATTTTTAATTTCTACAAAAATTATTAGAATTCTATCTTATTCTCTTTTGTTAATTTTCACATGTTAACAAAGCCAACGTTTTTTCTAGCAGACAAGATCTTAAATCCTAACAAAACTCAATTTTTTACTTTTTTTTTAAGTTTGAGAGCCTCATGTTCTCTCATGCTGCTTTAAATACAACTCAAAAAAAAAAAAAGGAGCTAAATGGGGCAGTAAGACCAGACTTTTTATTTTTATTTTATTTATCTTATTTTTACTTAAAAAATTAAAGATTGTATTTATTTATTTGTGAGAGGGAGCATGAGTGAGCCAGGGGGAGATAGCTGCAGAGAGAGACTGAGAAGTATACTCCCTAATGAGCAGGAAGCCCGATATGGGGCTCGATCCCAGGATCCTGACTGAGATCATGACCAGAGACAAAGGCAGATACATGTGCAAAATCCCTTTTTTTCTGGGAAACAATACTTTACAAGAGATGTTTGAAAAAGTACTGGGGAATCAACTTTAATCGGTGATACAAAAATTTAATTGACTTTTGTAAAGCTACAGGGATCCAAATGATGGGAATCCCAGCCCGTTTAGGTTGTGGACCACAGAGTATTCCTCTCTGTAATATTTTATTTTCTTCCATGTCTACTAACTCCAGTCCAAGTTCACTGATCTCTTCTTAGATAGTGCAAAACATGGCAAAGAATACCAAATGAGTGCCCAATATTCTACATTTATTACATCATTTCTAACATATAGAAGTGTGTTATCAAGGTTGGTTCTGTGAACGAACATAGTTATGCTAAAGTGTGTTTTGTTCTCCAAGAAATTAAATGCATGATTATCACACAATTATAAAATACTTGTGTCAAGATTTTTATTCAAAAATTAATAAGAGAAGCAGATATTAAAACTAGTTCACATGGTAATTTGGGATATAAGCAGAGTTGTGCAGCAGAAGTGCTCTGGGCCCATAATTTGGGTTATAGAATTTATGTTTTCTAATGAAAAATCGCTAACTTGCATTATTGTTACCAAGAATCTTGTGCATTACCAACAGTTTTCTACATTATAACCTCTTGCTCTACAGTTTGTAAATAACTTTGTCAATAGCAAGCTAATAAACGGGGTGACTCCAATGGATTGAGATAATCTCCAGAGATGCTGCTACATAATGCCCAGGACTCCATTGAAAGGACACCTAAGAATTTATTTTGCCCAAAAATTTGATCATTTTTTTCACTGTCCTTACCTATTTTCCAAACCTAGTCCTTTTGCTTCACCTTTCAGTCTACGGACTACCCTGTATCTGACTGACTTGTTAATTCTGGGAATGTCTTGCAGATTAATTTGCTTGCCAGAGGTGGTTCCTCTAATTGATGTCTAAGAGCCCTAATTAGTTAAGAAAACTTTTTTTTTAACATTTTCATTGCTATTTATGATTATGATTATTATTATTATTGCTAATATCTCTATTATAAATAATTCACAAGGGCATCTTTCTGACAAAAGACAAAGAGCCGGCTACTAGTAGAAAAAGTACATTTGACTCTGTCAGTGAAAGTGGTAAAGGGATTTGAGTAAATAAGGCAAAGCACTGGAATTATGTGTTAAAACTTTAAATATTATAGACACATTTACTTAATTTCTAATACTGTTGTTGCTTATAATTAAATAAGATGTTTTCCATGAACCACGCATTACAGCAAATATATTGTTTATACAGATTAAATTTTCATCAAAAGGGACACCTGGGTGGCTCAGTTGGTTAAGCAGCTGCCTTTGGCTCAGGTCATGATCCCAACATCCTGGGATCGAGTCCCGCATCGGGCTCCTTGCTTGGCCGGGAGCCTGCTTCTCCCTCTGCCTCTGCCTGCCATTCTGTCTGCCTGTGCTTGCTCTCTCGCCCACTCTCTCTGATAAATAAATAAAATCTTAAAATAAATAAATAAATTCTCATCAAAAAATTGTAAGTGTATTTTATTGTAGGATCATGATCAGCATTTTGCAGATGAGAAAAGTGAAATTTAGAAAAGTATGTTCTTCAAATCCCTCATACAATATCTGGCCTAGATAGAAGGATATACTATCACAATTGAGGAAGATAATTGAGATTACTTAAAATGATAAACTTTACTGTATAGGGTTTTTTAAAAGTTTGCCACAGATTCAGATTCTTTTAAAATATATATCTATTTTGTGTAAAGAAAATGCACTGAGAAGTAAAAAGAAAGTGATATATCAGTGCTACCAACTAATGGCTATAATATCATCACCTTATTTATGAACAATGAAACAGTGTGCAATATTTAAATAAATTTAAATAAATTCCTATTTATTTTATATATTTATAAATTTAAATAAATTCCTATTTATTTATTATTAAAGAAATTCCTCTAACAAACAGTATGTTTTGAAGGTTGCTAGCAGGAAAGTGTTGTACTACATGGAAGTAATCAGAAAATATGATCTAAAATTCTGCTTTCAAGGGCGCCTGGGTGGCTCAGTGGGTTAAAATTCTGCTTTCAAGAAGCTATAACAGTAAGTACTGAGCATTAGCTATTATATGCTATGGATGAATAACTGAAATCTACATTTGAAACTAATGGTACACTATATGCTAACTAATTGAATTTTAAAAAGTTAATTAAAAAAACCCACTATTTCATAAAACAATATTCCCAACAGGCTCTTTTGCTTTAAAATACTCACTTTGGGGACGCCTGGGTGGCTCAGTTGGTTAGGCAGCTGCCTTCGGCTCAGGTCATGATCCCAGCGTCCTGGGATCGAGTCCCACATCGGGCTCCTTGCTTGGCAGGGAGCCTGCTTCTCCCTCTGCCTCTGCCTGCCATTCTGTCTGCCTGTGCTCGCTCTCTCTCCCTCTCTCTCTGACAAATAAATAAATTAAAAAAAATAAAAAAAAAATAAAATACTCACTTTGTAATGAGAGTCATTACTTTTGTCTAGCCAATTCTTACACCACTGTTTATCCCTTCCCTGCTTTATCCCTTCCCAGTATCAATAAAGGCTCCCTTGGGTTACCTAGAAGCCATGAGAAAGCTTGTAATAGATCTGGCTGGTATTCACCAGCAATTTGACCACCATGTGCACAGGGAAGTCTATTGATAAAGGCTTTATTGCAATAAATTGCAAATAGATGGTTGATTTTGAATTCTCTTTCTTGAGGTCTTGTTTCATGATAATAAATTTAGGGTGGCTTATTGGAATAATGTTATTATTGGAATGGATGTTATTAACATATTTTCATAGTTCTAAGTACATGTAATTGTAAAATAGATTAATGAATGTGGCATTACTGACAACTGTCCTCATTTTGAAATCAAATTACAGTGTACTGAGCTGAGGAGGCAAAGCAGATTTGGGATTATGAGTGAACTAATTTAAAAAAGTCTTAGGGGTATGATCAGACTATTGGGTAATTCAGTAGAAAAATGTCAACTGATTGAGATTCTGTGTTCCCTGATTTCAGAGAGAAGTTAAGATAAATAAGTAACACGAGGAGACTAGGAAGCCAAACATAAGTGATAATTTTGTGCCAGGGTGTGTATACATCTGTTTATCTTCTTGCTTTACCACTAAGGTTGCTCCTAGAGGAGAGTTATGTGGTGGAGCTAATCTCTGTGGATTACACAAGAAACCACATCCTACAGCTCTCCCTGAAACACCCCTTATGATTTCAATGTAATTTGGGTTTTGCATTTTTATAAATAACAAAATACTTTGCAAACTCATCTACTTTATTACCACCACAAGTGAGTCAGCTGACTCCACATTTTAACACAGTGACAGTCACAGAGGAATGGAGGAATGAGTAGAGTTATCAATATATGTGCTTTTAAGTAGTATGACAGGGTAGCAGCTATTTCCAGGAACCAAAACATGGGTCAGCAGCTGTGCAGGAAAAGTGATGGAATAAATGACTCATTTCAGAGGAGTTCTATAACATATTAGTTCTATAATGTATCTTCAGCACCCAATTACCTGTTTTGATCTAAAGATAAGGATTTACAGTTAAGGTCCCATTTATGATTTGACTGGTAGGGTCTGAATCATGTTTACTATTGTTTTGACTATTACTTGAAACCTATAGTAGTACTTGGGATATGTGTTGTGTATTCTGTGAACATGTGCTATTTTTAGATTAGATAATTCCTGTCTCGAACCCCTGTTAATTTGTTTGTTTTTGTTTATTAGTTAGCGGTTTCAGTAAATGGATATATCTGAAAAATTGCAAAGCCACTATTAAAATAAGTTATTATTATATAGAGCATGGAATTGCACATTTTTCCTTTGAATCCAACAGAGCTTCACCATATCCTTAACAATTTGGGAAAAACATGCTATTATTTTTCTTTATAAAATTTCTCCTGTTAGGCGGTGATGGTTGTCATCAGCAGTAACTCCTCTGAAAGCTTTGTCAAGAGTTGAAAAAATTGGAAAGGTGTGAATGAAGCTGTTTGCTGAATATAAAGAAAAGAGCATTGAAGTACAATTCACACTCTTACTTCTCCTTCTATGCTTTCAGATGTTTGACATTTGAAAATTTTGCTTCTAGAATAGATGCTCTATATAATTCCTACTTTAAGGAGCAAGTTGCTTTTATAATTTTTTTATTATTCTACCATTCAAGTATTTCCATTTAAATTAAATTCAATACCATTTAAAAAAAATCAAAAGTGCAGCCAGTATTCAATTCCTGGGCTAAATAATTTTAGAAAGCTTTGTGTTATTGAACCTACGGGGTTGTTCTGTAATTTTAACTCTTTCTGTGATTTTCCCCATTAGTCACGTAAGTGACTTCAATATAACAGACATTGAGGATAAAGAAGGACTGAATAGAACAATCCTTGGCCTCATGAAGTTGAGAATCTAGCAAGGGAGTCAAACAATTCAATCATTCAGAGACATTTTATTGAGTGCCTGGCCTAAGATGAGCACAACAAAACCCCAGCCGAGAGGAATCATTTTAATGGGAGAGATAGATAATAGGTAAGCTAACTTTAAAAAGAAAAAAATCGTACTGGTTTTTCTTTAATAGTGATGCATATTTGAACTAAATAAGCACATTTTAAAAAGAGCAGTGATTGAGAAGAGGTTTTGTAACTGAGTGGTCCGAAAGGGCCTCCCTGAAAAAGTCTGTTTTGAACAGATTTCTGAATAATATCAGCCAGGAAGCTGCGTAAAAATCTCAGGGATGGGTGATTTTTCCAGTCAAAAAACTGTAAAGGCTCCAAAGTCACAATACAGCTGTAAGTTTCTCTAATAAAGTAACTTCTGACAAAGAATGAGAAGAAATAACTAACCCAGGTTTGAAAGAAAAGGAACAGACTTTCTATGGAATTAATATTTAATTAAAGCTCTAAAGGACAAAAATACAAGAGAGCAAAATTCTGGTGACGCTGATATACCTAATGAAAGTTCATAAACAAGGTGTGAGTAGCAAAGAGTGTGTGGGAATGTTGGTAAGAACAGTGGGGAGGAGTCATCCCTGAACATGTTCTTAAATGAAGCAATTCTTGTGTTGTTTTAAAGGGTAAATTGGAGTTTGCCTAAGTGATTAGAGAAGGATGCCTCAGCTTATGGAAGTTCAAAGCCATAAAGATGTGATAAACTACTGCAGATATTTTCATGTATATTTGTTGTTGCTTCTAGTAATGGTGATCTAAAAACTCTTTCTTAAGACAACTAAAAATCCAGACAAAATAGCTTTTAAAGTTAAATATATCAGAATGATTATAAAAATAAGTGAGGGATTACTGGGCCAAAATAGGAAATACAATGAGAGCCTAGAGATATATGCCCTGAAGCCATTTTAGCTATGAGAGCATTTGAAACTGCTAAAGCACACTGAGCTGTGTTTTTAATAGACTCTTGATACTAGAGAAACAAAATTCAAAATCCAGCAGCAATCAAATTTGAGGACTTTGGTACAACCCAAATTTAAGTTGAGATCCCCAAAGCACAAGGAGAAGCAGAAATAAGACTAGAGCCTACCTTGCCTTCTGTGTAAACTGAGAAAGTCAATCACTGAATTTGGAGTATGATTGTCTTGTATAGTCTCAGATATAAGAGAAAATCCTGCCAAGGAGGACCATACCATTATTTTTTTTTAAATATTTTATTTATTTATTTGACAGAGAGAGATCACAAGTAGTCAGAGAGGCAGGCAGAGAGAGAGAGAGAGGGAATCAGGCTCCCTGCTGAGCAGAGAGCCCGATGCGGGACTTGATCCCAGGACCCTGAGATCATGACCTGAGCTGAAGGCAGCGGCTTAACCCACTGAGGCACCCAGGCACCCCAGGACCATACCATTATTATAGCTCTTAATTATCCCTACTCAATAAGAGTTTCAAATATAATGTCTTGAACATAGCAAAATGTAACAAAGCACACAAAGAAAAACCATTAACAAGATTTGATAGACAAAATGGGATTAAGTATGATGTTAAAATGATCAATAAAGATTGTAAAATGGCTTGATTACTCTGCGCAAAGAAATGAGAGGGGAAGCAAATTGAACAAAAAACTGAAACTAAAAATGATATTGAGAAAGATTTTATAAATGAACCAAATGGATACTTTATAACTTTAAATATATGACAGCTAATTTAAGATATCATAGGGGTGCCTGGGTGGCTCACTTAATTAATCCTCCAATTCTTTTTCCTTTTCTTTTTAACACCTTAATTTTATTTTATTTCTTTCATTTTGGCTCAGGTCATGATGTCAGGGTTGTGAAATAGAGCCCAGAGTTGGGCTCTGTGCTGAGCCTGGAGCCTGCTTAAGAATCTTTTCCCTTCTTTTTCTATCCCACCCTGCGCTCTCACTTGCTCGCTCTCTCTTGCTTGCAAATAAATAGATAGATAGATAGATAGATAGATAGATAATAGACAAAGCAAAATAAAAGCAGATTATTAAAATAAATATAAAGTTTTTGAAATAAAAACAAGTTCAAAATAAAATAGAGAAGACCTACACAGCTAAAAGTTCATTCAGAAAATCTACTATTAAATAAGTCAGTGTGGGGCGCCTGGGTGGCTCAGTGGGTTAAGCCGCTGCCTTCGGCTCAGGTCATGATCTCAGGGTCCTGGGATCGAGTCCCGCATCGGGCTCTCTGCTCAGCAGGGAGCCTGCTTCCCTCTCTCTCTCTCTCTGCCTGCCTCTCCATCTACTTGTGATTTCTCTCTGTCAAATAAGTAAATAAAAATCTTTTAAAAATAAATAAATAAATAAATAAATAAGTCAGTGTGACACAATATTAAGATATCAAAAGATTTGAGCATATACTTTACAGAAAGGGTAATCCAAATGGCCACTCATATATAAAAACTGTTTATCTTTATTATGAATCTGGAATTAAATTAAATTAAATTAAAAATAAATTAAAACCTAGAATGACATACTATTACACACTTACCATATTGGGCAACAGTGAAAATGTCTTGCAAGAATGTGAAGGAATGACAGTGCACATAATAAAAACATATGAGGTAAGTTGGACAATATTTAGAAAACTTAAAAATTAAAAAAAAAAATTGGTCCATTCCTAGAAATACAACATGGAACTAAATGAATATTTTCACCAGGATATGCAAACAGATGATTATAGCTATTTCATTCATAACAGCAGATCAGTAGTGGTCTATTTGCACAATGTTACATTAAATAAGAGAGAATATTAACAAACTGGGAGGAGGGGCTAGGTTGTTATCATAAACAGATCTTCTATGGTGCTAATTATGTTCTATTTCTCAAAATCTTTAAGTTAAAAAAGTTTTAAAATTTATATCTAGATAGATCGATATAGATAGGTAGATGATAGATAGACAGATATCCCAGAAGCTGCAATGCTAGGCTAAGACCAAGCTTTAAAGGGCTTTTCTATGCTCTACTAAGTACTTTAAACCATTCATTATATCATAGCTCAGTGTTCAAATCTCCATTTGTTTCCTCAGTTTCCTAATATTTATCTTAAGGTGACCTGATCCAGACTTTTGATCACCTTTGTCTAAATATTTCTATTTTAACAAAGTCCTCTTGAACACTCAGAGACTAAAACTTAGAAAAATACTCTGATTGTTATCTCACTAGAGTGGAAAATATATAGTTACCCATTAACTAATGATATCCATATCTACATTAGATCCATGACATTTTTAATTCTTGGGAGCTTTTGGCTAAATGAATTTTTTAAGCTTCCTTTAAATGAAGCTTTAAGCCAGCACCACATGAATAAAATTAAAGAACTAAATGAAAACAAGCCAAGTATTTACAGAGTAATAGAATGTGCAGTGGAAAGAGTACAGTTCTGAAATCATAAAGCCTAAATTAGTGTGATGCATCTTTACCAGCCATGTAATCATAAAACAGTTATCTAAATGTGTTAGCCTCAGTTTTTTCACCCATGAAATGGTGATGATAATACTTATTATGCAGAGTTGTTGTGTGGATGTAATGAAGCATGGAGCATGAGAGTCTCATATTCCATGCTAAAATGATAGCTATTTTTATACTTATAATAATTCTAATAATAGTAATTAAATTGTTCAAAATGATAATATTCATTTATATTGAGGCATTGTATTGACTATTCATAGATACATTTACCAAAATAAATTTCATTTTACTTTACCCCCTCTGAGGATATATATTCCCTAATTCAATATGAATCTCATTATGAATAATAATTATCATAATAAATATGCTGATTTTTCTTCTATTTATTTTTAGGGAAGTGTCCTTTACTGTTGAACATAAAGAAACTTAAGCAAGTCTGTCTTATTCAAAATTTGCATGCTGATTTCTTATGAAACTAGATTATAGAGTTGTATGAAATAAATTCATGCAGTTAAGACATTTATGTTTGGAAAATTGGGTGGTCAGTTTAGTATTTCAAAAGAAGATTTTAAATTTAAACCTTAAATCTGAGCTCTTTCAGCCTTATTTATAGATCATCCTTCATGCTTCATAAGTACTCCTTCATTGTAAACTAAGTAATAGTTTTTGTCACAGCGTATATAACTAAAATGGATTTTATATTCTATTATTTCAGAGTTAGTTGCAGTTTCTACTTCCTTACTTCCTTTTTTGAAAAATAGATTAATTCTACAAAAAGTTTTTTCCAGCTTTATTGAAAAATAATCGACATATTATAATTTGTAAATTTAAGAAATGATTTCTTATAACACTGCAAACTTTTAACATTGTGTATATTTTGTACAATTTGATAAATTGGCATACATCTGTATTGCAATATAATCTACATAAAAATGTTAATACATCTACTATCTCATATAGTTGCCACTGTTTTTTATGCATGTATGGTAAGGAATTTAAGATCTACTCTCTTAGCAACTTTTATGTATATAGTACTGTAGAGATCAACTTCAGAGGTCTTGTGGGTTTTGTTCCAGACTGCCTCAATAAAGTGATTATCTCAATAAACTAAGTCAAATTATTATTATTATTTTTGGTTTCCCAGTGCAAATAAAAAATTATGTTTCCAGTGCATATAAAAAATAAACACTATACTGTACTGTTCAAAAGCATTATGTCTTTAAAGAAAAACAATGTATATACCTTAAGTAAACTAGTTCTGAGTTTTCAGTGGGTCATAATTACTGATCACAGATCACCATAACAAATACAATAATAATGAAAAAACTTGAAATATTGCAAGAATTACCAACATGTGACAGAGAGACACAAAATGAACAAATGTTTAGAAAAATGGTGGCAGCATACCTATTTTATACAAGATTGCTATAAACTTTCAACTTGTAAGAATGTGATATATGCAAAGTTTAATAAAGGGAAGCACAATAAAAATGTATATATTATTAACTATGATCATCATGCTGTACATTAGATCCCCAGAACTTTTTCCTATTATAGTTGCAAGTTTGTACCCTTTGACCACCTTATTCCACCCCAGGTTCACCTCTTATCAACTCAACTCTAAGTTTCCATTAGTTTGCTTTTTCTTCAGATTCTGTATGTAAGGGATATCATAATACATAAATTAAAAATATATATAAAATCTTTGAAATATTTCACTTAGTATAATACCTTCAAGATCCATCCATGCTGTTGTAAATGGCAGTATTTCTTAATTTTTCATGGTTAAGTCATATTCCACAGTATATATTTACCATACTTATTTTATTCATTCATCCATTAATGGATACTGAAGTTATTTCCATCTCTTGCTTAGGGTTAATAATTTTATAATGAACATAAGAGTGCAGATATGTCTTCGAATAGTGACTTTGTTTCCTTTAGATATATACCTAGAAGTGGGATTACTGAATCATATGGTAATTTTACTTTTAATAATATGAATAATCTCCATACTGTTTTCCATACAAATTTATATCCCAGTCACAGTGCATAAGTTCCCCATTTTCCCCAATATTTACCAAAATTTGTTAGTTTTAATTTTTGGTAGTATGTATTCTAATAGGTAGTAATATCTTGCTGTGTTTTTCAGAGGTAAACAACAACAACAACATAATGACTTTGCCCTGAGTTTTTACATTGAGCACTTTTTAATGCTCCTGTTGGTCATTTATATAACTTTTTTGAAAAAAAAAGTCTATTGAGATCCTTTTGCTGTTTTTTAATTATATATATTTTTCTATTTGTATCTGTTGGTTATTAACCTGTTTTCAGATATAAGATTTGTAAGTATTTTCTTCCATTCTGTGGATTGTGTTTTCATTCTCTCTCTCTCTCTCTCTCTTTTTTTTTTTTTTTTGGCAATGCAGAAACTTTAGTTTGCTGTAATACCATTTATTTATTTTTGCTTCTTTTGCTTGTGTTTTTGGCCTGGTATCCAAAAAACTATTGGAAAGACCAATATCAAGGAGAATTTTTCCTATGTTTTTCCTATGTTTTCCTATGCCCGTTCCTCCAGGAGCTGTTTCTATGAGTTCAGGGCCGGGCCCCTGGTGGCAAGCCCACGTCTGCCCTATGGTCAGGTGGCCAAAGAGCTGCTGTCCCCTTGGGTCCAGGGGCCCAGGACAGGCATGTCTTCTGCCCAGACTCCTTCGTCAGAGTGGAGCACGCGCCCCTGCCCTACTCGTTCCCTCGTGTCTCCTTAGCATCCAGGCTTCCGTCTCTCCCCACAGGGAGCAGGTGACACCTGTCATGCCACCGGCCCGCTGTTCCTGACAGGACCGGCTCTCCTGCTTCGCGACCATTTCCCGACAATAAGGCCAACAGCTCCTCTACACCCAGCATGCGTGGTGCACCTTCCCTAGTCATGCTCCGGGGAACGCAGTGACACACGTGTCCCTTTCCTTAAGGCTCATCACATAGGCGCAACCGAGCATCTCTCTCAGGCAGAGGGGATGCCCGGGCTAAGAGGATTTCGCTCCATGCGGGTTTATTACACCGTGCTGTGGAGACTAGCTCAGGCAAACAACAGCCGCATCCCACAGAACCGACTCTGATTTCCCAAAGAATGCTGTGCTTTCCCAGAGGGGAGGCCCGGGCAACGAGGCTTTCGCTCTATGAGGGTTTCTCCCACCGTGCTGCGAATACTAGGCTAAGGCACCCAGCCAGAGCAGCCCACAGGACCGATCCTGATTTCCCAGCGTCTGCTATGCTTTCACAGTAGTTTGCAGCTTGGCGCGAACCGCACTTCGCTGTGCTTCCTCAGCAAGGCTTTGGGTGTTCGCTCTGTCGCGTCAGGGAAGAAGAGCTGCGGAAGAGGTGGTGCCTCTTGGGCCTTGCTTTCCCGGGCTCCATGTTCGCGCCCTGGGTTCACACTGCCAGGCCGAACTAAGCAGACACAGCCACAGCCCTGCAGCAGCGTGCGTGGCCTAGGATGGCACTCTATGCACACTACCATCTTCTGGCGTAGGCAAGGCTTGGCCTTTTGCTCTGTCGCCCAGTCGGTTTCAGAGACTAGGCCAGTGCCTTCCCCACAGGAGAGGAGAGGCGACAGGATCCCTGCACACGGCACATGCACAGGGATGGGAAACTGTGGGGGATTGTCCCCACTCCTTCCCCGGCACACCCCTTGCCACCAACAAGGCTGCCCCTTCATGGAGGAAGACGGCATCTGACTGTTCTCCAGGGGGTTGTTTCGGCGTGTTCGGGGTATGGCGCCTAGTGGCAAGCCCAAGTCTGCCTTACGGACAGGTGGCCAAGGAGATGCTGTCTTCCTGGGACCAGAGGCACAACAGGACAGGCCTGCCTTCTGCCCAGACTCCTTTCTCAGAGTGGAGCACACGCGCCTGCCCTAGTCGTGCCCTCGTGTCTCCTTAGCAGCTAGGCTTCGTCTCTCCACACAGGGAGCGGGTGACACTTGTCTTGCCACTGGCCCGCTGTTCATGCCAGGGCCGGCTCTCCTGCTTCGCGACTGTTTCCCGACAACAAGGCCAACGGCTCCTTCTCTTCTCCCGGGAAGCGTGCTCCACCTTCCCCAGACATGCTCTTGGGGAGCACGGTGAAAGGCGTGTCCCTTAAGGCCCTTGGCAGATGTGCAACCACGCTTCTCTCTCAGGCAGAGGGGATGCTAGGGCACGGAGAATTTCGCTCCATGCGGGTTTCATCCACCGTGCTGCGGAGACTCGCTCAGGCAAGCAGCAGCAGCATCCCACAAACACGATTCTGATTTCCCAACGAATGCTGTGCTTTCCCAGAGGAGATGCCCGGGCAAAGAGGCTTTCGCTCTATGCGGGTATCTCCCACCGTGAGACTGGGCTCAGGCAAGCAGCAGCAGCAGCCAGCAGAACCGACTCTGATTTCTCAGCAAATGCTGTGCCTTCGCAGAGGCTTTGGGCTTGGAGCCAACAGCACTTCGCCGCTGCTTCCTCAGCAAGGCTTTGGGCTTTCGTTCTGTAGCGTCAGGGAAGAAGTGCTGCGGGAGAGCTAATTCCTCTTTGGCTTTGCTTTCCCGGGCTCCATTTTTGCATCCTGGGTTCAAACTGCCAAGCCGAACTAAGCAGACACAGCCACAGCCCTGCAGCAGCGTGCGTGGCCTAGGATGGCACTCTATGCCCACTACCATGTCCTGGCGTAGGCGAGGCTTGGCATTTTGCTCTGGCGCTAAGGCGGACTCGGGGACTAGGCCAGTGCCTTTTCCACAGGAGAGGAGAGGCGACAGGATCCCTGCACACTGCCCGTGCACTGGGATGGGGAGCTGTGGGTACTGTCCCCATTCCTTCCCGGACACCCCGTGCCTCCGCGAACTCTTTCACATCCTGGAGGCGACAGCATCAAACTGCCCGTTCCTGCCAGAGCTCAGCCAGAGAAACCCGTTCTCCTGCAACTCTTCCCTGACACGACAGAGCGAAAGCCCAAAGCCTTGCTGAGGAAGCAGCGGCCAAGTGCTTTTGGCTCCAAGCCCAAAGCCTCTGTGAAAGCACAGCATTTGCTGAGAAATCTGAGTCGTTTCTGCGGGTTGCTGTTGCTGCTTGCCTTAGCCTAGTATCCCAGCACGGTGGGAGAAACCCGCATACAGCAAAAGCCTCTTTGCCCGGGGATTCCTTCTGGGAAAGCACAGCATTCTTTGGGAAATCAGAGTCGGGTCTTGGGATGCGGCTGCTGCTTGCCGGAGCTAGTCTTCCCAGCACCGTGTAATAAACCCGCATGGAGCGAAATCTTCTTTGCCCGGGCATCCCCTCTGCCTGAGAGCGAAGCATGGTTGCGCCTGTGGAAAGAACCTTAAGGAAAGGGACACGTCTCTCAATGTGCTCCCCAGGAGCATGTCTTGTGAAGGGGCAGCACGCTTCCCGGGAGAAGAGAAGGAGCCGTTGGCCTTGTTTTCGGATCGATCTCCAAGCAGGAGAGCCGGTCCTGTCAGGCAGAGCGGGCAGTGGCAAGACTAGTGTCCCCCGCACCCTGTGCAAGGATATGTATGCCTGGCTGCTATGGAGACACGAGGGGCGCTAGGGCAGGGGCGCGTGCTCCACTCTGAGGAAGGAATCTGGGCAGAAGGCATGCCTGTCCTGGGCCCCTGGGCCCAAGGGGACAGCAGCTCCTTGGCCACCTCTCCCTGGTGCAGACATGTGCTTGCCATAGGCGCCTACACTGAACTCGCAGAAGTAGCTCACTGAAGGAACGGGCCGTCAGATACCATCTTTCTCCAGGATGTGGAAGCGTTCACTGAGGCACCTGGTGTCCGGGGAAGGAGTGAGGTAAGTTCCCCACAGCTCCCCTTCCCAGTGCACGGGCGGTGTGCAGGGATCCTGTCGCCTCTCCTCTCCTGTGGGGAAGGCACTGGTCTAGTCCCCAAGTCCTCCTGAGCGCCAGAGCAAAAGGCCAGGCGTTGCTTACACCAGGAGATGGTAGTGTGCATAGAGTGCCATCCTAGGCCACGCACGCTGCTGCGGGTTGTGGCTGTGTCTGCTTAGTTCGTCCTGGCAGGTTTAACCCAGGGTGGGAACATAAAGCCCGGGAAAGCAAGGCCCAAGAGGCATCGCTCTCCCGCAACTCTTCTTCTCTGACTCAACATAACGAACGCCCAAAGCCTTCCTGAGGAAGCAGCGGCGAAGTGCGGTTCGCGCCAAGCCCAAAGCCTCTGCGCGTGCATAGCAGACTCTGCGAAATCAGAGTTGGTTCTGCGGGCTGCTGTTGCTGCTTGCCTTAACCTAGTATTCACAGCACAGTGGGAGAAACCTGCATAGAGCAAAAGCCTCTTTGTTTGTGCATCCCCTCTGGGAAAGCACAGCATTCACTGGGAAATCAGTGTCGGTTCTGTGGGATGCTGATGCCACTTGCCTGAACATAGTCTCCGAAGCATGATGGGATAAACCCGCATGGAGCGAAATCCTCTTAACCCGGGCATCCCCTCTGCCTGGGAGAGAAGCGTGTTTATGCCTGTGGAAACAGCCTTAAGGAAAGGGACACGTCTGTCACTGCACTCCCCAGTAGCATGTCTGGGGAAGGCACAGCATGCCGTCCCGGGAGAAGGTAAGGAGCCGTTGGCCTTGCTGTTGGGAAACGGTCGTGAAGCAGGAGAGCCTGCCATCGCAGGAACAGCGGGCGGGTGGCAAGACAAGTGTCACCACAGTCTTTGATGACACTTTTGAGTCAAGGCTCATCTACTCTACAGATGAGACTACTGTGTAAAATTTTTAAAGGCAACATGTTTAAAGGCAACATCATGAAAGAATGTTTGGTGGATTGCTTTGGTTTTCTATTCATGGTATCAGATGAGTTTAAGGGAGCATAATCCAATAAAAAATTTAAAATTAATTTTAAAAAATAAGAAAAAAACATTTTAATATCTTTGCTTTTGGGGTTCCTGCAAATGAAACTACAAGAAAGGGCTGAGAACATTTTCTTTTTTCTGTTTGTTTTTCTTCAATTTGGATCTCCTCCTTAGGTCTCTGATCAAAGAATGCTTACACAGACTCTGTAGTGTAGAAAGGACAAAATATCATATTACAAAATATTCTATTCCTATCCTTTTGTATACCCAGAACAATAAGTTAATATATGTGCAGCCAAAGGAGCACACCAGAGCAATAAGTTAAATAAAGATTGTACTGGGAAGATAAAACAATTATTCCATAAAATGAGTGGGTTTTGAATGGGACATGAAGGGCGGACTTGTGAATTAGGAAAAAATATATATATAAAGACTTAATGAAGGTTTAATTAAAGCATAACAACTATGCTATATTACTGAAATATATTAAAATGATGATATGGAAATACCTTGCCTATTACTTAATATCTCACAGAGTAACATCAAATCACCTATTAATCCTTTCTACTAACAGCTGTTCCTCTTTGTTTTACTTTACATAACTTGTGATGGATTGACATTTGTAGAAATAAGGGGGAAAATGGAAGAAAGTGAACAATTACAAAGGATCCAAATACAGTAATAAACCAGGTAAATAACCAGTGAATATTTACTATAATGTAAATATATGCTGTTTCAATGCATGCACATTTATAAACTGAGAATTTTCAGGAGTGACAGCCAATGTAGAAAATCTATATGGTGTTATAGAAAATTCCATAAAACCCTTTGCATTAGTTTAACAGCCTGGTATAATATTTAGAAACCAGACTGTGTAATTTCTTTGAGCAGTTAAGCATAGAAAAACATGGCTAAAATAATGATAAACACTTAACATTTACTTACATTTTTGTTTATTTTTATCCTTTAATGCCCATATTGTGTTCATAATGTCCTAAGTATTTATGGTTGTTAGAGCAAGGTAAATTTGAAAATTTCCATGGGGAGGGGAAATGGTATCTGTTTGTAAAACAAAACAAAACAAAAACACAGGGCACCTTTCCTATGGTTGTGAGCTGCCCTTCACTTACTGCTCAATGCATTTTCATTAACACCCACCTCACAGTCCATAGGCAGCCATCTGTGTTCCCATCTTTAAGAAATTTTATCCTACAAGTCTTTCCTCACGACACTGTTGCCTATTACATAAATCAAACAGTCATTCAACCTCTTGAAATGGAATCAGAAACCCACAAAGCTGACTGCTGTCAGGACTCATAAGGAAGGCAATTAATAAATTTATTATTTAGGAGAGGAGTTGTTTGCTTTCTAAAAATCCATGCAAAATTGGAATGTTATCCGGAGTGTATATCAAACTAACGAAGCTAAAAGTGTCTTTTTATCTCAGGTTCACCCATTTGACAATCATTATATTTTCTCCTTTATCTCTGGTTTGGTCAGCTATGCTAGTGTCAGAACACTTAATTCATTCAGCCAATCAACAAAGACTAAATAGTAGTACTAATTTTTTGTGGGTGGGATGAATAAGACAAATATCTGCCACAATGGAGCATATGATCTAGAGTTTAAAATTCATATTTGAATTACTTACATACCACCACATACATGAATTACATACTTACCACCACAAATGTAAACAACACTTATAAAATTGAAAAAGAAATAGATGATAATGATGTTAAGGAGAAGACCTTAATATTAAAAGCAATAAAATTTATATGTCTATTAGTAGAAATAAAAAATGGTCATATATTAACTAAAGTAAAAATTTAGGGGTCCCTGGGTGACTCAATCAGTTCAGCAGCTGCCTTAGGCTCAGTCATGATCCCAGGGTCCTGGGATTAAGACCTGCATCGGGCTCACTGCTGGGTAATAAGCCTGCCTCTCGATCTTCCTCTGCCTGCCTCTCTGCCAACTTGAGCTCTCTCTCTCCCTCTGTCAAATAAACAAAATCTTAAAAAAAAGATAAATATAAAGTAACACTTACTGAAGATTTGGAAACAGTGATGTCATCAAGATGGCAACATGTATGCATGGATGGCTCCTTATTTATTGCTAAAGGTAAATGTATAGTAAAAACCAGATTCTCCAATATTGTAATGGTGATATACAAATCACTTATTGTTTAGGTTAAAAGTTAAAAAAAAACAAGTTTATTAAAAATAACTATAACTGCAATCATTTGTTATTAAAAGTACAATATAAAAATGATCTAAGATGTAAAAACATCAATAACCTGTTGTTATAGAAGTATAAATTTTCTGTACACTATTGAAGTTCAGTTGTTTTCAACATAAAATGGAATGTTATAACTAACGTATTTTATATAAGCTTAATGCTAAATATAAAAAAATATGTAGTAGATACACAAAAGATTTTGATAAAGAAGTTAAAATGCACTGCGACAAAAAGTCATTAGATTACAAACAAAGAGAACAATACAGGAAATAAAGAGCAGAGCATCTACAAAAGAGCAAACAATTAACAGAGAAACAAAACAGATAAACACTAGGAAAAGAAAAAAAATTTTTAAAAAAGGGAGGGGAAGGCAAGCCATAATACACTTAACTATAAGTAACAAACTGTTTCTGGAGGGGAGATGGGCAGGGGAATGGGCTAAGACAGTAATAATTATTAGGAGGTCACTTGTGATGAGCATTGAATGTTATATGTAAATGGCGAATTACTAAATTATACTCCTGAAACTAATATTACAGTATATATTAACTAAAATTTAAATAAGTCATGAAATATAAAAAGAATGAAAGGCAATAGTTAAGTCCTTACCTATCAATAATTACTTTAACTGTAAGTGAATGGAATCATCCAGTGGGAAGACATAGAAAGGCTAGAAGAGATTAAAAAAACAAACAAAAAACACAAGATCCAACAATATGTTGTGTATAAAAGAATCACTTTAGCTTTAAGGACACACATGGACAGAGAGTAAAAGGATGGAAAAAGATATTCCAAGCTAATGATAACAAAAGAAAACAAGGGTAGCAATAACTATAACAGACAAAATAGGGTTTGTATAAGCTAAAAATCACCACAGTCATTATACAATAAGAAAAGTGTCATCAATTCATCAATACAGTTATTGTAAATATCATGTACCTAATATTGAGCCACATAAATATATAAAACAAATACTAACAAAACAAAAAGGAGAAATAAATAGCAATACAATAGTATCTGGGGACAATAATACCCCACTCTTACATATGGATAGATCATCCAGACAGAAAATCAATAAGAAAATAGTGAATTTAAACACTATGCCTGGACAAATGGGTGGCTCAGTCAGTTAAGCCGTTGCCTTTGGCTCAGGTCATGATCCCAGGGTCCTGAGATCGAGTCCCACATTGGGCTCCCTGCTCAGGAGGGGGTCTTCTCCCTCTGTCTCTGCCCTTACCCCTTGCTCATTCTCTCTGCCCTGCTCTCTCTCAAACAAACAAACAAACAAACAAAACAAAACAAACAAATAAGAACTATGTCAAATGAACCTAACATATTTACAGGATATTCCATCCAATACTATCATAATAAATATTCTTCTCAAACACACATGGAAAATTTTCTAGGATAGATCACATTTTAAACCACAAAACAAGGGTCCCCAAAAATCAATAATATAGAAAGCATATCGAGTATATTTCCAGCCAAAATAATATGAAACTAGAAATCAATACAGAAGGAAATTTGGAAAATTTACAAATACACAGACATACAGATTTTTAAACAAACAAAAAACCAAAAAAGAAGACAAAGTGGGAATAAAAATACATCTTGAGGAAAATAAAAAAATATATACCAAAAAATCATGAGAAGCAGCAAAAAGTTATAAAAGGAAATTTTATAGCTATAAATGTATATAAAAAAGATTTCAAATAAAGAACATAATATAACAGCTCAAAAAAACTACAAAAAGAACAAAGTAAACTTAAAAGTAGCAAAAGGAAGGAAAAAAATAAAAATTAGGGCAGAAACAAATGAAATATAGAATTAAAAAACTAGAAAGTTTTTTTAAAATGGTAAATAAAATTAGACTTGCAATGATAAATTTAAAAAAGACAGCTAGACTAACTTAGAAAAAAGAGAGAAGACTCAATAAAATCAGAAATGATTAAAGGAGACATTATAACAGATACCACAGAAATATAAAGGATAAAAGACAGTTAAATGCCAGCGAATCAAAAGCCTAGAGGAAATGGACAAATTCCTAGGCACATACAATCTATCAAGAATGAATTATAAGGACATAAAAAATGTGAACAGACCAATAAGGGGTAAGGAGATCGAATTCGTAATAAAAGCCTTCTGACAAATAAAAGTCCAGAATCAGATGATTTCCACAGTGAATTCTACCAAACATTTTAAGAAGAAATAATACAAACACTTTTAAAACCCTTCCCAAAAAGTTGAAGAGGTTGAAATACTCAGAGGCACATTTTACAAAGCCAGCATTATCTTGATATCAAAACCAGACAAGAGCACTCCAAAAAACAAAAAATCAGCAACAAAAAGAACTACTGAATAATATCCCTGATAAATAAAAATGTAAAAATTCACTACAAAATGCTACAAAACTGAATTCACCAGCACACATCAGTAAATGTGATGCATTATATTAATAGAATGATCAATAAAAACTCATATGATCAACTCAATATATGCAGAGAAGGCATTTGACAAAATTCAACACCATTTCATAATAAAAATACTCACCAAACTGGGTACAGAAAGAATACACATCAACATAATAAAAACCACATATTCCGTGGAAGGATTCAAGATGGCGGAGAAGTAGCAGGCTGAGACAACATCAGGTAGCAGGAGATCAGCTAGATAGCTTATCTAACCATTGCAAACACCTACAAATCCAATGGGAGATCAAAGAGAAGAAAAGCAACAATTCTAGAAACAGAAAATTGATCACTTTCTGAAAGGAAGAACCGGCGGAAAAGTAAACCCAAAGAACGGGAAGGTAGACCACGGGGGGAGGGGCCAGCTCCCGGCAAGCGGTGGAGCAACGGAGCACAAAATCAGGACTTTTTAAAAGTTTGATCCAATGAGGGATATCACCCCAGAGGCTAAGCCAGAGTGAAGCCCAAGTGGGGTCACCATAGCCCCAGGTCCCTCAGGGTCACAGAAGGACCAGGGGTATCTGAGTGTCACAGAACTCACAGGTATTAGAGTGGGGAAGCTGGCTACAGAGACAAAGCTGAGGAGTGAGCTCTCAACCCAGGGTTACTTTGAACCAAGCATAGGCAGGGTGAGCTTGGAGCATGGCCAAGGGCCAGGGAGATGGGAGTAATTGAGCTCTTTTCTCCAAGCACGGCCAGAGGCCAGGGAGATGAGAATGACCAAGGACTTTTCTCCAAGTGTGAGTGACAGAGCGCTTTTCTCCAAGCATGGCCAGAGGCCGGGAAGATGGGAGTGATTAAGCACTTTTCTCTGAGGGTGCACTGAGGAGCGGGGCCCTGAGCTCTCCACTCCTCTGGGCCGGATTGTGAGACCGCCATTATCATTTCATCATCCAGAACTCTACGGAAAGCCTTCAGGGAACAAAAGCTCCCGGATTACTTAGCCCTACCCCAGGTAAGGGCAGGACAAGTCCATCTCGGGAAAAGACACTTGAGAATCAATACAACAGGCCCCTTCCCCAGAAGACCAACAAGAAACCCAGCCAAGATCAACTTCACTTATTAAGGAGAACAGTGGAATTCCAGAGGAGGAGAAAGCAAAACAAGGAATTCATGGCTTTCTCCCAATGATTCTTTAGTCTTGCAGTTATATATTTTTTCTTTTTTCTTCACCTAATATATTTTTTAACTTTTACCCTTTCCTCTTTTAATGATTTTTTTAAAACTAGTTTATTTTTAAAATACCTTAAAAAAATAATCTATTTTGAACCTTCATTATTATAGTCATATTTTATCCTCCATTGTATCTAACTATATATTTTTTTACATATATGGTTTTTTCTTCTAAAAAATTTAGGGTATAACTTCTCCTAATAGATCAAAATATACCCTAAATCTAGCTCCAAGATTGTTCTAGTGTCCAGCCTGAGTAAATTCTCTCCAGTTTATCTTTCTTTATTGACCCAACCAACTTGCTCTATCAATTTATTTTTTAGAAATTAATTTTTTTCCTCATTTTTATAGGTTTATTCCATCCCTTCATTGTGCCTACCCTTATATGTTTTTCATCCTTTAAAATCTTGGGACGTAGTTTCTTCTAAGAGACCAAAATACTCCCAAAATTAAGTGAGTGATCCTGTTCTAGTCACAAGTCTAGTATATATATATATTTTTTTTTAATATTTTTTCCTTGTTTTCTTTTTTTTAAACCCTTTTTTCCCCTTGAACTTATTTTTTATACCCTTTCGTTCTCCCACAACTTGGGGTCTCTTCTGATTTGGTTAAAGCACATTTTCCTGGGGTCTTAACCACCCTTTTAGAATTTAATTGCTCCTTTGTATATTCTTATCTGCTCTAAATGACAAGGTGGAAAAACTCACCACAAGAAAAAGAACAAGAGGCAGTACCAAAGCCTAGGGACCTAATCAAAACAGACATTGTTAATATGACAGAACTAGAGTTTAGAATGACAACTCTCAAGGTTCTAGCTGGGCTTGAAAAAGGCATGGAAGTTATTAGAGAAACCCTCTCCAGAGAGATAAAAGCACTTTCTGGAGAAATAAAAGAACTAAAATCTAACCAAGTTGAAATCAAAAGAGCTATTTATGAGGTGCAATAAAAAATGGAAGTTCTTACTGCTAGGATAAATGAGGCAAAAGAATTAGTGATATAGAAGACCAAATGATGGAGAATAAAGAAGCTGAGCAAAAGAGAGACAAACAAATACTGGACCATGAGGAGAGAATTTGAGAGATAAGTGAAATCATAAGATGACACAACATTAGAATAATTGGGATCCCAGAAGAAGAAGAAAGAGAGAGGGGAGCAGAAGGTATATTGGAAAGAATTTTTGTAGAGAATTTCCTTAATATGGCAAAGGGAACAAACATCAAAATCCAGGAGACGCAAAGAATGACCCTCAAAATCAATAAAAATAGGCCCACACCCCGTAACCTGATAGTAAAATTTACAACTGTTAACAACAAAGAGAAAATCCTGAAAGCAGCCTGGGAAAAGAAGTCTGTATTGTACAACAGTAAAAACATTTGACTGGCAAGAGACTTATCCACAGAGACCTGGCAGACCAGAAAGAACTGGCATGATATATTCAGTGTTAAATGAGGAAAACATGCAGCCAGGAATACTATATACAGCTAGGCTATCATTGAAAAATAGAAGGAGAGATTAAAAAGCTACCAGGACAAACAAAAGCTGAAAGAATTTGCAAACACCAAACCAACTCTCCAGGAAATATTGAAAGGGGTCCTCTAAGCAAAGAGAGAGCCTAGAAGTAGTAGATCAGAAAGGAACAGAAACAATATACAGTAACAGTCACATTATAGTCAATACAATGCCACTAAATTCATATCTCTCAATAGTTACCCTGAATGTAAATGGCCTAAATGCACCAATCAAAAGACACAGGGTGTCAGAAGGGATAAAAAGCAAAACCCATCTATATGCTGCCCAAGAAACTCATCATAGACCCGAAGACACCCCCAGATTTAAAGAGAGGGGGTGGAAAACAATTTACCATGCTAATGGACATCAGAAGAAAGCTGGGGTGGCAATCCTTATATCAGATCAATTAGATTTTAAGCCAAAGACTATAATAAGAGATGAGGAAGGACACTATATCATACTCAAAGGGTCTGTCCAACAAGAAGACCTACCAATTTTAAATATCTATGTCCTTAACATGGGAGCAGCCAACTATATAAACCAATTAATAACAAAATCAAAGAAACACATTGACAATAATAAAATAATAGTAGGGGAATTTAACACTCCCCTCATTGAAATGGACAGATCATCCAAGCAACAGATCCACAAGGAAAAAGGCCTTAAATGACACACTGGACAAGATGGACATCACAGGTATATTCAACACATTCCATCCCAAAATAACAGAATACACATTCTTCTCTAGTGCACATGGAACATTCTCCAGAATAGACCACATCCTGGGTCATAAATCAGATCTCAACCATTATCAAAAGATTGGGATCATCCCCTGCATATTCTCAGACCACAATGCTCTGAAACTAGAACTCAATCACAAGAGGAAATTTGGAAAGAACACAAATACATGGAGACTAAACAGCATCCTTCTAAAAAATGAATTGGTCAACCAGGAAATTAAAGAAGAATTGAAAAAATTCATGGAAACAAATGATAATGAAAACAAAAGTGTTCAAAATCTGTGGGATACAGCAAAGGCAGTCGTGAGAGGAAAATATAAAGCTGTACGAGCCTTTCTCAAGAAACAAGAAAGATCTCAAATACACAACATAACCCTAAACCTAAAGGAGCTGGAGAAAGAACAACAAAGAAAGCCTAAACCCAGCAGAAGAAGAGAAATGATAAAGATCAGAGCAGAAATCAATGAAATAGAAACAAACAAACAAAAAAACACAAAAAACCAAAACCAAAAAAAAAAAAAAACCAATAGAACAAATCAATGAAACTAGGAGCTGGTTCTTTGAAAGAATTAGTAAGATTGATAAAGAAAGAGAAAGGACCCAAATAAATAAAATCATGAATGAAAGAGGAGAGATCACAACCAACACCAAAGAAATACAAACTATTATAAGAACATATTATGAGCAACTCTATGCCAACAAATTCAACAATCTGGAAGAAATGGATACATTCCTAGAGACATATAAACTACCACAACTGAACCAGGAAGAAATAGAAAACCTGAACAGACCCATAACCAGTATGGAGATTGAAACAGTCATCAAAAATCTCCAAACAAACAAAAGCGCCGGGCCAGATGGCTTCCCAGGGGAATCTTACCAAACATTTAAAGAAGAATTAATTCCTATTCTCATGATACTGTTCCAAAAAAATAGAAATGGAAGGAAAACTTCTAAACTCTTTTTTTTCTGAGGCCAGCATCACCTTGATCCCAAAACCAGACAAGGATCCCATCAAAAAAGAGAACTACAGACCAATATCCTTGATGAACACAGATGCAAAAATTCTCACCAAAATACCAGCCAATAGGATTCAACAGTATATTAAAAGGATTATTCACCACGACCAAGTGGGATTTATTCCAGGGCTACAAGGTTGGTTCAACATCTGCAAATCAATCAATGTGATACAACACATTAATAAAAGAAAGAACAAGAACCACATGATACTCTCCATAGATACTGAAAAAGCATTTGACAAAGTGCAGTATCCCTTCCTGATTAAAACTCTTCAAAGTGTAGGGATAGAGGGAACATATTATCAATATTATCAAAGCCATCTATGAAAAACCCACTGCAAATTACATTCTCAATGTAGAAAAACTAAATACTTTTCCACTGAGGTCAGGAACACGGCATGGATGTCCGTTATCACGACACTGCTATTCAACATTGTACTAGAAGTCCTAGCCTCAGCAATCAGTCAACAAAAAGAAATTAAAGGCATCCAAATTTTGCCAAATTGGCAAAAGAGAAGTCAAACTATCACTGTTTGCAGATGATATGATACTGTATGTGGAAAACTTAAAGGACTCCACTCCAAATCTGCTCTAACTTGTATAGGAATTCTGTAAAGTGTCAGGATAAAAAATCAATGCACAGAAATTGGTTGCATATTTTTTATACCAACAAGACAGAAGAAATAGAAATTAAGAAGTGAATTCCATTTACAATTGCACCCAAAACCATCAGATACCTAGGTATAAACCTAACCAAAGAGTCAAAGAATTTATACTCAGAAAACTCTAAAGCACTCATGAATGAAATTGAAGAAGACACAAAGAAATGGAAAAATGTTTCATGCTCCTGTATTGGAAGAACAAATATTGTGAAAATGTCTATGCTACCTAAAGCAATCTACACATTTAATGCAATCCCTATCAAAATCCCATCCAGTTTTTTCAAAGAAATGGGACAAAACATCTTAAAATTTATATGGAAGCAGAAAAGACCTCTAATAGCCAGAGGAATATTGAAAAAGAAAGCCAAAGTTGTTGGCATCACAATTCCAGACTTCAAGCTCTATTACAAATTGTCATCATCAAGATAGTAGGGAACTGTCCCCCAAACAGACATAGATCAATGAAACAGAATAGAGAGCCCAAAAAAAACACCCTCAACTCTATGGTCAACTAATCTTCAACAAAACAGGAAGGAATGTCCAATGGAAAAAAGACAGCCTCTTCAAAAAAAGGTGTTGGGAAAATTGAACAGCCACATGCAGAAAAATGAAATTGGACCATTTCCTTACACCATAGATGAAAATAGACAGGAAATGGATTAAGAAGCATAATGTGAGAAAGGAATCCATCAAAATCCTTGAGGAGAGAACAGGTAGCAACCTCTTTGACCTCAGCAGCAGCAACTTCTTCCTAGGAACATCGCCAAAGTCAAGGGAAGCAAGGGCAAGAATGAACTATTGGGATTTCATCAGATCAAAAAGCTTTTGCACAGCAAAGGAAACAGTTAACAAAGCCAAAAGATGACTGTCAGAAGTTATCTGGGAGAAGATATTTGCAAATGACATACCAGATAAAGGGCCAGTATCTATCCAAAATCTATAAAGAGCTTATCAAACTCAACACCCTAAGAACAAATAATCGAATGAAGAAATGGGCAGAGGACATGAACAGACATTTCTGCAAAGAATACATCCAAATGGCCAACAGACACATGAAAAAATGCTCCACATCATTTGGCATCAGGGAAATACAAATCAAAACCAGAATGAGATACCACCTCACACCTTTCAGAATGGCTAAAATGAACAAGTCAGTCAATGACAGATGCTGGCGAGGATGTGGAGAAAGGGCAACCCTCCTACACTGTACGTGGGAATGCAAGCTGGTGCAACCACTCTGGAAAACAGCGTGGAGGTGCCTCAAAAAGCTGAAAATAGAACTACGCTATGACCCAGTGATTGTAGTACTGGGTATATACCGTAAAGATACAAACGTGGCATTCTGAAGGGGCACATGCACCCAAATGTTTATAGCAGCAATGTCCACAATAGTTAAACTATGGAAAGAACCTAAATGTCCTTCAACAGATGAATCAATAAATAAGATGTGGTATATATGTACAATGGGATACTATGCAGCCATCAAAAGAAATGAAATCCTGCTATTTGTGATGACGTGGATGGAACAAGAGGGTATTATGCTTGGCGAAATAAATCAATCTGAGAAAGACAACTATCATATGATCTCCCTGATATGATGAAGTGGAGATGCAACATAGGCGGTTTTGGGCATACGAAAAGAAAAATAAAAGAAGATGGGATTGGAAGGGAGACAAACCATAAAAGACTGAATCTCACAAAACAGACTGAGGGTTGCTGGGGGGGTTGTGTTGGGAGAGGATGGTGGGGGTATGGACATTGGGGAGGGCAGGTGCTATGGTGAGTGATGGTGAGTGCTGTGAAATGTGTAAACCTGGTGATTCACAGACCTGTACCCCTAGGGATAAAAACACATTATATGTTTATAAAAATTTTTAAAAAATAATTTAAAAAATCCATTAAAGAAAAAGCACATATTGCAAGCCAGAGCTAATCTCATATTCAATCAAAAAAGTTTAAAAGTTTTCCCCTTAAAGATCAGAAAAAAGACAAGTGTGTCCACTTTCACTACTCTCATTTGACATAGTACTGGATGTCCTAGCCAAAGAAACAAGGAACACAAAGAAATAAAAGGCTCCAAAAAATAAAAAAGGAAGAAGTAAAATTTTCTTTTTTTGGATAACATGAACTTACATGTAAAAAAATCCTAAAAAATTCACAAAAAATTTTGAATAAACAAATTTAATAAAGCTGCCAAATACAGGATCAATATATAAAAGACAAGAATTTTGGTTTTTTTTTCGTTTTTTTTAATAGTTTTTCATGTCATCCTTGCTCAGTGATCACGCTAATCTTCTCTGCATCATTCCAATTTTAGTATATGTGCTGCCAAAGTAAGCACAAGACAGGAGCATTTTAACACTCTAATGATGAACTATCTAAAAAAATAAAGAAAACAATCTAATTCACAATAGCATCAAAACTAATATAATACTTAGGATAAGATTTAACTAAGACTATGAAAGATCTGTACCCCATAATCTATGACATTGATAAAGAAATTGAAGGAGACACAAATGGAAAGATAGCTCATATTTATGAATGGTAAGAATTAACATTGTTAAAATGTCCATACTACCGAAAACCATCTGTAAATTCAATTCCTATCAAAAATCCAATGTTAGGGGCACCTGGGTGGCTCAGTGGGTTAAGCTGCTGCCTACAGCTCAGGTCATGATCCCAGGGTCCTGGGATCGATCCCCGCATCAACCTCTTTGCTCAGCAGGAAGCTGCTACCTCTTCTCTCTCTGCCTGCCTCTCTGCCTGTTTGTCATCTCTCTCTGTCAAATAAATAAATAAATAATCTTTTTAAAAAAGATTTTATTTATTTATTTGACAGAAATCACAAGTAGATGGAGAGGCAGGCAGAGAGAGAGTGAGGGAAGCAGGCTCCCCGCTGAGCAGAGAGCCCGATGCAGGACTCGATCCCAGGACCCTGAGATCATGACCTGAGCCGAAGGCAGCGGCTTAACCCACTGAGCCACCCAGGCGCCCCAATAAATAATCTTTTAAAAAATCCAATATTGTGTTTTTACAGAAGTAAGTAAAGAATCCTAAAATTTATATGAGACCATAAAAGACAACAAATAATCAAAGCAGTTCTGAGAAAGAATAAAGAAGCGAAATTACACTTCTTGATTTGAAACTATACTACAAAGCCCTCATGCTCAAAACAATAAAGTATACTGGCATAAAAACAGACCAATAAACAAGTAGAACAGAATTGAGAGTCCAGAAATAAATCCTTTCATACAGTCACCTAATATTTGACAGGGGCCAACATATGTAATGGGTAAAGATAGTCTGTTCAGTAAATGATATAGTCACTGAATAGTCACATAAACCAGACTGAATAGTCACATAAACCAGCATGAAACTGGAACCTATCACTCATAAATCTTAACTTGAAATAGATTAAAGACTTAAATGTGATGCATGAAACTAAATTTCCAAAAGGAAAACATAGGAAAAATTCTCCTTGACTTTGGTCTTGCCAATAGTTTTTTGGATACCAGATCAAAAACACAAGCAAAAAAAAGCAAAAATAAATAAATGATATTACATCAAACTAAAGTTTCTGCATTGCCAAAAAAAAGAGAGAGAGAGAATGAAAACACAATCCACAGAATGGAAGAAAATGCTTACAAATCTTATATCTGAAAACAGGTTAATAACCAACAGATACAAATAGAAAAAAATATATAATTTAAAAAATAGCAAAAGGATCTCAATAGACTTTTTTTTTTCAAAAAAGTTATATAAATGACCAACAGGAGCATTAAAAAGTGCTCAACATAAAAACTCAGGGCAAAGTCATTATGTTGTTGTTGTTGCTGTTTGCCTCTGAAAAACACAGCAAGATATTACTACCTATTAGAATATATACTACCAAAAAATTAAAACTAACAAATTTTGGTAAATATTGGGGAAAATGGGGAACTTATGCAGTGTGACTGGGATATAAATTTGTATGGAAAACAGTATGGAGATTATTCATATTATTAAAAGTAGAATTACCATATGATTTAGCAATCCCACTTCTAGGTATATATCTAAAGGAAACGAAGTCACTATTCGAAGATATATCTGCACTCTTATGTTCACTATAAAATTATTAACTCTAAGCAAGAGATGGAAATAACTTCAGTATTCATTAATGGATGAATGAATGAAATAAGTATGGTAAATATATACTATGGAATACGACTTAACCATGAAAAATTAAGAAATACTGCCATTTACAACAGCATGGATGGATCTTGAAGGTATTATACTAAGTGAAATATTTCAAAGATTTTATATATTTTTTATTTATGTATTATGATATCCCTTACATACAGAATCTGAAGAAAAGGCAAACTAATGGAAACTTAGAGTTGAGTTGACAAGGGGTGAACCTGGGTTGGAGTAAGGTGGTCAAAGGGTACAAACTTGCAACTATAATATGAAAAAGTTCTGGGGATCTAATGTACAGCATGATGATCATAGTTAATAATATATACATACTTTTTTATTGTGCTTCCCTTTATTAAACTTTGCATATATCACATTCTTCAAGTTGAAAGTTTATAGCAATCTTGTATAAAATAGGTATGCTGCCACCATTTTTCTAAACATTTGTTCATTTTGTGTCTCTCTGTCACATGTTGGTAATTCTTGCAATATTTCAAGTTTTTTCATTATTATTGTATTTGTTATGGTGATCTGTGATCAGTAATTATGACCCACTGAAAACTCAGAACTAGTTTACTTAAGGTATATACATTGTTTTTCTTTAAAAACATAATGCTTTTGAACAGTACAGTATAGTGTACTGTAGAGTAAAGTAGAGTACTGTACTGTAGTGTACTGTAGAGTAAAGTAAAATGAAATTTATTTTGGTAAATGTGTCTATGAATAGTCAAAACAATGCCTCAATATAAATGAATACTATCATTTTGAACAATTTAATTACTATTATTAGAATTATTATAAGTATAAAAATAGCTATCATTTTAGCATGGAATATGAGACTCTCATGCTCCATGCTTCATTACATCCACACAACAACTCTGCATAATAAGTATTATCATCACCATTTCATGGGTGAAAAAACTGAGGCTAACACATTTAGATAACTGGTTTATGATTACATGGCTAGTAAAGATGCATCACACTAATTTAGGCTTTATGATTTCAGAACTGTCTCTTTCCACTGCACATTCTATTACTCTGTAAATACTTGGCTTGTTTTCATTTAGTTCTTTAATTTTATTCATGTGGTGCTGGCTTAAAGCTTCATTTAAAGGAAGCTTAAAAAATTCATTTAACCAAAAGCTCCCAAGAATTAAAAATGTCATGGATCTAGTGTAGACATGGATATCATTAGTTAATGGGTAACTATATATTTTCCACTCTAGTGAGATAATATTTTTCTAAGTTTTAATCTCTGAGTGTTCAAGAGGACTTTGTTAAAATAGAAATATTTAGACAAATGTGATCAAAAGTCTAGATCAGGTCACCTTAAGATAAATATTAGAAAACTGAGGAAACAAATGGAGATTTGAACACTGAGCTATGATATAATGAATGGTTTAAAGTATTTAGTAGAGTACAGAAAAGCCGTTTAAAGCCTGGTCTTAGCCTAGCATTGCAGCTTCTGGGATATCTATCTATCTATCTATCTATCTAGATAAATTTGAAAACTTTTTTAACTTAAAGATTTTGAGAAATAGAACATAATCAGCACCAGAGAAGATTTCTTTATGATAACAACCTAGCCCCTCCTCCCAGTTTGTTAATATTCTCTCTTATTTAATGTAACATTGTATAATATACCAGTGATAAAATATACCAGTACTGATCTGCCATTATGAATGAAATAACTATAATCATCTGTTTGCATATCCTGGTGAAAATATTCATTTAGTTCCATGTTGTATTTCTAGGAATGGACCAATTTTTTTTTTATTTTTAAGTTTTCTAAATATTGTCCAACTTACCTCAAATGTTTTTATTATGGGCACTGTCATTCTTTCACATTCTTGCAAGACATTTTTACTGTTGCCCAATATGGTAAGTGTGTAATAGTATGCCTTTCTAGGTTTTAATTTAATTTAATTCCAGATTCATAATAAAGATAAACAGTTTTTGTATATGAGTGGCCATTTGGATTACCCTTTCTGTAAAGTACATGCTCAAATCTTTTGATATATTAACATTGTGTCATACTGACTTCTTTAATAGTAGATTTTCTGAAAGAACTTTTAGCTCTGTAGGTCTTCCCTATTTTATTTTCATTTTTTTAAGATTTTATTTATTTATTTGTCAGAGAGAGAGCGAGTGAGAGCGAGCACAGGCAGAGTGGAAGGCAGAGTCAGAGGGAGAAGCAGGCTCCCTGTGGAGCAAGGAGCCTGATGTGGGACTCGATCCCAGGACGCTGGGATCATGACCTGAGCCGAAGGCAGCTGCTTAACCAACTGAGCCACCCAGGCGTCCCGTGGTCTTCCCTATGTTATTTTGAACTTGTTTTCATTTCAAAATCTTTATATTTATTTTCATAATCTGCTTTTATTTTGCTTTGTCTATTATTTATTTATTTATTGATTTATTAGCAAGCAAGAGAGAGCGAGCGAGAGCGCAGGGAGGGATAGAAAAAAAAGAGAAAAGAATCTTAAGCAGGCTCCAGGCTCAGCACAGAGCCCAACTCTGGGCTCTATTTCACAACCATGACATCATGACCTGAGCCAAAATGAAAGAAATAAAATAAAATTAAGGTGTAAAAAAAAAAGGAAAAAGAATTGGAGGTTTAATTAAGTGAGCCACCCAGGCACCCCTGTGGTATCTTAAATTAGCTGTCATATCTTTAAAGTTCTAGAGAATCCATTTGGTTCATTTATAAAATCTTTCTCAATATCATTTTTAGTTTCAGTTTTTTGTTCAATTTGCATCCCCTCTCATTTCTTTGAGCAGAGTAATCAAGCCATTTTACAATCTTTATTGATCATTTTAATATCATACTTAATCCCATTTTGTCTATCAAATCTTGTTAATGGTTTTTCTTTGTGTGCTTTGTTACATTTTGGTATGTTCAAGACATTATATTTGAAACTCTTATTGAGTAGGGATAATTAAGAGCTATAATAATGGTATGGTCCTCCTTGGCAGGATTTTCTCTTATATTTGAGACTCTACAAGACAATCATACTCCAAATTCAGTGATTGACTTTCTCAGTTTACACAGAAGGCAAGGTAGGCTCTAGTCTTATTTCTGCTTCTCCTTGTGCTTTGGGGATTTAAAATTAAATTTGGGTTGTACCAAAGTCCTCAAATTTGATTGCTGCTGGATTTTGAATTTTGTTTCTCTAGTATCAAGAGTCTATTAAAAACACAACTCAGTGTGTTTTAGCAGTTTCAAATGCTCTCATAGCTAAAATGACTTCAGGGCATATATCTCGAGGCTCTCATTGTATTTTGTATTTTGGCCCAGGAATCCCTCACTTATTTTTATAATCATTCTGATATTTTTAACTTTAAAAGCTATTTTGTCTGGATTTTTAGTTGTCTTAAGTAGGAGTTTTTAGATCACCATTACTAGAAGCAACAACAAATATACATGAAAATATCTGCAGTAGTTTATCACATCTTTATGGCTTTGAACTTCCATAAGCTGAGGCATCCTTCTCTAACCACTTAGACAAACTCCAATTTACCCTTTAAAACAACACAAGAATTGCTTCATTTAAGAACATGCTCAGGGATGACTCTTCCCCACTGTTCTTACCAACATTCCCACACACTCTTTGCTAACCACACCTTGTTTATGATCTTTCATTAGGTATATCAGCATCACCAGGATTTTGATCTTGTATTTTTGTCCTTTAGAGCTTTAATTAAATATTAATTCCATAGAAAGTCTGTCCCTTTTCTTTCAAACCTGGGTTAGTTATTTCTTCTCATTCTTTGTCAGAAGTTACTTTATTAGAGAAACTTAAAGCTGTATTGTGACTTTGGAGTCTTTACAGTTTTTTGACTGGAAAAATCACCCACCCCTGAGATCTTTACACAGCTTCGAAGCTGATATTATTCAGAAATCTGTTCAAAACAGACTTTTTCACGGAGGCCTTTTCGGACCACTCAGTAAAAAACCTCTTCTCAATCACTGCTCTTTTAAAAATGTGCTTATTTAGTTCAAATATACATCACTATTAAAGAAAAACAGTACAATTTTTTTTTAAGTTGGCTTACCTAATATCTATCTCTCCCATTAAATGATTCCTCTGGGCAGGAGTTTTGTTGTGCTCATCTTAGGCCAGGCACTCAATAAATTGTCTCTTAATGATTGAATTGTTTGACTCCCTTGCTAGATTCTCAACTTCATGAGGCCAAGGATTGTTCTATTCAGTCCTTCTTTATCCTCAATGTCTGTTATATTGCAGTCACTTACGTGACTAATGGGAAAAATCACAGAAAGAAAGAGTTAAAACTACAGAAAAACCCTGTAGGTTCAATAACACAAAGCTTTCTAAAATTATTTAGCCCAGAAATTGAATACTGGCTGCACTTTTGATTATTTTTTAAATGATATTGAATTTAATTTAAATGGAAATACTTGAATGGTAGAATAATAAAAAAATTATAAAAGCAACTTGTTCCTTAAAGTAAGAATTATATAGGGCTTCTCGTCTAGAAGCAAAATTTTCAAATGTCAAACATCTGAAAGCATAGAAGGAGAAGTAAGAGTGTGAATTGTACTTCAATGCTCTTTTCTTTATATTCAGCAAACAGCTTCATTCACACCTTTCCAATTTTTTCAACTCTTGACAAAGCCTTCAGAGGAGTTACTGCTGATGACAACCATCACCGCCTAACAGGAGAAATTTTATAAAGAAAAATAATAGCATGTTTTTCCCAAATTGTTAAGGATATGGTGAAACTCTGTTGGATTCAAAGGAAAAATGTGCAATTCCATGCTCTATATAATAATAACTTATTTTAATAGTGGCTTTGCAATTTTTCAGATATATCCATTTACTGAAACCGCTAACTAATAAACAAAAACAAACAAATTAACAGGGGTTCGAGACAGGAATTATCTAATCTAAAAATAGCACATGTTCACAGAATACACAACACATATCCCAAGTACTACTATAGGTTTCAAGTAATAGTCAAAACAATAGTAAACATGATTCAGACCCTACCAGTCAAATCATAAATGGGACCTTAACTGTAAATCCTTATCTTTAGATCAAAACAGGTAATTGGGTGCTGAAGATACATTATAGAACTAATATGTTATAGAACTCCTCTGAAATGAGTCATTTATTCCATCACTTTTCCTGCACAGCTGCTGACCCATGTTTTGGTTCCTGGAAATAGCTGCTACCCTGTCATACTTCTTAAAAGCACATATATTGATAACTCTACTCATTCCTCCATTCCTCTGTGACTGTCACTGTGTTAAAATGTGGAGCAAGCTGACTCACTTGTGGTGGTAACTTGTAGAAATAATAAAGTAGATGAGTTTGCAAAGTATTTTGTTATTTCTAAAAATGCAAAAACCAAATTACATTGAAATCATAAGGGGTGTTTCAGGGAGAGCTGTAGGATGTGGTTTCTTGTGTAATCCACAGAGATTAGCTCCAACACATATTTAAACTCTCCTCTAGGAGCAACCTTAGTGGTAAAGCAAGAAGAAGATAAACAGATGTATACACACCCTGGCACAAAATTATCACTTATGTTTGGCTTCCTAGTCTCCTCGTGTTACTTATTTATCTTAACTTCTCTCTGAAATCAGGGAACACAGAATCTCAATCAGTTGACATTTTTCTACTGAATTACCCAATAGTCTGATCATACCCCTAAGACTTTTTAAAATTATTTCACTCATAATCCCAAATCTGCTTTGCCTCCTCATCTTAGTACACTGTAATTTGATTTCAAAATGAGGACAGTTGTCAGTAATGCCACATTCATTAATGTATTTTACAATTCCATGTAGTTATAACTATGAAGATATGTTAATAACATCCATTCCAATAAGCCACCCTAAATTGATTATCATGAAACAAGACCTCAAGAAAGAGAATTCAAAATCATCCATGTATTTGCAATTTATTGCAATAAAGCCTTTATCAATAGACTTCCCTGTGCACATGGTGGTCAAATTGCTGGTGAAAACCAGCCAGATCTATTACAAGCTTTCTCATGGCTTCTAGGTAACCCAAGTGAGCCTTTAATGATACTGGGAAGGGATAAAGCAGGGAAGGGATAAACAGTGATGTAAGGATTGGCTAGACAAAAGTAATGACTCTCATTACAAAGTGAGTATTTTAAAGCAAAAGAGCCTGTTGGGAATATTGTTTTATAATATAGTGGTATATTTTTACTAACTTTTTAAAATTCAATTAGTTAACATAGTGTACCATTAGTTTCAAATGTAGATTTCAGTTATTCATCCATAGCATATAATAGCTAATGCTCAGTACTTACGGTTATAGCTTCTTGAAAGCAGAATTTTAACCCACTGAGCCACCCAGGCGCCCTTGAAAGCAGAATTTTAGATCACATTTTCTGATTACTTCCATGTAGTACAACACTTTCCTGCTAGCAACCTTCAAAACATACTGTTTGTTAGAGGGATTTCTTTAATAATAAATAAATAGGAATGTATTTAAATTTATAAATATATAAAATAAATATGAATTTATTTAAATTTATTTAAATATTGCACACTGTTTCATTGTTCATAAATAAGGTGGTGATATTATAGCCATTAGTTGGTAGCACTGATATATCACTTTCTTTTTACTTCTCAGTGCATTCTCTTTACACAAAATAGATATATATTTTATAAGAATCTGAATCTTTGGCAAACTTTTAAAAAACCCTAAACAGTAAAGTTTATCATTTTAAGTAATCTCAATTATCTTCCTCAATTGTGATAGTATATCCTTCTATCTAGGCCAGATATTGTATGAGGGATTTGAAGAGACATACTTTTCTAAATTTCACTTTTCTCATCTGCAAAATGCTGATCATGATCCCACAATAAAATACACTTACAATTTTTTGATGAGAATTTATTTATTTATTTATTTTAAGATTTTATTTATTTATCAGAGAGAATGGTCGAGAGAGCAAGCACAGGCAGACAGAATGGCAGGCAGAGGCAGAGGGAGATGCAGGCTCCCAGCCGAGCAAGCAGCCCGATGCGGGACTCGATCCCAGGACGCTGGGATCATGACCTGAGCCAAAGGCAGCTGCTTAACCAACTGAGCCACCCAGGCGTCCCTTTTGATGAAAATTTAATCTGTATAAACAATACATTTGCTGTAATGCGTGGTTCATGGGAAACATCTTATTTAATTATAAGCAACAACAGTTTTAGAAATTAAGTAAATGTGTCTATAATATTTAAAGTTTTAACACATAATTCCAGTGCTTTGCCTTATTTTCTCAAATCCCTTTACCATTTTCACTGACAGAGTCAAATGTACTTTTTCTACTAGTAGCCAGCTCTTTGTCTTTTGTCAGATAGATGCCCTTGTGAATTATTTATAATAGAGATATTAGCAATAATAATAATAATAATAATAATAATAATAAATAGCAATGAAAATGTTAAAAAAAGTATTCTTAACTAATTAGGGTTCTTAGACATCAATTAGAGGAACCACCTCTGGCAAGCAAATTAATCTGCAGAACATTCCCAGAATTAACACGTCAATGAGATACAGGGTTGTCCATAGACTGAAAGGTGAAGCAAAAGGACTAGGTTTGGAAAATGATCAAATTTTTGGGCAAAATAAATTCTTAGGTGTCCTTTCAATGGAGTCCTGGGCATTATGTAGCAGAAACTCTGGAGATTATCTCAATCCTTTGGAGTCACACCGTTTATTAGCTTGCTATTGACAAAGTTATTTACAAACTGTAGAGCAAAAGGTTATAATGTAGAAAACTGTTGGTAATGCACAAGATTCTTGGTAACAATTATGCAAGTTAATGATTTTTCATTAGAAAACATAAATTCTATAACCCAAATTATGGGCCCAGAGCACTTCTGCTGCACAACTCTGCTTATATCCCAAATTACCATGTGAACTAGTTTTAATATCTGCTTCTCTTATTAATTTTTGAATAAAAATCTTGACACAAGTATTTTATAATTTTGTGATAATCATGCATTTAATTTCTTGGAGAACAAAACACACTTTAGCATAACTATGTTCGTTCACAGAACCAACCTTGATAACACACTTCTATATGTTAGAAATGATATAATAAATGTAGAATATTGGGCACTTGTTTGGTATTCTTTGCCATGTTTTGCACCATCTAAAAAGAGATCAGTGAACTTGGACTGGAGTTGTAGACATGGAAAAAAATAAAATATTACAGAGAAGAATACTCTGTGGTCCACAACCTAAATGGGCTGGGATTCCCATCATTTGGATCCCTGTAGCTTTACAAAAGTCAATTAAATTTTTGTATCTCCAATTAAAGTTGATTCCCTCGTACTTTTTCAAACATCTCTTGTAAAGTATTGTTTCCCAGAAAAAAGGGATTTTGCACATGTATCTGCCTTTGTCTCTGGTCATGATCTCAGTCAGGATCCTGGGATCGAGCCCCATATCGGGCTTCCTGCTCATTAGGGAGTATACTTCTCAGTCTCTCTCTGCAGCTACCTCACTCTGCCCCACTCATGCTCTCTCTCTCTCAAATAAATAAATACAATCTTTAATTTTTTAATTAAAAATAAGATAAATAAAATAAAATAAAAAGTCTGTTCTTACTGCCCCATTTAGCTCCTTTTTTTTTTTTTTGAGTTGTATTTAAAGCAGCATGAGAGAACATGAGGCTCTCAAACTTAAAAAAAAAGGAAAAAATTGAGTTTTGTTAGGATTTAAAATCTTGTCTGCTAGACAAAAACGTTGGCTTTGTTAACATGTGAAAATTAGCAAAAGAGAATAAGATAGAATTCTAATAATTTTTGTAGAAATTAAAAATTTCCTCCAACCCAATTACATACAGACCCATTAAGTAAATTCATTCCAATGTCCCAAACCAACCTTTTCTAATAGTAATGCATCTGGGTAAACAGGATCAACCCACGGAATGTATAAATATTATTATTTTTTTCCTGTCTCTTCCACAGTCACATCTGGGTATATTGGTAGCAAGCCAATTATCTATCTTATAAGACATGATATCATAAGGAAAGGTATTCTGTCCATTTGGAATGATTGAAAATCATTGTAATTTTATCTTGGTGCAGTAACTTGAGATGGCACAGTGTGGGTTATGAATATATATATATATATATTTTTACTGGGAAGAAGAGATTATAGAGATATTGGTTATCCAAGAGAGACTGACAGGTGTTGATAGTTGCCAGGTCAATATCCATCTACTTTTTTCTTTAATCTCAGAAAGCACTGAGGGATTGACAACAAGGAAACTTAAAACAACATCAAATATTTTATTGTCTCTTTTCTAGTTACATTGTAGCCATATGACAAAGTATCAGTCTTCCAAGATATCATTCTCTTTTACCTCTATCTTTCTGCCAGAAATGTGGGCTTAATAGTGAGAACTCCAACAGCAATTTTTGCAACCGTGAATAAAAAGCCATGAAAACCTCTAAGATAGTTCATTTGACTTCCTTAAGATTCTGAACCAACACCAGAAAACACTCTCTGTAGTCTTCTTGTTAAATGAAAAAATATGGTTAAACCACTTTTGACAGTCTACTACATACAGCAAAATGTAAATCTTAATTGAAATATGTCCTCTCAGCTGTGCTTAAGCAACTCAGTCCTGAGCTTTTCAGGTTTTCAGTCTGAAAGAGTACACCTCTGGTGCTCTGAAAGGGAAGAGAAAGGACACCCTGTTCTCCATATAAATTAAAGAAGAGAAATCTGTGCATTTAAGTTGGCCATATAAAATTTATCAAGCAATTATCTCCTAACTCCTTCCTATCCAAATTACCTGATATGCTCTCCCTACTCCTTTATTCCATGTTACTTCCTTTTCCAGGATTCTGTATCACATCACAACATGTCTTCTGTTATTTCCTTCTTGCAAGCTAGTTTTGTTTTCTCCATCTAAAAAAAATCAACAATCATTGTGTATTTTAATTCCCATTTTCCTCAAATGCATTGGTTCTTCTTATCTATTACTCTTTTCTCATACTCTGTGTCTTTGTCCTTATGGGGTTTGTACTTTGCTTTTCCCATCCTTTACTGCCATTATATAATCAAATCTAATTACTTCTTAGAGAAAGTTAAAAATTTCTCTAACACAAAGTCACTGATTTTTAGCAAACCTATAAGATAGTCAGACATCCATTCAATTTCTTTTTTTTTAAGATTTTTTTTATTTATTTGACAGAGAGAGATGACTAGCAGGCAGAGAGGCAGGCAGAGAGAGAGGAGGAAGCAGGCTCCCTGCGGAGCAGAGAGCCTGATTTGGGACTCGGTCCCAGGACCCTGGGATCATGACCTGAGCCGAAGAGAGCAGCTTAACCCACTGAGCCACCCAGGCGTCCCTCCATTCAATTTCTTAACTGAGTCTCAAATGCATCCTGAGTTCTAACCTAAACCTAAGTTCTACTTCTTACACGTTGTTATATGACCAAATTCTTTCAGTTCAGTATTTTGTAACATTTAAATATTAATCAATTGATGCTTTGTCTGTTAATTTCTATGAAAATAATTTGAATACAGTAGATTTATTGTTATATTTATAGATTTATAATCAAAGTTTCATCAGTTGAAGTTTTTGGAAATTTCAGATATAGTGATTAACCTAAAATGATACTGCCTCAAATCCCTCTGATATCAAGGCCCAACACCTGATTATAGTCACACCTATGGTGGATAGTTCCATGGGAAATCACAGTTATTTAGCACTGATAGCATCTCATGTTCTATCTCTCATTTTAGAATGTCTCCAACACAACCCCAAAGTATAGGAGAGTTAATGTCCACTGAGGACAGCTCTCAGTGAAGTGGAAATAAGAACCATAGATAAAATTGTCAGTTTCCAGGTCTTCATGAGGACAACTTAAAGAAGTTTCTCAGGACCTTTCAGTAAAAGCAAGCCTTCATTTTCTATCCACAACAATTATATCAACAATGTACCTTTTTGACAAAGGTGCTTCTTCACTGTCTCACTTTCCCATTCTTTTCTACCTTGGATAATCTCCCAGATAAACTAACAGTACTCAAATCCTTTGTCCTACTCTTTGCTCTCAGGATAAATGGAGCCAAAAGACTTAGATTAATATCAAGTTCTAAATGGGATCTTAGAGCTATTTCTGTCCAGATTTTCATGAACATAGGGACCTTTGAATTATCAGGCTATAAATAAGTTCCAAATGGAGGGGGCAAAAGCAAAAAGTAGAAATTTTTATGTTTGATTTTTAATCATGATTAATTGACTTTATTGATTATTAAAAATATTAACATAATAAAAGTGTGGATCTTTGTAAAACAATGTCATAATGTAAGAAATAAGTTGCATGGTCCTTTTGAGAATATTAAACCAAGTGTTCAGGTGCCATCTAATTTCTTGTTTAATCCAGAACTTTGGTGTGCATTATCTTGAGGAATAAGATTTTGAAGTCCAGACAGACTAACAGAAAACTGATCCAAATGTGTGTGTTTATATTTCTGCTTTTGTTGTAAAAATCAAAGTGTAATTGCTGGTTTAAAATGGTAAAACTAATAATGTTCATGGACTCTATTATAAATTTTCTAATTGTATGGGAAGAATCCAAGAAACATATAATTAGTTGATTTGCAAATCCTCAAAGAGCTACAGGATCAGGTAGTGGTATGTTCTGATTCAACAGCATCATAATGCAGCATTTTATATGTGTGGCTAATGGATATTTTCATGAATGTTTGCTAGCTAGTCAGCCAATACAGAGAAATATTAGGTAGGGTAATTACTCACAGTTGTGTTTAATAAAATGGGAGAAAATTATCAAATGACACTAATAATAATAATCCTATAGCAGGCTAAATAATTCAATGATAATTACAAGTATTAATCTAGCTTTCTTCCCTGATTGTGACTCTTCTCTCCTTTATCATAATGGGAGTAGCAGATTGTCTGCAATGAATTGTGAAAACCCAGCAGTGACTTTGGCAGTGAAGGCCTCCCATCCATTTTGATAGGTTAAAATGATTCTGGTTGGTCTTGAGCAAATGTGTCAATTTTTTTTTTCTGTGTGTGTCATAAAAGAAAGAAGCAATAGTAAATTCTTGCTGTTATTCCATGGAGCCAATAAAATCATACTGCCAACAAGAGGCTGTTGACACCGTACGTGTAGTTAACTGTCTTGAAATACTAGGCCTGGAAATAAAATTCCAATGTTTCACATAACCTCTTTTTTTTTTTAAAGAAAAAAACAAAAGAACTATACTGCTTACATTTAGGGCCCTACTGTTGTGTAACTATTTTTGAACATGTCTACTGTAAATGTATATATATATTTTTTTTCTGTGCAATAAATTCATTTAGAGATAAATTTGAATTGCAAATTATTTTGGGGGAGGCATGGTATTTGTGGCTAGTTTTACAAGTTAAAAGGACTAAAAGAAAGAAGAAAAACATTTTTTATTACAGCATATTTACATCTGTCCAAAGTACTTATTTACTATAACACTGACTAATGTATAATACTGTACACAAAGAAAGAAGTTAAATGAGTTATAATTCAGTCGAAGTATAGCTGGCCATTTTAAACCTTACCACTGGAACTTTCTGGTATGAAATGTGATATCTGGCAATCTGGTCCAGTTCATTACATCAGGTCATTTGTATGTTCTTATTACCATTTTGATAGCATAGCACATTTTATAACCCAGACATTTTACAATGGAACTATGATGCATATATTTTCAAAAGTATAGACATACATGAAGCTATGAGGTCAAAAAAGATGAATGTCTGTAGTACCATATAGACTCAACAAATAAAAGTATCCAAGGCTCTGAGTGAGATTTATGAATATTGTATAAGATTAGGCCAACATGTGGTTTTGATATAAATAATCTGTTCTTAAATTAGAATTACAATCGTTGAGTACAGTGTTGAAAATGGCAGATAGATTTTAGCTCTCTTTGCTCACTAAGGAAAATGGAAAAATGTTTAGTTTGGTCAGATTTTCACTTAACTTCTGAAAAATCTTACGTTTGAGAGAACCCTTCTGAAATAATAATCCTTAAAGATATAACCCCTTTGGCACAAGTTTTCAAGAAACTTGTTGGATGTTGTAGACAATTATAGGGCACACGTACTGTTCTAGATGTTTCATGCCAATAATATGTAAGCCATACCAAGGCTACATATTCATATAGAGATGTTCCTCAGCTTACCAGGGGGCTATGTACAGAGAAACACATAAAAAATTGAAAATGCATTTAATACCCCTAAACTATCAAATACCATAGCTTACCTTAAGCTTATTTAAACATACTCAGAACACTTACATTTGCCTGCATTTGGGCAAAATCATCTTAAGCAAAGCCTATTTTATAACAAAGTATCAAATATCACATGCAATTTATTAAATATTACACTAAAAAAAAAGAAGAATGGCTATAAATAGAATGGTTGTAAGTATATCAGGTGTTCACCCCTGTAATCTTCTAGCTGACTAGGAGCTGTGGCTCACTGCCCCTGCCCAGCATCACAAGGCGGCACCATACCACATGTCACTGGCCCATATAAAGACCCAAATTCAAAATTCAAAGTACAGTTTCTACTGAATCACTTTCACTTTCACATCATTGCAAAATATATCATAAGTTGAATCATTGTAAATCAGGAGCCATCTTATTTGAAAATTAAATCACAGTCACCCGTATACACACAAAAAAAGGCCTTCGTGTAGGGCCATCTATGGATCTCTAAACAACATAGCATGACATATCAACAGTAACAAATGGATGTGAAGGGGACAATTGCTTTGCGTCAGTACTCTGAGCAGTAACATACATGGCCTTACTCACCTAGCAGAACTCCAGAGCTAGCTGACGGCAAGGAACTTTACAAATGTTTGCTGAACAGATTAAGCACTATTATTTTTAAATCAGTGTGCATGTCTGTTTTCTAAAGATATGCTACTTTATTTTATTGACTTATTACAAAACCAAATGATTTCCTCTTATTTAAGTGGCAGGAAAATAGAATTCTTTTTAATTTAAATCAAATGGCTTTTTAGGGAAAATATACTGAAAATTCTGAAACTTGTAATGCTTATGAATCTTTTATTGGAATCCTTATCAAGTTGTATTTTTCAAGTTTTTCCTAAATGATCTTCAATGAATTGAAAATATTTTTTGGATTTTATTCAAGGCTATTAACACACAATTTCACTTTGTTAAATATAGTGCTAAAGTTTCAACCAAAACTTTGTGTCTTTTTTTTTCCACTATCACATCCTCCATCTACTGACTGGATTCTCTCCCCAACTAGCACATATATACCATTGTCTATCTTTAGGATAAGTAAGGGTCATCTTTTGTCTTTATTCTATTCCTCGTATGCTTCTGAACTTGTTGAATTTTAATATAGTCACACCATAAGCATCACATATTTGATTCCCCTTTAAATAGTAAACAGTGCACGACCAGAGCATACCTTCAAAGCTATCAATAGACTTACTCTGATATATTATTTTTGTATTCTTGTAAATTAAAATAATTAAATTATAGAACAAGAATTTCAGGTGGTAGGTGTTGTAAGTTTTACCCAAACTGACTTTTGTCAAACTTGTTTTTGTCATCATATATGTCAAGTAGTTTTCTCACGTTTATTTTTAGAATATCCTTGTATAATGAATATTTACACTGATATCTAGTATAAAAATCTTGCAATTTATTTTAGAAACATTAAGATATTGAAAATCAATTATTTCTTTAATTCATTAAAGACATTTTTGGCTTGTTTCCAGTACTTTCTTACTGGTTAAAAAATGAATTTGAAGTAGTCTGAATTTCATTATTATATGGCACTTTCCCTTTGATGAATACAAAGACGATATTCTCTATATTAGCTATCTGAGAAGAATTTATTTTTTTACTTTTATTTATTTGTAAGAGAGAGAGAGTGAGAGAGAGCACAAGCAGGGGAAGCAGCAGGGTGAGGGAGAATCAAACTCCCGGCTAAGCAGGGAATCTGTTGCAGAACTGAGTCCCAGGACCCTAAGATCATGACCTGAGCTAAAGGCTCAGGCGTTTAACTGACTGAGCCACCCAGGAGTCCCAATCTGAGAAGAGTTCTGTATATTATTCCTATTAATATGCAATTTAAAGTCTAGGTAATTAACTTAATATTTAGTGGCCATTACATAGATAGCACTATGTTCCAGGCAGAGAGTAAGATAGAAATATTAAATCAACCATATTCTATGCATTCTAAATGAAAATAATTAATCAATCATAATAAATCCTTCTATTTATTAAATATCAACTTATAAGCTTTCCTCCATATGAACAATGCCAAATACCAGAATAAAGGGTCATCTCATACAAATAAAGGATAGAATTTTAGAATTCTGGTAAGCCATTTAATTTTGAAAAATTGTGCTATATTGTTGCTGAGTTGTGGTTTTCAGTTACATAATATCTGATAAGTGCAGAAGTAACATGAGTGTTACGTGAGATGAGAAATGGTATATAATTAAGATATTCTTAAAAGTACAGATAAATACAAATTTGTAACCATAGCATTATGGAGGAATAAAAATAAAAGATAGCTACACACTCTAAAGTGAATAAATCTTGGAAAGTTAATAGAGAAGTAAAACAAGGACAGTGCAAAAAGTATTGTACATTTTATGAAGTTCAAACAAATTCTGTTAAACCATAGATGGACTTAAAGACTATTATGTATCATATATTGTAAAAAATTAAGCAAGGAAAGAGCAAACATAAAATAACCAAAGCATACAAAGTTGGGTAGATACAATAGGTGTGATCATGTTCTACTTCATAAAGAGATGAATTAATAGATAAATAAAAGTAACTAGACTTTTTAGAAGTTAATAACACTTCGCCTGTTATTTCTTAGTAACATAAAATATATGGTTTTCTAACAAAAACGTTTATCTTAAAAATGTTTAAAAATAAATTTCAGGCTACTCATAAGGTTCTATTTACTTTTCCACTGAAGCAAAAGCTGGTTGTTGTAGTTGTAGTTGTTTGTTTGTTTTAGTCTCCTCCTAGTTTTTATTATTATAATGTGGAATGAGGAATGTTAAATTGAAAAGTGAATTATTTTATAGACAAAAATCATTACTTGATTCACCTCCTGGTACAGCAGATGGAACTCCTGAAAACATGCCCTTTTGCCTTACAGAAGAGTAACAGTTATGCTTACTTCTGAAACATACTTGGTGGTGGCCCTAAATAGTGACACCATAGTAAACATTTTGAATATTTGCAATTAATTTTTATAGTCATAGGGCTCCAAAAGGCACTGCTGGTATCTTAGCAGGTATTTCAATAAAGCTAAAAGTTGCCTGACTGTTTAAAAATATTAACAAGGCACAAAACATGGCAGAAGTATTGTCCTCAGATATTATTTTTTTCCATATGCTCCTGATTCCAGACATGACAAGTTATTTTTTTAAATTTTTTTAATAAAAGATTTTATTTATTTATTTGACAGAGATCACAAGTAGGCAGAGTCAGGCAGAGAGAGAAGAGGAAGCAGGCTCCCTGCTGAGCTGAGAGCCCGATGTGGGACTGGATCCAAAGATCCTGGGATCATGACCTGAGCCGAAGGCAGAGGCTTTAACCCACTGAGCCACCCAGGCGCCCCCATGACAAGTTATTTTTGATAGATATATATACAATGTATTTTCCAGTTATAAGAAAAATAGTTCTGCTATTTTTAACCTTTTTAAAAAATTACATAATTTTTTAAATTAAAATTTTATTTTTTAATGTTTTACTTTTCTTTTCTTTTTTTTAAAGATTTTATTTATTTATTTGACAGACAGAGATCACAAGTAGGCAGAGATGCAGGCAGAGAGAGAGAGAGAAAGAGGGAAGCAGGCTCCCTGCGATCCCAGGACCCTGAGATCATGACCCGAGCCAAAGGCAACAGCCCAACCCACTGAGCCACTCAGGCGCCCCAATGTTTTACTTTTCAATATACTACTTAGAATATAAAACCTATTCCATTTGGTAAGAAGTTTACCATTTAAAAACTGGTAATTTTCTCATTGTGTCTTCCCCTCTCATTGCTTTATTTTGAATAAAAAATTTCACAATAAACATAACTGATGCTTTCCTTCTGATGGTCCCTCTGTTAGTCATATTGTATATGAGCCATGACAATTAGTTTTACAAAAATTATTCATGTTTGTTGATATGTTTTATCATAACTAATTTTCCCTCCCTTATCTAGATTCCCCAGCTTTCAGACAGGTGGACACTTCAATAAACCATACCCAAGGGATGTATCAAGTACTTCTTAGACATCTCTCAGATCCTTGAGGTCTCATTTTGCCTAGGGATTTGCAATAGGTTCTGCCAGAGGCACCACTGTGACAACTGATGTCCATGGTCTATCTCCTGCTAAGCTCAAGAGGTCACTGGTTTCCAAGTTTATCTATACAATTAATGAATTCCAGCAAGTTCTTTTTTTTTAATATAACAAACTTATTTTAAAGTTTATATGGAGAGGCAAAGACTCACAATAGTCAACATAGTGTTGAAGGAGAACAAAGACTGAGGACTGACTTCAAAGTTTACCATAACGATGGGGTGCCTGAGTGGTTCAGTGGGTTAAGCCTCTACCTTCGGCTCAGGTCATGATCCCAGGGTCCTCTATCAAGTCCCGCATTGGGCTCTCTGCTCAGCAGGGAGCCTGCTTCTCCTCATCTCTCTCTCTGTCGTCTCTCTGCCTTTTTGTGATCTCTCTGTCAAATAAATAAATAAAATCTTTTTTAAAAAAGTTTACCATAATGATAATTGTAAGCAAGATATTGTAATACCACAGAAAGACTAGATTAAAGGAACAGAATATATATTATCAATTATATTTTATATTTAATATAACAGCAAAAGCAATACAAGAGAGCAAAATACAATCTTTTAAACAAATGGTTCTGGAGTAATGGTGAAGCTAAATGTAAAAATATAAAATTAAAATAAAATAAAATAATAAAATAAAATAAATCCAGGCAGATGTCATACACTCTTCACAAAAATTAACTCAGATTGGATTATAAACCTAAATATGAAACATGTAGAAGGTAATATAGAAGAAAATTTAAATGACCTTGGTTTTGGCAATAACTTTAGCTACAAAAGCTCAAGCACTGAATTTAAAAATGTCTACTCTGTGAAACACAATGCCAAGAGAATGAAAAGGCAAAGCACAGACTATGGAAAAAATTTGCAAAATACACATCTGGCAAAGGACTGTTAATCAAAAATTCACAAAGACCCCTTAAAACTCAACAATGGGGGAAAAACCTGATTAAAAATGAGCCAAAGACCTTAGCAGATACCTCACAAAAGAAAATATTACAGATGGCAAATAAGCATATAAAAAGATGCTTCACATCATATGTCATCAGGAAAATGCAAATTAAAACAAAAAAGAGACACCAGTACCTACCCAGAATCCAGAACACTGACAACAGAACACTAAATGTTGGTGAGGATGTGGAGCAACAGGAATGTTCTTCTATATCTATTGAGAATAAAGAATGGAAAACAACTTGGCAGTTTCTTACAAAACTAAACATATTCTTGCCAGATGATTCAGCAGTAGCAGTTCTTGGTATTTATCCAACGAAGATGAAAACTATACGCACAAAGATGTCTATAGTAGTTTTATTCATAACTGACAAAAGCTTGGAAGCAACCAAGATATCCTTCCATAGGTGAAAGGTCAAATAAAGTGTAGTACATGCAAACAATGGAATATTATTTAATGCTAGTGAAATGAATTACCAAGCCATGAAAAGATATGGATATAAATATTTAATAAATATTTGATTTTAGGCTTCTACCAGTCTATCAATAGTATTAGTATATTTTAACAATGAATGCTCAGCATTCATGAATTTACCTAATAAAATATTTTGGGTTCAATATTTTAAATACTACAACCTCTATGATTATATTCCTAATAATTTTGAATTGGGGTAAATAAACCTTAATTTTTTGTAACTTGTTTCTTATTGAAAAAGAGCTCAATGAGATTTTAGAAAATAAAAATTTACAAAAAAAAGTTTAGTTTACAATTGCCAAATAATTTAAAACTTTACCTTATATTCAAATACATATATTTTTCTAAATTGATTTATAAGCTACTAAAACCAAAAACTTTTAGTTATACTAGATTTCATATCATGCAATCAAAGCCAGAAAGCCATCTGGCAATGATTTGTCTTAAATAGAGTTAAGATGGGTGTTATTACAATGCAAGATGGAAACATAGTATAACAATTGAGTGTTACATAACTTTTCTGTTTTGCATCAAGTTACTAATCTACAAAAGTCTTTTATCGGTGATAGACTTGGGAATTTAACAAAACTTTTAAACTAGCATGTGCGACTCATTCCTAGAAAACAACACAATCAATAACACTTTATTTAGATTAAATCATGACTATTTCTCCATTTGAATAAAAAAGGTAGCAACCCCAATAAGTTTATTGAACATGAAAAGTTGAAATGCTATAATGCTCCTAAGGAATTAAATGATCCAGTCATGAATTACAAAAAAAAGGATATAAATTACCAAAGTGTTTGTATATTGTAATGTACAACTGCCCATTATCGTACAATAGTGTAGGCTTGTACAAGAACTCTATAAAAGAACTCCACTAATGAAACAAAATGGGATTGGGAGGGAGACAAACCATAAGTGACTCTTAATCCCACAAAACAAACTGAGGGTTGCTGGGGTGAGGGGGTTTGGGAGAAGGGGGTGGGATTATGGACATTGGGGAGGGTATGTGCTTTGGTGAGTGCTGTGAAGTGTGTAAACCTGGTGATTCACAGACCTGTACCCCTGGGGATAAAAATATATGTTTATAAAAAATAAAAAATTAAAAAAAATAAATAAATAAACTGTGGAAAGTATGTTCCCTTTCCCCCTATATACAACTATTAAGCCATTCATTTAGCTTTTAAAATATCCACTTAATACAGGCTTTTTACTCATTTGAACAGGCAGCAGGGCTCTATTCTTATTGCTCACATCTGAAGGATAGACTTCTAGCGTAAGAGGTAAAGCCCATAAAGGAGCCCAATAATAACAAGAAAATACAGTTTAGTGAGCCCTTACAATCTGCCAGCTACCTTTCTGAGAATACTTCAATTAATAAAACATATAAAATACCGGACCACAAAGAGCTTACATTCTTTTGAAATAGAATAGTGAAATAAACCAATAAGAGAGGGGCATCTCGGTGGCTCAGTCCATTGAGTGACTGCCTTTGGCTTGGGTCATGATATCAGGGTCCTGGGATGTAACTCCCCAGCAGGCTTTCTAGGCAGTGGGGTGTTTTCTTCTTCCTCTGTGCCCTCTCCCAATTCTCTGTCTCTCTGTCTCAAATAAGAAAATAAAACAGTAATAGAATAATGATTGATGGTTGATGGTGATAAGTGTTACAAAGAAATACAAGAAAGGTAAAAGTCATTGGAATGCAGGGATTAAAGTTAATTTTATTTTGTGTTGGGTGGTTATATCTCATTTATGAGATGTTTTTTGCACAAAGACCCAGGAAGTGAAGGAGGGTATTATACAAATATTAAAGAAAAAGATTGCTCTAGGCAGAGCAGCTTGTCTGTTACTTTTGAGGAAAAGCAAGGAGGCCAATGAGGAGTTCATAGTGGTGAAGAGAGGAAGACAGTATTGATGTATGACCTTCTAGTACATTGAAACATCTTCAGTTTTTATTTAATATGAACGGGGAAGATACCAAAAGATTTTCAACAGCAGAATAAAATCATCTGACTTGATTTTTTAGGTTAAGTTGCTGTACCAAAATAAATTTGCAGGGAGAAAGGAGTGCAGTGTGTGTGGAAGTGGGGTTATCAATCAAGTCAATAATTCAGGAACTTATGATGGTGATTTTAGCATGCTGGGTGGTTATAGAAGTGGTGAGGCTGTCTTTTTTTCCATTGGACATTCTTTCCTGCTTTGTCGAAGATTAGTTGACCATAGATTTGAGGGTCTATTTCTGGGCTCTCTATTCTGTTCCATTGATCTATGTGTCTGTTTTTGTGCCAGTACCATACTGTTTTGATGATGACAGCTTTATAATAGAGCTTGAAATCCGGAATTGTGATGCCACCAACGTTGGCTTTCTTTTTCAATATCCCTTTGGCTATTCGAGGTCTTTTCTGGTACCATATAAATTTTAGCATTATTTGTTCCATTTCTTTGAAAAAGATGGATGGTACTTTGATAGGAATTGCATTAAATGTGTAGATTGCTTTAGGTAGCATAGACATTTTCACAATATTTATTCTTCCAATCCAGGAGCATGGAACATTTTTCCATTTCTTTGTGTCTTCCTCAATTTCTTTCATGAGTACTTTATAGTTTTCTGAGTATAGATTCTGTGTCTCTTTGGATAGGTTTATTCCTAGGTATCTTATGGTTTTGGATGCAATTGTAAATGGGATTGACTCCTTAATATCTCTTTCTTCTGTCTTGCTGTTGGTGTAGAGAAATGCAACTGATTTCTGTGCATTGATTTTATATCCTGACACTTTACTGAATTCCTGTATAAGTTCTAGCAGTTTTGGAGTGGAGTCTTTTGGGTTTTCCACATATAGTATCATATCATCTGCGAAGAGTGATAATTTGACTTCTTCTTTGCCGATTTGGATGCCTTTAATTTCCTTTTGTTGTCTGATTGCTGAGGCTAGGACCTCTAGTACTATGTTGAATAGTAGTGGTGATAATGGACATCCCTGCCGTGTTCCTGACCTTAGCGGAAAAGCTTTCAGTTTTTCTCCATTGAGAATGATATTTGCAGTAGGTTTTTCATAGATGGCTTTGATGATATTGAGGTATGTGCCCTCTATCCCTACACTTTGAAGAGTTTTGATCAGGAAGGGATGCTGTACTTTGTCAAATGCTTTTTCAGCATCTATTGAGAGTATCATATGGTTCTTGTTCTTTCTTTTATTGATGTGTTGTATCACATTGACTGATTTGCGGGTGTTGAACCAACCTTGCAGCCCTGGAAGCCCTGGAATAAATCCCACTTGGTCGTGGTAAATAATCTTTTTAATGTACTGTTGAATCCTATTGGCTAGTATTTTTTTGAGTATTTTCGCATCTGTGTTCATCAAGGATATCAGTCTATAGCTCTCTTTTTTGGTGGGATCCTTGTCTGGTTTTGGAATCAAGGTGATTCTGGCCTCATAAAATGAGTTTGGAAGTTTTCCTTCCATTTCTATTTTTTGGAACAGTTCTTCAATAAATGGTGCTGGGAAAATTGGACAGCCACATGCAGAAAAATGAAATTGGACCATTTCCTTACACCACACACAAAAATAGACACAAAATGGATGAAGGACCTCAATGTGCGAAAGGAATCCATCAAAATCCTTGAAAAGAATACGGGCAGCAACCTCTTCAACCTCTGCCACAGCAACATCTTCCTAGGAACAACGCAAAAGGCAAGGGAAGCAAGGGAAAAAATGAACTATTGGGATTTCATCAAGATCAAAAGCTTTTGCACAGCAAAGGATACAGTTAACAAAATCAAAAGACAACTGACAGAATGGGAGAAGATATTTGCAAATGACATATCAGATAAAGGACTAGTGTCCAGAATCTATAAAGAACTTAGCAAACTCAACACCCAAAGAACAAATAATCCAATCAAGAAATGGGCAGAGGACATGAACAGACATTTCTGCAAAGAAGACGTCCAGATGGCCAACAGACACATGAAAAAGTGCTCCATATCACTCGGCATCAGGGAAATACAAATCAAAACCACAATGAGATATCACCTCACACCAGTCAGAATGGCTAAAATCAACAAGTCAGGAAATGACAGATGCTGGAGAGGATGTGGAGAAAGGGGAATCCTCCTACACTGTTGGTGGGAATGCAAGCTGGTGCAGCCACTCTGGAAAACAGCATGGAGGTTCCTCAAAATGTTGAAAATAGAACTGCCCTATGACCCAGCAATTGCACTATTGGGTATTTACCTTAAAGATACAAATGTAGTGATCCAAAGGGGCACATGCACCCGAATGTTTATAGCAGCAATGTCCACAATAGCCAAACTATGGAAAGAACCTAGATGTCCATCAACAGATGAATGGATCAAGAAGATGTGGTATATATACACAATGGAATACTATGCAGCTATCAAAAGAAATGAAATCTTGCCATTTGCGACAACATGGATGGAACTAGAGCGTATCATGCTTAGCGTAATAAGTCAAGCAGAGAAAGACAACTATCATATGATCTCCCTGATATGAGGAAGTAGTGATTCAACATGGAGGCTTAGGTGGGTAGGAGAAGAATTAATGAAACAAGATGGGATTGGGAGGGAGACAAACCATGTGACTCTTAATCTCACAAAACAAACTGAGGGTTGCTGGGGGGAGGGGGTTTGGGAGAAGGGGGTGGGATTATGGACATTGGGGATGGTATGTGCTTTGGTGAGTGCTGTGAAGTGTGTAAACCTGGTGATTCACAGACCTGTACCCCTGGGGATAAAAATATATGTTTATAAAAAATTTAAAAAAAAAAAACAAAAAAAGAAGTGGTGAGGTATGGTTTTTATTTTGTGTATATTTTGATGGTGAATATTCTGGTGAACAGGATGGGGTATGTTCAGGACAGACAATATCAATATTTATTTTACCTGCACAAACAGAAGGGTGGAGTCTTAATTCCCTGATATGGAGAGAACTCTGAGTTCAAATGTTCTTTCTGATTAAATGGCATAGTGATGATGAGGATTTAGTCAGACAGTGAAAGAGAACAGTAACCATAGTATTAAGCGGTAAGACATTTTAATACATTTGAACATCAAAAAACATTGTGTTGGATCATCTGTTTATGTGAGTAAATAAATAAATAAAGCTTCCTGGGGTTCTGATTTAGGTAAAGAAGACTACTATATGATCCAAAGGGGCACGTGCAACAAATGTTTATAGCAGCAATGTCCACAATAGCCAAACTATGGAAAGAACCTAGATGTCCATCAACAAATGAATGGTATATATATATACAATGGAATACTATGCAGCCATCGAAAGAAATGGAATGTTGCCATTTGCGATGACATGGATGGAACTAGAGGGTATTATGCCTAGCAAAATAAGTCAATCAGAGAAAGACACTATCATATGATCCCCCTGATATGAGGTAATGGAGGTGCAATGTGGGGGGTTTGGGGGACAGGAAATGAGTAAATGAAACAAGATGGGATCGGGAGGGAGACAAACCATAAGAGACTCTTAATCTCATAAAACAAACTGAGAGTTGATGGGGGTTGGGGAGGGTAGGGAGTGGGTGGTGGGGTTATGAATTGGGGAGGGTATGTGCTGTGGTGAGTGCTGTGAAGTGTGTAAACCTGGCGATTCACAGACTTGTACCCCTGGGCCTATAATACATTATATGTTAATTAAAAAAAAAAAGAAGAAGAAGACTACTATAAATCCAATGCTATGGTTTTCAGCGAAGAGTGTGTAATCAGGCATATTTTATTAAAGTAACCAAGTAAAATGATGGTCAAAAACTGGAATAACAGAAAACATAAAAATCAGAGATTTTAAAAAGAGATATGGGACAGTGTAGAGAATATAGTCAATGATATTATAATAGTGTTATATGGTGACAGATGGTGGCTATATTTGTAGTGGTCATAGAATAATGTATGGAGATATTGAAAACCTGAAAACAATGTAACACTGAATATCAACTATACTCAAAAAAATAGTAAAAATAAAACCTTTTAATTTAAAAAGATAAAAAGAGGGACAAGAATTTGAAAAGCGAATTTCAAAAAGAGTAAAGATGAGGCTAAGACATACTCAGAACCTTGAGGAAAACACCAATTTGAAAATTCTTCCCATTTTGAGAAAACTCAAATGAATCAATAGCATAAAAGAACCCATTTTAACTGAGAGATGTAATGAATGCTCAAGAAATAATTTTATGACAGGATAACTCTTCCCTATGAAACAGCATACAGAAACCAGGGGAAACACCTGGAAGCAAAATAAACTATACTGAAAATAAGAATTAGGAAAAAGATAAATGATGAAAGATAAGAAAATTAGACCTGTGACAGAAACCTAGTGAAGAGAATTTTTAGCTTGTGGTTTAATGTTTTTGAGGATAATCTAGAGTTCATATCTGCCTTGAGACAGGCTGGTTGTAGGCAGTTTAGGCAGACCCCTAAGACAGGCCTACTTTGGGCAGGTGGTGTTGGAGGAGGCCATTGGGCGGGACAAAGACAAATCCAACCATTTGACTAAAGTGTCTGTGAAGATGTTGAAGTCAGATGCAACAGAGAAAGACCTGTCAAACCTAATCTCAGAAATGGAGTAGATGAAGATGATTGGAAAGCACAAGGACACCCTCAACCTGCTGGGTCCTGCACACAGGACGGTCCTTTGTACACTATCATGGAGTATGCCTCCAAAAACAACATACAGGAGTACCTGCAGGCCCAGAGGCCTCCTGACCTGGAGTACTGTTACAATATCAGCCACAATGCAGCAGAGCAACTCTCCTCCAAGGACCTGGTATCCTGTGCCTATCAGGTAGCCTGAGGCATGGAGTGCATACACCAAGACCTGGCCACCAGGGAAGTGCTGGTGACAAAGGACAACATGATGAAGAGCTCAGACTTCAGCCTTGCCAGAGATATCACCACATCAATTACTATAAAAAGACAACCAACAGTGGACTGCCTGTGAAGTGGATGGTCCCTAAGGTCATGTTTGACGAGATCTACATCCACCAGAGTGACTTCTGGTCTTTTGGGGTGATCCTGTGCGAAATGTTCACTCTGGAAGCCTCCCATATCCTGGAGTGCCTGTGGAGGTGGTTTTCAAGCTGCTGGAGGAGTCATTTGATGGATAAGCCAATAACTGCACCAGAGAGTTATACACAATAATGAGGGGTGGCTGGCATGTGGTACCTTCAAGCTGCTGGTAGAAGACCTGGATCATCCTGTGGCCTTGACCTCCAACCAGGAGTACCCGGACCTGTCCTTGGCCCTGGAACAATACTGTCTATGCTTTCCCAACACCCAAAGCTCCACCTGCTCCTCAGAGAAGAATTCCACCTTCTCTCATGTGCCGTTGCCCAGGGAAGCCTATCTGCCCTGACACCCAGCCCAGCTTGCCAATGGTGGACTCAAATGACTAGTATCCCTATTACTCCTGTCCAGATTCCATCATAAGCTGTAACCCTTACCCCCACCCTCCCTGCAAGACTCACTGCCTTCTCCTTTGTCCCTTTCCTACTGGCAGGAGCCAGCTGCCTACCTGAGGCCTTCACCCTTTGAAATTCACCTCTCTTCCCCTTCCTCTTCCTCCTCCTTACAACCTGCTAATGAAAGAATGGAACAGAGAGGCATGTACTTGCTCGTGGCTACTTCCTTCCCTCCCATATGTTGGACCAAGACCTCTCCCTGGCATCTGGTACTGCCTGGACGTCGAGGGAGTGGGAGATGAGGCATGCCAGTGAAAGCTGTCGCAGCTTTCCTGTTTTGGTTTTGTCTGCTTAGCATAACATGTAAGACTGAGCTCTGATGGCAGGGACCTAGTCCTTGGGGCTATAGCACTAGTGAGGGGAGGTCAACTGCTCTGGGCCTTAGCTAAGAGCAACCCCTGCTCCAGAGATATGGTGCCAAGGGCTTATTAATTTTGATACTAATTTGCTTTGCTGACCAAATACCTGGTATCAAAAGATGGGAAGGCAAAGACTGGAAGCAGTGTTGTGACCATGGGGTCCAGCCCCAAACTATGAAGAAAACACAAAGTGTATAAATCTGAGTAAGTATATATTTACACACCTTTTAAAATAAGTTGTTCTCAAAGATTTAATCAATGGGTAATATGCTCCTTGTAGCTGGGAAGCATCAGTTGCCATATATTAAAAACAAAGAAAAGAGGTGTCTGGGTGGCTTCCTCCATAAGTGCCCCTTCTTTTCAGGTCATGATCCCAGGGTCCTTGGATGGAGCCCCACATCAGGCTCTCTGCTCAGTGGGAAACCTGCTTCTCCCTTTCCCTCTGCCCTGCTGATAGTTCCTCTTCCTGTCTCTCTGTCTGTCAAATAAGTAAAATATTTTAAAAAAGAAAGAAAGAAAGAAAATGTTTTTAAAAGGTCTTTTTTTTTCTTTAATTTTCTAGGGGTGCCTGGATGATTCAGTTGTTTAAGCAGATGTTTGCCTTTGGCTGAGGTCATGATCCCAGTGTACAGGGATCCAGCCCTGCATGGGACTACTTGCACCCCAAGGAGCTAGCTTCTTCCTCTCCCTTTGCACCTGCTTCCCCCTGCTTGTGCGCTTCCTCTCTCTCTCTCTCTCTCTCTCTCTCTCTCTCGCTGTCAAATAAACAAAATAAAATCTTTTACTAAATAAATAAATAAATAAAGTTCTAAACCTACTTTCAGTTTAGGTCCCTTAACAAAAATTGCTACTGCTTCATTTAAAAAAAAAATTAATTTAGAAAGATGCTTCCAGAGTTAAAAAGCTGTTTTGTTTCTTTGTCAGGATTAAATATAGAAGTGCTTTAAAAAGTAAAAGAAAAAAAATATGCTATATTAACACTAATCATACTATAACTTTGGTGGTTATATCAAGATAATGAAAAGTGATTTTATTTCTTTTAAAGATTTTATTTATTTATTTGACAGAGAGAGATCACAAGTAGGCAGAGAGGCGGGCAGAGAGAGAGAGAGAGAGGAGGAAGCAGGCTCCCTGCTGAGCAGAGAGCCCGATGCGGGACTCGATCCCAGGAGCCCGAGATCATGACCTGAGCCAAAGGCAGCGGCTTAACCCACTGAGCCACCCAGGAGCCCTGAAAAGTGATTTTAAAGCAAATTTCATTATCAGACATAAAAATAAAGTCAAAATTACAGAAGAGAAAAAGGATGAACTCATCAGGGAGTATAATAATTCTTGACTTTTAATACTTAATAACAAGTTTGGGGATATATAAGGAAAAACTAAGAACAAAAATCATAACTTCTACCTTAGAAGAGAAATGGAAAAAATTTCAACACCTTGATTTTAAGATTATATAGACAAATGGTCATCAAATTGGTAAGATATGTAAGACTTGAACAAAATTATCAACTAACTAGATATGCTTGAACACTCCCAACAACCGCAGACTACATATATCTTAAGCCATGATTTTCTTTGCAAAGGTCAACACTGATAATGTTCTAATCATACCTCCGTGTACCAGGAAAGAAGTAGCATATTTCTTGAAAGACACAGCTATCAAAGCTCCATTGAGAAACCATAAAGATGTAGAAGGGATTTGCAAATTATATATCTGATAATGGACATCTACTCAGATTGTTAAAAAATGAATAAAAATAAAAAACCTTACTAATAACCAAACAGAGTATCCAATTTTACATGTGAAGAAAATAATTGAAGAGACATATCACCAAAAGTATATGGATGGCTTATAAGCACATGACAAATTTCTCAACATTTAGACATTAAAGTAATACAAATTAAAATCTTAATGAGACATGCTTACATATCTATTCGAATGGCTAAAATTAAAAAGGCTAATTGTACTTTGTCTGAGCTAGATTGAGAAGCAACAAAAAATCTAAACTGTTGTTAGCATATATCATGATACAACCACTTTGGAAAATAGTTTGAAAAAATTTTTTAAATGCAAAATATGTTGCAGTTACACAAATAGCCATTTTACTTCTAGGCATTTAACCAAGAGAAACAAACCCTATGTTCATACAAGGACTTGTATATGAATTTCATAGCAGCTTTATTTTTAAGAATTGAAAACAGTGGAAATGTTCATCAATGTCCATCAATAGAGCAAAGACAAATTATGATCTATTCATTAAAGAGATTACTATTCAACATCAAAATGAACTATTTACAATTGGAGATTCTCAAAGTAATGATGCTGAGAAAAGAAAAGCCAGGCAATGAATAGTATAGACTGTGTGATTCCATCACTATAAAAAATCTAGAAAATACAAATTTATATATAGTCACAGTCATCAAATATATTGGTGTGATTTTAATGCCTTCTTCTGTGCTCCCATAGCTTCCTACACTTGGATCTCCGAGCATTTACTACACCATGTGAAAATATGAACTCTTTTTCTTTATTCTGTCTTACTAGAATAAGAATCCTTGTAATTTTATGGACATTTGAACTCTCAGTTATTAGCAGAAATTCTATCACACAGTAAGTTTCCAAATATAAAAGCCAGAGTTTTACAATGACTTCTAAGCTTTTACATGATCTAGCCACTCATTTAACCTCTGTCCCTGCTACTCTTCAGTCACTCACTGTGGTCTCCTTGCTATTCCTCAGATATGCCAGGCATGATCCAACCTTATGGCCTTCAAGGTAGCCAATTCCTTTGTCTGGAGTGACCTTATTGCTGATAGTTCTGGGCAAATTCATCACCTTTCCATACCTTTGTTCAATTGTCAGCTTCATTGTAACTACACTGATCTTTCTATTAAAATTTTTAACTCCCCATCCCCTGACTAGCAACCTTGATTTTTCTCACCCTGATCTAATTTTTCTCTTTCCCCATTGTACTCATCATTTTTGAATGCACTATGCAATTTTTATTAAGGTTTATAGCTTGTAATTGTCTCACCCATTAAAATATATGTTCTACAAAGCCAAGTGTTTCATTTACCAGTGTAGTCTGAAGTAATATCTGCCATATAAGAGGTTCAATAGACAATTGGTAAATTTCAGAATAAATTAATGTTAAGAGTATACTGAATTTCATAAGTCATTTCAATAATTTTTTCCAAAAAATAAACTATGTAAAACATACATTAAATTTACTTTCAAAATATTTTATAGCATATAATGGACAATATACATAAGCCTTAAAGAAACAATCTTATATCCCTGATATGAGGAAGTGGTGATGCAACATGGAGGCTTAAGTGGGTAGGAGAAGAATAAATGAAACAAGATGGGATTGGGAGGGAGACAAACCATAAGTGACTCTTAATCTCACAAAACAAACTGAGGGTTGCTGGGGGGAGGGGGTTTGGGAGAAGGGGGTGGGATTATGGACATTGGGGAGGGTATGTGCTTTGGTGAGTGCTGTGAAGTGTGTAAACCTGGTGATTCACAGACCTGTACCCCTGGGGATAAAAATATATGTTTATAAAAAATAAAAAATTAAAAAAAAAAAAACTGAAAGAAACAATCTTATAAATAACCATTTCATACCTACTTAAAAATTGCATAATACCACACTCCTAGATCCTCTCTGAATGCTCTAAAATAACCCTTCAAAGGAAATACATTTTTAAAAATAACAAATTTTTTGGCAAATAATTTAATAAAATAAAAGTTTCATTCATCTATGCAGATCATAATAAATGTTTTTAATAAGCATGAAATTATAACTCTGAAGTGTGCTAAAATGAAACCACCTGCTAAGGGTGAGAGAATAAAAATAAACATCATTTTTCCAAATAAGAGGAATTTATTACCTTTGAATCAAAGCATGTGGATTTGTTCAAACTGGCAATAAAGGAATATGGAAACACAAACCATAGAAAGTCATATTTTAGATTTCTAAAAGACTTCGAAGTGAAGAGTATACAGTTTTTAAATGCTACATAATGACAAGATGACAGGTTGTGACAAATAGCATTTTAAAAGCTCTACTCATAATGGAACGGAAGGTGTCATTTCCCTATAATTTTATATATGCCATTAATTTACTATATCTGGATACAACATATTACCAAACAGATGTTCATCAAAGACTAAATCATTTTTAATGGAACATAATAATTTGAACCTACATCTATTAATCATTTTTTCAATCTAATATTTATAGTCTCAATAAACATTTTATCAGTTGTCTACAAAATTAAAAAAATAGGATAAAAAGTCGTGTTTGGAAAAAAAAAAAGAGGAAAATGTCAAAGTTTAACACAGTTTACAGAATATTTTAACATAAATTGAAATTTAAATCTGACCAAAGTTCACAGTTTTAAGTAAAATGATAGCACTTTATATCCTTGAAAAGTGGTAAGTGACCCAAAACATTGCTTAGAAAAACAAATTTAAACTACACTAGTCTGAGATGATTAAGTTATGGTACAACTTGCCATTGTGTATCATCAAATGGTATATTTTTTTCTTTTGGTCTTGTCATTATATTTTATTTTAGCCATTCTGATAAGTGTGTAGTGATATCTCAGTGTCATTTTAATTGCATTTCCTTGATGTCTAATTATGACAAAATGTATTATTTTGATGTTTAATGTTCTGAGCTTCTTCAGTTCAAGACCATGAAGCCACTTAGGAAAAATACAGTTGCAGATGCACTCATAGACCAACTCTTATTTAGAAATAAGAACAAACATTACTACCCATTCCAACAAAAAATAGATTTGTTATGCAGTAGGGATTTTATAAATTACCTGACACAACTTATATAGTAAGATGAAATGGGACAGGCGGCTTCTTGCAGCTATATACAACATCATTTTAATTTCAATTTTCAGTATAATTTTTCCAAGGTATACACAGAATATACATTTAATGTAAATTGTGAACATTTTAAACTCTGTATATGGAAATTAATCAATTTTAAGTTTATAACAATCAAAATTAACGGAAGTTTATTTTAAATTAGTTAGCTTTCTCTGCATTGCAAGACAGAATAATCAAGAATTGGTAAGAAAAAAATAATCTCTGTAAAATTACCAGGGGTGCATTATAAAGTGTTCAGTAACCGATCAAACTCACAATTTGGATTGAATGGCAAGTGATTTTTAAAATCTGGAACTCATTGTCAATTATTTTTCTTCATTGTGTCTTAATATATTACTGTGTTCATTTGCATGGAAGTGAAGAAAAATGCATGACATTTCATCTCAACACTAACACTTTTAACTGGCAACTCTGAATGTACTTTACAGCAGTGTAACAAAGTAAAGATCAATGATGTTTCATGAAATATTTGTTATAATTCTCAAGGAGATAGGGAGTTTGTGCAAAAATGCAAATCACTTTGCGACTAAACACATTGTTTATTTCAGCTAATTTTAAGAAAATATGCTAAGACTCTCTCAAAAAAGGAAGCAATGATTTAGGTTTTCCTTCAAACTCCTTATCTAATCCTGAACCAACAGCACATAGTTCAAAGAGCAACTAATTGGAGCAGCTCCAATTTACCCGTTTCCTAACAATGCTTAATTTAGTGGAATTTCTGTCCAATTATGTTAATTTGATGTAGTGAAAGACAAACATTCAAAAAGATCATCCTTAATTTATATAGATTGCCAAACTCTGCATTTTCTGAATAATGCCCAGGAAAGTATTTTCAAAAACAAACAAACAAACAATGCCAGAACCACTATTAGGTCATCTCTAGGCAGAAAGTGACTCAGAGCCTACATTACTCTCTCCCTGAAAGTATACTGTAGGCACTGAAACTACTATCCTGAGTCTGTGCTATCAAGTTCCTTAAGTTAGAAAGTTTTAAAACCAGTCTGTGTGGGAGTATTTCATTTACAGATAGAGACTTGGTTGTTTATACATTTTCATACTTGATTTTTAGGGTGTAATAACTATGTTTTAAAATTCATGGTGGTTTTGAATATTGTTGAATAATTGTGCTAAAATGGTATATCCATTCCTCCTAGGAAACAGAAATTATAGAAAGGTAGTGCTTTCCAGATCTGACATCTTTGAGTCACTGCAGTTTCAGTATAAATGCAATAGGAAAAGTGACATTCATGTTTATGATATTTTCTATAAATAAATTAGAATGTACTGGAGGCCTGATATAAAGTGGGATGCCTAAACTTCAGTAAGATCTTGTTTTCAATTCAAAATAAATTTTAAATTTAATTATGCACCTCTAAGTTCAGAGACAATAAACATTAACCAACACAATTAATAAGTTCTATTTCTTGAAATTTCGGGAACATTGATAGTCTCACCAGTAGGTATGAACAACAGCTAAAATTTTTGGTCATGGATTCTTGCTAAAATATCACTTTCCCAAAGAAAATTAATGTTATGAATTTTCATTGATTGTTATTGATCATGAAGAATATAACAATCACGATAAAAAGAGTAGGAAAAACATGATATCTCATCTGTAAGGGCATGTGGAAAGTAGGAAATGCTAATAAAAATAACTACCATTATTTCCTAAGTTAACATAACAGAACAAAAATATTTCATAACAATATTTTCTAGCCTCATTCTGATAACTCTTTTCTATATTCAAATTTAAAGTTGAGGCATGTGATATATATTACACAAAAACCATCCCAAGGAATTTATTAAAAAAACTCTTAATAATGGACAAATCCAAAGGAATTTCTTTTCTAATTTAATTAACAAATTATGAATTGACTTACCTATTTCATCACAGTGTATCAGGCACTAATAATATTTTTTAATCGTCATACCTGATGCAATAGTTACCACCTTTCAGACATACTGATCACAAACAAGCAAATAAACAAGAGCACTGTAGCTTAAGATCTACCTGCATAAATATAGGACTACTGCAGACAATCTCTTCACCACAACATAGCAATGAATAGAAATCATACATGCTCTGTAATGGACATAGAGTTGAGAGATAGAAGGGGATGGGTGTTAATATGTGCAGAATCTTTATTAATTACATTGTAAAACATAATATGGAAAAACAGAATACAATTTTAGAAATACCCAGGTCACCATCATTGTTTTATTTTTTTATGTGTAGATAAGGAATTTAGTAAACAATCCATGACTATTCAACTTCTTATATTTTGAAAATTTTAGCAAAAGTAACAAACCTAACAACTAGAAAATTGTATATATCTGCAAAATACAGCTTTGTCAGCATGGTAGAGGAAAAGCAAAACAAAATAAGTAAAAAAAAGTCTAACATTTCACAAAAGTTTTACTTTTATTTTTTTCTTTATTATTTTTTATTTATTATTTACTTTTATTTTCTACTTTATTTTAATGAAAAAGTCATGACCATAACATAAGAGCAGAATTAAACCAACATGAGAAATTATTTTTTCATAAGTTATAATAAACAAGCTTGGTGATGAATTACAAACTTCAGTGTTCTTGCAGTAAGTATCACTTCATAAACAAATGAGCCAGGAGTCATAAATTAATTATGATTCTAAATGTTATTTAGAGAGACATTCTGTTCTTAATATATTTCAAATATTCTACACAAGGCAAAGTGGATCCAAGTAATCTGTAGGCAAAATAAGATTTTAGAGAAGTATATATTTCCAACAGTATTTATAAAATATTACCTTTATGTAAGGCATCATCCTCGACTTTGTGGAAAACATACAAAGGAGTAAGAAATGGCCCTTCAAGAAACATATACAATATCAAGGTTTAACATGAAGCAGCATGTCTTCTCTAAGTAAAAAAAAACATTGTACCAACTGACATTACTGAAACTTTATATTTATTGCTCTCATTTTAGGTCATATTGTCCTTCTGCATGCAGGCTGCTATAACAGACATAATATAGACTGAATAGCTTATAAAGAACAGGAATTTATTTCTCACAGTTCTAGAACTGAGAAGTTCCAGATTAAGGAATGGGCAGATCCAGGGAGAGCCCACTTCCTCATAGATGGCTATCTTCTCTCTGTAAACCTACACGATGAATGAAGCAAGAGAACTCTATGGGGTCTCCTTTAAAAGGACTGTAATCCCACTTATGACCTAATCACCTCCCAAAAGTCCCTATGTTTTAATACTATCACTTCCAGAGTTAGATTTCATAATATGATTTCGGGAGACCCAAACATTCACACCATAGTATATATAAACAAAAAAAAGATACAAAAACAACAAACAACAAAAATTATTTTAACTACCTATTATTTTCAACTATATAAAATTTTAATTTGTTTCTATATAATATTAAATAACTCATTTGAGTGATTCACTTATATCCAATGCATCTGAGTGCAATTAAATTTGCTTACCCAACATATCCAGCAGCATATTTCTTCAGACTATCCCACTCCCCACCTTACAGGATTTACCACAATTAGAAGATAGGGGATAGAGGATAGATAGATGTATACATAAACACACTTGTACATACACATATGCATATTTTTTCCTGTTAATGATACTCGTGCAAATAAAATTCAAGCTCAAGGAAACCTGTCTAGTTTGTTACTTAATATCCAGTTTTTAGTCAACATCCAAAAACAAATAATCCAATAAAAACATGGATAGAAGACATGAACAAGTGTTTCCCCAAAGAACACATTCAAATGTTCAGTAGATACATGAAAAGATGTCCATCATCATGTATCATCAGGAAATTGCTAAGCAAAACTAGAAAGAGATACCACCTCACACCTGTCAGAATGGCTAACATCAACACTACAAGAAACAAAAGGTGTTGGAGAGGATGTGAAAAAGTAACACTTGTGGGGGCTGCCTGGGTGGCTCAGTGGGTTAAGCCTCTGCCTTCAGCTCAGGTCATGATCTCAGGGTCCTGGGATCAAGTCCCACATTGGGCTCTCTGCCAGGCGGGGAGCCTGTTCCCTCCTCTCTCTCTCTACTTGTGATCTCTCTCTGTCAAATGAATAAAATCTTAAAAAAAAAAAAAAGAAAAAGTAACAATTGTTAACTGTTGGTGGTAATGCAAACTGATACAGCCAAACTGGAAAACAGTATGGAATTTCCATAAAATTTAAAAATAGAAGTCCTTTGTGATCCAACAATCCTGTTGGTGTGTATTTACCTAATGAATATAAGAAAACTTATTCAAAAGGATACCAGCGCCCCTATGTTTATAGCAGCATTATTTATAAAGCTAAGATATGGAAAGAGCCCAAGTATCCATCAATTGATGAATTAATAAAGAATAAGTGGTATGTATATACAATGAAACATTATTCAGCCATAAAAAAGACTGAAATCTTGCCATTTGCAATAACATGGATGGAAATAAACAGTATAGTGCTAAAAGGGAAATAAGTCAGTCAGAGAAAGACAAATACCTTTACTCATATATGGAATAAAAGAAACAAAACAAACAAGCAAAGGGGAAAATAATAAGACATAGAAAGAGAAACAAAGGGCGCCTGGGTGGCTCAGTGGGTTAAGCAGCTGCCTTCGGCGCAGGTCATGATCTCAGGGTCCTGGAATCAAGGCCCACATCGAGCTCTCTGCTCAGCAGGGAGCCTGCTTCCCCCTCTCTCTCTCTGCCTGCCTGTCTGCTTGTGATCTCTCTCTGTCAAATAAATAAATAAAATCTTTAAAAAAAAAAAAGAAAGAGAAACAAAGCAAGAAACAGACATTTCATTACAGAAATGTTATGCCCATTATTGGGGCATAACAGTATTAATCTTATAGTTATAAGTCCACAATGCATCCATCATCCATCCTACCCCTTTACATTCCCCTTTGTACAGACCCATGATCTAGAAAAAGCCTTATTTTATAGTGCCTTGTAGGAGATTTTTGCTGCTGCCTAAATTGCCTACTTTCCTCTCACCATTACCACGGAAATTGGGTCCACTGAAACAAAGGGGTAGTGTAAGAAATTAACAACTTCCATAAATCACTTTAAATAATAAAGTATAAGATAGTGATACCTTTTTTTTCTGCCACATAACCAATTCTTGCAAGAATAAGGTCATATAAGAGAATTTAAAACACATGCTAGCATTATCCTACTGGACCAACATCATTTGTATGTTTCTCTGTCTCTGAGAAATGTAGTTATTTACATGACTGAAACCTACAAATTGTTTGATATGACTACTAATATCACCTACATTATTTTAAAGCCTGTTTAAGGCTTCTGAAATACATAGGTTTTGTAAACACTTATTAAGCATCTTGTATATATCAAAGATTTTAAAAATCTCTGCTTAAAAAAAAAAACTCTACCTCAATGGAACTTTGAGTCTGAAAAAGATACAGGCAATATACAAGGCAACAGATAGAATAATTACATATTTGATTATATACTCCGAGGATGTCACATTAAATTGATGTGAAAATGATGAGAAGGATCTGAATTTCTTGTCAAAAATTTTTGCCTTAAAAAGAAATTGATATTTAGGGAAAGTTGTTACTGAAAGAGGTCCTGTGTCAACCAAAAATGTCAAACCATGATCTGACTAAATTTTCCAGTTGTGATCATTGCTTTGTTTAGCTGTCTTATATTAAGACTGAATTTAGTAATTCAGTCTCAGATTTCAGTAAGTGTTTTTTTTAAAGATTTTATTTATTTATTAAAGAGAGAGTGGGTGGGGAGGGGCAGAGGGAGAGGAAGAACCAGACTCCTTGCTGAGCAGGCAGCTGATGCAGGACTGGATCCTAGTACCCTGGCATCATGACCTAAGCTGAAGGCAGACACTTAACCAAGTGAGTCATCCAGGCACTGTAGACTGTAAACTTCTTAAAGGTAAAAAAGTTTATTCTTCTAGTAGTTCCACAGACATTTCTAACATCCATAAGAAAGCATGTACTGATGTAAAATGCCAGCAAATCAAATTATTTAAAAAAAAGAAAGAAAAGATATATCTGGATAAAGAGAAAAACAGAAAATCTAAGAATACATTGAATTATTAGAGCAAAGAGTGGAAGAAGAGAAAATAAATATGAAATAGAGATTTCCACTAAAAGAAAATAATTGAATAAGGCAGGAGATTTAGAAAATTATTATGACAGATTTGAGAAAAAAATAAAATAGGAATTTTTAGAAAATAGCAATGAATGAAAAGGTAAATTGTTCCTACCTCTATAATATTAGCTGTTTGTTGTTGTTGTTGTTGTTGTTAATTTACCTATTTAAGCTAATAAACAAAGAAAGGATTTAGGGATAAGGTTTCATTTAGGGATAAGGTTTCTCTCTGTATATATATATATATTTTTTTTCCATTTAGGGATAAGGTTTCTATATATATATATTTTTTTTAATTGTTAGAAAATGTGTCACAGGAAGTGTTTAAGATACATATGCAACGTGTAACGAACTACATTGTTTGAACGTCTAATTTGTAAATGCTGTTAGAGGAAACTTGGTGGAAATGTCCTTATGTGGTTGTGTTTCTGGAACTAAGTATATTTATTAATAAGGAATAGTTTAAAATTATGAAATGACCAGGAGTGGACAATTTTCCTAATCCTATTAGCTCTTTGCAGCTCTTTTATTAGCCCCCTTTAGGAATATCAGCTTTATTTATCTAATTACATTTTATATTAATGTGCTTTTGACTTTTGGCCTTTTTCTTCCTTCTGTTCTTTTTTTTTTTCCCCTAAATTACATGTTTCTGTTTAGCAGCTACTATCAATTCTTTGATATGAATTCTCAACATCAATTTACTAACTCCAGAGATGAGCAGCATCAATATTTAGAAGCTAAGAATACAAAGCCTTGGGCATCTGGATGGCTCAGTCAGTTAAGCATCTGCCTTCAACTCAGGTGGTGATCCCAGGGTCCTGGGATGGAACCCCAGGTTGAACTTTCTGCTCAACTGGGAGCCTGCTTCTCCCTCTCCCTCTGCCTGCAGCTCCCTTTGCTTGTGTTCTCCCTCTCTTTGTCAACTAAATAAAATAAAATAAAGTAAACAACCATTTATTTATTTATTAAAATGTAATTATTACACAATACATAATGTATATCATAATTACAATAACGATTAAATAATTTATTAAATATTTATATAAAATATATCAATTTAATTAAGTAAATATTTTTAGAATTTAAAATATTTCAAATTTAGATCATTAAATATTAAATCATTAATTTAATAAATAAATATCTAAAAGTAATTAAATAAAATAATGTATTTATTAAAATGAATAAAATAATGTTAAGTCATTATCTGAGCACGTATTTTTAAATAGTCTAATTAAAAAAAACCATCTAATAAAGTCTAAATACATTGTTTTCAGATATTTATACAAGTAAACCCAGACACTCAACCCACAGACAGTTTCAAAACATTTGTTTTTATCTACTACTCAAAATACGATTGTAATGTATTTATTTATAACTTGGACATAGCAAGGAAACTTGGAGGAAAAGGAGACATTTGCTTTTAATATTTGAAAACTATTTTGTTGATTTAAAAAAAATAAAAACCTTAACACAGGAACATTTCTTCTTAAAATAACACTGTGAAGTTTCTGAGTCGCATTCTATTAAAAATGCTGATAAAATGGCCTCAGTTACTCATTTAAATTATCAGCTGAATGGGTAACAAATGAAGTAGAGAGCTTTTTAATTGTTTATGAATGTATTGCTTGTGGATGGAGTGCCACATAGAGTTACCTCTCTTTTTGGCTTTGTTTTGTGAGCAGCAGTGGAGTCCATGAATGCGATTAAACATAAGGACATTCACAGAAATTCTTAATGACCTTCTGGGGAAGGGCAGTAAGTGCAAGGAAAAACTGCAGCAAGACAAATTTCAAGTAGTCATCGCTTAATTATAGAAGCTTTTAAGTTCAAGTAATATATCTTTTTTATGAGCCTATCATATTGTATTAATTACCACAAACTGCACTCTTGAATACTTATCTTTTCACATATTTCTTATTCTTAGTACTTAAAATTACCCTTATGATTGATAAGCAAATGGATTTTACTGACAATGCATTTATTTACATAAATAAATAATGCTATTTATATATATATAAACAATTGAATATGTGTATGTGTTCAATGAAATTTTTTTTCAAATTAACATCTTAATTCTACCACATTGGTTACAAATAGATACAGACTTCAAAGATTCATCAAATATTTTATTCTCAAATTTATATCTCCTTTGTGAAGTAAATGAAACTGTATATATTAAATATAATCCTAACACATGTAACAGTTACTAGTGCATCCCAGGACATACATAGGTCAGATCCTACTCAAGGCATCACGGATAACTGGACTTAACTTTCTATCCTAGGGGTCTTCTATATATTTCTGTGGCTTTTATACTACAATCAGGAGGAAGAATTCTATTGCTAAAAGCTTCCAAATGACTATGTGAGTAGATTATTTGTAGACCAGTGATATAATATTATAGTTTAATATGTAAAGCACGATAAAATAAAATGCTATTGCCATATTTAATATGTTCAGTAAAGCATTCATTTAGTTATCAAGCATTCATTTTCTTTTTTTTAAGATTTTATTTATTTATTTGACAGACAGAGATCACAAGTAGACAGAGAGGCAGGCAGAGAGAAAGGAGGGGAAGCAGGGTCCCTGCTGAGCAGAGAGCCTGATGTGGGGCTCTATCCCAGGACTCTGGGATCATGACCTGAGCAGAAGGCAGAGGCTTTAACGCACTGAGCCACCCAAGAGCCCCAAGCATTCATTTTCTTTATACAGAAGAGATATAACAATATTATATAGTAGAAAATACAGTAAATAATCTAGAAACCTTGATCATTTTGTTTTGGCAATTTTAGAACATAAAATTAGCTAAAGCTCAAGTGCAAGTTATATTTGTATCCTAGGAGGAAAAGTTAATTAAAAGTTTGTTTATTACCATAGTTTAACACTTCAACAAAATGATAACGAGTTAAAAATTAATGAATATATGAAGTATACAATAAAAACAATAATCTTGAGTGTATGTAACTCACTGTAGGTATTGATAGGCTAGAAGTCAGAGAAAGTATCTATAGGGTTTGTTCAGTTCCATGCTCATCAGATTAATAGGCTTTCTCATATTGCTTCCTTCACCACATTAATTTGTCTAACGAAGTTTTCAAGAGTTAAAGACAGTGATAGGTTCATGGCTGGAGGGGAGGTACAGAATCTAAGATAGTTTAGCAGTGCTTATTATTTAAGAGAAAGACAGCATGGGAGGTGAGGGGTGGAAGGAAAGGGATAAGAAGAGAGAATCTTAAGCAACCTCCTTGCCCAGCAGAGCCTATAGGGGCTTCATCTCATCGCCCTGAGATAACAACCTGAGCTGAAATCAAGAGTCAGATGCTTATCTAATTGAGTCACCCAAGTGCACCATTTTTTTTCCTGTATCTTTATTTTCATCTCTTTCTGTAACTGAGTTTCCCTTCAAAATCAGGACTTGCATACACAACCTAAATAATTATTTTGGGATTTGATCACGTGGAAGAGGAGAGAATGAGAAGAGCTAAGTGGTCCAGGAGAAACATATATGAGTTCAGACTGAGTGGATTATGATTGTGGACAACTGAGCATCAATCCTAATGCACAGAATACATCTCAGAATTATTTTCCTGAAACAAGAAAGAATCTGTTTAACCCACTGGCTTCTGCATCCTATCCACAGTGGTTAAAATTCATCCCAGAAATAATTAATGTCCCTGACTTAACTATTACTGGGCATGAGAGAGGAGCTGAGTGGTCTTGGTCAGTGTCCCACCTAATGAAAGGCAGAGCAGATTCAGGCAAAAAAAAATTTAGTTCTTTCCAAATTAGATTTAATGGGATTCTATTTTTCATTTATGAATTCATTTTACATTTTATATTTTATCAATTTTTCTAAGCTTTGGCCAATATTAACTGCATTTTTGAATAGCTTTTATCTATTATTGTAAATCATTTTTCTGCTACATTTGTTTAGTCATAGTTATCCATTTCTTCTTCCAAGTTTTTCAGATATGTGATATCATTTTCCAAATAAATTATTTAAAATGTTTATTTTTTATACTAAACTTCTATGAAAAACATTGATATATGTATTATGGCATATTGTTCCCCTTTTAACTTATTTTTAAAAATGTGAATGTGCCTTGGTAAATTCATATTGTTTCTTTTTATGTTTATGTAGATTCTTCATAAATTTCCCAAGTTCATTGGCTTATGGTTTATATTTTTTAATAATTTTCCTACTGCCAATTAATAGATTTTTTTCCGTTACATTGTCTAAGTTGCTATTGCCATTATAAGTAAAAAGCATCTGGAAATCTATATCCCTGTCCAGTTTCCTCAAATCACTCATTATTTTCAGGATCTAGTTGGATTTTCTTACGGGTTCCAGGTGGACAAGCTTTTGAACGGTGCTAATTATTTCTGTTTCTGACTTCCTGCATTTACCAGCTTCAGGGATCATTTTTAACAATTATGATGAAATGAGGCATCATATTCTTATTCTCAACTTCATTAATAATGATATTAGTGTAACATGTCCTACAAGATAATAGATACATGTAAAATAATTTCATTGACCAAAAAAGTGGTGGAAAATGTAAATAAAACACAGTGGCAACCAACGAGTAATTTCAAGTTGAGCTATTTTTTCCCCCTTTATCTCCCTGTCTCTTTAATTTCCTGTAGCATATTCCTACAAAGTATTTTAAGGTGTTTTATATGCACATACATAGAGATCATTATGGAGTCTAAATTTAATAATTCCTTGTCAGTTTCAAATATTTTAAGTATTGTTCATTCCTATGTCAGTAGTCTATTAACTTTTTCTCCACACTGTACTTAATTGCAAGGAAATATTTAATTTTAATATAAATTAATTAATCAAGTTAATAAATATTTTTACCTTATGGATTTATCTTTGATGCTTATTTTTTAATTTTTTTAACTTTTAAAATTTTATTTATTGAGAGAGAGAGAGAAGAACAAGCACAAGCAAGGGAAGCTGCAGAGGGAGAGGGAAAAGAAGAAGTAGGTTCCCCACCAAGCAGGGAGTCAAGCTCAGTCTCAGGGCCTTGGGATCATGATTTGAGGTGAAGGCAGAGGTTTAGCTGACTGAGCCAATGGTCTAAAGATAATAATCTTTGATATTTAAGGAAATACTTTATCATCTCTAATTGATCCCCTATGTCACAAATATAGTTTTCTCTATGGTGATATTAATTTTGTCTTAAAATTAGACTCTTTTTCTAGAAGCATATTTTTTTAATTTTTTATTTTTTATAAACATATATTTTTATCCCCAGGGGTACAGGTCTGTGAATCGCCAGGTTTACACACTTCACAGCACTCACTAAAGCACATACCCACCCCAATGTCCATAACCCCACCGCCCTTCCCCCAACCCCCCTCCCCCCAGCAACCCTCAGTTTGTTTTGTGAGATTAAGAGTCACTTATGGTTTGTCTCCCTCCCAATCCCATCTTGTTTCATTTATTCTTCTCCTACCCACTTAAGCCCCCATGTTGCATCACCACTTCCTCATATCAGGGAGATCATATGATAGTTGTCTTTCTCTGCTTGACTTATTTCGCTAAGCATGATACGCTCTAGTTCCATCCATATTGTCACAAATGGCAAGATTTCATTACTTTTGATGGCTGCATAGTATTCCATTGTGTATATATACCACATCTTTTTTTTCTTAAGATTTTATTTATTTATTTGACAGAGAGAAATCACAAGTAGTTGGAGACGCAGGCAGAGAGAGAGAGAGAGGGAAGCAGGTTCCCCGCTGAGCAGAGAGCCTGATGCGAGACTCGATCCCAGGACCCTGAGATCATGACTTGAGCCAAAGGCAGCGGCTTAACCCACTGAGCCACCCAGGTGCCCATATTCCACATCTTCCTGATTCATTCATCTGTTGATGGACATCTAGTTTCTTTCCATAGTTTGGCTATTGTGGACATTGCTGCTATAAACATTCTGGTGCACGTGCCCCTTTGGAACACTACATTTGTATCTTTAGGGTAAATACCCAGTAGTGCAATTGCTGGGTCATAAGGCAGTTCTATTTTCAACATTTTGAGGAACCTCCATACTGTTTTCCAGAGCAATTGCACCAGCTTGCATTCCCACCAACAGTGTAGGAGGGTTCCCCTTTCTCCGCATCCTCGCCAGCATCTTTCATTTCCTGACTTGTTGATTTTAGCCATTCTGACTGGTGTGAGGTGATATCTCATTGTGGTTTTGATCTGTATTTCCCTGATGCTGAGTGATATGGAGCACTTTTTCATTGTCTGTTGGCCATCTGCATGTCTTCTTTGCAGAAATGTCTGTTCATGTCCTCTGCCCATTTCTTGATTGGATTATTTGTTCTTTGGGTATTGAGTTTGCTAAGTTCTTTATAGATTTTGGACACTAGTCCTTTATCTGATATGTCATTTGCAAATATCTTCTCCCATTCTGTCAGTTGTCTTTTGATTTTGTTAACTGTTTCCTTTGCTGCGCAAAAGCTTTTTATCTTGGTGAAATCCTAATAGTTCATTTTTGCTCTTGCTTTGATTGCTTTGGCGATGTTCCTAGGAGGATGTTGTTGCGGCTGAGGTCAAAGTGGTTGCTGCCTGTGTTCTCCTCAAGGATTTTGATGGATTGCTTTCACACATTGAGGTCCTTCATCCATTTTGAGTCTATTTTCGTGTGTGGTGTAAGGAAATGGTCCAATTTCATTTTTCTGCATGTGGCTGTCCAATTTTCCCAGCACCATTTATTGAAGAGGCTGTCTTTTTTCCATTGGACATTCTTTCCTGCATTGTCGAAGATTAGTTGACCATAGAGTTGAGGGTCTATTTCTGGGCTCTCTATTCTGTCCCATTGATCTATGTGTCTGTTTTTGTGCCAGGACCATGCTGTCTTGATGATGACAGCTTTGTAATAGAGCTTGAAGTCCAGAATTGTGATGCCACCAACTTTAGCTTTCTTTTAATATCCCTTTGGCTATTCGAGGTCTTTTCTGGTTCCATATAAATTTTAGAATTATTTGTTCCATTTCTTTAAAAAAGATGGATGGTACTTTGATAGGAATTGCATTAAATGTGTACATTGCTTTAGGTAGCATAGACATTTTCACAATATTTATTCTTCCAATCCAGGAGCATGGAACATTTTTCCATTTCTTTGTGTCTTCCTCGATTTGTTTCATGAGTACTTTATAGTTTTCTGAGTATAGATTCTGTGCCTCTTTGGTTAGGTTTATTCCTAGGTATCTTATGGTTTGGGGTGCAATTGTACATGGGATTGAATCCTTAATTTCTCTTTCTTCTGTCTTGCTGTTGGTGTAGAGAAATGCAACTGATTTCTGTGCATTGATTTTATATCCTGACACTTTACTGAATTCCTGTACAAATTCTACCAGTTTTGGAGTGGAGTCTTTTGGGTTTTCCACATATAGTATCATATCATCTGCGAAGAGTGATAGTTTGAATTCTTCTTTGCCGATTTGGATGCCTTTAATTTCCTTTTGTTGTCTGATTGCTGAGGTTAGGACTTCTAGTACTATGTTGAATAGCAGTGGTGATAATGGAAATCCCTGGCGTGTTCCTGACCTTAGCAGAAAAGTTTTCAGTTTTTCTCCATTGAGAATGATATTTGAGGTGGGTTTTTCATAGATGGCTTTGAGATATGGACGTATGTGCCCTCTATCCCTACACTTTGAGGAGTTTTGATCAGAAAGGGATACTGTACTTTGTCAAATGCTTTTTCAGCATCTATTGAGAGTATCATATGGTTCTTGTTCTTTCATTTATTGATGTGTTGTATCACATTGACTGATTTGTGGATGTTGAACCAACCTTGCAGCCCTGGAATAAATCCCACTTGGTCATGGTGAATAATCCTTTTAATGTACTGTTGAATCCGATTGGCTAGTATTTTGGTGAGAATTTTCGCATCTGTGTTCATCAAGGATATTGGTCTATAGCTCTCTTTTTTGATGGGATCCTTGTCTTGTTTGGGGATCAAGGTGATGCTGGTTTCATAAAATGAGTTTGGAAGTTTTCCTTCCATTTCTATTTTTTTGGAACAGTTTCAGGAGGATAGGAATTAGTTCTTCTTTAAATGTTTGGTAGAATTCCCCCGGGAAGCCATGTGGCCCTGGGCTTTTGTTTGTTTGGAGACTTTTAATGACTGTTTCAATCTCCTTACTGGTTATGGGTCTGTTCAGGCTTTCTATTTCTTCCTGGTTCAGTTGTGGTAGTTTATATGTTTCTAGGAATGCATCCATTTCTTCCAGATTGTCAAATTTATTGGCGTAGAGTTGCTCATAGTATGTTCTTATAATAGTTTGTATTTCTTTGGTGTTAGTTGTGATCTCTCCTCTTTCATTCATGATTTTATTTATTTGGGTCCTTTCTCTTTTCTTTTTGATAAGTCAGGCCAGGGGTTTGTCAATTTTATTAATTCTTTCAAAGAACCAGCTCCTAGTTTCATTGATTTGTTCTATTGTTTTTTTGGTTTCTATTTCATTGATTTCTGCTCTGATCTTTAAGATTTCTCTTCTCCTGCTGGGCATAGGGTTTCTTTCTTGTTCTTTCTCCAGCTCCTTTAGGTGTAGGGTTAGGTTGTGTACCTGATCCTTTCTTGTTTCTTGAGAAAGGCTTGTACCGCTATATATTTTCCTCTCAGGACTGCCTTTGTTGTGTCCCACAGATTTTGAACCGTTGTATTTTCATTATCATTTGTTTCCATGATTTTTTTCAATTCTTCTTTAATTTCCCAGTTGACCCATTCATTCTTTAGAAGGATGCTGTTTAGTCTCCATGTATTTGGGTTCTTTCCAAACTTCCTTTTGTGGTTGAGTTCTAGCTTTAGAGCATTGTGGTCTGAAAATATGCAGGGAATGATCCCAATCTTTTGATACCGGTTGAGACCTGATTTAGGACCGAGGATGTGATCTATTCTGGAGAATGTTCCATAGCACTAGAGAAGAATGTGTATTCTGTTGCTTTGGGATGAAATATTCTGAATATATCTGTGATGACCATCTGGTCCAGTGTGTCCTTTAAGGCCTTTATTTCCTTGCTGATCTTTTGGATGATCTGTCCATTTCAGTGAGGGGAGAGTTAAAATCCCCTACTATTATTGTATTATTGTTGATGTGTTTCTTTGATTTTGTTATTAATTGGTTTATATAGTTGGCTGCTACCACGTTGGGGGCATAGATATTTAAAATTGTTAAATCTTCTTGTTGGACAGACCCTTTGAGTATGATATAGTGTCCTTCCTCATCTCTTATTATAGTCTTTGGCTTAAAATCTAATTGATCTGATATAAGGATTGCCACTCCTGCTTTCTTCTGATGTCCATTAGCATGGTAAATTCTTTTCCACCCCCTCACTTTAAATTTGGAGGTGTCTTCGGGCTTAAAATGTGTTTCTTGGAGGCAACATATAGATGGATTTTGGTTTTTTATCCATTCTGATATCCTGTGTCTTTTGACAAGGGCATTTAGCCCATTAACATTCAGGGTAAGTATTGAGAGATATGAATTTAGTGCCATTGTATTGCCTGTAAGGTGACTGTTACTGTATATGGTCTCTGTTCCTTTCTGATCTACCACTTGTAGGCTCTCTCTTTGCTTAGAGGACCCCTTTCAATATTTCCTGTAGAGCTGGTTTGGTATTTGCAAATTCTTTCAGTTTTTGTTTGTCCTGGAAGCTTTTAATCTCTCCTTCTATTTTCAATGATAGCCTAGCTGGATATAGTATTCTAGGCTGCATGTTTTTCTCGTTTAGTGCTCTGAAAATATCATGCCAGCTCTTTCTGGCCTGCCAGGTCTCTGTGGATAAGTCAGCTGCCAATCTAATATTTTTACCATTGTATATTACAGACTTCTTTTCCCGGGCTGCTTTCAGGATTTTCTCTTTGTCACTGAGACTTGTAAATTTTACTATTAGGTGACGGGGTGTGGGCCTATTCTTATTGATTTTGAGGGACGTTCTCTGAACCTCCTGAATTTTGATGCTCGTTCCCTTTGCCATATTGGGGAAATTCTCCCCAATAATTCTCTCCAGTATACCTTCTGCTCCCCTCTCTCTTTCTTCTTCTGGAATCCCAATTATTCTAATGTTGTTTCGTCTTGTGGTGTCACTTATCTCTAATTCTCCCCTCGTGGTCCAGTAGCTGTTTGTCCCTCTTTTGCTCAGCTTCTTTTTCTCTGTCATTTGGTCTTCTTTATCACTAATTCTTTCTTCTGCCTCATTTATCCTAGCCGTGAGAGCCTCCATTTTTGATTGCACCTCATTAATAGCTTTTTTTTATTTCAACTTGGTTAGATTTTAGTTCTTTTATTTCTCCAGAAAGGGCTTTTATATCTCTCGAGATGGTTTCTCTAATATCTTCCATGCCTTTTTCGAGCCCGGCTAGAACCTTGAGAATTGTCATTCTGAACTCTAGATCTGACATATTACCAATGTCTGTATTGATTAGGTCCCTAGCCTTCGGTAAAGCCTCTTGTTCTTTTTTTTGTGTGGAATTTTTCCGTCTTGTCATTTTTTCCAGATAAGAGTTATGAAGGGTCTAGTAAAATACTAAAAGGGTGGCAACAACCCCAGGAAAATATGCTTTAACCAAATTAGAAGAGATCCAAAATTGTGAGGGGTTGAAGGGGATAAAAAGAGGTTCAAAAAGGAAGAAAGAAAAAAAAAAAGAAAAAAAGAATAAAAAAGAAAAGAAAAGAATTAAAAAAAAAGAAAACACCTAAGAAAAATGTAAAAAAGAAAAAATATATATATTAGATAAATTAGTAAAAAATCGTTAGAAAAGAAAAAGGTAACAGTTAAAAAAAAAAATTTACCCGATGGCGAGAAAAAAAAAAAAAAAGAAAATGAAAAAAATTAAATAAACTGCAAGACTAAAAAAAATCACAGGGAAAAAGCCATGAGTTCCGTGCTTGGCTTTCTCCTCCTCGGGAATTCTGCTGCTCTCCTTGGTATTGAAACTGCACTCCTTGGTAGGTGAACTTGGTCTTGGCTGGATTTCTTGTTGATCTTCTGGGGGAGGGGCCTGTTGTAGTGATTCTCAAGTGTCTTTGCCCCAGGTGGAATTACACAGCCCTTACTTGGGGCCGGGGTGAGTAATCCGCTCGGGTTTGCTTTCAGGAGCTTTTGTTCCCTGAGCGCTTTCCGTAGAGTTCTGGAGGACGGGAATACAAATGGCGGAGGAGCCGAGAGCCCAAGACCGCACTCCTCAGTGTGCCCTCAGAGAACAGTGCCCAGTTACTCCCGTCTGCCTGACCTCCGGCCACGCTCCAAGCTCACCGAGCCTGCGACCGGTTCAAGGTCACCCCGAGCTGCGAGCTTACTGTCGGCTCTGTCTCTGTAGCCGGCTTTCCCGTTCCAATACCCGCAAGCTCTGCGACACTCAGACACCCCCGATCCTTCTGTGACCCTGCAGGACCTGAGGCCACGCTGACCCCGCGTGGGCTTCACCCCGGTTTAGCCTCTGGAGCTATATCCCTCAGCGGAACAGACTTTTGAAAGTCCTGATTTTGTGCGCAGTTGCTCCGCCGCTTGCCGGGAGCCGGCCCCTCCCCCTGGGGTCTATCTTCCTGTCGCTTTGGATTCACTTCTCCGCCGGTCCTTCCTTTCAGAGGGTGGTTGTTTTTCTGTTTCCAGAATTGCTGTTCTTCTTCTCTTCGATCTGCCGATGGATTTTCAGGTGTTTGCAATCTTTAGATAAGCTATCTAGCTGATCTCTCGCTAGCTGAAGTAGTCTCTGCCTGCTACTTCTCCGCCATCTTGACTCCACCCCCCCCTTTTTTTTTTTTAATTTTTTATTTTTTATAAACATATATTTTTATCCCCAGGGGTACAGGTCTGTGAATCACCAGGTTTACACACTTCACAGCACTCACCAAAGCACATACCCTCCCCAATGTCCATAATCCCACCCCCTTCTCCCAAACCCCCTCCCCCCAGCAACCCTCAGTTTGTTTTGTGAGATTAAGAGTCACTTATGGTTTGTCTCCCTCCCAATTCCATCGTGTTTCATTGATTCTTCTTCTACCCACTTAAGCCCCCATGTTGCATCACCACTTCCTCATATCAGGGAGATCATATGACAGTTGTCTTTCTCTGCTTGACTTATTTCGCTAAGCATGATACGCTCTAGTTCCATCCATGTTGTCGCAAATGGCAAGACTTCATTTCTTTTGATGGCTGCATAGTATTCCATTGTGTATATATACCACATCTTCTTGATCCATTCATCTGTTGATGGACATCTAGGTTCTTTCCATAGTTTGGCTATTGTGGACATTGCTGCTATAAACATTCGGGTGCATGTGTCCCTTTGGATCACTTTGTTAGTATCTTTAGGGTAAATACCCAGTAGTGCAATTGCTGGGTCATAGGGCAGTTCTATTTTCAACATTTTGAGGAACCTCCATGCTGTTTTCCTGAGTGGCTGCACCAGCTTGCATTCCCACCAACAGTGTAGGAGGGTTCCCCTTTCTCCGCATCCTCGCCAGCATCTGTCATTTCCTGACTTGTTGATTTTAGCCATTCTGACTGGTGTGAGGTGACATCTCATTGTGGTTTTGATTTGTATTTCCCTGATGCCGAGTGATATGGAGCACTTTTTCATGTGTCTGTTGGCCACCTGGATGTCTTCTTTGCAGAAATGTCTGTTCATGTCCTCTGCCCATTTCTTGATTGGATTATTTGTTCTTTGGGTGTTGAGTTTGCTAAGTTCTTCATAGATTTTGGACACTAGTCCTTTATCTGATATGTTATTTGCAAATATCTTCTCCCATTCTGTCAGTTGTCTTTTGATTTTGTTAACTGTTTCCTTTGCTGTGCAAAAGCTTTTGATCTTGATGAAATCCCAATAGCTATTCAACATAGTACTAGAGGTTCTAGCCTCAGCAATCAGACAACAAAAGGAAATTAAAGGCATCCAAATCGGCAAAGAAGTCAAATTATCACTCTTTGCAGATGATATGATACTATATGTGGAAAACCCAAAAGCCTCCACTCCAAAACTGCTAGAACTTATACAGGAATTCAGTAAAGTGGCAAGCATGAATTCTATGTGCTGTATTTTCCTGGACCTGGAGTTTTGCAGTTCTCATTGATTTGTAAACTTGGTCTTGCTGAACGTTCATGATGATCTTCTTGCAGAGGGCCTGTTGCTTTGATTCTTGAGTTTATTTGCCCTGGGAAGAATTGCACCACCCTGGCCAGGGGGGCAGGCCAAATAATCTGCTTCAGATTGCTGTATGTTGATTTTTTTCCCTTGAAGGCTTTCTGCTGAACTTTAGAGGATAAGAATAAAAATGGCAATTTCCCAATCTCTGGCCCTGGAACCAAGAGCTAGGGGTCCAACTCCCCAGTACAACCTGAAAGAAGAACAGTCAATCACTTATGTCTTCCTGGTCTCTCTTACACTCCATGCTCAACCAGCCTGTGACTTGAGAGTTTCTTTTTTTTTAATTAATTAAATTTATTTATTTTCAGCATAACAGTATTCATTATTTTTGCACCATACCCAGTGCTCCATGCAATCTGTGCCCTCTATAATACCCACCACCTGGTACCCCAACAACATGGGGGCTTAAGTGGACTTGAGAGTTTCTATCTCAGGCACATGGCCCTGTTTTGAGTCTCCAAACCCTGCAGACTCCTGTGGCTCACTTCTATGCTGCTCCTCCTTCTGGGGGCAAAGGGAGGGTCTTGCTTATTTTGCCATTTGCTGGGTCCCTACTCACACAGCATTGGCCCAACTGTGTATGGTTTGTGTTTTACGACAACCCTGAGCTGAGATCCTATTCCTGGCCTTACTGATTGCAACCATCTTCTCCACTCCAATGCCTGGAAAATCTGTAGCATTCAGGTATCCTCCATCTTCCTGTGACCCTAAGGATTCTTTGATCACATGGTCCCAGCTAGGGTCCTGCCTCCACTTAACCATCTGGGCAACATCCCTAACTGGGGAAGACTTCTTAGAGTTCTGATTTTGTGCTCTGCTAATATATCACCTTCTGGCAGCCAGTTTATGGAGGCTTCTTCCGCCCATGGTCTATCTTCCCATGTAGTGCCTCAAATTCACTTCTCTACACTCCTAACTTGCAGAAAGTGGTCACTTTTCTATTTGTAAAGTTGAAGGTATTCTTTTCTTAGATCTCCAGTTGAGTTCCATAGGTGTTCAGAATGATTTGATAGTTATCTAGTAATTCTACTGGTATCAGATGAAAATAAGGTCTCCTATTCCTCCTACATATTGAACTCCTCCCCCTAATGGTGCTATTGTTGATAGTGCTGCTATAAACATCAGGGTGCATGTCCATGTCTCCTTCAAATCAGTATTTTTATATCCTTTGGGTAAATATTAGTAGTACAATTGCTGGGTTATAGGGTATTTTTATATTTTACCAGTCATTTTTCATTTTGAATATCTAATAAAATAGTTTTCAGTAACTCAGTAGGACTTTTAAAGTGGCCCATTTCTACTTTGTTTTTTCTTTAACAATTAAAAAAATGCTACTGCTTATATAATGCTTATCACATGTCAGCTGGCATTCTTAATGTTTTGTTTTTATTAATCTAGTTTAACACCTTGCAAGAAATAGTAAATTAAAAACCTTGAGTTTATCAGTATACTGAGTATGTACACTGCCCTTGTCTCCCTTCAATGTCTATTTTGCTTTTGATAAAATGATAAAATTAGCTATTATATAGATTTCATAGTCAGAAGATAACTGGTAGACTCTGCTTACCTATTGAGGTTGTGTGATTTACTTTTCCTTTTGCAAATTGATTCACTCATGAAAAAGAGAGAATTTACTTATTTGTTTTTTGTTTATCCTGAATTTATCTTCGATTAAAGAAAGCTATAAAAACAATATAGAAAACTGTTTTGTACCGCTCTTGCTTAGGCTAAGAATAGCATCTTACAAAGCCTTAGTAACTTGATCAAGACAAAGAATTTCACATTGATTCAATACAATTAACTACACTACAGACCTTATTGAAATATCAACAATGTTCCTCCTAGTGATTCTTTCTTTTCTTCCAGGATCTTATGCAGAATCCCACAGTCCATGTAATTGTCACCTCTCTTTTATTTCCTTCTATTCATCATATTTTATCAATCTTGGCTTGTCTTTAATGATCTTGTTTTTTGTGAAAAGCAGTAGTCAGATATTTTGTTAAATGTCCCTGAATTTTTGTTTGTCTAATATTTTCACCTGATTTGGATGAAATTATTTATTTTGGGGCAAAAATACCATAGAAACTATAGTGGATTCTTCTTGATGTATCATGTTCACAATGTGACTTGCTTTTTATTACCTGTGATGTCAACTTATCATTGGGTTAAGGTGGTATCTGCTGGTTGAGAATTTATGTCTTAAGGGATCTGAGATGGGAAAATGTTTTTCAAAAAGCAGGACTTGAAAAGTTTACCTTCCTTGACCCTTTGTGTTAGCTCACCTCACTTTCAAAGTGGGAATGAGACAAGATGCATGTACAAGACTATTTCCATAATCTCCACATTAGAGCAACCCTCCCCATCTCCCACACACTTTATCCTATCTTTATTGTGAAACCAAAGCCATAACAGAGAGAGGATGAAGACAGAGTGGTTCAGGTTAGGCATGGAGGCATAGAAGAAACAAATGTATATCAAAGATGTCCAAAACATGCTATTCATAAGAATAACTTGGGGAACGTTTTGAATCCAGGGTCCTGAGAACATTCCATGAATATCCAGATTCATTTCATCTGGTCCAGATCTGAAAGCCACCCCTCTAATTAGAACAGCAACAGCTAAGGGAAAAAGAAATACCAGGGCTGTGTGATGAATAAGAAAATAACAAGGAAAGGCCTCTGGTTTCCTGGCTCGTGCAAGTCCTTTGACAAATGCAGTGTCACAAGGTTGTGTAGGGCTGAGAGAGTAAGAGAATCTTCCTCTATGAACCCTATTTATTTCCTCAATTTTGGCACTGATCTTTTTTCCCATTATTTTTAATAGAGATTTTAATTGGTAACCTTCCTAACATTCGAACTTTATTTTATTGACCAGAAAGTTGCCATAAGAGATGCAGCAATGATGTTAGTTGAGACAAAAATACGCTGGGGGAAAAATAAAGCTTTATAAGCACCCATAGGAATTATTTGTTATTGTTGAATATAACAAAAATAAATCCATTAGTGAATAACAAGTTTTGTTTTCTAAATCTGAGTTGAGTACAATATTTGCATTGAGTACAATAACTGATGTTCTGAAATCTCACTATAGCAATACGAAATCCTCTCAGCTTAAATAAAGTATGGTTTCTTCAAATCTAGTTCAGGAATTCTGTTTGTATAGGTCATAGGCTTATCATTAGGACTAATTGCTTAAAGAGAATCTGACAAAGGAAAGCGGATAGTTAGAACTAAGCAAAAGTGATTTCTGAGGGCAAAGAATGTTTCAGATGAAAGTCAGAGTTCAATAACATTTTATTTCCGAGAATTAGAATTAATGTAATTTTATTAAAATATGTTTTATGATTTTAAAGTAAATAACTCCATCTATTCATTCTTTTACACACACACACAAACACACTCTTCCATTAAGTGTCTTAAAATAAGAAATGTTTCCTTAATTCTTACCAAGTTGGAAATTAACATGAGTAGTGAAAGCAAATTGATAGTTATAATTTATTATTTTTATTTATAAAACAATTTCAAAGTATTCAATAATAATTGTCACTCAAGTATTTTTATCAAGGGAATTATATATGGATAGAAATATTAATACACAAAAGCAATTAAAAAACATTATTTTCCATTATTTTAGTGCAGAATAATACCATATACTACTCATATTTTCCTTATGTACCTGCCCATTACTTTCGAATATCCATTTGCTAAATTCTTGTTACATTTCCAGGTTTTTCCCCCTCTCTTTTGAACTGCTAGAACTTATTCTTTTATGTCTTCTTTTACCATATCTTTGTTACAGAATTAACTATAGGATTAAGGTATCACAAAATGATTTTTTAATGAAAGCTTTTATACCTTAAAATATTACAGCATAGCAAATATATCTGTCTTTTTCTTTTCCCCATATAAACTTCTACTGCCTAACCCTAGTGACACATCTTCCATGAGACAGAAATTTTCTTGCCAGTTCAGATGTGTTTAAGAATTATTGAACTCCTAAATACCTTCATTTTTATTGTCCAGTCACTGATAATTTTTTTTTTTTGGTCATTTGTTCCAATTTGTCCCTGAATAACTACTAGATCTTGGTGATTAGTTAATTAAGCTCTTCTCCTATAATGAGCAATTCTAGAAGATTTAGTGGAGGTAATCTTCTACACCTTTATGTTGACACTGCTTGTGTATTTTGAAGCTTTATTTTAGATTTATCTTAGTGAAAAATCAGTAAAGTATAGGGAAAAATTACCTTGATTCTGATATTATTTGTTCATATCTTCATATAACTACTCCTTTCTGTATGATTTGGTGTAAAGGGCTTATCCCTCTGATGTTTTGTTTTTGAAACTAAGATATTTGTTATGATAATTAATTGAGATAACAAATGTAAAACTTATAGCATAATATCTAGGCCATAGTAAGTGTTCAGTAAGTATTAATATATTTTCCAGATTATTTCAGCTGCTTACTAAGGAGCCCAAAATTTAATACTATGGACTACAAATAACTATAAAGAACTACTTACTTAATACTAAGAACTACAAAGAGCAGAGCAGCATATGTGGTGTTCAACAATTATGGCATGCAAGGAAGCAATGTCAGCAAGCAATGTGAAGTTGTGTGCAAGCCATGAAAGTTGCTGATGAGCTCTGGATATGCAGCAGTGACCTAGGTAAGGCCTTTCCTTAAGTAGTGAACTTTGCAAAGTTTGGGTATAGAAAAAATCCTAAAAACACAATGAATAAATTTCAAAGTATATAACCAACTTTACTGCACAATAAACTTTTTAGAAGTATACATAGATGGCTTTGATGATATTGAGGTATGTGCCCTCTATCCCTACACTTTGAAGAGTTTTGATCAGGAAGGGATGCTGTACTTTGTCAAATGCTTTTTCAGCATCTATTGAAAGTATCATATGGTTCTTGTTCTTTCTTTTATTGATGTGTTGTATCACATTGACTGATTTGCGGATGTTGAACCAACCTTGCAGCCCTGGAATAAATCCCACTTGGTCGTGGTGAATAATCTTTTTAATGTACTATTGAATCCTATTGGCTAGTATTTTGTTGAGTATTTTCGCATCTGTGTTCATCAAGGATATTGGTCTATAGCTCTCTTTTTTGGTGGGATCCTTGTCTGGTTTTGGGATCAAGGTGATGCTGGCCTCATAAAATGAGTTTGGAAGTTTTCCTTCCATTTCTATTTTTTGGAACAGTTTCAGGAGAATAGGAATTAGTTCTTCTTTAAATGTTTGGTAGAATTCACCCGGGAAGCCATCTGGCCCTGGGCTTTTGTTTGTTTGGAGATTTTTAATGACTGTTTCAATCTCCTTACTGGTTATGGGTCTGTTCAGGCTTTCTATTTCTTCAAGATCAAAAGCTTTTGCACAGCAAAGGAAACAGTTAACAAAATCAAAAGACAACTGACAGAATGGGAGAAGATATTTGCAAACGACATATCAGATAAAGGACTAGTGTCCAGAATCTATAAAGAACTTAGCAAACTCAACACCCAAAGAACAAATAATCCAATCAAGAAATGGGCAGAGGACATGAACAGACATTTCTGCAAAGAAGACATCCAGATGGCCAACAGACACATGAAAAAGTGCTCCATATCACTCGGCATCAGGGAAATACAAATCAAAACCACAATGAGATATCACCTCACACCAGTCAGAATGGCTAAAATCAACAAGTCAGGAAATGACAGATGCTGGCGAGGATGTGGAGAAAGGGGAACCCTCCTACACTGTTGGTGGGAATGCAAGCTGGTGCAGCCACTCTGGAAAACAGCATGGAGGTTCCTCAGAATGTTGAAAATAGAACTGCCCTATGACCCAGCAATTGCACTACTGGGTATTTACCCTAAAGATACAAATGTAGTGATCCAAAGGGGCACATGCACCCGAATGTTTATAGCAGCAATGTCCACAATAGCCAAACTATGGAAAGAACCTAGATGTCCATCCACAGATTAATGGATCAAGAAGATGTGGTATATATACACAATGGAATACTATGCAGCCATCAAAAGAAATGAAGTCTTGCCATTTGGGACAACATGGATGGAACTAGAGCGTATCATGCTTAGCGAAATAAGTCAAGCAGAGAAAGACATCTATCATATGATCTCCCTGATATGAGGAAGTGGTGATGCAACATGGAGGCTTAAGTGGGTAGGAGAAGAATAAATGAAACAAGATGGGATTGGGAGGGAGACAAACCATAAGTGACTCTTAATCTCACAAAACAAACTGAGGGTTGCTGGGGGGAGGGGGTTTGGGAGAAGGGGGTGGGATTATGGACATTGGGGAGGGTATGTGCTTTGGTGAGTGCTGTGAAGTGTGTAAACCTGGTGATTCACAGACTTGTACCCCTGGGGATAAAAATATATGTTTATAAAAAATAAAAAGTTAAAAAAAAAAGAAGTATACAAATATGAAGTACAGTTTGTAAACTAGATGAACTTACTTCAAACAACTTAACTCAACAATATTTATTACACCTCTGTATTATAAAGGGCAACATCCACAAGAAACCTAAAATATTCAAATTTAACAAAATCCTTGTATAATCTCTTCTGGATTTATCACATGTTGCTTTCCACCAGTAAATATATGTCTTATTTTGCCTTTAATGTTATACGTCTGTATTTAACTTCTATCATTTTTGTTCAAATTGTTCAGTTTGCTCTTTTTCCTTATTTCTGTTGGGAGAAATCCTTTAAATTTCCCCATAACCTTTAAAGGTCATGAGTGATTAAAATGTCCTTAAAGTTCAAAAACACCATGATAGACTTTTATAAAACCATAGGGTGGTATAAACAACAAGAGTTTACAACACATGATAGAATGGTTCTTAATATGTCTGAAAGAACAAGAGTGGATTTTCCAACTGTGGAGATTCTTATAGCTTTCTGCTTTTGTAGACAGCAACAAATGAACTAAATGTGGGGGGGGGGGAGAATAAGAGAGGGAGAGACAAATAAAAATATTTGTGTGTGTGTGTGTGTGTGTGTACATGCATGCATGCATGTGTGCACACATGATATAAACATAGAAGTGAAAAAATACAGAACAAGGACCACTGGTAATAAAAAAAAAATACAAAGATGATTACTTCATATTGAAATTAGTGCCACCTTAATATGTATAACATTTTTTGGCCTGAGTTTCTCAAATAATGAAAAATCTGAAAAAATTCTCAAATAATGAAAAATAGTGAAAAAGATAATAATACTTAACATTTATAGACCTATAGATTTACATTAACAGTTTATACATGAAGATCAACTAACTTAATGTTTCTAAGTAATGAGTCTTATTAAATACTCTAAGAGTCATAGAATACATTTAATTCATCCATGGGATTTTAGAAATGTTTGTTCAGGCATCAGTTTCTTATATTTAGTTCATTTTATTTAGTAAGACAATGTGTCATAAAAATAAATTATGTTTTGGTCATATCAGCTTATAATTTTATAGAGAAAAAGTTGGTTGTATACATTTTCAAATGATATATACAGAACAAGTGTTGTGTGTGCAATAACAAAAATCTCTGCTGTTCTCAGTTTTCAAAGGAAAATATTATGATTAAACATCCTGAGGCATTTTTCCCGCAGTTATCCAATGTTACTTATTTATTTATTTGGCTCTAAGTATATTGTAGCCCTTTGTGTATATCTATAAATTTTGAAATTGTTTTTACCCAAGGATGTAAACTCATCTCACAATATTTTCTGGAATATTGAGTAATAATTTAAATTGTGATAAACTATAGTAATATATCAAGATATAAGTCATGATTGTTGACAAATTATTTATGTTTAAGAAGGAAGATAAACTTTCAGTGTATATGACAGTGTTGACAAATGTAGAAAATAATCAACCTAGAATTTAGGGTAAGAGTTGAAGCTGAATATTTAAAAAATTCTTACATGCATTCAAAATACTCAACACATATGACACTCCACCTGATAACTCAATATTTTCCTCATAAAGAGCTCATGTAAATTCAAAAAAATACATTAAATTTATGGGGGTGAACAATGCATTTGTAGAGCAAAGGAAAAACTGCATAATCAATGCTTGAAATAGAATTATAGTTTTTTACCTTATAATCTCATATAAAAGTATAAAATATAAAATTTATCATAAAATTTATATTAGATAATACTTAATGTCCCATGCCTTCTTATTTACTTTTTCCTTGACTATAATCCCATGTTGTTATTTCTCTGCATTTTATGAATAAAAATGTCCATCCTAAATTTGAAGGTATTGAACAAAAGAAAAGCTATTCCTAGCATGTCTAGTACAATGTATGTTTAAGAACATTTGGATGCGTGAGAACACTCTAGGTTATAGCTAATTTTTGGCAGAACAGAAATACAAATTCAAGACTCATGAACTATAGTTCTCAATCATTTTCTATATAAATTATCACTATTTTTAAAGTAACTTTAAATCATGGAACATTGTGTGAGGAATTCTTCTGAATTGTAGTTTTCAAATATAAAAATTATTTCAGGACAAAAGCATGTTTAGGTTGATTTTGATTATACTAGTAAGTTAATGTTTTGGCAACTCAGTAGGCTTAGGATCATTGTTTTTGACTGACAAACAACCAGAAATTTTTATGGACTCAAAATTGCTTATTGAAAGGGCATACCCATATGATTAATATGGCATTATTCTATGTTAATTTCCTTTTTTACATAGATTTCCTGAAGAAAAGAGATAAGTATTATTTACAGTCTTCTCATACATGCACAACACTCTTTGGGGGTCTTATGTAAACATACAGGCACAACACTCTTTGAGGGTCTTATGTAAACAGACATGTTAGAATATGGAAAAAAAAAAGAAAAGGAGTTTGAGGCATACTGAGGTGTTACAGCAAAGATTAACAATATTGATGATGATGACCACGATATTTATAGTTTTTTTTACTCTAAATTGAATACTTTCCCAAGACTTTTGTCTCCAATATCTCTTTCATTTATTCAACTATCTTTTGATGTTGTTATTGTTAATTCAATTTACAAATTATTAAACTGGGTCACCAAGAGGTGAGTGACTCATCTCAGGTCACATTGCTAGTTATTGGTAGAGCTGGGATTTGGACTCCGGTAGCACTAACTCAAAGACCCACACTCTTCACCACATGAGAGTACCATCTCTCATTAATTATATGGCCTACAGGAGTTGTAAGAGAGAACAGAGGCAGGGCACCTGGATGGCTCAGTGGGTTAAAGACTCTGCCTTCAGCTTGGGTCATGGTCCCGGGGTCCTGGGATTGAGCCTTACATGAGGCTCTCTGCTCAGTGGGGAGCCTGCTTCCTCCAATCCCTCTCTCTGTCTACTTGTGATTTATGTCTGTCAAATAAATAAAGAAAAATTTAAAAAAGAGAGAGAGAGAGAGAGAACAGAGTCCACTGATATGTTTATTTGGCCAAAACATTTGTTATAATAATTATAGCACTCATGTGACGCTTCATTCATGTTTTGTACAATAATGAGCAGCACCTTATTGTGGCCAAATGTACTCAGGAAAAAAAGAGAGGGAGAGAGAGAAAGAGAAAGATTCTGCAGCCTTTTAAGTTTTTAAACAGCTCTATTTACTTACATTTTCTTCATTTCCTATGTCAGGTTCTGAAATAATATCTTTTTTTTTTAATTTTTTATTTTTTATAAACATATATTTTTATCCCCAGGGGTACAGGTCTGTGAATCACCAGGTTTACACACTTCACAGCACTCACCAAAGCACATACCCTCCCCAATGTCCATAATCCCACCCCCTTCTCCCAAACCCCCTCCCCCCAGCAACCCTCAGTTTGTTTTGTGAGATTAAGAGTCACTTATGGTTTGTCTCCCTCCCAATAATATCTTTTTTAGAACACAAAAGCTTTTTGGAATTCAAAGTAATATAGCTAGAAAACGATTTATTAAGTGTCGATTGTGTACCAGGCAATGTGCCAGTTAAATTACTTGTCTTATTTTATTTTCATCAATCCATACTATAGAGGTAAAATTAACTCAATTATAAGGTAAAGAAAGAGACCAAGAGAAGTTCAGTCACTTACACTAAGATTTAAGATTAAATTTCTGGTAAGTGGAAAATTCTACAATTGTGCCAATGCATATATAATTCCAAACATTTTTACTACTGTCAGTATCACTCAATGATGAAACTCAAATTATCTATATTTGAATTTCCAGCTCAAGTGAACCTCATGTCAAAGATCATGCCATGAACCAATACATATGAAGCCACTGTTCACAAACCACAAAAGCAATATTCTAAAGAACCTCACAAACCTAGTAGATGAGATAGAGAAGATTAAATGTACATACATATAAACAATTTTATAAGGTCAAAATGACAAATGCTACAATAATGACAGAGATATAATGATAGTGATTTCTTCATTGTAACTCAGATCATTGAAACATAAATGCTGAAAAGAATAATGCACAATAAATCATCTTGATATATGTATTCTTTCCTATCTCCTTAATAGTGTTATTAAATCTATATATTTCTGTACCTTTAAAAACTACTTTATGAAGTTATAAGCATGTTTTAGCTAGAAGAGTAGAAATTGGAGCAAAAATGGCATTGTACTTGTATTTTATTTTGACATAAACCCAACATTTCAAAATGTACATATATTTATCAGAGTCCCAGAACAACCAATATCCTCTGATGGAAGCCCTGAGGACATATGAAGACTGAAAAATTAAAACAATAATAAGTAGACATGATTAGATTACATGTGAAGAAAAAAGAGATCTTACCCTGTTTAGAACACCAGGTTAAATGAATTACATTTCTTCAATTTTATAACATATTTACAAACATTACTCTTGTTATTTGTTTGGAAGACACAACTGACAGAGGTGTGTAGGAAGAAGATTTTGAGATTGGATATATCTATATATCTATATATAGATATATAGATATGGCTACAGTTACTCAGTATAATTATAAAAAGTTATACTTCTATACACACCTTTTGTAGAAGGTACTCCTAAACACAGTCTTCTTTGAAGTTCTAGGAAAGAACTAGTGGGACTTACTGTGCCAGATGTGTACCCTGACACATAGGGTTAGATTTTAGGGAATGTTGATTCTCATGAATCTGGCTATATTCCTGGGGTAGGTAAATGAGGTTACATCACACAGACTAAGAAGAGAGAGATGAAGAAGTAGAATTACTTTAGATCCTGATGTCCTTCCAGTCCTTAGCTCCCAGTTCTTAGAGTCCAAAATATATTTAGATTCTGTGACATCGTGTTGTCTTGCTAACATTTATTGCACAACAACTATAAGGCAGGTTTGCTGATTTTACACGGGAGGAAACAAAAACTAAGAGTGTGTAGACACTGCGACAAATTTTTCAGAATAAATAAATAGGAACCAGAGTTCAGAAAAGTTAGCTTTCATACTCATACTTAAAATGGTTGGTCTATGATTCTTCTCAATCTCACAAAATCAATGTTTCTCTCCTATTGATATTGTATATTCCCTTGAAACTGAACATTTCAAACCAAACAAAATTTTGCAAGAAGAATGAGAAAAGGAGTAAGAATACAATGCTGGATAATCTTACACTTCTAGTTGTGAATGACAGAAGGATTTTCTGAAAAGGAGAAAATTTAAAGGATGCCTGAATATATGAACCAAAGGATAAGATTAAAAAACACAGTCACATTCAGTACTGCCCTGAATCAGTGAGGTCATCTATGCAGTCATTTTTCCAGCCACTGCATTTGGGTTTAAGCTGGAACATTATAGGATATTCCCCTATGATACAGAAAGAAGAAAAAAATATCCCTTATATAAGGGGTAGAAGTCCATCTTTTTTTAATGAAAGCACAGAAAATGTGTGAAAACAGGGCAAGCATGTGTGAGTTATAATCAGTGCTTGTGCCACAAGTTCCAGTTCAGCAGTTATAACTGATTCTCTCTATTTTAACTATGAATTCGCATCTACATTTCTTCCTTTCTTCTCCCTGCCAGCTTTGGAATGTCCCTTCTTAGGGTTATCACCCTCCATTTTCATTGAATTAAGGTCAAATAAAGCAATATTTCATTCATCTGGGGGGGGGCGGGTTCTGGTCATGAAACTATCTGAAAGGTTATCAATCTTTCCCCTACTCCCTGACTCTTCTGCTGACAGGCTTAATCAACAATGTTGACTGCTCTGTGATTGACAGCTTCAAATTCTCCAAAGGAAAGACACCTCTCCACTCAATGCATCTCAATGTAGCACATGCTCATAGAGCTAATCTTGCCTATCACAGTGAATTCTGTAGGTTACTAAGCTCATAATTAAAAGTCTTCACTAATGACATGGTAATTGTTTTAATGGATTTCCAATGAAGTGTGAAGTTCCCTGCTGATATGTCAACAAAATATGAAGCATTGTGAGAAAATGATGTAAAGCTTCATAGAATTTAGAGTTAGAAGAGACCTTAAAATTATCTAGGATAACCTTTCCATAATAGAAAAGAGCAAACAAGCCCCAGAGACGTGAAGTATGTTGCTGAAGGTCATTACATGAAGTGGAAACTCTGTCTTCTTAGTACAGCGATTTGTTTCCGTCTCACTGCTTATTAGTTTTGACCAGCTTTTTATTTATATTGTTGCTGTTATCAAGAAACCTTTGCCTTCAAGTTTTTCATGTTACCAGTGGCAACATTTAAATAATATTAATTAAACATTCAATAAAAGAGTACATATAAAGTAGTTTTTATTACATTACTTTTGCGGGAAGATTGCAAAGGTGACTTTGGGGTTGAAAATCTACAGAGCTGAAAATTTCTTGGTTGGGCGCCACCAAAATAAATATCTTGAGAAGTCAATGAACCAGGATAGATTTGAGGAAATCTTAGTGTAATCTCATAGTTAGAAGCATGGTACATAAAGTAACTAAAATTTGTTTATATTTGTATAATATTAAAATGCTTAAAAATATTTTCAGATATTTTAGTCTTGCAACTGTGAGACAAAATAGGCTAGATATTAGAACTTTTCAGAGCAGAAAATCAAGGAAAAGTTAAGCAGTTTATGAAGCAAAGCCAAAACATGGATTCCTCCCTTGAAGTGCAAGCCATGCAAAGTGACATAGGTTACAGATACACAGAACCTATATAAGTCCTAGTTTCAATTCATAATCATTAGTGAAGGAATATGACTTTCTCCAGTGTGAAGTCATATTATATTTCTTAGATCTAAGTGAAGACGATGGGAATTTTATTTTGCTTTATCTTTGATCACCAAATAATAGTTTCTATTATTGATTCAGAAATGCTTTCACAACTTGAGATAGTTTGAGTATTCCTTACAAGCCTTTGGAATTTCAAAAATTACAAGTTCAAGTCAAAGGTTGTGCAATCAACTATTTCCAAAGTAGGTTAAAATATATATTCTCCAGGAATTTACAGATACTTGTCAGTTTCCCAAAGAATTTAACAGATAATTGGCACCAACTCTAGGAAATACAAGCCCCAAAGAATTAAAATTGGTAAGAATATTAGCTCTATTAACCTACTGTGAGTTTTATTGGAAGACAGGAATAATACTGTTCTTACCTATCTTCGTTTCAGTAGCATTCTAAGAATGATAATTATCATTAACATTTTTTTTTTTGCAATGTAAGACAACATTTAAATGCAAAATACTCTTCTTATCACTGTGCTGGTACCCTAACTCATGTATAGAGTAAGCAATGTTACTGTTCCTGTACTTATATCTAGTTTTCGATGGTGTCTCATGCTGTTAAGCTAACTGTTAGATGGTTTCCTTTTCCCACTTGATGAGGAAAAGTGATGTTAATTTTAATTGGATTGCTGTATTTCATTACTTTGTTAATTCCACTCTTTATATTTCTTTTCTGATAGATTTTATCACAAATCAGCTTCAAATAGACTTTATAATGGAGCTTCTTCTATGGTTTGCCAAATGTAATATTATAAACTTGGAGGATCTGTTTAAGTTCTTGAATGAAATGAAAAAGGAAAAAGAAAAAAAAGTGTTACATTTGATTGCATTATACAGCCTAATAAAGTAGATATTCTCCAAAAGATAAAAATCCAGTGTCCTTACATTCTGTTCAATGCATCTTCTTCCTTTAGGCACAGATGGTCCCAAAATGTACAAAAGCACCAACTACCTTCTGGCTAGCTACATGTGCTTTGTCCTATCTTGATTCATCTTAAATTCTTTATCTTTATTGGAATTACCACATTTAACAAGTGACTCTATTAAACACTGAGGAGAAAATAACCCACATGATTAAGTTTATAAAACAGTAAGAAAATATAAAATACATTTCAAATGTTATATAATCGTGTGACGTGGATACATTATATTGTCATGTAGTGTCACGCAAATTCAGGGGTGTGGACGTTACAATACTAGAGCCCTTCTCAAAGATAGGCACAAGGCCCTATGATAAGTCTGCATCTCACACAGAATAGCTGAAAAGGGGCTCAGCAAAATTGCTGGATATGGGCACAGGCCACTTCTGTTGGATGGTTCTCAGGCATAGGAAGCAAAGGGTTTTCATTAGCCCAATTCACCCTTCCCCACCACACACACACACACACACACACACACACGAAGCTCCTCAATATGACATCTGATATTCGTCTTGTCGAGCAATGTCTACTCCTACCTATGTCTTCATTCAGCTTTCGTATAGTTGCCTAGAACATGCTAGGCTATAATGAATGACTCTGCTCCTTTCATTCTAGAAACTGAAAATCCTTGTAAGCTTAGGGTTGACTCACCTAGAATAACCAAGACCCTTTTCAAAATATTAAAAACAAATCTCATCAATGCACCATGGTTTTTATAAATCATGAGAAAATTTTACATAACTTTTCACTGTTTTTCAAAAACTTCTTCAAGAAATAATAAAGTATTGAAATTCTCAAATATCTTCTCCTAACTTTTTCCTCTAATCAAAACCTTTAGCGTGTACACTGAACCGGAAAGAGAGGAAAGTGATTGTGGTCAGTTGCAAAAATGATTGCAATTCTTTGTAGTTTGTCCCTGGAACCTATTTCTTCTCTGCCGGAATCTAAATTGGCTGTGTGTTCAGTTTTGTCCAATACCTATGGCATAGAATTGCTTTCTATTAATTCTAAATCTAAGCCCCAAAGGTTTGCGTGTCTCTGCTCTCACTCTTTGCATTCTGAAATAGTCACATGAAGAATAGGCTAGCCTGCTGCAGGGTCTTAGACTCAACTTGCAGCTGATCTGTAGTTTACTGCAGCTTCTTGAGGGAGTGCAGCAATATCCACCAACCTAGCTCAGCTCAACAAAATGCCCAGCTAAACCCAGACCCATTTTGCAAGCCGCAGAATAGCAAACTAAAATATTGTTGTCATTTCATGACAACAAATTTTCAGTGAATGGATGTATGACAATATGCAATGGATATATTGAGTAGGTCCAGAATTCCTAAGGCTTCCACTGTATAAATACTCAGGTCTCTCAAAGATGTCTAATGTAAGCAAAGAGCAAGGCAAAATCTCTTCTCTTCTCCACACTGAAAAAAAAAAGAAAAAAAAAGAATAAATGAAGGTACTTTCTTTTAGAAAAAGAAATATTTAATAGAAATGTACTCAAATGGTGTCTGTGTGTCTCAGTCAGTTGGGTGTCTGTTTTGGCTCAGGTCATGATCCCAGAGACCTGGGATCAAGCCCTTCATCAGGTACATCAGGTTCCCTGCTTGGTGGGGATTCTCTTTCTCTTTCTGCCACTCACCCCACTTGTACTTTCTTTCTCTCTCTCTATCTCAAATAAGTAAATAAATAAATCATAAAAAAACAATTTAAATAGAAAATAACATTTTAAAAATTAAAAAAAATAAGGGTAACTGGGTGGCTCAGCCCATTAAGCATCTGCCTTCAGCTCAGATCATGATCCCAGGTTTGGGACTGAGCCCTGCATCTGGCTCCCTGCTGAGCAGGAAGCCTGCTTCTCCCTCTCCCTCTGTCTGCTGCTCCCCTGCTTGTTCTCTTTCTCTCTCTCTCTCTCTCTCTCTGTGTCAAATAAATGATTAAAAAATATTTTTAAAAAACTAAAATTAAAAGAAAATAATAAATCAATTTAGAATATATTGTCTACAAATTGATAGTAACATTCCAAAGATTTCTGAAATAAATTTCTGAGAGCTTAATCAGTTTAATTTCGTGGAAGCATAATACTGGACAATGACGCAAAGCAAAAGCCTTCACTGTGAGACTGACACTCTGTAAGTTAAGAGTGTACAGTATTATATAAAGTACAAGGACTTTATATTAATGTACAACAGTAAGTCTAAAAAATTCAGTGGAAGTACAAGGGGAATTTAGTTGAGGAGACTCTTACTATATAAACTGGAAATTGCTTATGATGATAGTTAATCAACTCCATTTGCACCAGTGGTGTAATGGGATATTTAATACTGGAAAGTTCTCAGATTTCAGGTTTTCTATTCCCTCTAAACAATACTCTCTCAGTTAATCTAACTCCTTGATGGGAAATACCAGTAGTTGCTTGAGTCTTTTGAAGTACCCAACTATCAACTGGCAAAGGTTTCCTATGAAAGTGAGAACCAGGAAGAATAAAAATTCTTTGCACTGTTATATTGTAGTGTCTGGATACTGTTCTTCCAGAAAATTTCCCCCAAATTAACAGCCAACTATAACATTTTATAGGTAGGGTAATATGTAAAGGTTGTTATTTAAGGATCTTTAAAAAGAATGAGAGTGGATCATTAAACCCTGAAAATGACAAACCATTCCATTGATAAGTTCATAACAAAACTTTCCTGAAAAAGAAAAGATTGTCATTAAATGTAATAAGTTGTTGATCATCATGAATCTATTGAATGTCAGCATTTTTAAACTTGGGAAGTTGCTACTCATTCCTAATGGCAAGTAAAAAGCTGAATAGACTGAAAAATTAACAACTCTTCTTGGAACCATGGGAGAAGGAAGGACACCAGGCAAACTGCCAATACCAAGATCAAAGAGACAAACATGTGAATATAAGGAGTCAAAGTTTATGGGAGCAGAGCAAAAATAACCCAAAGATTCAGTGCGAGGGCAGGAAAACCTGAACTGTAATTGACAAGTTGCTGGAATCTTAGTGCAGATGAGTCTGAGTTAAGAACTCCAGGAGGACCAGTTATGGGGAGGCCCCCAAAGTATTAGGAGATTTACCTTCAGGAACTTGTCCAGGTTCCCACAGCATAAAATAGAGAAAAACACTTCATGCTCTGGCAGAGGGACAGAAAAAGGAACATTTAAATATATACCAGAGCACTCTGTTCTTCTTAACAAGGTCTGACCTCAGGAAAAGCTAGTTAACCACAGTTTAACCTGCTGGAGTATTTTTAGAATTTAAAGATTTGGGGGAAAAAACATACCAAATTCCAGCCTCCCTAGTCATCCTCTTCCATGTAAGAGGAGAAAAGATAAAACAGAAAAACTTTTCAACTTCATAGTTCAGAAGCATAAGTTCACTAAAAGACAGTCTGGATCATAGGATTATAGAACACTTCCCTTCCCCCACACATCATCACACATTAAAGGCCTCTTTACAGCAATTCCTTTTACCCAGGACATCATATCCAACCATCAACAAAAAAATTACAGGTTATAACAACAACAACAACAAATATATATATATATATATATATATATATATATATATATATATATGAGTCTGTGTGTATATATACATATATATATACATATATATACATATATATATGTATATATTCAATAAAAAAATTACAGGTCACATAAAAAGATATATATGTGTGTGTGTACGTATATATACGTATATATACGTACACACACACATATATATCTTTTGTTATGATCTGTGTGCATGCACACACACACACACACACACATCCCTACACAATTTGTAGAGAAAAAACTTCAGAAGCTCACATGGCAAAAATATTGGAATTACTAAACTGGGATTAAAACAATTATGATTAATGTGATAATGGCTCTAATAATAAAGCAGACAATGTGCAAGAGAAGATGAGCAATATAAGCAGAGAGATGGAAATACTATGAAAGAATGAAAAGCAGTGCTAGAAACAAAACAAAACAAAACACTGAAACAGAAATGAAAAATGTCTTTGAAGACTTATTAGTCGACTGGACTTGAGGAAAGAATATCTGAGCTTGAAGGCCTATAAATAGAAATTTCAAAAACAAAAAAGCAAAGATAGCAAAGACTGGAAAAAAAAACAACAGAATTTCCAAGAATAGTGGGGCAAGTATAAAAGGTGTAACATTTGCATAGTGAGAATACAAAATCCAACACCTTTTCATGACACAAATAATTCCAATAAAATAAAAATAGAGGGTAGTTTCCTCAGATGGTAAAGAATATCTACAAAAACCTACAGTTAAATACTTCATGGTAAGAAACTTCCCCATTAAGATCAGGTACAAGGCAGGAATGTTTGGTTTCACTATTCCTTTCAAACATCATACTTGAAGTTCTAACTAATTCAATAAGTAAAGAAAATAGAATATAGATAACAATATTATATTATAATAATTTAACTTCTTATGAGACTAGATTTTAGCTCTTCCTACCACACCCATACCCCTGATAGTTATTTGACATAGTAGAGGTGCTAACTGTTACAAAAGTGGCAATCATATTACAATATATAAATGTATGAAATGGATATATTTTACACCTTAAATTTACACAATGTTATATGATAAATGTGTCTCAATAAAAACAAATAAATGGTATACGGAGGTGAAAGAAGAAATAAAAATCTTTGTCCACACATGACATGATTCTCTATGTAGAATATCCAAAAGAATCAACAGAAAACATCTTGTAACTAATAAGTGATTATAGCAAAGTTGCAGGATACAAGGTTAATATATAGAAATCAATCACTTTTTTTTACATACCAGCAATGAACAAATAGAAATTGAAATTAAAAACATCATACCATTTACATTAGCTTTTCCTTAAAATGGAATAGGAATAAATCTAAGATTTATTCGAGAAAAACTATAAAAAACCATAAACTTCTGATGAACAAAATCAAAGAAGAACTAATTAAATAGATATTCTTTGTTCATACATTGGAAGATTCAATATGGTGAAGATGTCACTTCTGTCCAACCTGATCTACAGATTATATGCACTCCCAATCAAAATCTCAGCAAGTTATTTTGGAATATTGACAAACTAATTCTAAAATTGCTGTTTTTTTAAAGTTTAAATTCAATCAGCCAACATATAGTACATCATTAGTTTCTAATGCAGTGTTCAATAATTCATCAGTTGCATATAACGCCCAGTGCTGATCATATCACATGTCCTTCTTAGTGCCTATCACCAAATTGTCCCATTCCCCCCCTTTCCCCCATTCTGCAACCCTTAGCTAGTTTCCCAAGGCCAAGAGTCTCTAATTTTCTCTCTCTCTGATTTCTTCCCATTCAGTTTTCCCTCCCTTCCCCTATGATCCTGTGCACTATTTCTTACATTCCATATGAATAAAATCATATGATAATTGTCTTTCTCTGATTGACTTATTTCACTTAACATAATACCCTCCAGTTCCATCTACATCGATGTAATTGGTAAGTATTCATTCTTTTTGATGGCTGAATAATAGCCTATTGTATATATAAACCACATCTTTATCCATTCATCCACCAAAGGACATCTCAGCTCCTTCTACAGTTTGGCTATTTTGGATGCTATGAACATTGGGTGCAGGTGTCCCTTTGTTTCATAATATCTGTATCTTTGGGATAAATACCTAGTAGTATGGTTGCTTAGGTCATAGAGTAGCTCTATTTTTAACTTCTTGAGGAACTTACATCCTGTTTTCCAGAATGACTATACCAGCTTGCATTCCCACAAATAGTGTAAGAGTTTCCCTTTCTCCACATCCTCACCATCATTTGTTATTTTCTGTTTTGTTAATTTTAGCCATTTTAACTGGCGTAAGGTGGTATTTTCCTGATGACAAGTGATGAGAATTTTTTCATGTATCTGTTGGCCATTTGTATGTCTTCTTGGGAGAAATGTCTGTTCATGTCTTCTGCCCATTTCCTAACTGGATTATTTGGTTTTGGGTATTGAGTTTGATAAGTTCTTCATAGACCTTGGACCCCAGCCCTTTATCTGATATGTCATTTGCAAATATCTTCTCCCATTCCATAGGTTGCCTTTTAGTTTTGTTGACTGTTTCCTTTGTTGTACAGAAGATTTTATTTTAAAGATGCCCCAATAGTTCATTTTTCTTTTGTTTCCTTTGCCTTCAAAGATGAATCTTGTAAGAAGTTGCTGCAACTGAGGTTGATCTGAAGTTTTTACTGAAAGAGAAAAGACTAAACATAGCCAGCACAGTATTGAAAGGGAATAAAGTTGGGGGACTAATGCAACCCAATTTCAAGACTTACTGGCATGCCATCGCAATCAAGACAGTATGATTTCAGCAAAGGAATAAGCAGCTAGATGTATGGAATAGAATAGAGGGCCTAAAAAAAGGTCCACATAAATACCTCACAAATATAGCCTAGAAATCTTTGAAAAGGGAAAAAAAGGCAATAAAATGAGCAAAAATAGTCCTTCAACAAAAATGTTGGAACAACTGGACATCTATGTGAGAAAATAAATAAATAAATAAATAAATAACCAACCTAGGCCTTCCATCTGTCACAAAAATTAACTCAAAATTGACCACAGATTAAAATGGCAAACATAAAACTATATAATTCCTAGGAGATAGAAAAAAAATCAACAGATGATTATTTTGGAGATGACAGTGACTTTTTAGGTAGGATAATGAGATATGAAATAATTGAAAAACTATAGTAAACTAAAATTAAAATCATCTACTCTGTAGAAGACAGTATCAAGAGAATGAGAAGGGAAACCACGGACTGTATGAAAATATTTGCAAAAGACACATCTGATAAAAGACTGTCATCCAAAATACACAAAAGAACACAAAGAACTCTTAAAACTCAACATTAGAAAGTTAGCAACCTGGGTTAAAAACAAGAAAATGGTTTAGGGAATCAATAGACACCTCACCAAAGAAGATATTCAGATGGCAAGCAAGTTTTTATTTTATATTATTCTTTAAAAAGATTATTTATTTATTTGAGAGAGAGAGAGAGCATGAGCTGGAGGGAGAGGGAGAAGCAGGATCCCTGCCTAGCAGGGGTGGGGTTGGATCCTAGGACCTTGAGATCATGATCTGAGCCAAAGGCAGATGCTTAACTGACTGAGCCATTCAGGCACCCCAGCAAGAAAGCCTTTAAAAAGATGTTAAACATCATATGCCTTCAGGGGAAATGAAAATTAAAACAAAAATGAAATGCTACTCTATACTTATTAGAATGGAAAAAATCTGAAATACTGCCAACACCAAATGCTGGGGAGAATGTGGAACAATAGGAACTCCCATGAACTCTAGTAGGAATACAAAATGCTATAAACACTTTATAAAATAGTGGTTGATTATGGTTCTTTTTTATAAAACCGAACATACTTTCACCATATGTTGTGGCAATTGTGTCCCTTGGTATTTACCCCCTAATTTGAAGACTTCTGTCCACACAAAAACCTGTACATGAATGTTTATAGTGCTAAACCTTAGAAATAAATAAGATGTCCTTTCATAGGTGAATGGTTTTTAAAACACCTGTTTATATGCAGATGGGTATTAAAAAATGAGCCTTCAAGCCATGAAAAAAAGATAGATGAATTCTAAGTGCATATTCCTAAGTGAATGAAGCCAATCTGAAAAGTCTACATACTCTGTCTCCAACTAATTAATATTCAATAAATACGGAGACAGTAAAAGAACAGTGGCTATCAAAGGTTTTGTGTAGTGAGAGAACATGAACAGATTGACCACAGAGGATTTTTAGAGCAGTGAAAGGATTCTGTATGATACCATAATGATAGATACATATTATTATACATTTGTCTGAACCTATAGAATGTAAAAGACTAAGAGTGAGCTATAATACAAACTATGGACTTTGGATGATTACAGTGTGTCAATGTAGTTCATCAACTATTATAAATATGCCCACTCTGGTGGGGGATGCTGATAAAGCCGAAGGATAAGCATGTGTGAGATCAGGAGGCATATGGAAAATCAAGCAATCTCTCTCTCTCTCTTTTAAAGTAATCTACACCCAATTTGGGGCTTGAATTTCCAACCCCAAGATGGAGAGTCACAAGTTCTACCGACTTTGCTAGCCAGGTGTCCCTGGGAAATCTCTTCTGCTCAGTTTTACTGTGAATCTTATAAGCTTAAAACCAAAACCAAAACAAAGCACAAAAGCTTTTGCTTATTGTTCTACATTTCCTGTTTCAAAGCTATTCCAAACCAGGAGTGACCCCATTCTCTGCCCTAAGCTTAATCTTGGTTATGTTTAAATAAGTGATGAGGTAAACAATTATTTTTTTTCAGAGGAAATATAAAACCTGAACTTCATGTCAAAAGAGTTGCTAAAACAAAAAATAACAACAACAAAAATCAGTCTCTCTACTTCTAAGAGTTTTTTCTTGGTTTATATATTTCTCTTTTCCCTTCTCTCTCCTCTATTCCCTTTTTTCCTCCCTTTCTCCCTTCTTTTCTCCCTCCCTCCCTTTCTTCTTCCCTTCCTTATTTTCTTCCGTCCCTCCTTTTTCTTCTTTCCCTCATTATCCAAGAAGTTCTGGATCTCCACACTCAGGGAGTCTAATACAGGGGCTAAAGTTTTATGTTTATACAAGCTATATATAATATAGAAACATATGTATATAGTTTATGAAATAATTATTTTATTATAGTTTTATGATATGATCAAATATTATTTTATTCTTAAAAAAGAAATATATATATCTATACATTTCTGTGAGAAAGAGGTTTTATGAGGGGGTTCTTTTTGAGCTAATAAAAAAGGTTTTTGAGAACATTCACAAAGGGCAGCATCCTTCTCTTTCTTACCTTTTCCATTAGAAAAGAAATTATGGTTTTCTTTTTTTTAGAGGAAGAGAGAGCAGGGGAGGGGCAGAAGGAGAGAGAGAATCTTAAACAGGATCCATGTTCAACATGAGCATGATGCATAATTGATCTCAAGACCCTGAGATCATGACTGGAGCTGAAATCAAAAGTCAGACACTTAACGAATTGAGCCACCCAGGTGCCCCTAGAAAAGAAGTTTCAAATCAAAATATGATAATTTGAGCTCTTTCACTGGATCTGTTACTAGTTCTGAGAGCAACATTTAATACTCCTTGTACTTTCCCTTGTAATTCAGCCAGGCTTCATGTGGGAAAGAAAAGATCCAAATTTATCTTAAGAAAACAAGAATGGGAAGGGTGCCTATTGCTTTTAATAAGAAAACTAGAACCATATGAAAGAGAAAAAGGACATTATTTCTGTATGGGTTAATTGAATGAGTAAAGACAAAACATGTGTCATTGAAGTTGTGCTTATTTCATACAAGCAATAACTTTCACTGGTGGGAAGAGAGACTAAGAATTGGGTCACTTGTATTTATTCTCCTTCTTCGAAGTGCTTATTCTCTTTGAGTCCAAAAAGTTTGAGAAGAAAATATACATAGTCAGATGGCCCAGATTGAAGGAACTGCTCAAAGTAACAGGAACCAAAGAAAAGTGAAGAGGTAAAACTTTTTACAGTGGGAGGAGTTAGAAGTTTCCTTAAAAAAGATTGTGAGGTAAAGGTTCTGAAAGATGAAAAGAGGACTCTATGTGAATGGGAAGATACCAGAGAAGTCAGACAAAGGTCAGGATTGTGAATTGATAATTCTGTCATTGCCAAAGCATAAGACTAGAGATCTCTCTTTATTCTATACATGAAATTGTAAATGGAGTTGTCTACATTACCAATTTATTTAGGCTTTATTCCTAATACATACGTTTGTGATAGCCTTGGCCTTTCTATGAATACTTTATATTTATAATATGTATGTGACATAATTTGGAGCATGAATTTCCGTGGAAGTTGTTGGGACAAGAGGTGGGGGGGGTGAGATAATAACTCTAATTTTCAGGAAATTCTTTTTTTTTTTAAGATTTTATTTATTTATCTGACAGACAGAGATCCAAGTAGGCAGAGAGGCAGGCAGAGAGAGAGGAGGAAGCAGGCTCCCTGCTGAACACAGAGCCCGACGTGGAACTCGATCCCACGACCCTGGGATCATGACCTGAGCCAAGGACAGAGGCTTTAACCCACTGAGCCACCCAGGTGCCCAATTTCCAGAAAATTCTTGAGGAAAAAGAAGATGATACAACTTTGTCTCTTTTTATTAGATATAACTTGGTATATTCCAGTGTCATTTAGAATGACATAATAATTGACAGACAGGATAACTCTAGTGAAGTCGAGTTTTCTTGTAAATTTATTGATAGCCTCATTGCTGCCTACTTGAAGGTTAATAATGGTTTTTCTGGACGAGAAGTGTGACTTCTGCACAACCAAGTCAAAATAATGATCAACCAAGTCTTCAGATATAAATGGGCAAACAAACAATATTCTGTTTTATCCAGACAGCCTACCTTCTCTTGTCACCAAATCAATTCCCAGATGGATACATTGAACAGCAATAAAATCCATTTCCTTTTTTAGCTCCAGCAAAGTACCTCTTACCTTCAAGCATAGAAAGTCAACACAAAAATGTAAAATTATCATTTTACACCCCACCTACTATTATTAGCAAATGTACTTTCAGCAATATGTTGTCTTGATGCTTAAGACTAGAACCTTGGTGGCTCAGTCAGTTAAGCATCTGCCTTTGCCTTGGGTCATGATCCTAGGGTCCTGGGATCAAGCCCCACATTGGGCTCCTTACTCAGCAGAGAGCCTGCTTCTCCCTCTGCTTGCCAGTCTCCCTGCTTGTGCTTGCTCTCTCTCCCCACCCTCTTGTGTCAAATAAATAAAGAAAATCTTAAAAGAAAAAAAAAGGAAAGGAAAAAAACAACTAGCAAAGGATAATTTGCTTTTTAAATTTGGGAATTTGCCATGTTCTTATTAATTTAATAATTAAAACTTACTTTAAAATGTGTTATATATTTCACACAATTAGAAATACTAACATTGTCAGATACAGTTCAACATAAAAATTAAAGATGTCCAAAACAAGTTAGGCTAAATAACATGTATTCCAATTGGGCAGGTTTTACCCTTTATGATAGGTGATATCTGACATTACTGTCAATTATAAAACTTCTCTCATTAAGCTCAATTGCAAATAGAAAAAGATAAGTTCACCCTTGAAAATATTCATTAAAAATGTGTCTCTAGTAATGTTGATCATTATTTTCTAGTCCTTCCTTCAAAGTCAATAGGGACACCCAGGTGCCTGTTACACTTAGTTTTCTAAGTGTAATTCTAGGGAATTGTGCAATGTCACAACAATGAAGGGAACAAGGGTTTGCACAGCACGCTTTACTGTGATCTGGGGTAATATTGTCTACAGCCCAGAGATATGTGGGAGTGGCAAAAGAAGTTTTTCAACAGGGGCTGGAATGGAGCCAAAGCTCAGGGACTTGTAAGTCACATAAACTATTTTGTTTTTCTCAAAGAACAATGGAAAGCCATTTTAGGGTGTATTTTTTTTAACTTTTTTTAAAAAGATTTTATTTATTTATTTGACAGAGGGAGACACAGTGAGAGGGAACACAAGCAAGGAGAGTTGGAGAGGGAGAAGCAGGCCTCCCACCGAGCAGAGAGTCCAGTGGGGCCTGAATGAGGGGCACAATGAAGGGCTCCATCCAAGGACCCTGGGATCATGACCTGAGCCAAAAGGCAAATGCTTAACGTCTGAGCCACATAAAACTGTCATGATCAATTTTTTATTTAAAAAGCACATTTCTGCATATACTGGAGAGAGTGGTTTGGAAGGATAGCCAGGTCTCATCCAGGAAGACATTTAGAAGCAAAGACAGTAGTGTAGGTAAGAGGTAGTATTGGCTTATGAGATTGGTTATAATGGAAAGGAATAGAAATTTGAGATACTTAGGAATTATTAGCAAAAATAGTTTCTGTAATATGGTGATCTGAGCTAGTGTAACACATTTCAGATAAGTCCTAATCCTTACTTTTACATGGATTGTGTTATTATTGAGGTCAGGAATGCAGAAGACCTCCTTTAGAATAGAATAGCATGAATTTTGTATGGATTTGTGGAGTTTGAGGTTCCTGAATTTTTAAATGTATATTGTATAGTAGAAGTAGAATACATGGGTCTGGGGATAAGAAATTTAGATTGGTGGGGGGAAGGGGAGCTTTGAAAATTATTGATATACTCAGATGCCAACCTGAGGGATAAAACTCCCTAATTTCTTGACTGAATTTGCATTCATTTCATTGTTAGTGAAAATAGCCTTTACAAAATATTTGTTTATTATTTTTTATTAGAATTGCTACACCATATGTTATAGTTATTTTTATTGAGTATAATTTTTCTATTAATGCATATCAAAATAGAACAATGTTTGGCATTCAGTGCTTATTTGTTAAATTGAAATAATGAACTTTTATAACTAAGCCTTTATACCATGCATTTATAATATATCTCATAATACATTTATTTACTTAAACTTTAATTGTAATTTATTTGTACCATGAGTGTTGGGTGTTTGATATTAATATCTATAAAACTCTAGGCTTAGAACTTTTGGAGACAGAATTTTAACTAGATTTGCTCTTTCTTTTATGGTTTTATTTTACACGTTTTTGTTTTAAATCTCAGTGTTCTGAATTCCAAAAGTATCAATATTTTTTCAGTAATTTCAGTAATTTAATATTAATGAAAAATACATAGAATTTTGATAAAACTATTATCTAGGTCACCTGGGTGGTTCAGTGGGTTAAGTCTCTGCCTTCGGCTCAGGTCATGATCTCAGCATCCTAGTATCCAAGCCCTGCATTGGGCTCCCTGCTTGGCAGGGAGCCTGCTCCCCCTGCAACCGCCTGCCTCTCTGCTTACTTGTTATCTCTCTCTCTGTCAAATAAATAAATAAAATCTTTAGAAAAATGTTGTTATCTCTTTAATATTGTCATTAAATACATTTTTCTCATTTGAAGTGAAATTATTTGCATGTGTATGTTTTGATCAGGTGGTCAGAATCTAATTAATTATACAGATTTTTTTTAAAGAACAAGACCATAGTTTTATGTATTTATTTTACAGTTTTTATTTTCAGGTTCTTCCTTAATTTATATATTTCATGCAGTTATCCTCAGTTTTTTTTAAGAACCTACTTAAAAAGTTATGGTTATCATTTAATTTAAATATTTACAACATTAATTCTATTAATATTGGGTTAATAACATATTTAACACTCTAAGTTTTATTTGAACAGATTTATGCCCATGTAACATGGATTTTAATATGTGCTGTTTTTAACTTCCATTATTTCCTAGTCAAAAATAACTTTACATTTTCTTTACAATTTAAATGATGTTTAGAAGATTGTTAAATTTTTTCAAGTAATTATGTTTTTATAGTATTGATTTGTATTGATTTCTGGGTTTCATACTTTTTTGTTAGAACAAATTATATCTAATTTTTATACTTTTTGACACTTAAAATTTTTATCTTGTTAGGCAATGTCTGTGGTGTCTGTGAATGTTTATATATATATTATGAGGATAACATCATTTTATTGTGTACATTTTGATCTCATTAATTATTAGGTCATAGAGGGACTTGGAAAATGAAAGAAACATGTAACAAACACTGGGAAAAAAGTACAATCTAACTATACTATTCATTTTCCCATTTTTACTGAGTTGAACTTAATAAACAGGTATGAAAATGGATCAATGAACTAAGTGAAGTCTTGTAAATATACTTAAAGTTTTATAATATCACATTTATATTATATTTATATAAAACAAAGTTTTATAATAGCACAACAATTTATATATAGCCTGCCTTAATTAACAAGTCATTTGGAAATAGACAGTTGGCTGGTATTGGCATTCTCTTGGTTCTATCGGTCTTGTGATTGCCACAGATTCAGGTATTAATTTATGTTCAAGGCAGGAATAAAGCAGGAATCTGTCTCTTTAATATATTAGGGAAGCTAAAGCTTTCCTAGCATGCCGACAGTAGAGTTCCACACAGATTTCATTGTCCAGGGTCATGGTACATACTTATTCTTATCTTAAAACATTTCACTTTTCACACTATATATTGAGGTTGTGAAGAAAGGAATGGGAATTATCTAACCAATGAGCTGTGGGTTGGAACTCTTTTTAATGTGTGCTGCATTGAAACAAATTAAATTGATATTCTAGTTACATATGTTCCTGAACCTTATCATAAGTTTGGAGAAATAAGGACAAAGCATGGAGGAGAAATTGTTATTTCAACACAATTTAATAAATACTCATTTAACATCCACTATATGCTATAAAAATATTTATTTCTGTGTGAGCAAACGATAGCTAAAATAAGTCTCTTAGTTCAATTCTCCTAAATGACTATTCTTTTGCAAATGATTTCACATGAGACATTTTGTGCACTAAGTGAAAATAAAGAAAGTTTCTTCACCCTATTTTGTTTTTATTTCTCCAAAGTGCATTCGCAAAATAAATAGTTTATAATACTGTTATCTTACTTGAATAAGAAGAAATATGCAATGTTAATGTAACATAAATGCTTAATTTCACTTCAGCCAGAACGCTGCAAATGTATCTAGCAACTCTTCTGCCTCATTGGTATTTAAAATGTCTGAATACTCAGTACTTTTCACAATTTGCTGATCACTTAGAATAATATATTCATCAAATAAGTGTACGCTTGGTTCAGCACCAAATGGCAAATTCAAAAAGGAGGTATTAGAAAATCTCTTTAAAATGTTTGCAAATGGTACATATAAATTTTTCTTCTTCCCTCATTTATCACCTTGATGAGTTGCTATACATATCCATCTAGGAAACCACCTAAGAATAGTGGCTTAATCACATCTTATATAAGTGTGTGTGTGTGTGTGTGTGTGTGCGCGCGCGCGCACGCACGCACACACATGTGTGGTTATAGTTTAATTTCATTCATCCAAGAAGCACCAAATATATATTTTTATCTTCAGAAATATGTCTCTCATTAGAGACATTGGGACTATTCTTATGGAATGACAAATTTGGAAAAATAAATATTTGAAACCAAGGGATTAGTTTGATAAGGGTGATACTAGTTGATTATTTAAAGCACAGTTTGACAAGTATCCAAATCACATTACTCAGTTGTTTAGTGACTTGAAAGTAGTGGACATTCTGAAATGAGACATATTTTATTTCAAATGATCTAGTGTTGTAATTATATCCTTTAAGCCCTTCCGTTACCCCTAGGGTATATAAAAATCACAGGGAAGATTGAAATGATATGGTTTCTTCATTTTCCTTATATGTATATGTTTTTAATATCAAGAAGGTTTTAGTAATGCTGTTAAATTATTGGTTATTTTTTTTATCAACATCCTCTATGTCCTCTTAAACTATATTCCACACTAACCGTGTTTTGTCTTTTTGTTTCACAAACTATAATTGTTATTGTTGTTGAATTTGCAAAAGGTGAATTGAATAAAAATAGTGACCTGGAGTTACTTATTGTCATCTGTGCAATTCAATTTTTTAAGTGAAGAAGAAAATCTATCTAGTAAATGAAAAATGGCTTCTCATTCTTAGTTTATTTTGAAGAAAGAAAGGCTACAGAAATGCTAAACAATATATAACTGACTAGAATTTGAAAATTCTCCTCAAAGGAGTCGCCAAATTTTGATTTTCATTTCATTTCAGTTAACAACATAAAAAGAACAAGGCACATCTTCTGATTACCTTCACATATTCTGGTTCTAAAACCATACATCTCCTTCAATTCAAGAAACCTTGGGATAGATGCATGATTTCTTTCCAACAGAAATAACTGTCCAAATAAATGTGTTAAACTGGAGTGCTCACTTAAAGAAAGGTTTCCAGCTGATACAGGCGATAGTTCTAGCTGATATGTTTGATTGCTCTCATGTAGGCAATTATAAAGCCAGAAGAAGTACATAGAATCTGACTTCCAACCACAGCCTGACTGAGGGTATGCTCAAATGTGACAGTCTTTGATGGAGGACACTTGTAGTGAAAATCTGCTAAAATAAACCTAGAAAGAAAATAGCAAGAGTGATTATTCAGAAACACACACACACAGGCAAAGAACAAAGGGACACTGACTAAAACTGGAAACATGGATTAGATTTTTCATAGAATGTCTCTAGGTCAATTTTATTTCTACTTATAAAGTTCTATGTTCTCTATCTTCATCTCCTCTCCCTCCTTACTTTTATACATCCACTTAAGGTTTACTGCCTTCACCAAGAAAGTGCTCAATAAGCTGTCCATGTTTAAGATAAGCATAGTAGGGGAAACAGGTTTTTCTCCCAGCTACCATTTATCACAGTCCACTGAATTAGTGAAAATTGGGTAAACAAGGCAGAATTTGTTTTTTTTTAATTTATGCTGTTCATTTGATTTTATTTTGAATTTGATATTTCACAAATTATAACCTGATAGATTATAAAGAAAAGATATAATAGACACCTCTCAGTATTTTATTTATAATATGAACTTCTGAAACATTTCCTATAAACATATAAAACAAGACCATTTAGCAGGAGAAAATCCTAGCTTATATTCTCAATTATATTATAAGTAGCTTAAGCTTTCCAGTTTTTATATGTATTTGTTGCTGTTGTTGTTTTGCTTATATGATGTCACTATATTATTCTTAGTGCGATAAATATATCTTTACTGATATTTCTCACATAAAATTTAATGAATGGAAAACTCCACTGTTTTGGAGTATAGAGCATGAACTATGTCAGGCAATTCTGTAAATCTCATTCTTCACTTTTATTTCTATGCCTGAGTTCAGAAGCCAAAACAAGCATTGAAAATAGAATGAGGAGAATTTCATATTTTCAAAAAATAACCTAGTGGTTAAAATAAAATGTAAAAAACACCAGAATATAAAATAAATTTTGAGATTTTGCAAACGGCTAAAACTATAATAATTCACTGAAGCCCTGACATAAAGTATTCTCACAAATAAAGGTTAAAAGATGGCACCTTCAGCATTTTCTGAAGGCACGTTATGTCTGGATAAATATATGAAACCATCAAAATGAATAGGAGCCCCATGTGTCAGCTTAAATTAGTTGGCCATCCCACTTTGGGAGTTGTTGCTCATCATGAACTGACATTTTCCATCATTTGCAACTGACAGGAAAAAATACCAAGAAATGACCTCAATATGTTGGTTTGTAGAACCACAGAGCATGAAAATTCCAGCTGGTGCTGATCTGAACCAATGAACGCAATAGGGATAAATGCTTTCATGTCAACTTTAATGGGATTCTTTGGCCATATGTAGAAGAAACAGTTGTAAAGTTTTTCACAAAGCTAAAGTAAGAAAAAATAAGGAAAGGTAATGTTTCCAGGAGAATCACACTCCAAATACAGCCTTGTTCAATAGTCACCATGTAGTGTACCTCACTTGATGGTAGTAGTATCCATGTGTATGCTTGTGGTCCATTTTCAAGTAGGTGGTTTTATAAAGGAAACATGGGAATTAACAGCATTAAGTTAATAAGGACATAAAAATGATTATCCCACTATTATGAAGATCTGAAATTCATCTTTGATTTTTCCAGGAGAGTAAATACCTATTTCACAGCCACAAATATCTATAAAGGTATCTTGCTCTGCATGTTATTGTAACTAATTTTACCACTTAGGAAACAAAGGCAGAGGAAAATTATTGTGAAAGATATACCTGATAATGATAATTATTGATGGACCAACTGAGACCAATTTCTGAATTCCATAAATTCTTAGCCCGGAGTTTTGTGTTGCAAAATGTGACTGCTCTTCAGAAAATATGCTTGTTTAATTGCTATAAGAAGTTAGGAAGAAAGCAGTTTTTTTATATACAATTAACAGTAAGAACAACACTTAGGTTTTAAACAGAAAAATCTCTAAATACACTGATTCTGTTCACCACTGTATAAGATTGGATCACAGAAATTTTCTCCAAATTGTCATTACTTATGCTTATAGCTAGGTTTATATCTACATGGTAAGTAATGTAGTAACAAATGCCATGGTTTCTTTGTTTACCCACAGAACATTTTGATTTTGATTAATGGATTTTAGTGCCACATTAATATTATCATGCCTGATTTGAAGTTTTAAAATATTACTCATCCTTATAACTAAAAATATCTTGGCATATATTATTTCATCTTTGACCTTGATTTTCGGTAGAACAGTATTTTATAGAATGGATTGAGGATTAAAATGTATTCTTGGCATTACATAGGCAACATATTATTTTCATTTTGAAGCTATGTAAAATTTCAATGACTCATAAATCTATACATGGCTCCCTATGGTATAAAAGTTATGATGAACCTTTTAAGAAATTTAGGCATATGGTGTTAATATATGACCTATCATACTGCACTGTATTATAGATTAAGCAGGACGAGTTTCTGGTAAGTTTCTATAGAAATTTAATGTAGTATTCAATAAAAAATATATCAAATGCTTTTAATTCACAAAAATATAGCTTTTTTGTATTTCTGTGCAGTTTTATAAATAGAATAAATGTTGAGATTGAATAAAAATGATGAAAACAAAGAAATAAATTTAACAACTGCTTTTAAGATGAAATATGCATTCTTTTACTTTGAAATTGTCCTGATAATGTTTATTTATGGTGCTGTCCAGTTCACAGAAAGCCATAAAACTTTCATAAAGTAGTGAAGCAGACAAAACTGATTTTGATATTGAAAAATGCCTCTTTTTTTGTCAACTGCTATGTTGTCTCACTCAAGACTTCTTAGTGACATGTTGCATTTGATGCTTTTTTCTTATATTTTTATCAATATCAGAATGACACATTTTTTTCTCAAGTATACCATAAAAAATTAGACTTGAAAAACATTTTCAACACTATGTCTGACATCTGAATTTTGAGTATTTAATCTCAAATCTTTTAGTTCTGAGATATTTTATTAACTATTTCATTGTTATGAATCTCAGTTTCCTTGTCTTTGGAATAGGTGTAAAAGTCAGCACCAGGCAAAGTTGTATTGATAACTAAAACATAATAGCAGCAAGTAAATAACTTATATAAAAAATTTGAACTTGTAGCCATTTACACTTTGTAGCAGTGGATTAGTTTAATTCCAAAAATCCATAATTGTTCCATTATGTCATGTGTGGCACAGACTTGTTATATGCCTATTAATTCCCTGACTACAAGCATGGGGCACATTATTAATGTCAAAGTTGTCTTTTCTGGTGAACTTTGAAATAAAGCTAGAATCTTTTTCTGCAACTGTATATTAGAGTTGTCACAAGAAAAAAAAATGTCAAGAAAACCAAGATTAATATATGCACTATATCCTGCCAACATTCTCCAAATGTTCCTTGTCACTTCCTAAATAAAAATGTATTTTTAATAGAAAAAATGTTGAAGTAAAGATAGTATTTCATTAATCCTTTAATCAGTCTCTATTCTTCCTAAGTGAATTTTTTATTCCACAATTTTTAAACCTCAAGAATCTTTATTGTCATGTGTTATGTGTTTATTGTTTTGTGAAGCAGGACACTTAGCAGAGTGTCAGAAGTCCATTTCTCACCAGTTTAATGGGGGAAAAATAAATTCATTTTCTCATGACATAGAATATATGGAATAGGGGTGCAACACTGATTTTAGGATTTGAAGCAATGTCATTAGGATTCTGTTTCTTCTCTGTCTTCCATTTGTTTCCCTTTTCTTCTGAGGTGTATTATCCATTAGCAGTGAACATATTTCTAGAAAGCCTCAGGCTTTTATAATTTTAAGGGTTATGACCTCAGTAGTAAGTTCTCATTTTCTCTAGCAGCCTCATAATATCTGGAAAGGGAACCTGATTCTATGCAGGTCATAAACCAACTCCTGGACCAATCCCTGTGTTCAGGGTGATAACATACCCCTGGACCTGCAAGTCACTTCTATGGCTTACTCAACAAGAACACAGAAGACAGTTCACTACTCCCCCTCCAATAAAAGAAGTCCATTTTAACACAATAAGAGGGAAAATGACCACTTCTAGTCTTCTTAAAAATCTCATTACTACTTTATTTTTCATAAAGCAATGAAACATTTTTATTGAGAAAAGCCATGTAAAAAAATACTGGGAAGATAGAACCTTTTAAATCATTGATTTTAGCAGTTTATCAGTGACTTTGTTTTTCAAAATGTACAAATTCTCCACTGTGGAATTGTCTTGCTCTTGTAATATATGCCCTTCCCTATACCACTTAAGGAAGCTGGACAGTAATATAACCAGTTACAGATTGAGTGTGTTAAGTAGGCAGAGGAAAGCAGAGAGAGAGAGAGGAGGAAGCAGACTCCCATTGGAGCAGAGAACTTGATGTGGGGCTCAATCCAGGACCCTGGGATCATGACCTAAGCTGAAGGCAGAGGCTTTAACCCACTGAGCCACCCAGGTGCCCCTAAATTTTCTATATAAGTTAAAGACTAAATGTCTTTTTTTTTAAGATTTTACTTATTTGACAGACAGAGATCCCAGGTAGGCAGAGAGGCAGCCAAAGAGAGAGGGGAAGGCAGGCTCCCTGCCGAGCAGAGAGCCCAATGTGGGGCTCGATCCCAGGACTCTGGGACCATGACCTGAGCTGAAGGCAGAGGCCTTAACTAATTAAGACACCCAGGGGCCCCAAAATGTGTATATATATATATGTATATATATGTATATATATATATGAATACACACCCATAAATACTCATGTACTAATTATTAAAATATACTCCTGAAAAAAAATATATATATATATATACACTCCTGGTTGAAAAGACTATCCAGTGAAAAAAAGACACCCTCTTCAGCAAAAAGTGTTGGGAAAACTGGATAGCAACATGCAAAAGAATGAAACTGGACAACGTTCTTATACCATACACAAAAATAAGTTCAAAATGGATTAAAGACTTAAATGTGAGACAGAAAACAATTAAAATCCTAGAAGAGAATATAGGCAGTAACTTCTTTGACATCAGCCACAGCAGCTTCCCACTACATATATCTCCTGAGACAAGGGGAAGAAAAGTAAAAGTAAAGAATTGAGACTTCATCAAAATTAAAAGCAAAAACAAAACAAAACCAAAAAACTCTGCAAAGCAAAGGATGCAATCAACAAAATTAAAAAGCAATCTGTGCAACAGGAGAAGATATTTGAAAATGAAATATCTATTAAAAGATTAATATTCAGGGCGCCTGGGTGGCTCAGTGGGTTGGGCCGCTGCCTTCGGCTCGGGTCATGGTCTCAGGGTCCTGGGACAGGGTCCCACATTGGGCTCTCTGCTCAGCGGGGAGCCTGCTTCCTCCTCTCTCTCTCTGCCTGCCTCTCTGCCTACTTGTGATCTCTCTGTCAAATAAATAAACAAAAATCTTAAAAAAAAAAAAGATTAATATTCAGAGGAGTCAAGATGGCAGAGAAGTAGCAGGCTGAGACTACTTCAGCAAGCAGGAGATCAGCTAGATAGCTTATCTAAAGATTGCAAACACCTGCAAATCCATTGGCAGATCGAAGAGAAGAAGAACAGCAATTCTGGAAACAGAAAAACAACCACTTTCTGAAAGGTAGGACTGGCGGAGACATGAATCCAAAGCGACGGGAAGATAGACCCCGGGGGGAGGGAGCACAAAATCAGGACTTTTAAAAGTCTGTTCCACTGAGGGATTTCGCTCCAGAGGCTAATCCGGGGTGAAACCCACGTGAGGTCAGCGTGGCCTCAGGTCCCACAGGGTCACAGAAGGATCGGGGGTATCTGAGTGTCACAGAGCTTGTGGGTATTGGAACGAGAAGACAAGCTACAGACACAGAGCCGACAGTAAGCTCGCAGCTCGGTGTTACCTTGAACCAGCCACAGGCTCGATGAGCTCGGAGCGAGGCCGGAAGTCAGGCAGACGGGAGTAACTGGCTGTTGTTCTCTGAGGGCGCACTGAGGAGTGGGGCCCCGGGCTCTCGGCTCCTCCAGCCCGGAGACCAGGAGGCCGCCATTTGTATTCCTGTCCTCCGGAAATCTATGGAAAGCGCTCAGGGAACAAAAGCTCCTGAAAGCAAACCCGAGCGGAATACTCAGCCCGGCCCCTGGTAAGGGCGGTGCAATTCCGCCTGGGGCAAAGACACTTGAGAATCACTATACCAGGCCCCTCCCCCAGAAGATCAACAAGAAATCCAGCCAAGAACAAGTTAACCTACCAAGGAGAGAAGCTTCAATACCAAGGAGAGCAGCAGAATTCCAGAGGAGGAGTAAGCAAAGCACAGAACTCAGGGCTTTCACCCTGTGATTTTTTTAGTCTTGCAGTTAATTTAATTTTTTTCTTTTTCACTTTTTGTTTTTTTCTCACCTTCTGGTAATTTTTTTTTAATTTTACCCTTTTCTTTAACGTTTTTTAACTAGTTTATCTAATATATATTTTTTTCTTTTTTAAATTTTTCTTTATTCGTTTTCTTCTTTTTTAATTCTTTTCTTTTTTTTTCTTTTTTTCCTTTTTGAACCTCTTTTTATCCCCTTTCTCCCCCCTCATGATTTGGGATCTCTTCTGATTTGGTTAAAGCATATTTTCCTGGGGTTGTTGCTACCCTTTTAGTATTTAACTTGCTCCTTCATATACTGGACAAAATGACAAGACGGAAAAATTCACCACGAAGAAAAGAACAAGAGGCAGTACTGAAGGCTAGGGACCTAATCAATACAGACATTGTTAATATGTCAGATCTAGAGTTCAGAATGACAATTCTCAAGGTTCTAGCTGGGCTCGAAAAAGGCACGGAAGATATTAGAGAAACCCTCTCGAGAGATATAAAAGCCCTTTCTGGAGAAATAAAAGAACTAAAATCTAACCAAGTTGAAATCAAAAAAAGCTATTAATGAGGTGCAATCAAAAATGGAGGCTCTCACTGCTAGGATAAATGAGGCACAAGAAAGAATTAGCGATATAGAAGACCAAATGACAGAGAATAAAGAAGCTGAGCAAAAGAGGGGCAAATAGCTACTGGACCACGAGGGGAGAATTCGAGAGATAAGTGACACCATAAGACGAAACAACATTAGAATAATTGGGATTCCAGAAGAAGAAGAAAGAGAGAGGTAGCAGAAGGTATACTGGAGAGAATTACTGGGGAGAATTTCCCCAATATGGCAAAGGGAACGAGCATCAAAATTCAGGAGGTTCAGAGAACACCCCTCAAAATCAATAAGAATAGGCCCACACCCCGTCACCTAATAGTAAAATTTACAAGTCTCACTGACAAAGAGAAAATCCTGAAAGCAGCCCGGGAAAAGAAGTCTGTAACATACAATGGTAAAAATATTAGATTGGCAGCTGACTTATCCACAGAGACCTGGCAGGCCAGAAAGAGCTGGCATGATATTTTCAGAGCACTAAACGAGAAAAACATGGAGCCGAGAATACTATATCCAGCTAGGCTATCACTGAAAATAGAAGGAGACATTAAAAGCTTCCAGGACGAACAAAAACTGAAAGAATTTGCAAACACCAAACCAGCTCTACAGGAAATATTGAAAGGGGTCCTCTAAACAAAGATCAACAAGGAAATAAAGGCCTTAAACGACACACTGGACCAGATGGACATCACAGATATATTCAGAACATTTCATCCCAAGCAACAGAATACACATTCTACTCTAGTGCACATGGAAGATTCTCCAGAATAGATCACATCCTGGGTCCTAAATCAGGACTCAACCGGTATCAAAATATTGGGATCATTCCCTGCATATTTTCAGACCACAATGCTCTGAAGCTAAAATTCAACCACAAGAGGAAGTTTGGAGAGAACCCAAATACATGGAGACTAAACAGCATCCTTCTAAAGAATGAATGGGTCAACCGGGAAATTAAAGAAGAATTGAAAAAAATCATGGAAACAAATGATAATGAAAACACAACGGTTCAAAATCTGTGGGACACAACAAAAGCAGTCCTGAGAGGAAAATATATAGCGGTACAAGCCTTTCTCAAGAAACAAGAAAGGATCAGGTACACAACCTACCCCTACAACTAAAGGAGCTGAAGAAAGAATAAGAAAGAAACCCTAAGCCCAGCAGGAGAAGAGAAATTGTAAAGATCAGAGCAGAAATCAATGAAATAGAAACCAAAAAAACAATAGAGCAAATCAACAAAACTAGGAACTGGTTCTTTGAAAGAATTAATAAAGTTGATAAACTCTTGGCCAGACTCATCAAAAAGAAAAGAGAAAGGACCCAAATAAATAAAATCATGAATGAAAGAGGAGAGATCACAACTAACACCAAAGAAATGCAAACGATTATAAGAACATACTATGAGCAACTCTACGCCAATAAATTTGACAATCTGGAAGAAATGGATGCATTCCTAGAAACATATAAACTACCACAACTGAACCAGGAAGAAATAGAAAGCCCGAACAGACCCATAACCAGTAAGGAGATTGAAACAGTCATTAAAAATCTCCAAACAAACAAAAGCCCAGGGCCAGTCGGCTTCCCGGGGAAATTCTACCAAACATTTAAAGAAGAACTAATTCCTATTCTCCTGAAACTGTTCCAAAAAATAGAAATGGAAGGAAAACTTCCAAACTCATTTTATGAGGCCAGCATCACCTTGATCCCAAAACCAGACAAGGATCCCATCAAAAAAGAGAGCTATAGACCAATATCTTTGATGAACACAGATGCGAAAATTCTCACCAAAATGCTAGCCAATCGGATTCAACAGTACATTAAAAGTATTATTCACCACGACCAAGTGGGATTTATTCCAGGGCTGCAAGGTTGGTTCAACATCCGCAAATCAGTCAGTGTGGTACAACACATCAATAAAAGAAAGAACAGAACCATATGATACTCTCAATAGATGCTGAAAAAGCATTTGACAAAGTACAGAATCCCTTCCTGATCAAAACTCTTCAAAGTGTAGGGATAGAGGGCATATACCTCAATATCATCAAAGCCATCTATGAAAAACCCACCGCAAATATCATTCTCAATGGAGAAAAACTGAAAGCTTTTCCGCTAAGGTCAGGAACACGGCAGGGATGTCCATTATCACCACTGCTATTCAACATAGTACTAGAGGTCCTAGCCTCAGCAATCAGACAACAAAAGGAAATTAAAGGCATCCAAATCGGCAAAGAAGAAGTCAAATTATCACTCTTCGCAGATGATATGATACTATATGAGGAAAGCCCAAAAGACTCCACTCCAAAACTGCTAGAACTTATACAGGAATTCAGTAAAGTGTCAGGATATAAAATCAATGCACAGAAATCAGTTGCATTTCTCTACACCAACAGCAAGACAGAAGAAAGAGAAATTAAGGAGTCCTTACACCACACACGAAAATAGACTCAAAATGGATGAAGGACCTCAATGTGCGAAAGGAATCCATCAAAATCCTTGAGAAGAACTCCGGCAGCAACCTCTTCGACCTCAGCCGCAGCAACATCTTCCTAGGAACATCGCCAAAGGCAAGGGAAGCAAGGGCAAAAATGAACTATTGGGATTTCATCAAGATCAAAAGCTTTTGCACAGCAAAGGAAACAGTTAACAAAACCAAAAGACAACTGACAGAATGGGAGAAGATATTTGCAAACAACATATCCGATAAAGGACTAGTGTCCAAAATCTATAAAGAACTTAGCAAACTCAACACCCAAAGAACAAATAATCCAAACAAGAAATGGGCAGAGGACATGAACAGACATTTCTGCAAAGAAGACATCCGAATGGCCAACAGACACATGAAAAAGTGCTCCATATCACTCGGCATCAGGGAAATACAAATCAAAACCACAATGAGATATCACTTCACACCAGTCAGAATGGCTAAAATCAACAAGTCAGGAAATGACAGATGCTGGCGAGGATGCAGAGAAAGGGGAACCCTCCTCCACTGTTGGTAGGAATGCAAGCTGGTGCAACCACTCTGGAAAACAGCATGGAGGTTCCTCAAAATGTTGAAAATAGAACTGCCCGATGACCCAGCAATTGCACTACTGGGTATTTACCCTAAAGATACTAACGTAGTGATCCAAAGGGGCACGTGCACCCGAATGTTTATAGCAGCAATGTCCACAATAGCCAAACTATGGAAAGAAGCTAGATGTCCGTCAACAGATGAATGGATCAAGAAGATGTGGTATATATACACAATGGAATACTATGCAGCCATCAAAAGAAATGAAATCTTGCCATTTGCGACAACATGGATGGAACTAGAGCATATCATGCTTAGCGAAATAAATCAAGCAGAGAAAGACAACTATCATATGATCTCCCTGATATGAGGAAGTGGTGATGCAACATGGGGGCTTAAGTGTGTAGGAGAAGAATCAATGAAACAAGATGGGATTGGGAGGGAGACAGACCATAAGTGAGTCTTAATCTCACAAAACAAACTGAGGGTTGCTGGGTGGGGGATGGGAGAAGGGGGGTGGGGTTATGGACATTGGGGAGGGTATGTGCTTTGGTGAGTGCTGTGAAGTGTGTAAACCTGGTGAGTCACAGACCTGTACCCCTGGGAATAAAAATATATGTTTATAAAAAATAAAAAATTTAAAAAAAAAGAAGTTTCCATTTACATTGTGCCAACTATCGACCATGACGCAAAGTGAAACTTTAAAAGGCTACTCTTGTTAGAAAAGTATAAAAGAAAATCCTAAAGATCTAAATCTCAATCATCATCAAAGAGGACAGTTAAATAAATGGCTCTTTGTAAAACACATTAAATCAGGAATAATCTCTCACATTCTCATAACTTTAAAATATATATATATATATAAACATATATGTATATATATATATGGCAAGAATGATCTAGAAATGGGGTGCCTCGGTGGCTCTTTTGTTAAGTGTCTGCTTTGACCTCAGGTCATGATCCCAGGGTCCTGGGATAGAGACCCACGTTGGGCTCCCTGCTCAGCAGAAGTCTCCTTCTCCCTCTCCCTCTGCTCTTCTACCTGCTTGTGCTCACTCTCATTCTCTCTCTCCCCCTCTCAAATAAATAAATAATATCAAAAAAAATCTTTAAAAAAGTATGATCTAGAAAAAATAATTTTAATTTTCTAGATTACTGAAGATAAGAAGAAACTATTGTAGCAGAACAAGAAAAACTATAAGGATGCTTCATTTGGAAATAATAAATTGGAAATAAATTAATTGAATGTGAGTAGACACTATCTGGGCAAGGTGATCTGGATTAAATCAATGCTGAGGCCAGACCTGGATCAGAAAACCTGAATTAGTTACTTCCTCAGATCTCAGTATTCTGTGTTATAGAACAATGCTTTAACTTATAACATTTAAACTCTCATCTACATTTAAAATTCCATTTCTGGCATTTCAGCATATCCAAAGAAGGGATTCTCATTCTTTTGTTTTGTTTTGTTTTTCCTGTCTCTTCCTTTGCCTGTACAGCTTGTGATAGTTAGAAACCTTCAACAAATCTAGGATGATGTAACATGAAAATTCATATAATAGTTTAACACATTCCAGACAATTAGAACTAGCTACTAAAGCTGGAGAAAGCAACATTCATGAGTGTAAAGAAAAGTGATTTTTCCTAACAAGAAAATTTGTTTAAACAAAATACCATTGCCCTTTAGTATAATAAATATGTATGAAATTATTTTTAATAAAAAACAGAAATTTTAGTAATTTATTGATAAAAATTAAGGAATAATATCAAGAAGGTCAACCCTGATATTTAACAATTTATTAATGTATGCCACCATTCCACTGTGTACTTGGCATCCATTATTTGATAGGCTATACACTAAATATTGAAGATATATCCCCTGTTGTTAGAGAGTTTGTTGTTTCAGTAACATTAATATGAGGGGATATGGGATTACTAACTTCAAATGATTTTGAATTATTTGTATTATCTTCTTAAGTTACCAAGCAAACTTTTGAGCAAATATGTAACCTCAAAATTTCAGTAGTTGGACAGAACCCAGGTAAAACCTTCCTTTCTCAAGTTATGCTAAAAAATGCCTTCAGTTAGGTTCACAAACATTAGGAGGACACAATAATATAAATAAATAAATAACAAATAAAAATAAATAACAGGGAATTTATCATTATTATAAGTGCTAAGAAATTATGTAGACAGTGGAGATGGGTATTATTTTGATAGTCCAATAAAGGAGTACATGCACTGTTAAATGATTCCATTCAACTATTAAATATTTATTAAATTATTATATTCATAATGAAATATTGAGGATTATAGCTAAGTATAAAAATAAAGGAAGAATATAGAAAAAAAAAAGGTAAAATTTTTTCTTATTATCCTTAACAAGTTTTTATTTATCTCTCCTTTCCCACTTAGCCTTTTTTCCTGTCTTTTTAAATATTTAAATAACATGAGGGCTGTAAATATGAAATATTTCTTTATCTTTGACATCTAGATGGGAGCTAGATGAATAGGAAGTACTCAAAAATATTTTATTGACTGTGATGGACATAGTAACTATAAATTTAGGTTACTTTTGTGTACCAGCTTTAGTTTACATGTTCTATTCACTATTATAGTATTAAACAATCTATACTCTTTGGTAAGTAGGCTACTGAAAGCAAAGTTATTATGAATTTATTTGTTAAAATGTGAAGAAACTTAAAGAAGTATATACTACAGGACCAAAAACAGTATTTGTGAAGTTGTTGAGAAATATTGTTCTTACTGAAAAGAGAGTAATACTTCACTTAAAACTAATGAACTTATATTTTAAGTTTTTGAGTCACAAATAAGATTATAAACAGATAAAAAGGCAGGAAAAGAGAGAATAAACCACACATCCTTTCACTTTTAAATTGCTTTCATAGTCAAATTACTTACAAAATACAGCAACTCACTTAAAATTACCTTACCATTAGCAAATTTTTAAACCTTCCAAGTCAGTAGAATTTGTAGATGGATTTGTTGGGATTGCAATAATTTCTGCCATAGTAAGTAAATAAATAAGTAAATAAATAAGAAAAATATGCTAAGAATAAAATTTAACTGTGGGAAAACAATGGAAACATAATAGAACAAAATAGGGAAATTTTAAGTTTTTAAAATTTTATTTTCATGCAAAATACTTTTTATTTTATATTTTAGTTTGTATTTATTATTATTATTACTATTACTATTGTTATTTAAATATTTTATTAATTTATTTGAGAGAGAGAGAGAAAGCACACAGGCAAAAGTAGTAGCAGAGGGAAGGGGAGAAGTAAGGTCCCTGCAGAGTAGGGAGCCAATGTGGGGCTTGATCCCAGGACCCTGAGATCATGACCTGAGTCAAAGGCAAATGCTTAACTAACTGAGCTACCCAGGCTATCCTAATTATTATTTTTTTTATTTTTTCAATTTTTATTTAAATTCCAGTTAGTTAACATATAGTGTAATATTGTTTTGAGGACTAGAATTTAGTGATTCATCACTTACATATAGCATCCACTATTCATCACAGCAAGTGCCCTCCTTAATACCCATCATCTATTTAGCACATCCCCTGCCCACCTCCCCTCCAGCAGCCTCAGTTTGTTCTGTATACTTGAGAGTCTGTTATGGTATGCCTTCCTCTCCATCATTTTTTGTTTTTGTTTTTTGTTTTTTCTTTCCCCTCTGTTCATCTGTTTTATTTCTTAAACTCCACATATGTGTGAAATCATATGGTATTTGTCTTTCTCTGACTTATTTTGCTTAGCATAATAGTCTCCATTCACATTGTTGCACATGGCAAAATTTCATTAGTTTTGATGGCTGAGTAATTTATCTATCTATATCTATCTATCTATCTATATCTATCTATATCGATATCTCTATCATCTATATCTATATCTATATATATCTTCTTTACTCAGTGGGTATGTGGATTCTTTCTATGATTTTATTATTGTTGATTATATTGCTATAAACATTGGGGTGCATATGCCCCTTCAAATCAGTGATTTCATATCCTTTGGGTAAGTACCTAAGTGTGATTGCTAGGTTTTAGGGTAGTTCTATTTTTAACTTTTTGAAGAACCTCCATGCTGTTTTCCAGAGTGTCTGTACCAGTTTTCATTCCCACCAAGGGTGCAAGAGGGTTTCTCTTTATCAACAGCTTCACCAGAATCTGTTGTTTCCTGTGTTGTTAATTTTAGCCAACTGACATTTGTGAGGTTGTACCTCACTATTCACAGATCACATGATATTCTACATAAGAAACTTAAGAGACTGTATAAAAATTATTAAAACTGATATATAAATTCAGCAAAGTCACAGAATATAAAATAAACATACAGAAATCTATTGCACTTCTATACACTAACAATGAAGCAGCAGAAAGAGAAATTAAGGAATAAATCCCATTTATAATTGCACCAAATCCGATAAGATACCTAGGAATAAACCTGTATCTGAGGTAAAAGACCTGTACTCTGAAAATATTGAACACTTAAGAAAAAAATTGAAGGTGACACAGAGAAATGAAAAAACATCCCAGGCTCATGGAGTGAAAGAACAAATACTGTTAAAATGTTTGACTAGACAAAACAATCTACACATTTAATGCAATCCCCATGAAGATATCACCAATGTTTTTTGCAGACCTAGAGCAAACAATCCTGAAATTTGTATGGAACCATAAAAGATCCCAAATATCCAAAGCAATCCTGAAAAAGAAAAGCCAAGAGTCAGCACAGTTCCAGACTTTAAGCTGTTGTCATCCAGATAGGATGGTACTGGCTCAAAAACAGACACAGATAAATGAAACAGAACAGAAACTCCAGAAATGGACACACATCTGTATGATCAACTAGTCTTCAACAAAACAGGAAAAAATATCCAATGGAAAAAAGACAGTGTCTTCAACACATGGTGTTGGGACAACAGCATCCAAAAGAGTGAAACTGTATGCTTGTTTACACCATCCATGAAAATAAATTCAAAATGGATTAAAGACCTAAATGAGAGAGAGTAAACCATTAAAATCCTGCAGCAATCCTGTTAGCAACCTTTGGGACCTAGATCATATAAACTTCTTACTAGACATGTCTTCTGAGGTAAGCAAAAATGAGCTATTGGGATTTTAAGATAAAAACCTTCAGCACAACAAAGGTAATAATCAACAAATGTAAAAGGCAACCTTTTACTGGGAGGAGATATTCGCAAATGACATATCTGAAAAAGCTTAATATCCAAAAGCTATAAAGAATTTTTCAAACTCAACACCCCAAAAATGAATAATCCAGTTAAGAAATGGGTTGAAAACGTAAATAGACATTTTTCCAAAGAAGACATCCAGATGGTCATGTGTCTGTTGACACATGAAAAGGTGTTCAACATCACTCATCATCAGGTAAGTGAAAATAGAAGGGAATGTTAGCTCTTGAGGAAAAGTTTGCTCAGAAATTATTTGGTCTTTTTCTCTTTTTAAATTTTCTGAAGAGTAGCAGTGAAATTGTGTATATTTACACAAAATTTAGAGTTGAAAAAAAACCTAAAATATTTTTTAAAAAACCCTTTTAAGGAAATGTATTGAAGTATGCTGTCTGACAAGACTAAAGGTGTTCTTCTGAGTTATGACATGAAAGATGAGATGATATCATTTCCTATGACACTGATAATACCAGCAAAGACAATATTTTTATGATTTAAATGACTTGTTAAAGTGGTATCTATGAGAAATATATTCTTTCCCTAAAAATACAGTGATCTGTTTCTTTAGAATCAAGTTATCATGAATTTTAATGTTCAGAATTTCTTGCAAAGATGGGAGCTCTTAAAAAGGAACTTCTTATTACAAATAGTTTGATTACTGGAGTCTGACTCTTTTCCAATATGTTATTTCCTTTAATTTTTTGACTAAGAAAACAAAGACATGTTATGAGGCACATTGAAAATGGTGTTCAAATACTTCACCAGGACATGAAAAAATACTTTCACAAGTCAAATGCACCCAAAAATGCATTAAGGTGCATCTATTTATGGAGACTCCCAAGGTGAAATGTTTACTTTACTCACTTTTGATTATGCTGTGCTTATTGCTTTAGCAGTAGCCAGAATATATAAAGAAAACATCAGTGTGAGTCTCACCAAAACTTCTGGATCCATGTTTAATCTGAAACAGGAAATTGTTCAATACTACCAAACACTGGGCGCCTGGGTGGCTCAGTGGGTTAAGCCGCTGCCTTCGGCTCAGGTCATGATCTCAGAGTCCTGGGATCGAGTCCCGCATCGGGCTCTCTGCTCAGCAGAGAGCCTGCTTCCCTCTCTCTCTCTGCCTGCCTCTCTGCCTACTTGTGATTTCTCTCTGTCAAATAAATAATAATAAAATAAAATCTTTAAAAAAAAAAAAATACTACCAAACACTTACTGCCAACATTTAATTGAGTATTACTTTTTTTAATGTAGAAGAAGACAGAAAATTGATTGCATGTGGAGTTTGACCTATAAGTCAAATTAGCCATAATTAATTAGATATTAATATTCTGGCAGTTTGGATATTATGAAAAGGAATTAGAAGCACAAAGTATTTTGAGGAGGAAACACTTGTGATTGGTAAAGGGTAGTGAGTATTGCAATGGGCATGGAAAACCTAGAAGAAAAGAGGATTCAGTACAAGGCCTTCTGACTGAAGTTCATTTATGAGAATTCCTCATCCAGGTCGGTGGAGGGCCTCAAGGCAAAAATTGCCCATTAAGGAGGGAGAAGGCAGATAAGTAGCAGGCTTAGACGACATCAGGTAGCAGATCAGCTCAATAGCTTATCAAGCCATTCTGAACACCTACAAATCCAACAGGAGATCGAAGAGAAGAAGAACAGCAATTCTAGGAACAGAAAATCGACCACTTTCTGAAAGGTAGGACTGGCAGAGAACTGAATCTAAAGCAATGGGAAGATAGATTGCGGGGGAAAGGTGTGGCTCCCAGCAAGTGGTGGAGCAATAGAGCACAAAATCAGAGCTTTTAAAAGTCTGCTCCACTGAGGGGCATCGCTCCAGAGGCTAAGCTGGGGTGAAGCCCATGCGGGGACAGCGTGGTCTCAGGTCCCACGGGGTCACAGAAGGATTGGGAGTGTCTGAGTGTCACAGAGCTCACAGGTATTAGAGCAGGGAAGCCAACTACAGAGACAGAGCTGAGGAGTAAGCTCTCAACTCAGGGTTTCCTTGAATTGTGATCCATGGCACAGGCCACTGGTCTATGAGTGGAGACCCACACAAGTTGTGGGGAGACCCCCCACAAAAGAGCAGAGGAATCTGCAGGATGTACAGGCAGGGCTATGTGGCAGAGACAGAGATGCTTGGTCAGAGGCTGGGTGAGCTCAGAGCACAGCCGGAGGCCAGGGAGACAGGAATGATTGAGCGCTTTTCTCTGAGGGCAAACTGAGGAGTGGGGCCCTGAGCTCTCAGCTCCTCCAGGCCAGATATTGGGAGGCCACCATTTTCATTCTTGTCCTCAGAACTCTACAGAAAGCGTTCAGGGAACAAAAGCTCCCAGAAGCGAACCCGAGTAGATTACTTAGCATGGCCCCTGGTAAGGGACAGTGCAATTCCACCTCAGGCAAAGACACTTCAGAATCACCAACAGGACCCTCCCCCAGAAGATCAACAAGAAATCCAGCCAAGACTAAATTCACTTACCAAGGAGAACAATAGAATTCCAGAGGAGGAGAAAACAAATCATGGAACTCATGGTTTTCTCCCCATGATTTGTTAGTCTTTCAAAGTTAATTTATTTTATTTTATTTTATTTTATTTTATTTTATTTTATTTCTTCTGTTAAATTCTTTTTTAACTTTTACCCTTTCCTCTTTAAACGTTTTTTAACTAGTTTAACAATATCTTCCATAAAAAAGAAAAAAAAAAGAAATCTCTTTTGAATCTTCATTATTACAGTCATATGTTATCCTTCATAGTACCAAACTTTATTCTTGGTATACACATTGGGTTTTTTTTTTTCTAAAAAAATTGAGATACAACTTCTTCTAATAGATCAAAATATACCCTAAATCTAGCACAGGGCTTTGTTCTATTCTCCACCCTGAGCAAATTTTCTCCACTTACTTTTTCTTTATTCTCCCAACCAACTTATCTTATCAATTCCTTCTTTAAAAATTAATTGTTTTTTCATCTTTGTAGTCATATTCCATCCTTTCATTGTGTTTACCTTTATATATGTTTTCATTCTTTAACATTTTAGGAGGTGGTTTCTTCTAAGAGAGCAAAATACTCTGCAAATTAGGTGGGTGACCCTGTTCTATTCACCAGTCTAATATATATGCATTTTCTTTTTTATATTTTTTCTTTTTTTTTCTAATTTTTTTTTCCTGTACTTCTTTTTACTCCCTTTCTTAGCCCCATGATTTGGGGTCTCTTCTCATTTGGTTAAAGCACATTTTCCTGGGGTCTTTGCCACCCTTTTAGTATTGTATTCACTCCTTCATATATTGTTCTCTGGATAAAATGACAAGGTGGAAAAACTCACCACAAAAAAAAAAAGAACAAGAGGCAATGCTAAAGCCTAGGGACATAATATAGACATTGGTAATATGTTAGATCTAGAGTTCAGAATGATGATTCTCAAGGTGCTAGCCGAACTCAAAAAAAGACATGGAAGATATTAGAGAAGCACTGTCTGGAGAAACAAAAGCCTTTCTGGAGAAATTAAAGAACTAAAATCTAACCAAGTTGAAATCAAAAAAGCTATCAATGAGGTGCAATAAAAAATGGAGCCTCTTACTGCTAGGATAAATGAGGCAGAAGAGAGAATTAGTGATATAGAAGACCAAATGACAGAGAATAAAGTAGTTGAACAAAAGAGAGACAAGCAACTACTGGACCACGAGGGAAGAATTTGAGAGATAAGTGATACCATAAGACGAAAGAACATTAGAATTATTGGGATTCCAGAAGAAGAAGAAAGAGAGAGGAAAGCAGAAGGTATATTGGAGAGAATTATTGTAGAGAATTTCCCTAATATGGCAAAGGGAACAAGAACCAAAATCCAGGAGGCACAGAGAACCCCACTCAAAATCAGTAAGAATAGGTCAACACCCCATCATCTAATAATAAAATTTACAAGTCTTAGCGACAAAGAGAAAATCCTGAAAACAGCCCGGGACAAGAAGCCTGTAACATACAATGGTAAAAATAATAGATAGGCAGCAGACTTATCCACAGAGACCTGGTGGGCCAGAAAGAACTGGCATGATATATTCAGAGCACTAAATGAGAAGAACATGCAGCCAAGAATACTATAGCCAGCTAGGCTATCATTAAAAATAAGAGAGATTAAAAGCTTCCAAGACAAGCAAAAACTAAGAATTTGTAAACACCAAATCAGCTCTATAGTAAATATTGAAAGGGGTCCTCTAAGCAAAGAGAGAGCCTAAAAGTAGTAGGCCAGAAAAGAACAGAGACAATATACAGTAATAGTCACCTTACAGGCAATAAAATGGGGCTAACTTAATATCTCTCAATAGTTACTCTTAATGTAAATGGGCTAAATGCCCCAGTCAAAAGATGCAGGGTATCAGAAGGGATAAAAGAACAAAACCCATCAATATGCTGTCTACAAGAAACTCATTTTAGACCCCAATACACCTCCATATTTAAAGTGAGGGAATGGAAAACAATTGTCCATACTAATGGACATAAAAAGAAAGCTGGGGTGGCAATCCTTAGACCAATTAGATTTTAAGCCAAAGACTATAATAAGAGATGAGGAAGGACACTATATCATACTCAAAGGATCTGTCCAACAAGAAGATCTAACAATTTTAAATATCTATGCCCCTAACATAGGAGCAGCCAGCTATATCAATCAATTAATTAAAAAAATCAAAGAAACACATCGACAATAATACAATAATAGTAGGGGACTCTAACACTCCCCTCACTGAAATGGACAGATCATCCAAGCAAAAGATCAACAAGGAAATAAAGGTTTTAAATGAGACACTGGACCAGATGGACATCACAGGTATATGCAGAACATTCCACCCCAAAACAACAGAATACACATTCTTCTCTGGTGCACATGGAACATTCTCCAGAATAGATCACATCTGGGTAATAAATAAGGTCTCAAGTGGTATCAAAAGATTGGGATCATTCCCTGCATATTTTCAGACCACAATTCTCTGAAGCTAGATCTCAATCACAAGAGGAAATTTGGAAAGAACACAAATACATGGAGAGTAAAGAGCATCCTACTAAGGAATAAATAGTTCAACCAAGAAATTAAGGAAGAATTGAAAAAAATCATGAAAACAAATGATAATAAAAACACAATGGTTCGAAATCTGTGTGACACAACAAAGGCAGTCCTGGGAGGAAAATATATAGCTGTACAAGCCTTTCCCAAGAAACAAAAAGGGTTCAAATACACAGCCTAACCCTACACCTAAAGGAGCTGGAGAAAGAACAGAAAAAAGAAAAAAAAAGCCTAAGTCCAGCAGGGTAAGAGAAATCATAAAGATCAGAACAGAAATCAATGAAATAGGAAAAAAAAAGCAATAGAAGAAATCAACAAAACTAGCAGCTGGTTCTTTGAAAGAATTAATAAGATTGATAACCCCCTGGCCATATTTATCAAAAAGAAAAGAGAAAGGACCCAAATAAATAAAATCATGAATGAAAGAGGAGAGATCACCACCTACCCCAAAGAAATATAAACAATTATAAGTACATATTATGAGCAACTATATGCCAGCAAATTTGAAAATCTGGTCCATTCCTAGAGATATATAAATAAACTACCACAACTGAAACAGGAAGAAATAGAAAACCTGAACAGACCCATAACCAGTAAGGAGATTGAAGCAGTCATCAAAAATCTCCCAACAAACAAGGGCCCAGGGTCAGATGGCTTCTACCACACATTTAAAGAAGAATTAATTCTTGTTCTCCTAAAACTGTTCCAAAAATAGAAATGGAAGGAAAACTTCCAAACTTATTTTATGAGGCCAGCATTACCTTGATCCCAAAACCAGACAAGGATCCCATCAAAAAAGAGAATTACAGACCAATATCCTTGATGAACACAGATGTGAAAACTCTCACCAAAATACTCCCCAATAGTACCCAAACAGTACATTGAAAGGATTATTCACCACGATCAAGTGATATTTATTCCAGGCTGCAAGGTTGGTTCAACATCCACTAATCAATCAATGTGATATAACACATTAATAAAAGAAAATACAAGAACCATATGATACTCTCAATAGATATTGAAAAAGCATTTGACAAAGTACAGCATTCCTTCCTGATCAAAACTCTTCAAAGTGTAGGGATACCTCAATATTATCCAACCCATCTATGAAAAACTCACTGCAAATATCATTTCCAATGGAGAAAAACCGAGAGCTTTTCTGCTAAGGTCAGGAACATGGCAGGGATGTCCATTATCACAACTGCTATTCAACATAGTACTAGGAGTCCTAGCCTCGGCAATCAGACAACAAAAAGAAATTAAAGGCATCCAAATCAGCAAAGAAGAAGTCAAACTATCACTGTTTGCAGATGATATGATACTATATGTGGAAAACTTAAAGGACTCCACCCCAAATCTGCTATAACTTGTATAAGAATTCTGTAAAGTGTCAGGATATAAAATCAATGCAAAGAAATCAGTTGCATTTATTATAACCAATAACAAGACAGAAGAAAGAGAAATTAAGGTGCCTATCCCATTTATAATTGTACCCAATACAACAAGATACCTAGGAATAAACCTAACCAAAGATGCAAATAATCTATACTCAGAAAACTATACTCATGAAAGAAATTGAGGAAGACACAAAGAAATGGAAAAATGTTCCATGCTCCTGGATTAGAAGAACAAATATTGTGAAAATGTCTATGCTCTTTAAAGCAATCTACATATTTAATGCAATCCCTATCTAAATCCTATCCATTTTTTTCAAATAAATTGAACAAATATTCCTAAAATTAATATGCAACCAGAAAAGACCTTGAATAGCCAGAGGAATGTTGAAAAAGAAAGCCAAACTTGGTGGCATCACAACTCGAGACTTCAAAGTCTATTACAAAGCTGTCATCATCAAGACAGTGTGATACTGGCACAAAAACACATACATAAGTCAGTGGAACAGAATAGAGAGCCCCAGAAATAGACCCTCAACTCTATGGTCAACTACTCTTCGACAAAGCAGGAAAGAATGTTCAATGGAAAAAGACAAGTCTCTTCAACAAATGGTATTGGGAAAATTGTACAGCCATGTGCAGAAAAATGCAACTGGACCATTTCCTTATACCACACACAAAAATAGACTCAAAATGAATGAAGGACCTCAATGTACGAAAGGAATCCATCAAAATACTTGAGGAGAACACAGACAGCAACCCCTTCAACGTCAGCTGCAGCAACTTCTTCCTAGGAACATCATCAAATGCAAGGGAAGCAAGGGCAAAAATGAACTATTGGGACTTCATCAAGATAAAAAACTTTTGCACAGCAAATGAAACAGTTAACAAAACCAAAAGACAACTGACAGAATGAGAGAAGATATTTACAAATGACATATCAGATAAAGGGCTAGTATCCAAAATCTATAAAGAGCTTAGCAAACTCAACACCAAAGAACAAATAACCCAATCAAGAAATGGGCAGAGGACATGAACAGACATTTCTGCAAAGAAGACATCCAGATGGCCCACAGACACATGAAAAAGTGCTCCACATCACTCAGCATCAGGGAAATACAAATCAAAACCAAAATGAGATACCACCTCACACCAGTCAGATTGGCTAAAATTAACAAGTCAGGAAATGACCATTGCTGGTGAGGATGAGGAGAAAGGAAAGCCCTCCTACATGTTGGTGGGAATGCAAGCTGGTGCAACCACTCTGGAGAAGAGCATGGAGGTTCCTCAAAAAGTTGAAAATAGAGCTATCCTATGACCCAGCAATTGCACTACTGGGTATTTACCTTAAAGATACAAATGCAGTGATCTGAAGGGGCACATGCACCTGAATGTTTATAGCAGCAATGTCCACAATAGCTAAACTATGGAAAGAACTTAGATGTCCACCAACAGATGAATGGATAAAGAAGATGTAGTATATATACATAATGGAATACTATGCAGCCTTCACAAATTAAATCTTGCCTTTTGTGACAACATGGATGGAACTAGAGGTTATTATGCTTAGCAAAATAAGTCAATTGGAGAAAGACAACTATCATATGATCTCCCTGATATGAGGAAGTGGAGATGCAACGTGGGGGGTTTGTGGATAGGAAAAGAATAAGTGAAACAAGATGGGATCAGGAGGGAGACAAAGCATAAAAGACCGTTAATCTCGTGAAACAAACTGAGGGTTGCCAGGGGAAGGAGGGGAGAGAAAGGGTAGTAGGGTTATGGAGATTGGGGAGGGTATGTGTTATGGTGAGTGCTGTAAGTGTGTAAACCTGGCAATTCACAGACCTGTACCCCTGGGGCTAATAAAACATTACATGTTAATTAAAAATTAATTAATTAATTAATAAGATTGCCCATTATAAAAGTCCACTCCCAACTTGGGTAGAAAAAACCTGGAGTCTGTTTCACGTGGCCATGATTTGTCAGTGAAAATCTCAAACATGCATAGCCTTGGCATGAGTACTGTGGTTTGAGGCTGTCAGATAACTACATTGCTCTCAGCGAGTTCTTTCTTGAAGAAATATGTAGATGGCACACCTCCATAACTATCACAGATACCTTGGTTGAAATACAAAAATTAACATTACTTTTGATATTATGAAATTATTAGCATTATATGATGATTTATGCTTATTATTTAAAACTGTGATTTATGATTTTAATATTATTACTATACTTATGAGCAATCCTTAGATAACATCACACATCTTAGCAGTTCTTAAGGATTTCCCATCCACAGTGAGTCCCCCAGTGATATGATTAATGCTTTTTATATTAAAAACTGTTCAGCAGTCTTGCAATCACAATTTGAGTGGCTAGTACCTGCTCTGTGATTGTTTTCACAGTATTTGAATTGAAAGAGCCAAAGGAAACCCAGCCAGCTATTATACAAGAGAAGAACATCATTTTGTTCCTTCTGGTGAGATCAGATAAAAAAGGCAATAACAAACATACTATTGGACATTGGAGAAAAGGAGATTTTTGAAAGTGAACTCAGGTGAATGATGTACTAATTTTTAGTGAGAAGTAGAACTTACAAGTGATGAATTTGGATATTTGGCTGAGGAAATTTTCAAGCAAAATTGGGAAAATTGCTTATAATAAAATGTGAGATGAAAGATATAAATTGAAGAATAAAGTAGTAAGCAAATAAGTACCACCACTCGATGATTTGGAAAACTCTCAGCATATCCATATTACAAAAAAGAAGAAAGTGTGCTCTGGAGAGAACACTAAGATTGAGGCTGGGAAATTTTCAAGAGATGAGCTGTGCAATTCATGGATCTAATCAACCATCTTACTGGAAGCCAGGAATAGAAATGCAATTACACAGGAAAGATCTGTATACTACTTTCTTGTCTGATTGCTTTGGACTTTCATGAATTGCACAAGAGAAAGAAAAAATTTGAAAATTTTATACCAAAAGAAATGTCACCATTCTGGGAGGAAAGGAACAGAGTCAAAGTGAAGGAAGGAAGAAAGACTCTGAGACCAGAGCCATGCATGTACAGGCATGGTCAGTGGTGGACTGCAGAGGGTGAGACCAGCCACCCCACATGCTAGTGGACCTAAAGAGCAGGGCTGCCATCCCAGTAGTCCCAGAGGACAGAGTACCCAGACAAAGATGTTTATTATATGGCCCTGAAACCTAATAGAATTTGCCCAACTGAGGTGCCATCTTGCTCGGGACCCATTATCCCTTTATTCATTGCAATTTCTTCCTTTTGGAATGGGAATGTCTATCTTATGAATTCACTAGCATTGATTTTGTTTTATTTTATTGTATTTTTTAAAGATTTTATTTATTTATTTGACAGAGAGAGATCAATAGTAGGCAGAGAGGCAGGCAGAGAGAGAGAGAGAGGAGGAAACAGGCTCCCTGCTGAGAAGAGAGCTCGATGTGGGACTCCATCCCAGGACCCTGAGATCATGACCTGAGCCGAAGGCAGCGGCTTAACCCACTGAGCCACCCAGGTGCCCACTAGCATTGATTTTAGAAGTAAATAGCTTGTTTTCCACAAAGAGGAACACATACATTGAATCTCATCCATACCTGATTCAAATCACTGAGGTGATAATATTTGGAACTTTTTGAGTTGATGATATTTAGATAAAATTTTAGACTTCAAGTTGATGGTAGAATGGATTATTACTTTGGGGGTTATTGTGATTAGGGAGTATATTTAGCACAAAGGAAAGATGTAAATTTGGAGGGCTGTAGGATAAGATATTTGGGATTGAACTGTGTTCCTCAATAAGGTATGCTGAAATCCTAATTCCCAGTACTCATTTTTTTAAAAGATTTTATTTACTTATTGACACAGACAGAAAAAGATCACAAGTAGACAGAGAGGCAGGCAGAGAGAGAGGGAGAAGCAGGCTCCCTGCTAATCAGAGAGCCCAATGTGGGCCTCCATCCCAAGACCCTGAGATCACGACCTAAGCCAAAGGCAGAGGCTTTAACCCATTGAGCCACCCAGGTGCCCAAATTTCCAGTATTCATGAATGTTACTTTACAGGGAAATAGGGTCTTTGTGATGTTATCAAATTAAGATGAGGCAGTACTGAAACAAAGCAGAATTTTTCCAAATATGATTGGTGTCCTCTAAGAGAAGAGACAGAGATCCAAGAGAGGAGACACCATGTGATGATGGAAGCAGAGGTGGAAGTGTAGTAGCTGTAAATCAAGGACCACAAAAGATTGCAGGTGAATAAACACAAACCAAGAAGAAGCAAGGAAGGATTCACCCTTTCAGATTTCAGAGGGAGCATGGAACATCCGTCATATTTATCCTGGGCTTTTAGCTTCCAGAACGATGATAGAATAAATGTGGTTGTTTTAAGCCACCCAGTTTGTGATATTTTGATACAGCAGCTAAGAAACAAATATAAATATTTAGTAAAAATTGGATGAAAAATAAAAAATTTACTGAGGAAATGACAAAAATTGTGAAAAAAAGGGAGAGAGTAACTCCAGTTTTCTTCTAACAGCTGTAATATACACCTGAAAACTAAACACTTTATCATAATAAATATTTGTTTATTAAAAGAAGAATGAGGGCATCTGGCCAGCTCAGTCAGAAAAGCATGTGACTCTTGATCTTGGGATTACAAATTTCAACCCTATGTTGGGTGTAGGGATAACTAAACAAAATAAATAAACATAAAAAAAGAATAGATTTAATGAATAATATGATATTCCAAATATCTCTCTTATATGTAAATGTTTTGCCCACATGTTATTTTGATAAAACTAATGAATCAATATGTCCACCAAAAGTTGTTTCCATACTAAAGTGATATTCTTTCAAACAAATATACTATAAAACATAATGTTATATGAAATCTATTTTGGTTGACAAAATGCATATCAAATATTAAGGCATTAATAGTAGCTCTTTTCATGTCTGCATTTATTTTATAAGTCCTGGAAACAATTTTTTCTTATCTGTTGAAGTCTGAATTTATTATTCTTGCTTTTACTTCTAGAATAAGTGCCTGAACATGATAATAATTGGGAGCTGGTAGTACTAGAGACCACAGGATGGCATGTGAAGTGCAAAAATGGCATATAAAGATGATTTGACTCCCTTGACCATATGATAATCTTTTGGGGGCCCGCACTTGAGAAAGCCTTGCTTTAAAGTAGCATCTCCTTATTACTGAGATGTTAATTGTAAAGATGCACCCACAAGTAGTTGTTAATACCAATCTTTTGGGGATGAGATTATCTAAATAATCTACTACATTTAAGCACTGATGAACCTCTTCCCAAAACAGTAATAATTTTGGTTGTCTCTTATACATACCCTGGTTCATAATGATAAAAGCATACTATTAGCAATGAAGAAATTAATATGCTTTGCTGTTTGCCATGCAAAGTTAATAAATACATCTAAATCATTTTATAATTTTAATAAAATTTGGAAATATCATCAGTCATAAATTAATTTGAATGGAAGATTAAGAGACAATATTATTTTTTTTAATTGGAAGAGATCAGTTCTTCCTATATACAGCCTTTGAAGATAAGTAATAACTTGAGATTCACAAATTTATATTGGATTAATGATGTAAGATTAGATGTTACAAAATTCCCTGCAATGCCTTAAGTGAATCTCACCATTTTTTTAAGATATTATTTGTTTATTTGAGAGCGAGAGAAAGAGATAGCACAAGCAGGGACAACTGCAGAGGAAGAGAGAGAAGGAGGCTCCCGCTGAGCAGGAAGCCCGGCACGGGGCTTGATGCTAAGACCCCAGGATCATGACCTGAGCTGAAGGCAGACACTGCCATGTGACTGAGCCACACGGGCACTCTATGTCTTACCAAACTTTAATGAGAGTAAATATAAAAGAATAATCCAGGGCAAAAAGTTTGGGTTTTGTTTTATTTTGTTTTGAAGTAAAAGGTTTTTAAATGGAATTGGGGATACAACTAGCAACCTGTATACTAAGTAATGGGCCTAAAAATAGTAGATTTGTACACTTTCCACATTTTTTCCACCTTCTGGTGATATAACAGCCCCAATTTGCTAAAGACTCCATCACCCTTTATTGTATGAATTTCTTAGTCTCTGAAAATACATGAATTTACAACTGGTACAGAGATTTCCATGTATCACATTTAGCAAGAAATAAGACTGAGATGCCCTCATCTGCTTTCACTCATGGACTATATCTTTCTTCAAAGTTTGGAAGGATAGTCATTACAGTAACAGTTTTGTGAATTGGGAAAATAAAGGTCATATATATATATATATATATAATATTTTATTTATTTATTGGACAGAGAGAGAGAGAGATCACAAGTAGGCAGAGAGGCAGGCAGAGAGAGAGAGAGACAAAGGGAAGCAGGCCCCCTGCCGAGCAGAGAGTCCTATGTGGGGCTTGATCCCAGGTCTGTGAGACCATGACCTGAGCCGAAGGCAGAGGCTTAACCCACTGAGCCACTCAGGCACCTCTAAAGGTTATATATTTTTAAAGTAACTATATATTGAAGCTGAAGAAATCACACTCAAATACACACTAAGAGCATATATCTGATGAGCTAGTGCCTATAAATAAGCAGGAATTGGAGGTTATCTCCTTACAAAATTTATAATAGATTTGAATCTTTTCTTGTTTTTTGCTATTCAGATAACTCAGAATGGATGAGGATACTGGAATGCAGCTGGAGAGAGGCTAAAATTTACCAAATGCAGAGATGTAATATATAAGGGATAAATTTGTTAATCAACCTAAGTGTATGATTCAAAAGTTTCCTCTTGCAAATATTTTATTCTTGGGATCAATACACTAGAAATTGCCTTTGCTATTTTCTCAAACATGAAATTAAAGTCCAAAGAAATCCATTTTAATATAATGCTGTTTAAAAGATGTTGTTTACAAAGGGGTACCTGGGTGGCTCAGTGGGTTAAGCCTCTGCCTTCAGCTCAGGTCATGATCTCAGGGTCCTGGGATCAATCCCTACATCGGGATCTCTGCTAGGCAGGGAGTCTGCTTCTGCCTGCCTCTCTGCCTACTTGTGATCACTCTCTCTCTCTGTCAAATAAATAAATAAAACCTTTAAAAATATATGTTTACAAAAAACTTTTGTTTACAAAAGCTTTTGATCTGAAAGTATTGAATACCTTTCTTTTGAATCAATCAAAATGTTATCTCTGAACTTTGCCCAATTCATTTATTAGTAATGGTTTATAACTTCCTGGCAATCTTCTTCTTATTATTTTTTTCAAGTTTTTATTTAAATTCCATTTAGTTAACATACAGGATAATATTAGCTTCTGGTGTAGAATCTAGTGATTCATCACTTACCTACAACACCTGGTGCTCATCACAAGTGTGTTCCTTAATCCCCACCATCCTCCACCCGTCTTCCTTCTGGTAACCCTCAGTTTGTTCCCTATAGTGACGAGTCTGTGGTCTTTTTCAAACCAAGATAAATAATGGCAAGTTCCCAAGTATAGGACCACTTTTGAATTTTCTGATCTAAAGAATATATGTAAGGCTCTATAGTCTTATGTTATTTATTGCAATAATTTGCTTGAACCAGGAACATAGGAGATAAGATCCTGAACACAAATGGTGATGATGATGACAGCAGGAGCAACAGGAAATAAAAGAAACATGATGCAGAGTCTATGGCTGTTGTCTTGGCCCTACTGACAGATTGAGATGCCTCACTGGTCAGAGGTATTTGACATCATGTGTCCAACATTTCATAACCAAAGATAGACCAGTGAATTTTCTTGGTAGCTGCACTCTTGATGCATAGATATATTTTTTATTAGTTCCTCTTTTACTTCTATAGCATATTCTTAATTATCTTTGGGATATAGACTTCTGTCAATACCTGCAAATTTTTGCTGTTGTGGCTCTCTCTTGAGCACACAGCAATAGTCCCAGGTAATGCTTCAGCCCTGTTTGTCCTCCTGAGGCCTGAATATCTCTACATTTCTATTGTCAACTTGGCTCCTAACTCATCTCCTGCAGCTTGCTTCTGAACAAAACCATTGACTTAGGGATAAAATGTCCGTCCAGTGGTTTTTCCATAGAAAGTCATGACTCAAGTCTGACAATTCATAGCTAAGTAATTTCCAGCTAAGATATTCTTAAATGTTCTTTCCTTGATATACTCTTTCTGTTTTAAATATGTAACAGTGATAGATAAAGTGATAGATAAACAAAACTAACTAGACAAAACAGTACAAAGAACAAAGATAAACCTATTTATGAGCTGAAGGTGAAGAAACACTATAAAGAGGGAAGAAGGACTGAAGCTGATGTATTGCCAGGTTCAGGTCAAGGAACAGGCAGTGGTAGCTCAAAGGTTGGCAACTCCAAAGTAAAGGAATTAAAACTTCTTCAAAGGTGAAAATAAGACAGAAAAAGTATTTGTAGGGTCTGAGTATGTGTTTCCATTGTGAGAGTCTAATGGGGGGGGGGGGGAAAGCACAAAACATGTTTCTATTACCAGATACTGTAGATACTGCAGATTTTAGCAAACTATTAGTCTTGTGAGATGAAGGACCCACATATAGTCCTGCTCAAAATGTGACTCAAACTGCCCTCCCAGCTTTTGGATGGGGTCTGTATTATTCCCACTCCCCCTTTAAGCAGGAGCTATAAAATGTCATATGACATTTTATAGCACAGGAGTGATGGGGCAATTATAAAGCTATTGGCCATGGAAGGATGAAAAGAAATAAAGAGGGGGAAAAACCCACAAGGAATAAATAATTGTTCCAAAAAACAAAAGGATTTGAAAGTATTACTGAGGATTTAGTGAGTCTGCTATCTTTGAAGTAGTGTGAATGGGTATGGAACTACTCTGTGGGCTGGGCTATCTACTGTGGGTCTCAGACATCAAAGGAAAGGCCAGATGAACTGATGTTGGCCCTTAAACTATAGCAACAGAAATGATCCCAGAAAGTAATTTAAAAACATGAAAAATTGTGTTGTTTAGGAGAATAGACAACAATTGTAACAATGAAATGAAATTTAAGAGACATTTCAAAGTCTTCAAATAAATATATTTAAGTTACTCAACAAAACAAATGAAGGGATATAAAACAGAATGAGCAGGTATTTTGAAAAGGCTATATAAAAATTAATTAGATTGACTGGAATAGTCATTGGAATAAAAGTTCACTTAGAAGGAATGTAGTGTAGACCAAACATAGACCAGGAGAGAATCTGAGACAGAGAATATTGCTAATGAATTTACCAAGTAGTCAATATGTAGCAAAGGGATATAAAAATGTAAATGATACTTTAAATAATACAAATGAATATGACATGCATAAATAGCCAATAACTTTTTAAAAGTTTATCTGCATGATACATAAACATGGTTCACGTTTTGGACCACTAATTCTGTATTTACCACACTAGTGCAACACTATTCTTAAGGAAGTTATTAGTTCCAGAAAGAACAAGAAAAGAATTTCTTTCCCTTAATTCTGACCTATCTCTGGGAGAGTTTTGTGAGAATAAGAAGGAAGAAGTGTGATTTTCTTTTTCTTTTTTAAACCTGTGGGTTTCCCTTTCAACAAAGAGTGTCCAGGTGGCAAGCCTTGATTCCCTGGGAAACACTGGCCATGCAAGGAGGCAAAAGGTCACTGATATTTGCTAGGGTTGGTTGCTATGATTTAAAAAAACAAAAACAAAAACAAAACAAAACAAAAAACCTTGCTGCATATAGATCCCAACAGTACATGTTTTGTCCAGTCAGTAGTTCTTGGACTCCCTCTAAGTAAGTTCCCCCAATAAGTCTATGCATCCACTGTTTTCTTTGAGTCTTTTCTTTGGCCTTACTGGACCATCACCCACTCTAGGCTTACTTAAACTCTGCTGGAGCCCACCTGCAGAATTTTTACAATTCCTATTTACTACTTTGACATAAGGAAGCATTTATGTGATTTGTATCAATCAAATTTAATATTGGTAGCATCATTGTTATTTATTAAAGTTGCAAGCAAACAAAACTTAGAGAAGACTATATTTCTCATCCATTGTTTCCATTGAAGCAGCATGGGCCACAACACATGAGTTCTTAATTTTGTATGATTACTGAAAGGCTTGAAAATTCGTGTTCACCCAAGTTCCCAGGTGATGCTAATACTGCTAGTTCAGGGACCAAACTTTTAAAGCCACTGTTTCTGTACAGTCACCCAAACTTAGAACCGTAAGAAAATAATCATTTCCAGTGTAAATTCAGTGACTAGTCCTTTGGGTATAATGTATGTGCCCACTTTCTCCCATAATCAAGTCATTAGGTTGTGCTTACTTTCCCTCTATTGTAAATATAGGAATAACTTGGGCATTTTGTTAGTTGCTCAGTTCATTGAATTTTAAAAAGACCACTTCAGGTTTTGTGTGTGTGTGTGTGTGTGTGTGTGTGTGTGTGTGTGTGTCTTTCTCCAAACTTTATACATTTCACACAGAGCCTGAATGAGAGTATACATCCCTGAAAAACCTTTGTAAGGTGTTTAAGATTTGTTTGGTAGGCATGGTATAGAATACCTTAAAAAGGTTTGAAAATTCTTAAGTTTTTTTTTTGTCTCATATATCTTCCTTTTTTGCTGGTTAACTTGACTTTCTTTAAATATTTGCAAAGCTATAAAAACAAAAAAAATGAATTTATTTTGCTCAAAGGAATGGAAGTCACAAGGAGATAAATAATAGCTCAGGAAAAACATATTAGAATGTATTATTTAGGATTTACTAAGTTCCTCATCATAGAAATGGTGTGAGCATGAAAATAGAAATATTCTGTGCCTAGGAAGTTTAGAAAGGATCTCAAACATCAAAGAAGTGGTCAGATTAAATGATTTTGCCCTGAAAGGGTTTTCTAAGGAAGAAAATTTAAATGTTAGCCACAGAAGCATTCCAGGAAACTACACCATTATTGTAAATGACCTATGTTTCTCTGAAACCAAGTGTCTGTCACCATAATAAACACAGCAAAGACAAACAAACAAAAACTATTCTCTGGCCTATAGATTGAAGATACTTTGGACAAACAAAATGAATGCTTCTTTGTACTTTCAACTGTATAAATGATGTCTCTGGAGTCTTCTTCCTTTTTTCATCATGTATTGTCCTCTCACAGGAAAATATCAATATCTTTCTCCCTATAAAAAAGTGTACATTAAAACTCCCAGTAAAGAAATGCCATAAAATAGTCTAAACTGGTAGGTTTTGTTTTTGTTTTGCATTGCATCTTAATAAATACATTCCAAACTGACATAAAATGCTACGGTCTTAGAATAATACATGGTATTATCTCATTTATGTGCACTCTCGGTGCAGATATAAATTTTGGAAATGTCATAATTTGGGCAATAAACAGAGGAGAGGATCGCACTTTAACTGAGCAAAGCTACAGTAGATACGCACACATACAAGGCACACAGTAGATGCAGTCATACAAAGGGCTCTAAAAATATATCAGGTAATATTTGGGAGCTTTCCACCCCCAAAGAAACTTTCAGGAAAAACAGATCTATTTAATATATTCTACATGTTGTTAATTCCAGAGGTTGTACAATCCTAAATTTAGTAAAAAATATAGTAAACATATTTTTTAAAATTATCACATATTGTAAAAAATGGGAATGTTACCCTAAATATCCAGAGAATATATGTAAAAATGCAGTAGTAACATACGTATACTTGAATTACTTGGTTTTCTATAAGTGTCAATCAAGAAAACATAATTCACTCTACATATTTCAAACATAAGAAAGCGAATATGAAAGATTGCACATTCTTGAACTACTGAGAGAACAAAGAGTGGATGTTATCTACAGTTTACCTCTAAGAGTTACAGAAAGACTTTACTACATCTCACCCCGCCTAAAGCAATCTACACATTTAATGCAATTCCTATCAAAGTACCATCCATCTTTTTCAAAGAAATGGAACAAATAATTCTAAAATTTATATAGAACCAGAAAAGACCTCGAATAGTCATTTACTTCTTAAAAGAGGAATCTCTGTTACTATTTATTTATATCTTTATTTGCAACTATCTGAATTGATATCCATTCCTTTATAAGAGAAGCACATATCCTGCTTTTTTTGGTATTTATTGACACAAGTATTTAGAATATTTTCTAAATATTTGAAACTTTATCACCTGTTACTAAATTAGTTTAAATCAACCAATTATTATATAATTGATAATGAGGATCTCATATATATTCAGAATTAAAGTAATCTCAGATAAATTGTCAAAAATACTTTTGGTGGTTCTAATAAAAAAGCTGAAGAAGAAGAGCATAACTGGCCAATCTATGTGGGTTCCCTTTATAAAAAATTAGTATTACTTTACAGTTTTAGTTCTGTTTATGAATTTTATTTTGCATGATGTATTAAGCCATTGTCTCAGCTCAGTAGATTTGACAATATTAATTCAGTAAAGAGATTTTTAAAAAAGGATGAACTTTACCAAACTTAATGAGAGAGATTAGAAATTGTATATTTATATATTTGTCTACTCCGTACTTATTTTTAAGTGTCCTAATACAGAGAACAGAAACTTTAGAAATTATCAAAACAGAGTCCATTAAAAAAAATCTAGAATGTTATAACCCCAGGAATGTTTATTTTTAATAAGCTATGTAACATCTTCTCATCCATTAGCACCCTCAGAAAGTAAATGTAAACCTTTTCAGACACAGTCATCTGTCCTAGAATATTTTAATATTATTCATGTATTACCCTCTGAAAAACATCAACGGATCACATTATCTGGAAGTAAGTAGAAATACAAGAGTCTAATAGCTTCCGTTGGTTTAAGAAAAAAAAAACTACGTGGGAAATATGTGAAAGATGAATACATAAAAGATTAAGTGAACATCTTATAAACAATTAGTGAAATACTATTGAGTCACCATATTCAAATGCAAAATAGATATATGAGAAACAGAATGCATAAGCCTATTATGGGGATTAATTTCATACTCAAAGTTGTTGGTGAGGATATGATGAATCTAAGCTGAAAAACTTCTTTAAAGTCTAGAAAAACCATCTGGTTGCCTTGGAGATGGTAGGACATTTGAGAAGAGGACTCTGTGGGAGATGGTTTGCTACACATTCTTCAGGTTTGTAAAAATGCAGAACTAATCATTCTCTTGCTTCTCATGCACAAATACAGAGGAGAATTTCCCATGTATGTGTCCCTATTCTAAATAATGCTGGCCATAATATTATGGGTGATTCTTTTGAGACTATTTTAGAGTGAACCATATTCACTAGGGTGTCCCCAGTGACTATTAGAGTTGGTGGCACATAGTAGACATATTGGCTGGATGAATGCCAACAGAAAGGAATTACTTCAGAATAAAGTAAATAAAGTGAGAGTTGTTTTGTAGTTGAACAAATTAAACTGAGAAGAAAGCAATAAGAGTACATTAAGATGTTGAAGCAATTCTTTTTTTTTTTAAGATTTTATTTATTTGACAGAAAGAGATCCAAGTAGGCAGAGAGGCAGGCAGAGAGAGAGGAGGAAGCAGGCTCCCCACTGAGCAGAGAACCCAATGCGGGGCTCAATCCCGGGACCCTGAGATCATGACCTGAGCTGAAGGCAGAGGCATTAACCCACTGAGCCACCCAAGTGCCCCAAGATGTTGAAGCAATTCTTGAGAAGAAAACAAACAAGGTGAATTGAGTACTTTGCTTTAATCATAGCCTGATAGCGTCATAATCTATATACCCATTGACTGGTTATATGTTGTTCATTCAACAAATACTTAAAGTGCATTTTTTATGTGCTGGACATTCAGTAAATATTTCCAGAATTTGAATTTTAAACAAAATGGCAAAGGGTCAGGCTTTTGAAGATCTGGATTCTGATCTTGACAGTGCGAAATGATTTTGGTAAATCACGGAATATCTTCAATCTGTTTCACCTGCTATAACAAAATTATCCTAAAAATAGAAAATATTAAAATACAACATTTTCTCTTGTACACAATATTGGGATAATTCAGAAAAACCTATGAGGAAATACTCTCCCTACATACACATATAAACACATGCATGCACATTTATATTTTAAAAGTGAATTGATAATGATTCATAATAATAATATTAACAAATCATATCATTTGAAATGATTATTTGCATAAGATACCTATCATTTCAAAATGAATTGAAACATAGAACTACACAAGCAAACATTTTTTGGAAGAATATTATCTTAGAACATCTTCCCCAGAAACAAATCTCAGTCTGGCCCCAAGGGAAGCGCTAAAGCACAGATTGTACTGCAGAGTTGGTCTCACCTTGAGGCAAGAGGGCCAGCTTCTCTGCCCCTTCATCTCCCTGGCCTTGTATTTTGGGAGGAAAGGTAGTGTAATATTTATGACAGAAGTGGAGGTGGGTGGGGACGAAGGTGAAATCTTTCCATTTGAGGCATCTCCTATTGTCTAGAGGCACCCAGAGTTTCAACCAAAAATACATAGTGAAATTTAACCTCTTTGCTCTCAAAAAAGCAAAGCAGATCTCAGCATTTCCTTTCAATTCCGAACTATCCTGAGGGCAAGTCTCCTGTCAACAATCCTCAGTGTGCTTGCTGTGTTTTTACGCAAATGAGTGAAATGTACAGAAGGTAGTTCTCTTGTCATAAACAGGATTTACTTTTCAAGAAAAATGTCCATTTAAAGCAAAGAATCTGAGAAGAGTTCAGAGAACATGCTGTTGAATCTTGTGAAATTCAAAGAAATAATCAGAATGTTTTAGATTCTTTTAAAGATTAATAAAGTCTATGTAAATGTAATATGTTATTAACCACAATTGATAGAAAAATTACTAGATAAAGCTAACATGTTAGAAAGTGTTTTAGTTCTAGAAATTTCATTACTTTAGAAGTGGAATCAGGATAATTTCTTGAAACTGCAAGTCTTGTCCATTCCTATGTGATAAAATTATTGGACTTAATTTTGCAAAAAACTATACTTCCAAATTGAAAATCATTTATAAATTATCTGAGAAGTATCCTCAGATTCTATATTAGATGATATGTAATGTTGACCTATAAGGTCTAATTTCTGCATATAAAATACACAGTGTGAAAAAAATAATTTCAAAATAATTTAACTTTTTTTTTTTATTTATGGATCAAGAAGATGTGGTATATATACACAATGGAATACTATGCAGCCATCAAAAGAAAATAATTTAACTTTTTATGTGTATTTTATTTTCCATCAGGAGGCTCTGCAGACATCTTACTCTGCCTTTGTTTTCCTTTTTACTTAGAAAGCAGATACATCTGAGCCTCTCTCATTTCAATATCACCCAATCCCCTATCCTATCTTAACCTTCATGACTCATACTTTCTCTTGTTACTCGTTCTTCTCTTATTCTCTCCTTACCCCTTGTTTTATGCTTCAAACATTAAAGTAACTACTCTGAGAATATTAGAAAATCCACAGAAAAAGGAGTATTAGTAGGAAGTAAGTGGTGAGCATTTCAAAACGGAATCTCCATTTGAGGATGAGAGAGAGACTCAGAGCACTTATACCTTAATAAATATATGTGCCAGACAAACTTAATACTTTAAAATGAAGAATAAATAAAACAGAACATTTGGTCAAATCATAAAATTAACTTAAACAATAGTCAAAAGATGTTACTTAACTAATAATTTCTGACCATAAAAGATTAAGGGCTTCACATTCCATTTTTTAAATTATCTTTTCTTTTATTCTGAGGGAAAAAGTATAGGAAGATGCCATATACATACCTTGAGAAAAGCATAAATAGCCTGGTATATATCTGAGGAGCTGAAATTCCAGTTTTGCATTGTGAAATATGATATATGGCTGTATATAAATATGTGTCTGATATCTTTAAACCATTTTTTGAGAAGAGGGAAATAGGCATAGAGAAATAAATATTTCTTTACACTACATAAACACATATTTTAATTAGCCTAAAATCATTGACATTTTCTATTTTATTGTTTGTGTTCTTAATTGATCAGGATAAAGGATATGAGCTGAAGAGAATTACAGGAAGAAGATGGAGTGAAAAATTTCCTTCATGCAGAAGACAGTGCAATATTAAGAAACTGGACTAGACTGTTAAAGTCTAAATTTATTATTTTATTTATGGTTGAATATTCCAAAAGTTTCTGATGTTGATTTCTTGTACTACATACTTGTATATTTTTTCTCTTTTATTCACAGCAGATATGATCTCTCTGAGGGTGGACTTTTCTGAGAAGGAGTTTGGGGATGTCTAAGAATACAGGAAGTAGGAAATAACTTTTCTGCCCAGGACTTATAATGTGGTAATGTGGTCTAAATAGAACTAAATAGAACTCTAGATATTTTTTACATCCTCCTTGTGGTGGACATGAGCTTGGTCCTGCTATGAAGAGATTCATCAGAGTCTGGATTCAATACACTGGGCCTGCAGGATATGAAAAAGAGAAAATTCTAGTAATTCTGTTATAATATTCACTTGGTTATCTATAAGTATTCTGTGAAGTCTTGTTAAAAGCTGAAACCCACTCTTCACTCTGCTATACTGACGTGGCAAAGTATCCCCCACACTATCAATGGGATAAAAAAGAACATGGAGAGAAATAGTGCCAACAAAGAAGCATCAACATCAACCTGAGGAACACCATCAATCATATATAAGATATAATCACCAGACGAGGATCTAGATATCATAGGAACTGTGTGACATGTATCCAGCGATGGAGCAGAAATGACTCAACTCTGTGGAACTGTTACTAATATATACAGAGAGAAATCATGGTGCTAGGGAAGATCTGAATCTGTAGACTAAGCTAAAAGATATCTTGGATAATGTCTGTTTTGTCCACCACTGTAGCTCAGTTACTAGAGTGATACCTTATGTATAACAGATAAAATCCATATTTTTTAATTAATTATCAAGGAAATAAAAAAATAACTGGGCTGTGAATTGAAATTTTAGGCACATACTGGTGAGGGAGAATAGCCATAGCTGCTATAAAGGAAACTATAGTTTTCATGATTCTTTGTTTCCTCTGCAGCTGAACACAATTCTGAATGAATAATATTGGATTCTGCCAAAGGCTGCTTCAGCTAAATAAATAGATAATGTAGTCTGTTGGTGATATTTACATACAAATAGAGACATTTCTATTTTATTGGAAATATAATCTCTTGTGGTGGTAAAGTCTATCATTCCATCTTCTGCAAAGTTATGATTATTATTCTAGATTTAAATATTGTGATCTGTCTCAGAAGATTTACAACAATACTTCAGTCTAAACTATAGTCTGATGCCCTATCAAAAGGATACCCCATTACAGATTAAATGTTTGTATTTCTCTTTTGCAATGACAAAAGTCCACTTCTAATCACAGGATGCAACATGGATAAGGAAATGTAGGTTTTCCCAAAGTCAGCTTGATAATTATTCAAGGAACATAATTGACCTTGGAAATGGAATATAGCAAAAGCTTTTGTGTTTGTAGGTTCACAATGTAAATGAACCATGTATTCAAGATTTGATCCCAGGAAATCTTGTCTTATTAGTGACTCCAGGATGCTACATTTGATGAAACTAGAACCAATTCTTCTTCAGTGCTCTTCAGTTTAGTTGGCACTTCCAGGAAATTTCACTGCATGTAATTTGAAAACTAACATCTTAAACTCTAAGCTTGAGAACCCATAGGAGGGAAAAACCTTGTTCAAATTTATTATTGAAGAAGGGGGATATTTTTACTTGAAGAAAATATGGTAGTTTAGACAAAGGCTTAGCAGTGATGAGTATTATTTGTAGAACTGTTTGGGTCTTGTCTTTAGGACTCAGACTATGCGTCTATGGTCAATGACATACAGAGTATGTATGCATGTATGTATGTATATACAGTATGTTATATTATGCTCTGAATCAAATTCTCTCCATTCGGTGGGGCAACAAAACGGATTTATAAATATTTGAAATTGGTAGTATTTCCTAATAAAATGGAATATGGGTTTCTAAGTAACTAATTAGAATAGATTCTCTTTGTTCAAGAATTTCCTTAGATTTGTTGATGAATTTGAGCTTTAGTTTTATTTGAAAAATAAAATCCTTTTCAATTTAAATATGAGAAGTGTTCATTAAATATATGATGAATGCCTGTTTGCAAAATTAATCTTATATAAATGTACAATAAATTTTAAAATAATGTGCACCACATAATACACTGAAATTTATTTTTAGAGTAAAATGCATATCTGATAATTATATAAGTAGATGAACTATACAGTAAGTTATAATATTCTACCTTTTATGAAGGCAAAAAGAAAAATTAGAAAAATCAAAGTTATGCATTTACATCGCAAGTGAGATTTAGTTGTCATGTAATATGTCAGTGCAAATAATTAAAGTGATATTACCGATGAAAAATATATTTTAGTATTGCTTCTGTAATTATTCCATATAAAAGAACAATAGAGTTAATAAAATAACGTTTCTTTTTTTTTAAAGATTTTATTTATTTATTTGACAGAGATCACAAGTAGGCAGAGAGGCAGGCAGAGAGAGAGAGAAAGAGGGAAGCAGGCTTCCTGCGGAGCAGAGAGCCCAATGCGGGGCTCGATCCCAGGACCCTGAGATCATGACCCGAGCCGAAGGCAGCAGCCCAAACCACTGAGCCACCCAGGCGCCCCTAAAATAACAAGTTTCTTAAAGGAATGAATTTAAAGGGATGCTACTGTTTGTAGCACTCACTATAACCTGTCCATGCAGCCTATCCTAATGATTCTGGTAAAGATTTGAAATTTAGTTCTCAAACTATCACTCTCATAGATTAGCAACCTCATACATATCATCATGACGGCACTTGAAGCTGTCTGCTAATTAAAAGATCAATTATTGGGGCACCTGGGTGGCTCAATGGGTTAAGCCGCTGCCTTCGGCTCAGGTCATGATCTCACTGGGATCGAGTCCCGCATGGGGCTCTCTGCTCAGCAGGGAGCCTGCTTCCTCCTCTCTCTCTCTCTGCCTGCCTCTCTGCCTACTTGTGATCTCTGTCTGTCAAATAAATAAATAAAATCTTTAAAAAAAAAAAAAGATCAATTATTTTTGTGGTTCATCCTCTACCTCTCCCTACCATCGCCATGACTGACTAGTGGATGTCTGTTTTGTGTTACCTGTCTTTGCTTTTAAAAGTCAGAAGCATTCTTCTTCAGTCCATTATTCAGTCAGTTGCACTCTGATAAGAACCTTTTACTTCCTCTGGGTTTTTCTCTGTGTGAAAAGTTCTGAGCTCATAGAATGTTAGAACACATTTGAGCTCCCATTGTCATCCCATGCTAGGAATAAAACTAACTTAGAAGAATATAATAATTACAGATATGATCAGCATAGGAGAAAATGTGTATATTTTTAATAGAGTTTTCAAAGGAGAATCTATGTTAGCTTCATTTCCTAACAGGGCCTCTCTGTAGCCTTCTTTGTCCTCCAAAGTCTCTCGTGTGTATACATACTAGCTGGTGATATAGTCTGAACAAGGAAGGATTTTGCCATATCTGGGAAACCTATTTTCTTTCCGTGTCATAATCATGCTGTATTTGATCATTTCTTCAAAATTCCGAAAAATATAAATAGACTTTGCTCTTAATGTCTGTCTTGGTTTCTTAAGGCGGCTGTAACAAATTACTGCAAGCTGGAAAGTTTGAAATACCAGGAATTTATTCTTTCACAGTTCGGGAGAAATTTAAAAATCAAGGTGTCAACAGGGTCATATTCGGTCTAAAACGTTGCCTCTGAGTTGCCTTCGTTGCCTCTTAGCTTCTGGCAGGTGGTAATGATCCTACCTTCCTTTGGTTTGTAGATGTATTCTTCCAATCTCTGTCTCCGTTCTCCTGTGTCTTCTGTGTCTGTGTGGAGATTCCTCTCTCCATCTAAGAATACCAACGTTGCATTTAGATTTACCCTAATGCAGTCTAATCTCTTCTTAAATTCATTATGTTTGCAAAGACCTTATTTTCCAACAATGCCTGATTTGCAGGTCCTGGAAGTTAGGACTTCAACATAACTATTTAGAGACACAATTCTAACCACTTACACAGTCTTTTAATTTAAAAAAAGCATAAATATCACACAGAGCTGACCAATTAGTACAGTAACATTGTATAAAAGTAAAATAAAATTGTAATTTTAACAAATTTTAACAATTATAACATTGCATAAGAGTAAAATAAAATTTTTTAAAAAGTTTGCAAATTTTTTTCTTTTGAAGTTGAAAACAATTCCTGATTTTTGTATGCCTTTGCTTAGGTTTCTTTGTATCCTTCACTAATTCATCCCTAAATTTCTCAATAAAAGTGAAAAAGTCTTGATGCACGCAAACACAAAGTGAAATCAAGAAGGTTTCCAGAATGGTGAAGGATATGAAATTTTACTCTACCTGCAAGCTTATAAGTTAGCCAGTCTGTTGCATGGCTGTTGGGATAAACCACAGACCTCTGGCATCAGACACGAAGAACTGTTTTATTACTCACAGAAACAGAAATAGCTAAGGGGTAAGTAAGTATTTTTTACCTTATTACTGAGCTCCTATTTCCACAAGGTGTTACAAAGATGACACTTCCACACACAATGGAGTGTGTTACGCCTTTGGATATCTAAGGTTTAGAGAGCTTGTATTTTATATAATAGACAGTAAGCATGTCTGCCCTTTGTTCTGGAAGGAGTTACTGTCTTTCAAGGCTATGTGTAAAGAAAACATTTCCAAGGAGATAGTCCGGGATAAAACATCAGTGCTTTGTTAACAAAACCCACGAAAGACCCATAGAAAATTATATCCCAACATTTTTTATTATTGCTTTGTTTTGTTCACTTACTTGTGTTTTGTTCTTGTTTTCCCTTGAAGATATTTCTTCCAGACATTCTTCTTTAGGACAACAGGATAATTTTGCTTTTGTGAGTTTATCATCGTATTCTTCCTGGGTAGTATTACCTTTACCCTTCTTTCATATTCAGCCTCCAATTTCTGACTTCCCATTGTTGTCAATCCTTACATTTCTGGCAATATTTAACCGACTAACTCATATCAATAAATAAGGCACTGGAAAACTAGTCAAGTCACCATGGCAGAGGCAGGGGATGTGAATTGGGTTACTACTCTATTGTGCTAGTATCTTATATTACAGAACTAATTCAGCGGGTGATCTTTCAATTAGTTTCTATATGCCTCTCCCCCCCCACACACAATTTGTGTCTTAAATCCAGTTCTAGTATTCTTAAAACAAATTAGGAAAGTAGCTCATGAGTGGTATCTCTTTTAATTTTTGTTTTCAGTGTAGACTTGTATTAACTTTTCATTTTGTTGGTGTGCTATGCCTACCCTTCCCCTGGAGTTTAGAGCTATCCATTTCTACTTCTCCAGAGAAAGAGTTATATAGTAATCATTTTATTACCTAAAAGTCAGCTTATGTATTAAAAATATTCCTAAAAGTCTTGAAGGGGTTCAGATGTTTTTATAGAAGCTTTTGAAAAAGTTTTTAAGTGAAAACAAAGAATGAAGCAATGAAGCAATGAAGCCCTTTTTGTTGTTGTTATTGTTACAGGCTTTGCAGAATTACAAATTACCTGGGAGTGCTCAATCATTAACGCTTTTAGAACAGCCCTCAACTAATGATAGGACTATGTGAATAAGTAACTCAGTTCTCTTGGAACAAACCTCAGATGAATGTTCTATACAAGATCTCAAATTAATATTCTCTGTTGGATTAAGCTCTAGATATATTCAATGGTAGCTACCTTGAAAATAAATAATTAACTTGCTGTCCACCCCTTATTTTTCAGTCTCTATTCATGTTTTATTCATCTCCAAAATAAGTCACTTTATTTAGTATTTTTGTGTCAGGCACTGCCTCTGGAAAACTCCAGTGGTACATATTAGTCTATCTTGTTCCCTTATCACCTCAAATCCACTATTTCCTACTTCTACAACAAGTAGAACTATCTTTTGAGTTTTTCATCTTAAATTTATACTTACAGCTGAAACCAAGTTGTTAAGGGATTGCATATTTCAACCAACTCATACACATATACATATATATGTTCTCAAAGACTCATATGTATATTATATATGGACAACTCTATTCTCTCCTTCTGTTGTCTTCCCCCCACCCAGTTTTCATTTAAATTCCAGCTAAAACAATGAATCCTGGAGCACTGAAAAATAAAATTAAATTTTAAAAATTCCAACTACGTAAAATACAGTCAATATTAGTTTCAGGTGTAAAATTTAGTGATTGATCAGTTAAATACAACACCTGGTATTCATCACAATTGCCCTCCTAATACCATCACCTGTTTAACCCATCCCCTCACCCACCTCCCCTGAGGTAACCTCACTTTGTTCTCTATAGTTAAGAATATGTTTTATGGTTTGCATCTCTCTTTTCTGCCCTATGTTCATTTGTTTTGTTTCTTAAATTCCACATATGAGTAAAATTATATAGTATATGTCTTTCTCTCACTGACTTATTTGCTTAACATAATACTCTCTTTCTCTACCCACATCATTGCAAATGGCAAGACTTCATTCTTTTTGATGGCAGAGGAATATTCCAGTCCGTGGGCATGTGTGTGCGTGCATGTGTGCGCACCACATCTTTATCTACTAATCAGCTGATGGGCATTCGGGTTCTTCTATAATTTGTCTATTGTTGATAATGCTACTATACACACTGGAATTCATGTATCCCTCAAATCAGTATTTTTGAATCCTTTGGGTAAATACTTAGCAGAGCAATGGCTGAGTCATAGGATAGCTCTTTTTTAACTTTTTGAGGAAACTCCATGCTGTTTTCCAGAGTGGTTTGCACTCCTACCAGCATTGTAAGAGGGTTCCCCTTTCTTCGCATCCTTGCCAGCATCTATTGTTTCCTGTGTTGATAATTTCAGCCATTCTGACAGCTGTGAGTTGGTATCTAATTGTAGTTTTGATCTGTATTTTCCTAATATGAGTGAGGTTGAACATCTTCTCATGTATCCATCAATCATCTGTATGTCTTCTTTGGAAAAATGTCTATTCATGTCTTCTGCCCATTTCTTAACTTGATTGTTTTTTTGGGGGGTGGGTGTTGAGTTTTCTAAGTTCTTTATAGATTTGGGGTATTAACTATCAGATATGTCATTTGCACATATCTTCTTTCATTCTGTAGGTTGCCTTTTAGTTTTGATGATTTTTTTTCCCATTGCTCTGCAGAAGCTTTTTACTTTGATAAAGTCCCAATAGTTCACTTTGCTTTTGTTTCCCTTGCCTCAGGAGGCATATCTAGTAAGACGTTGCTATGGCTGATGTCAAAGAGGTTATTCCCTATGCTCTCCTCCAGCATTTTAATAGTCTCCTATGTCAAATTTAGGTCTTTAACCATTTTGAATTTGTTTTTGTGTCTGGTGTAAGAGAGTGGTCCAGTTTCATTCTTTTGCATGTTGCTGTCCAGTTTTTCGAACATCATTTATTGAAGAGACTGTCTTTTATTCCGTTGGATACTTTTTCCATTTTGTTGGAGATTAGTTGACCACATAGTTGAAGGTCCATTTCTGGCTTTTCTATTCTGTTCCATTGATCCATGTGTCTGTTTTGGTGCCAAGTATCATACCGTCTTGATCATTATAGCTTTGTAATACAACTTGAAGTACAGAATTTTAATGTCTGCAACTTTGTTTTTCTTTTTCAGGATTGCTTTGACTAATTGGGTTCTTTGATAGTTCATACATATTTTGAGATTGTTTTTTCTAGGTCTGTGAAAAATGCTGCTGATATTATTCATAAGAATTGCTTTAAATGTGTAGATTGCTTTGGGTAGTATAGCATTTTTTTAATCTTTTTAAAGATTTTATTTTTTTTTAATTTTTTATTTTTTATAAACATATATTTTTATCCCCAGGTGTACAGGTTTGTGAATCACCAGGTTTACACACTTCACAACACTCATCATAGCACATACCCTCCCCAATGTCCATACCTCCACCTCCCTTCTTTCAACCCCCCTCCCCCCAGCAACACTCAGTTTGTTTTGTTAGATTAAGAGTCACTTATGGTTTGTCTCCCTCCCAATCCCATCTTGTTTCATTTATTCTTCTCCTACCTCCTTAACCACCCATGTTGCATCTCCACTTCCTCGTATGAGGGAGATCATATGATATAGTTGTCTTTCTCCGCTCGACTTATTTCGCTAAGCATAATTCCCTCTAGTCCCATCCACGTTGTCGCAAATGGCAAGATTTCATTTCTTTTGATGGCTGCATAGTATTCCATTGTGTATATATACCACATCTTCTTTATCCATTTTAACAATACTTGTTCTTCCAATCTGCGAGCATGTGTTTTTCATCTCTTTGTGTCATCTTCAATTTCTTTCATCTTTATTTTATAGTTTTCAGAATACAAATATTTAACCTGTTTAGTTAGATTTATTCCTAGGTATCTTATGGTTTGGGGTGCAATTGTAAAGGGGATGGATTCCTTGTTTTCTCTTTCTGTGGCTTCATTATTGATATGTAGAAATGCAAGAGATTTCTGTATGTTGATTTTATATCCTGCAACTTTTTCAGAATTTTTGTATCAGTTCTAACAATTTTTTGGTGGAGCCTTTTGGGTTTTTTATATAGAGTATTATGTCATCTGCATAGAGTGAAAGTTGAACTTTTTCCTTGCTGATTTGGATGATTTTATTTTTGTTATCTGATTGTTGTGGCTAGGACCTCTAGTACTATGTTAAGTAACAGAGGTGAGAGTAGACATCATGTCTTAGGTCTTAACCATAACGGACAAGCTCTCAATTTTTCCAAATTGAGGATGTTAGCTCTGGATTTCTCATATATGGCCTTTATGATATTGAGGTATGTTCCCTCTAACCCTACTCTGTTGAGGTTTTTTATTATCATGAATTGGATGTTATACTTTGTCAAATGCTTTTTCTGATTTTATGGAAAGCATCATATGGTTCTTACCTTTTCTTACTATGGTATATCATGTTGATTGATATGTGAATATTGAACAACTCTTATAGCCCAGGAATAAATCCCACTTGATTGTGGTGAATGATTCTTTTACTATGCTGTTGGATTTAATTTGCTAGCATTTTATTGAGGTTTTTTTTCCCCTTTTTTGAGGGGATGGGGGAGCAGAAGGAGAGGGAAAAAGAATCCTAAGCAGGCAACCAGTCCAGTTCAAAGTCCAATGCAGGGCTTGATCTCAGGACCATGTGATCATGACTTGAGCCTAAATCAAGAGTTGGAGGCTTAACTGACTCTGCACCAGGTGCCCCTTATTGAGAATTTTTGCATCCATGTTCATCAGGGATATTGGTCTGAAGTTCTCTTTTTTAGTAGTCTGTCTGGTTTTAGTAGCAGGGTAATTCTTGCCTCATGGAATGAATTTGGAAGGTTTCTCTTTTTGCCTTGTCCTTTGCCATATGCTCTGTGAAGAAAACCTCTGAGCAATTTAAAAATGATAAGTAATAAAACTTACTGCAGGGAATATATGAACAGCCTTTACATAATATACTCAAAAAGTTTTCTGTATATGTTATGAAATAGATAGGATTGAGTCTATATTGAAATATTTTAGGGCGCCTGGGTGGCTCAGTGGTTAGGCCGCTGCCTTCGGCTCAGGTCATGGTCTCAGGGTCCTGGGATCGAGTCCCGCATCGGGCTCTCTGCTCAGCAGGGAGCCTGCTTCCCTCTCTCTCTCTCTGCCTGCCTCTCCGACTACTTGTGATTTCTCTCTGTCAAATAAATAAATAAAAAAAAAAAGAAATATTTTATTTATATTCTAGCATATTAATAAGTCTAACCTTCTTCTTATATGACTTTATATGACTTTAGGGTTTTCTTCTTTGGTAGTTATAGCAATAAAATATATTAAGTAAAGAAAACTGTTGTATGTTTTCTTAGTATTTTGTTATTCTGCAAATAAAACTCAAAGGATTTCAGAATATAAACAAGGACTTTCTTAAAAACTTAAAAGAGTCTCTGGGAAGTCATTATATTTTGTAGAAGTGAAAGTAGAAACAACATTTTTAAGTATGCTTTGTTCCTAAATATCAATGAATATTCTTGAAACTCTATTACATCAATTATAAAGATAGAAATCAAAATGAAATATGAAATAATATAACATATTGATAAATGTTCTTATAAAAATAACCAACATATCACAAAATGAAAGATTTTCTTAATTATTTCACAAACATTTATTTGATATTGATAATAGTAAATTTGAAATCCAGTAAGATTAATGTCAGTAGAGTTTAGTTATATTAATCTGTTCAGCAAATTATTTTCAAAATATTAAAAATTATTAGAAGTTGTAAAAACTTATGTTTTATGTCTTTGAAGCTGTGGAATTCACTCAACATATATTTGTTGAATGATTATTATGAATCTAACACTTTTCAGAGTCTATTTTATTCAGTTTTTGATAACTGCTGTAATAAACTATATAAAGTGCACTTTTGAGTTTCATTATGTTAAATTGAAAAGGCCTATGTCTATCAAATGTTCAGGAATAATTTTCAGTGTTCACATGAGTGCAGGGAAAAAGTCTTTATAGCATGTTGGAGGTATAAATTGATTCAAAATTTGAAAATGAAATATGACAACATATATTCAAATCTTTATAAATTAGTTATATCCTTTGGGACAGCACTTCCTTTATTATAAATTTATCCTAAGCAAATAGTCTTTGGTATGTGCATATTTATATGTAGAATATACTCTGAATCATTATTTATAATATTGACAAAACAAGTAATCTTAAAGTTTAATAATTGACCACCAGGCAAATAAAGATTGGTAATAACAGAATACTCTATAGCTATTAAAAATCTATTTTTGGTGTATTTTTGATGAGAACACTGAAGATATATGGGGAAGAAAATATTCCATATTGTTAAAAAAAAGTCTTTGCATAAAAATACTTTGTAAAAAGTAGAAGATAAACACCAAAATGTAACAGTATTCTTTTCTGAATACTATTTAAATGTTTGTTTCTTAAAATATATTTGGAGTATTTTTGGAGAACTCATATGCTCTATGATGAGTTTAAATTACTTTTGATATCAGATTTAATATCATGGGAAATAACATATAGAATTTAAATTATGTTGTTCAAGATTAAAGAAAATTTGGTTGCTACAGTTTATGATACAGTAGTAGCTAACATTTATTGTAAATTCATTGTGGGCAAATAACTTCATTAATAAATTCTACAGGTTCATAATCTTATAAAATATGTCATGTTCTTATTCTTTTTTTACAAGTGAAAAATATAAGGCTTAAAGATATTAAATCAAATATAATAATAGTTTAACTTTGTTTTAAATAAAGTCATTTTTAGAATAAACTATGCCATATGTCAAAATTCCAACATTGGATTCCAATGGAGAGTTGTATTTGGTTTTTTTCAGTTGTTATTATTTGACTTCTCAAATTGACCCTAGGTCAACTTTATCAATTGGTCAATAATTACTTCTTATCTCCAAATTTCATGTTTCCAACTTTTTTTTTTCTTAAATGTTCTACACCCAGTGTGGAGCTCAATGAAAGTCTTGAACTCATGACCCTGAGATCAAGACCTGTGCTGAAAACAAGAGTTAGATGTTCAACTCACTGAGCCACCTGGGCACCCCTCATTTTTCCAACTAACTTAAAATACTGATAAAAAAGCTAAAATAATTGTTTCACATAGTCAAATTTGCATAAATTCCAATTTTATATTCAGGCATTAAATGCCATCCTGTAATTTTTAACTAGATATCAACAAACCACATCTAGTGATAATACTCAACTAAAATTCATCACTTTTCTTGTGTTATATTTATCTTGTTTATTTGAATGATTTTTTTTCCCCAAACAGACATTACTTAAAAACCTGAAATCTCTGGATATAATTTTTAACCCAATATACTACAATATGTTTTAAATACTCTGATTTTTTTAACATCAGACTTTTCTGCAACAAACTCAAAAGTGAGTGTACCTTTATAAGTTAAAATAGAGAATTTTATCATTACTTATATTTAAACTTATTTATTTATTTTTACCCATGAACTATTTTTTTTACCCTCTTTCTCTCTTTCTTGTTTTATGTGAATATAGTTGGCATACAGTGTTATATTAGGTGTAGAACTTGGTGATTTGACAAGTTCGTACATTATGCTCTGTTCACCACAAGTATAGCTACCATCTATCCCATTACATCATTATTACAATATCATTGACTATATTCCTTATGCTGTGCCTTTATGTCCTTGATACATTTATTCTGTAACTAGAGGCCTATCTCTTCCTCTCCCCCTCATTCATTTTGCCCAACCCCTCATTCCCCCTCTCCACTCCTCTCTAGCAACCATCAGTTTCTGTATCTATGAGTTCTCTGTATTTATGGGTCTGATGCTATTTATTTTTATTTTTATTTTATTTTTTTACTTATTCACCTTTTTTTTAGATCTAACTTATGAAATAGGATTATTTGATATTTATCTTTCTCAGTCTAACTTATTTCATTTAGTGTAATGTCCTCTAGGTCCATCCATATATTTAAATTTAACATCTCTTTAATGCCTCTTGCAAGACATTAATTAATTAATTAATTAATTAATTTTTCCCCCAAATGGTACTTCTTCATCTAAATTAATCTGAGGGAAAGGAGTTACTCTAATTTGTTTTCAGCACAGTAGATAGCCAATAAGTGGTTAATATCAGTAAATGGACTTTCCCTGTGAAGGACTATTTTCCTACTTAATAAAAATAGATAACAACAAATGACCATTATTTCTGCAATGTTTTCTAAAAGTCCCTGAGGAAATCAGGGATATTTTTGAGCATGTAATTTCACATTAAGGCAATCGTATATATAATTTCCTTGCATTTTACAAGAAAGGAACTTAAAGTCTTACCAAGCATTGGTACAAAGTTCCTTTTATAAATGGAAGATAATCTCAAGTTTACTGTGTTATGTTGGTGGTGTCAATGTTCTGGTGGACAGTTTTTTTTTTCTCTCCTTCGTTTGTTTCTCAATGTTACAATTTCCCTATGTGATCTAGTGGAAGGATCAGGGTCTGCAACTTAGGGTTTGATTTTTAACTTTCTGGGGTCTCTTCCAAGGCATCTGAGAAGTATTTCCCCAGATATTCATTTTCCTCTCTCAAGAAACTGCCATTTTCATCCTTATTTGAGTTTATTTAAGTGAGACAATTAAGGATTTTGTCTCCTTTTAACCCTCATCTTTCACACAGTTGAAGAGGGTTTTGCTGTTTTGTTGTTGGTGGTGTTGTTTTTCCTTTCAAGTTTTCCATTAGATGGTTCACAGGACATAATGACTTGGGAGCCATGAACAAACACTCTTCTGAACCATCTCTAGAATACCAAATAAAATATAGTATAACATCATATTTTACCATATAGAGACCATAAAACTAAGTATAGACTGGATTCTGACCTCTTAATCCTTACATGGAGAAGCTCCAATAAAAAAATCAGTCTAATACAAATGACTAACAGACACATGAAAAAAATCATTAGGCATCAGGGAGATTCAAATCAATACCACATTGAGATACCACCTTGCACCAGTTAGAATGGCCAAAATTAACAAGACAGTAAACAACAAGTGCTGGAGAGGATGTGGAGAAAGGGGAACCCTGTTACACTGTTGGTGGGAATGCAAGGTGGTGCAGCCACTTTGGAAAATAGTGTGGAGATCCCTTAATAAATTAAAAATAGAACTACTCTATGACCCTGCAATTGCACTGCTGGGTATTTACCCCAAAGAAATAGACGTAGTGAACAGAAGGACCAACTGTACCCCAATGTTCATAGCAGTGATGGCCACAGTTGCCAAACTATGGAAAGAGCCAAGATGCCCTTCAACAGACAAATGGATAAAGAAGATGTGGTCCATATACACAGTGGAGTATTATGCCTCCATCAGAAAGGATGATTATCCAAGTTTTGTATCAACATGGACAGGACTGGAAGAGATTATGCTGAGTGAAATAAGTCAAGCAGAGAGAGTCAATTAGCATATGGTTTCCCTGACTTGTGAAACATACTTGTGGCATATAAGGAATAATATGGAGGACATTGGGAGAAGAAGAGGAGAAGTGAGTTGGGGGAAAACAGAGGGGGAGACAAATCACGAGAGACTGTGGACTCTGAGGAACGAACTGAGGGATTTGGAGAGGGGGTGGTGGGAGGTTGGGTGAGCCTGGTGGTGGATATTATGGAGGGCATGCGTTGCATGGAGTAGTGGATGTGGTGCATTAATAGTGAATTCTGGTACACTGAAGAGAAATAAAATAAAATAAAATGGAAAAAATCACTTATGGTTTGTCTCCCTCCTAATCCCATCTTGTTTCATTGATTCCTCTTAATCTCACAAAACAAACTGAGGGTTGCTGGGGGGAGGGGGGTTGGGAGAAGGGGGGTGGGGTTATGGACATTGGGGAGGGTAGGTGCTTTGGTGAGTGCTGTGAAGTGTGTAAACCTGGTGATTCACAGATCTGTACTCCTGGGGATAAAAATATATGTTTATAAAAAATAAAAAATTTAAAAAATGGAAAAAATCAGTCTAGTCCAAAAATGTAAATAAAATATGAAGAAAAAAGGAAAAATGCATTTTTTTGAAAAAGTGGGAAAGCTAAGAATATCTCAGTAACATGCTCTCAGGTATAGTCTGTGATCACTCTTGAGATGTTGAGAACTGAAGAAATGGAGACAATTCAATCTCCAAGCAGAGCATACCTGAATCCAGCATACCTGAAGCCTCACCATTTGCTTACCATAATGTTTTCCATTCCCCTGACAGTCTTTGAGTCTCTACCAAATGCAAGTGATGGTAACCGACTCCCTTGCTATAGCCATCTCTGAATGTCTGAAGAAATAGCCTGCTTGTTCTCATTGGGAGTGTTCTTCACATATTCCCACAGAAGGAGATGAAGGTAAGACACCAAGGACCTTGATAATTTGCAAACTCCATCCTTGTGCTGTAACCCTCTCCACTTATTTTTGATATGTGTATTGCTTCAAATCTTGCTAAGATTGCACCAAATTTTGTAGGAAATTATATCATACACTTAGTTTTTTTAAGAAATATGATCTTTTCCACTGATTAAAAGTTCTCCATATAGAAAAAAATGAGGGGGACATCCACCAGATAGAAGTCAGGTGTCTTACTCAGTACCTAAAAATATCAGATTTGGAGATATATGAGCATAATCCATGATCTGCCCCATACCCTGCATTACCTTCCCAGAAATTGTTTTGGAATCCACAAGGAAATAAGCTCTTGTAGTCTGACATAAATAAAACAATAATGCACCTTTGCAAAGAGATTCAGAAGGGCATTTTTATTCTAATGGGACAAATATGATTCATATAATACAGAGGTTGACAAACTTTCTTCTGTAAAAGGAATGCTGGCACATATTTAGACTTTGAGGACTATATGGCCCTTAATGCCAAATCCATATAGATATCATATAGATGGCATCTAGTAAATTGTTGAAACTGTCTCCCTAAATATTACCAATACATTGTGTTGACAAGGCAAAGCTGAGTTTACTACTTATCACTAGGAGAGGGAACACTTCTGTGAAGCTTTAGCAATATCTCAGTTGGAGGGAGGTAAATTTGTTGAGAATTGGAAATTCTGTTTGTGGTAAATTTTTCAACGTGAGACCTTGATTGGATTAAGATTGGTAATGATGATATAACAATCCAGGATTGGGAAAAACAGGAAGGTAGAGTTCTGAAGTGAATAACTCAAAGAATCTTAGGGTCCAAACTGTTGTTTGATGCTTTTCATTGAAGAGTTGATGGGACTTTCAGATCATGTAATGAATAATAGAACTATTTGCCTGGGTGTAAGGGCCCTAGAAAATCAAAAGTATGCTAATAAAGATTGTGGAATATCAACACATATTAATTACTCTAGACAATAAGGTGTCTTTTGCATTCTTAGTGTCCAGGCTAGGTGAGGGGTAGACAGTTTGGTTCTCAGAACTCTTGAGGTGGAGCACAGAGCAGCCACAGATAATGAATTATCAAATGGGAGGAATTCTGTGATAATAAAACTATATAGAAACTAAAATTTGAATATTTTATAATCCTCAAGTTACAAAACTTTATTCTTCCTTTGATTATCTGAAAACATTTAAAAACATTAAAAAAAATTCTTAACTTGCAGGCCATACAACAAGCAACTGGATGGAGGTCCCTAATTCACTCTTATTTAGAGGGTCACAGTGAGTATGGTATATATGGAATAGAACATTAAAACAATATTTTTTTAAGTTTAATTTCATTTTTAGAAACTGGCATAAAATTTTTCTGATTTGGGAGAAGAAAGAGATGCTCATCTTTTGAATGGAGGTGGTTGAATTTTTTCAGGGGTAACTTTTGTTTTCTATAGTCATTTCCAATCCACTTAAAGGTTATCATTCAATTTGGCCATTTTCAGACCACTCACATAGTACAAATTTGTAACAGTGAATATAGGTTTCTGATTATAAATTACTCAGGGAGATACTTATTTTGGGAAATGAAATAAATCCTGAGATCAGGTTATCTCTTCTATTTGTGTGGCTGGTATAAGAGCTCAAGTGTAAGTCTCTGCTTTGCAGTCCACTTTTCTTTTCCAACTTTACAGTTATGTTCCATGCAAACAAGGACTCTGATACCACCATTGGTACAACAAAACAGTGCAGCACGTATGTATTAAGATCAGTAAGCTCCGGCCCTACCTGCCATCCTGCTGCCTTTGGCCATGTCTCAAGCCTAGGAGCACATATACCAATGGCTACTCTGCCTTATGAGAGTGGGATCAGGAAAGAGACTTACAAAAGGCACTGAAGACAGCCTATTGGCTATTGTGCAGAGAATTCTAGGAGCTGATATCCAGCATATGATCTGTAAGTGACATGGATTCTGGATTGCAAGTCCATCAAGCAGCTGAAAGTGGAAGTCCCAATTTCCTGTTCAAACCACTTTTGATATTCACATTATAAAAGTTATGGATCCATTCTTTTGTCAGAGTCTTAGTTTGTCTTTTCTATTTCCCATCTGATTTTCAGCTTCAAAGATATTTTATTGGAAGTAAAATAATAACAGCTCTAACTCAACATTTTCATCTTTGGCAGCAGATTATCTTTAATATTGATTATATTTCTAAATAATTAAATACAATAACTTTTTTTCCAAAACTTCCATGTCTGGTTTCAGTTTAATAATATTCATCTTCAGTGTCTTCATACTAGTCATGTCTTCCTACTAGAGAAAATTAGATTGTAGTATATTTTTATAAGGGTAAAATTGGCTTTATTATCATTTCCAGTTTACACAGATTAATGTTTTATTTTATTTTTCTCATAAAGATTGAAATTCCAAGTTTGTCTGGTTGATGTAGCAAAGGTAATTATACCAAGAATACATTGCTTAGAAAAAAATAGCTTTACAATAACACCCAGTTAACAAATTTTTATGTCTCCACTCCACAGCAAGAAACTCTTTTCATTTTAGAGTTTGTAGTGGCTCTGTGAAAGCATGTGAATTTCATTGGAATAAAGAATTCATTCACGTGTATATTGAAAAATAAAGATAAGCTTTATAAAACAGCTGGAAATATACAGCTATATGTAGATATAGTAACTGCTTGCTGGCACCCTATATTCTGAAAGCATACGTATATTTTAAAAACTCAACAAAAGGCAAACAAACTTGAAGCCCAAGTGCAAACATACAGAATTTTTATTTTAGGAATCGGTTTTAAATTATGGATATAAAATTGAAAACAAAATGAACCATAGGGGTTTAGAAGATACCTTAAATATAGAGAATTATTGAAGCATTGTTTACCTTGTTATCTTAAGTGTATTTTTTAATTTTTTTAAAGATCTTAGTTATTTATTTGACAGATCACAAGTAGGCAGAGAGGCAGGCAGAGAGAGAGGAGGAAGCGGGCTCTCTGCTCACAGGACCTGAGCCGACAGCAGACGCTTTAACCCACTGAGCCACCCAGGTGCCCATTTACCTTGTTATCTTAGTAACAGACCTAACAAGAGCAGAAAAATGTCAAGCCTCAATTAAAAACGCTATAATTGAGATGTAAAACTGACTGGGAAAAAAAAGGAAGACTTTTTAGTTTTACAAATATTAGTACTCTCTCATTATTCTGTTCTTACATTACCTGAAATATTAATAAGTGCTTAAAAAATTAAGAGACTATGAGAATATTCTAAGAAGTATGTTTTCTTTATCTACTATGGAATTTACTTTGTATGGCCTGCCATTGGGGAAATTTTCATAAACAATAGTGGTTCATCATTTAAGGATATTTGAATCTCTCTCTGAAATCTATTTGATGTGGATCTAATAATACAGTAATATATGAGTCATATTTGTTCCATCAATAACTACTAGATATAAACTCTTCCTGTTTTTATAACCATTAAAAATGCCATTTTGGTCTGCTCTTGCTTCCCAGCTTCTGGCTCTCTGCCTTGCCCTTTAGGTTCCAATAATATAAAAATATGTGCATTGTCCTTCGTTTCTTGTCAGTGTAGCATTTCTCTCACCATCTCCTTTGCCTGTGTTACTTACCTCCCCATCCTCCTGGTTTCCTTTTTATATATCGCTTTTTTCTGTTACCAAGTTACATTGGTGCATATTTCAATTCTGTCACTAGTTGATCTGTAGTTTTGTACCATTGCAGCTAGAAAATATACTTGGTATGATTTCAATATTCTTACATTTGTAATATGTGTTATGTTCCTCTTTTTATTTAAGATTTTATTTAATTTGTCAGAGAGAGAGAGAGAGAATACAGCAGAAAGAGGGAGCAAGTCCCCTACTGAGCAAGGAGCCCAATGTGGGATTCGATTCCAGGACCCTGGGATCATGACCTGAGCCTAAGGCCGATGCTTAACCAACTGAGCCACCCAGGTGTCCCCGTTATGTCTCTTTTTATGTAATTTAGCTAGGGGATTCTTCTGTGCATGCTTGAAGAAAATGTGTATTCTATTTTTCTTAGATGGAATGTTTTACATATCTTTTTTAGAACCATGTGCTCTGAAGCATGCTTCAAGTAAAAAATGTTCCTGTGGGGGAAAAACAAAACAAAACAAAAAACCTTTAACTGAAGTTACTCATTTAAAATAGAGCATATAGGAGGGAAGGTCAGTGGGAGGATGGGTGTAACAGGTGAAAGAGATTAAGAGTACATTTATCATGATGAGATTGACTAATGAGATAGAGAATTGTTGAATCACTATATTGTACACCTGAAACTAATAGAACACTGTATTAGCTATACTAAAAGTAAAAGAAAAAACTTCATAAAAATAATAAAATAAAATGATAAATTAATGAAACTACACTAAATTAAGCTGCTACTTGATAGAGAGCTGTCATTTATTGCAATGATTTTTGGGTGTGGAGGAAGGGATAATGGTCAAATCAATTTTGTTGTCACCCAGAGTTCTGATTGTGATAACAGAAATGTCTGTTTCTCTCCCAATCTCCCTAGCTTCTGAGTGCAGCAGCTAAATTACCAGCTCCCAGACAAGAAGAACAGAGGAATAGAAAAAAATAGAATAGCAAGAATTCAAAGATAAGTTTTTTGGATAGCATTAAAGTGTTATGTTTTATTTGGCTTATTTTATTTATTCAGGAAATCAGGTGGCAGCTTTATTTTTTACCATAATTTGCTAGTATAATGCAGATTGAATAATAACAATGCAACACAATATGTACTAGAATAAATTACATGTAATAGATACTTATACAATAAAATGAAATGCATATCTAATATAAATATTTAAAGTAAAATATAGTATATTTTATATATAATATAAACAAATGTTCTCAGTTATAAATATAATTTCATGAAGTCCAAGTATCATACATTTTCTGTTACTCCTGGAAAAAATAGAAGAACTGTTTTGGCAAACTACTTCCTTGTCAATTAAAATACTTTCCTTCATGTAAGTACAACTTATAAGATACTGTCTTCATGAAGTCTTCCCCCAAGTTCTTCAGCTTTTAGAAATTCTCTGTTACTCTATAGCCCTGATACATTTTAAAGCTCTCTAACCATAATTGGTTTTCTTTATTTTTTCAATTTATGTCCTCCCCACCATTCTGAAGATTTATTTTTTCGTAACAGCAATACTAGAATATTAAAAATAAAAATATATCCTATATATAAAAAATAAAACATGATACACACAACCATCTAGGTTGAGTTACATAATTAAGACCCTTAGAAAGATAAAGATTTTGTAGCTACACTTTGTTTAAATCTTGTAGAGGCACAGGGTGTCTCAGTTGTTTAGGCATATCCAGCTCCTGATTGCAGCTCAGGACTCAGGTCCTGATCCTCAGGTGTGAGATCAAGGCCTTGTCATGAGCCCTGCAAATTAGTCCTGAGTCCGGGCTCTGTGCGCAGCAGGAGGTCTGTTGCTCTCTTTCTTTCTCCCTCTCCCTCTGCCTCTCCCCATTGATGGTGAGGGGTCTCTCTCTAACATAAATAAATTTTTAAAATAAATAAATAAATCTTGTAATTCATTAAGACTCTGGACTGGTGTATTTTCTACACTTTTGACTATAAAGGGCAGTGTAGGGATGCAAGTAATAAAAAAAATAAAATAAAATTGTTTTCTCTATTTTTCTTTATAATAATGGATAAAAATGGAGTTGAAAGGAAAATAGAGTATAAAATACTCTCTCTCTTTTTTTTAATTTTAGATTTAAGTACATCAAATATCCACTCTCCATGAAAGGAATAAGTATAACATTTTTAGCCAAAAGTCATTGTTAAGCAATAAGGTAGTTTATTTTCAGAGATCCAATAAATGACATAACTGAGGTTGGGATACATTTAACAGTTTGGAAATAGCAAGTGAGTATAAATGATCAGTTTACTTGTTACGTTTACAGTTAATTCAGGTAATGTGTATCATTGGTCATTGAAAACATCACTGGAATGTACTAAACCAAGGAAAATTTTCCAAATATTGTATGTAAATTGTGTTTCTCCTCTCTGTTCCTCTGCCCCTAAATCATAGGTTGAATTCTCACCTCCAAAGTATTTGTATTTGTACTTGGTGCCTTTAGGACATAATTAAAGTTAAATGGATCATAAAGGTGGGTCTCTAATTCAATAGGACTAGTGTCCTTATAATAAAAGGAGGAAACACCATGAGTGAGAGCACATAGAGGAAAAGCCATGTGAGGACACAGGAAGAAGGTTGTCATCTGCAAGTCAAAGAAAGAGAGGTCCCCTAGAGACCAACTTTGGCATTTCCTTGATCTTCAACTTCCAGCCTCCAGAATTGTAAAAAAAAAAACAAAAAAAAAAAGTACTTCTGTTATTTCTGTTAGTCCCCCAGTCTCTGGTGTTCTGTCATGGCAACTTGAGCAGACTAATATACAAAGTAATATTGGCTCTTTGATTTGTACATTTTGCTCTTTGAGGAAATAGGTAGTAGCTTCCAAAGAATGACTCCTTGATTCTAGATTGTTCACTTTCCTCTGCCTTCGTATCTAGCTCCTAGTATATGTAGCTCTACATTTAAAATATTCTTTACCTGTACAAAATATGTTATAACTAAGTTTTATATCTATCAGTTAAAAGTGATAATTTTGTCTTAGGTCTTGCAAACAATAACAGGTTACTAAAAGTAATTGCTTTTTCTTTAACATCACTTTACTCAATAAATATGTATGTAAACTCAATAGATAAATTTATTTTAAAAAGCTTGAAGGAATTTTAAAAGGCCACAGTGTGTAATGTCTTTATTTTTTAATTATTTAAATCTTAGATGGTACTGCTAAATTGTATTGGTAAGAGTGCTTGCCTTTATAAAATGTAGGAAATCAATTTGACTCCACTTAAATGCAAATGTTGTCTCTACAGTGGTTGCAGGTCAGATTTTTTTTTTAATTTTGGTCTTTTGTAGCTATTAAACTTTGCTTTTTGCAAGGATAGAAAAGCAATTAATTAAGATCATTTTGCCAATGATTTTCCATATACTTCTTACTTTCGTTGACAAAAGCTAATTTAATAATTCATATTTCAGTATTATATTGAAGACCAGACATGCTGAATTCTAAGTCACATAACTGCTGGCAGAATTTCTTCTTAATATTACTTCCTCAACATAAGGTCGTATACTTGTACTCTTGTGTCCAACTGCCTGATTCTCCAGAGCATTGAAATGAAAATGAGTCTTTCTCTCTTCAGTTCATTGGGTTCTGAATCAAAGTCAATGAAGTAATCCTCCTGTTTCAGGAATTTATAGCCAAAGAAGTTCCTAGAAAACATTTTGTGTTACTGAAGACATAGCCATAACTGTAAAGTTTTCTCTAGAATACCCAATAAAAACCTCTCCCAAGAGTGTAGGTTTTTTTTTCTTAGAGTTCACATGCCAACTATGTTCTCTCATAAATTTAGCACATCACTCATTCTTTAGGGTACCTGGACATCTTATTATCAATGATCCTTTAAGAAAAGTAATAAAAGCAACTTACACATAGAGTAATAGTAGGCTTCTCAAATAAAGGACCTTAAAAAGTTATAGAGGATATTAGTGTGAGATTTGAGTTCTAGTATTTGAAATGGTTTCGTGTTTTACATTTATATAGTTAGATTACTCACTAAGCTAATGAAGCATAAATCAAACTATAATTTGCAAAATAAAAAAGGTATTTTGATTTTAATACAGACAATATAAGTATATACTTTTTTAAATTACTACAGCAACACAAAATTGAAGATCAGATACAGTTTATCTGTATCTATATTTATTGTAACAGTAATACTTACCAAAATTTAATTTGCAAATTAATTTTGTGGTCTAGTACTCTTGCAGGAATCCAATTCCCCTCTAATTCTTTATGTATTATAAGGATATATGAAGAAGAACATAGATGTGAATTTACAGAATTTATTAATTTAGATACTGCTCTGAAGAGGTGATAAATTCTATATTTCACCACCTGGGTGGGTGGAGATTATGTGAAAAATCTGACAAGGAAAATGACTGGTTATCTTCCAAGAACTAAAAGTCGCAGGGATAGACTCAGTTAAGGAGAGGAGAGGCGGTAAGGAGTGAATTCAGAAAGGAAACCAAACACAAAAACAAGGTCACAAAAGCTCTCTTTAACTTGGGTTTTATTGGAGTTGCAGTGAAACCTATAGAAGGTTATGATAATAACTCAACTACTGTATATTTGCCCAAAGAAAATGAAAACACTAATTTGAAAAGATATATGCATCCTGATTTTTATTGCAGCATTATTTATAGCAGCCAAAACATGGAAGCAAACTAGGTACTGAATATTAGACAAATGGATAAGGAAGATGTGAGACAGAGAGATAGATATATAGTTAGGTAGATAGAGATGATAGATAGATGATAGATAAATACACAGTCATGAAACAAGGGTGAATTCTTGCAATTTGAGACAACATGGATAGATCTAGAAAATATTATGCTAAGTAAAATAAATCAGACTGAGAAAGACAGATGCCATATGGTTCAACTCATAAGGGGAATATAAAGAAAAATACTTGAATAAACAAGCAAAAAACAGGGCGCCTGGGTGGCTCAGTGGGTTAAAGCCTCAGCTTTCAGCTCAGGTCATGATCTCAGGGTCCTAGGATCGAGGCCCGCATTGGGCTCTCTGCTCAGCGGGGAGCCTGCTTCCTCCTCTTTCTCTGCTTGCCTCTCTGCCTACTTGTGATCTCTGTCAAATAAACAAATAAAATATTTATTTTTAAAAAAGCAGTGAAGGGAAAAGGGACATACAGGCTTCTAGTTATGGGGTGAAAAGTCACAGGAATAAGAAGACGGTGCAAAGGAATATAGTCAAAGATTCATAATTACAATGCAACAGGAAAGATGGTAGCTACAGTGTGGTGAATATAGCATAACATACAAGCTTCTCAAATCACTAAGTTGTACACCTGAAACTTATGTAACATTGTGTGTCAACTACATTTAAATAAAAACAAAATTTAACATATTTTATTAAAAATAAGTAAGTACATAAATAATCTCTGACTCTCTGATTTTTTCCTTGTAACAATTCTGCTCAAATACCCAATATTTGCCTCTTCATAGGCAAATTTACAACAAACTTAGAACAAAAACTACACATGTTTTCACTGATACTGCAACTCATTCCTATCATCCTTATCTCAAGTCTCTATACCGAGTCTGCATGAGCATTTCTCTTCTAAGATTGGCCATGACCTACATTTTACCAATTTCAATTTTATTAATTCTTTCAAAGAACCAGCTCCTAGTTTCATTGATTTGTTCTATTGTTGTTTTTTTGTTGTTTCTATTTCATTGATTTCTGCTCTGATCTTTATGATTTCTCTTCTCCTGCTGGGCATAGGGTTTCTTTCTTGTTCTTTATCCAGCTCCTTTAGGTGTAGGGTTAGGTTGTGTACCTGAGACCTTTCTTGTTTCTTGAGAAAGGCTTGTATTGCTATATATTTTCCTCTCAGGACTGCCTTTGTTGTGTCCCACAGATTTTGAACCGTTGTGTTTTCATTATCATTTGTTTCCATGATTTTTTTCAATTCTTCTTTAATTTCCCAGTTGACCCATTCATTCTTTAGAAGAATGTTGTTTAGTCTCCATGTATTTGGGTTCTCTCCAAACTTCCTCTTGTGGTTGAGTTCTAGCTTTAGAGCATTGTGGTCTGAAAATATGCAGGGAATGATCCCAATCTTTTGATACTGGTTGAGTCCTGATTTAGGACCGAGGATGTGATCTATTCTGGAGAATATTCCATGTGCACTAGAGTAGAATTCTGTTGCTTTGGGGTGAAATGTTCTGAATATATCTGTGATGTCCATCTGGTCCAGTGTGTTGTTTAAGGCCTTTATTTCTTTGCTGATCTTTTGCTTGGATGATCTGCCCATTTCAGTGAGGGGAGTGTTAAAGTCCCCTACTATTATTGTATTATTATTGATGTGTTTCTTTGATTTTGTTATTAATTGGTTTATATAGTTGGCTGCTCCCACGTTGGGGGCATAGATATTTAAAATTGTTAGATCTTCTTGTTGGACAGACCCTTTGAGTATGATATAGTGTCCTTCCTCATCTCTTATTATAGTCTTTGGCTTAAAATCTAATTGATCTGATATAAGGATTGCCACACCTGCTTTCTTCTGATGTCCATTAGCATGGTAAATCCTTTTCTGCCCCCTCACTTTAAATCTGGAGGTGTCTTCGGGCTTAAAATGAGTTTCTTGGAGGCAACATATAGATGGGTTTTGGTTTTTTATCCGTTCTGATACCCTGTGTCTTTTGATTGGGGCATTTAGCCCATTCACATTCAGGGTAACTATTGAGAGATATGAATTTAGTGCCATTGTATTGCCTGTAAGGTGACAATTACTGTATATGGTCTCTGTTCCTTTCTGATCTACCACTTGTAGGCTTTCTCTTTGCTTAGAGGACCCCTTTCACTATTTCCTGTAGAGCTGGTTTGGTGTTTGCAAATTCTTTCAGTTTTTGTTTGTCCTGGAAGGTTTTAATCTCTCCTTCTATTTTCAATGATAGCCTAGCTGGATATAGTATTCTAGGCTGCATGTTTTTCTCGTTTAGTGCTCTGAAAATATCATGCCAGCTCTTTCTGGCCTGCCAGGTCTCTGTGGATAAGTCAGCTGCCAATCTAATATTTTTACCATTGTATGTTACAGACTTCTTTTCCCGGGCTGCTTTCAGGATTTTCTCTTTGTCACTAAGACTTGTAAATTTTACTATTGGTGACAGGGTTAACCACCAATTTTCTAAATGAGTAGCTGCATCTGTTGAAGTTGAGAGATGACCTAGAAAAGAATTCCTAGTTTCTAGATATGTAATAGACTTCTTATATCAGTTCTGATTGTGTAAGTATAGAAGACACACAGAAAGACATCTGAAGAATTGCTTTTTCACTTTTTGAACATTTTTCAAGTCTGATGATCGACCGGTCAGTTCCGAGAATGAATTAAGATTTATTTTTCATGATAAGTTAATTAATTCATTGGTCCAGACTGTATTTGAACCAAATGCCATATTTAACTAAAATAAAAACCATTGTGGTAGTTCTATTCCACAAATTTTAAAACTATTCATTATTATACAGATGAAAATAAACCTGCAAACAGCCTTGTTTATGTTTAGTTCTTTATAATCACCAAAAAGTCCATTTAAATATTGAATATAAAAGGCAATTATCATACAGATGAAGTTGAATGTGATGCTTAAGAATGTAACATATTCAATTGCATCCTAAAAATGACAAATCAAGTAGTCTCAGTAACATAATACCTGGTCCTCAAAGAAATCTTTTTCAGAATATTTAGGCTGAATTAACTTTCACTTTGAGTTTGTCTTAAACTCAGGGAGTATCTGCTTTTCTTTTTAAGGTGTGTAAGTGAATTTCAGTCTGCTGTCAACAAATCAACAACAGATCTGGCTACCACTAGCTTGAGCAGTGACCTGTGAAGCAAATGTAAGTGTAGACTATTCCCAGTTACAACATCCATTTATGATCTCAGTTTATTGACACCGTTGTGGGAATTTGTTTCACTATTTTATCATTCCTGAAATATCTAAAAGAGCATATTCATCCCATAAGAAGGCCTTGAGCAGAATTTTATACACATGAAGGTAGAAATCATAAACATAAGATTTACTCAGCCATAAAAAGTATACCTATGTACAAACTTTGCTCAAACAACTATTAATTACTTGAAATGAGGCTTAAGAAACCCAGTTTGGGGTCATTTTTCAATAGGAAACATCTTCTGGCCTATGATTGTGTCAGAAAAAAATCGTACTACATAGAGTTAAACCAGCAACAAGACTATATTCAAGACTACTGCAACAGAGGTCAAGACTTCTTATTATTATTATTATTATTATTATTATTATTAGAATAGAGAGATTAAATTCAACTCTGCTAAAACAAAATGCAGTCAAGTTTTTAAGCACTTGGGGAACTACCAGAAAAGTACTGGGGCACATTAGTGGGAAGATTATTCAATGTGATAACATAATCCATAGCCTTTTTATAGAATTTAGTCTCCTTACTGTCCTTTGGAGACTGGGAGAATAGATGCAAAATTATTACATTTCAAAGGGATGGTTCCCACATTCTTGAGAAAGCCGTTTCTGGATTATACAATTGGAGAGACCCTTTTGAAAAGATGTACAATTCAAAGGTGCAGTGAAAGAATTCACGGTTTTAAGTTTTCTGATGTTGTCAGAAAAGGGAAGTCAGGGGTCCATAATTAGAAACAAACCTGCCTCAAGTTCAGTCAAGCTAAGGGAACCAGTAAGATCATCTTGGTCCATGGATGATTATCACACACAAGGTACCAAAAAATGATAGCACTTGACAATGATTTATTTTATGTCCTATCAGTCCGTATTCAAATGAAAAAAAAAAACTGTTAAGCTGGTTTTTTGCTTGTTTATTTGTTTGTTTTCTCTCTTTTTCTCCAGGGCAGAATAAATAGTTTCTATTTCAAGTAGCATAATTTTACCAAGCAAACAAACACAAAACAGTTGTCAATGCACAAAACTTTACCTCTGAAAGCTTATTTTCTTTGCTCAATTTATATTTTTTCAAATCCATCTCAGGAAATATAACAACAGTTTTAAATATTATATAGTTGATCTTGAAAATATAATAAATACAATGGAGATTGTAGAGGGAATGTCAAAAACAGCCTCTGAAATAAAAACTATCAAATCATAGATCAGGTCTGTTTCTTTTCATTATATTAACCATGGCAGTCCATTGCATTATTTTCAGGAAAGTATTTTGCTACATTTGAAATTCAGGTGCTCATCAATATAGTATGTTAGATTTTTTGATTCTGAAGTACTTTTCAGGAAAAAAATCAAGATGAACCTTGATTTCCTAAGCATTTTACTACTGCAGGACTCTATCAGATGTGCTCTCTCCAATGAAGCATATTTTAGCAAAAAGTGATTTCATCAGTCTTTTTTTTTTAATTACATCAATGAGAATGGCTAGTTAAAGAGACTTACAAATTAAGACTTTTTTCCAAGATAACTTTCCATGTTTGTTTCAAATTTAAACTCTTTAATATATTCATTAAAATATATTGTGTTCCTATTCTGTGCAAAAATATTGGCAATGAAAATCCTGTGAAGTTAGATATTTTCATGATGTTTATTTTTTAAGTAAAACATAAGTTTACATAAGTTAAGTAACTCACTCATGCTCACTTATCTGTGAAATGACAGAACCATACTCACTCTTTATTTATTTGTTTTTTTAAAGATTTTATTTATACACTTGACAGAAAGAGAGAGAGAGCACAAGCAGGAGATGCTCCACACAGAGGGAGAGAGAGAAGCAGACTTCCTGCCCAGAGCTGGGAGCCCCAACATGGGGCAGGGCTTGATCCCAGGACTCCAGACCATGAGTGTAAGGCAGGTACTTAACTGACTAAGCCACTCAGGCACCCTGAACCATAGCACTCTCATGAAGAGGTATGATTCCAGAATCTAAGTGCTTCACCCCCAGTCCATGTTGTCCTTCCAATTAATGCTGGTGGGATTTGGGCATTTGATATTATAATGGAAAGTGAAGAAAAAGTCAGGGAAGCATTATTAATTAGAACTGTTTGATAATGCACTTGAGATCAATGGAAAATTCAATAAAGTCAAAATATATTTTCTCTAAAGATAATCAAATTAATCTTTTAAAATGAAATCCTACTTCATTCTTATTATCAACCTAAAAATCAAAATAGCCAGTTGTTTGTTTGTTGCAAAACAAGTTTATTCAGAAATAACAAAAAAGTACAATTTAGGACAAGGAAACTACCGGAAAAAATGTATGCAAGTCCAAAGAAACAAAGGGAAAAAGTCATATTTTATCAGGTTTGAAGAAACTATGAAGAGTTGTCTTGGACCAAAGCAGACAAGAACAAGAGTTCAAGGCTGTCACAGTTGGTGCAAGCAGCAGTTGATGCTCTGGTGTTGTACAGGGAGTGGCATTTTGTCTTCCTGCGGGTTCTGTGAGCTCTGATGAGTGGTAACATGAATGAAGCTTCCCCTTCAGGGCTTCCCAACTTGATTTTAAATGAAATTTTCTCCACTTATTTTCATAATATGATGACCGAAACTAAATAATGGTTTTGTAGCTTTTTTTTTCTCTTGGTTAATAAGATATAAAATAAAGTATTTGATTAAGCCAGGCAGGGAATCTTTGATCATTAACTGAATCAAACAAAGAATAAAACTTGAAACTGGATAAACCTGAAAATCATCAAAATATACATATATACATTATTATGTTATACCATACTCTGGGATATCCATTTGTTAGCAAGACTGATGGCTATCACTTCTTTAACTCTCTGAAATAACTTGAATATTTTAGTGAAACAATGAAAGGATCAAATTGAAATAAAAATATGCTGCAGGATTACTTCAGTTCATATAATAAATGTTTTAATGAAAATAGAAATTAATTCTGAAAACAAAATCCTGTTTTATATGCATGGGAGAAAAGTGCAATTCAAATCAAACCTCTCAAGAATATGTTTTTAATTTTAAAAAAAGTCTCTAATAGTTCCATTTTGTTTGTGAATCTGAACTTCTGAATATCAAGTTTTCTCCCAAAGATCTAGTTATATTTAAGAAAAAAAGAGAAGTGTAGAACCAATTTTTAAATGACCTTGAAACACTATAGTTGGCAAAATCCCCACCCCAGTGTAAAATAAGCTTAGCTTCCAATTAAAATGTTACAACTTGGTACTAAATCTAACCAACAATTTGAAACCTTCAGTAACACAAAAGTTATCACTGTTTTTTAAAAAGGTGGTAGACAATACCTCACTAAAAAAGAAATTTTAAAAAGTAACTACCCTAAGAGCAAAAGAATTCAAAGATAGAAACAATGAAGAAATAAAGTATACAGAACTAAAATGTGTTGTTAGCAAGTTTCATTATTTAATGATACATTAAAGAGTAGCAGGAGAAAGACTTTAGTTGTATTGAAATTTTTGATTCCCTTAAGTGTATGACAATTATCCCTTAATTATGATGACATACTTTAAGGTAAAATAGTGTTAGTTTAGAAAATTTCTTCTTTTTGTGAGAAATATTACATTATATTATTCAACTTGAAATTCTTCACAAGCTTCTGACATTTATTGAATTTCGGAAAGTTTTTTTTGGTAACATTTCTTTTCTTTTTAAATCTTAATTTTATTTTATTTTATTTTATTTTTTCATGTTCCAAGATTTATAGTTTATGCACCACACCCAGTGCTCCATGCAATATGTGCCCTCAATACCCACCACCAGGCATTTCTTTAAAAAAAATCTGAAGTTTTTCTACATATTCAGATGATATTATCTAAGACACAAGAACATTCACATCAATAGATTTCGTTAAATATCACTTCCCCGCTTCCTAACAATGGCAATGTCCCTCCTGGGAGTTAAGTTCTCCCATAGCCTAATAGTTTCAGTCTCAAGTGTGGAGAGTTTTATCATCCAAGAAATGTTTTAGATTTACTACAAGTTCTTAATGTAATAGATTTATCAGTACTTTGGCAAAATTTCAGTTTAAAAACATACATTAAGAGTCAGTGGTCTTCAGACTCCTTCTTTTTCATGAGATAACCAGAATAATGGTCAAGATCAACCAAAAAACCCAATAGTTATAATGAAGATGATTTCATAATGAGGGTTTGGTATGAATAACCTCATGTTTAATCAGTGTGGGAAGGGAAGGTTATACTTTTGTTATAATATGAATAGATATATTTCCTTCTCAATTCTCATATTTTAAAGAGCACATCTACTTCTAAATGTGAAAAAGAAAACAAACAAACAAACAAACAAAAGAACTTTGCTGGTATATTTCTTCTGAGCTTATTCTATCTGTCAAAGAAAGAGTTATCACACTGAGAGCAGTACCTTCTGCTAAGATGTGTGTCAATCAGTATTTTAAGAATGGTGAAGAGAGACCACTGACAGTACCTATTTTAAATAAAGCATTTTTCTTTAAGTAAAAATCATTGTTTATTCCAGCTTTATTAAAAAACAGTCTCATTTTTTCTATCACTCATAATAAAAGAGATGTAAGCATTTTAAGAATCTGAATTAGTATGATTTTTTTATAATTCATAATCAATATAGTTGGAGTGAGATGAAAAAGAGGAAATGATGAAATGAGGCAGAGAATGACCATACTGGAATTTACAGATCATGGCAAAGTGTCCTGAGTTTATTTTATGTAATGAGGTCTTTTGATTATTTTAAAGCTTGGAATTCTATTATCTGATTTAAATCTGGAAGAGTTTGATCTGTTTACTATGTAGTGAAAGGCTCAAGTGAAGACAGCAGGAGAGATGAGTTAGAAGTCCATTTGACTAAGCTATGCAGGAAATGATGGTGTATTTAACTATGGAGATGTCGGTGAAAGTAGGAAGAATTTTACATAGCATGAACATGATTTGTAGTCAGGTTAAGAGAAGACAGAAACAAGACAAAGAGAGAAATGAGATACAACTCATAGGTTATTGATGAGAACAATTGGTGCATAGAAATTTCATATACCAAAATAGGGGAAGTGCAAAGTCAAAGACTGGAAGAAATGGGCTAAGAATCAAAATGTTATTTTGATATATTGGATTTGACATGCTATTAGAGATTCTCGAGAAGTTATGTAGCAAGCAGTAGAATTCAGAGGGTAGATCTGAATGGGAGATAACAATATCAGTTTCCATATCTTTGATTAACAGTAAAGCTTACACTGTAGAGTACCTTATAAGTCTGTGTTAAGAACTGTGCCTTTTACCCTGGATTATAAGATGTCATTATCAAGTTTCAAGAATGAATGTAATATAATTGGAATTGTCTCTTGACTCCTATGTTCGACATAGGACAACAAGTATGGAAGCTGGGATATCAGAAGAAAAATATGTCAGTGTTGGTGGCTGACAGATCTAATGTGGGTTGTGAGAGACAGAGAGGTGAAAAAGAAGACTCCAGTTGTGAGTCTGAGTCACCCACACTCACAGAATTTTTTCATTTTCTGAGAGGAAGAATATTGTAAGGAGAGTTTAATTTTGGATATGGTAAGTTTAAGAAGCCTAGTGGATATCCAGATGAAATGTCAAAGAGATAAACAGTATATAAATCTGAGATGCAGAAATGAAGGGCAGCCTACAGATGTTTTTTATTTTTTTATTTTTTATTATTTTTTTAAAGATTTTATTTATTTACTGGGGGGGGGGGGGGTGAGCACAGGCAGACAGAATGGCAGACAGAGGCAGAGGGAGAAGCAGGCTCCCTGCCAAGCAAGGAGCCCGATGTGGGACTCGATCCCAGGACGCTGGGATCATGACCTGAGCGAAGGCAGCTGCTCAACCAACTAAGCCACCCAGGCGTCCCCAGATGTTTTTTTTAAAAGCATGGGACAGGAGGAAATTTTCAAGGGAGTGATCACAGACTGAGAAGAGGAAAGAACCAAGAACTGAGCCTATCAACAATACAATGTTTGCAGAGTGGAGTAATAATAAAAGCCAGGGAAGGAACTAAGACAAAGTAACCAAATTTCTGTGAGAAACAAGAAGTATTGATTAGTTTAAACAGAACAGACATCTGCCAGAGTGAGAACCTAACCTAATAACAAACAGAGTGATCTTTCAGAAAGTTGCTCAGGTATCTCAAATGTTTAAAACTATTTTTCATTATTGTGTACTGCAAAGTTGTGTGTCTTCTATTTTGGCGAGCACTATCATGTCTCCCATCTAAGAAACCTTAGAATCAGGGTGATGGGTGGCTCCGTAAGTTAAGACGTCAGCCTTCAGCTAAGGTCATGATCCTGGGGCTCTGGGATAAAGACCCACATCGGGTTCCAAGCTCAGTGGAGTGCTTGTTTCTCCCTCTCTCTTTGCCTGCTGCTCTGCCTACTTGTGTGCTCTCTCTATCTCTCTCCCAAATAAATAAATAAAGTCTTAAAAAAAAAAAAAGAAATCTTAGAACCATCCTCTTCCTTATCTTCTGAACTTCCCAGGTGCAGTTAGTCAGATCCATTTTTCATCAGGGTGAACAATCTCTCCCATTACAGAATGGATCACATTATCACTTCTCACCTGTACTGCATTAATCTTAAAATGATTGTTCTTTTTCTCTACATTTTCTGTACATAGCTTGTCATAGCTAAATCTACTCCAATGTTTGTTTGTATCTAACTTTTGAAAGTGGGATTGCAGGATATTATGGCATAGGCTTCACAACTGTGTTCTCTTCCTTGGTCTCTGCTCAATACATCCTCTCTTTTGTCTATGTAAATTTGATCATGGTTCTCCCTTTCAATGGGCCCTCATCATTTTCATCATATATCTTAACTTTAATTGGGCTTTCAGTGTCTTCTGCCATCTGCCCCTGGCTTACCTTTCTGATCTCTTGACATTTTCTTACATTATACAATCAACATTGTTAACTATTTTGTAGTTTCCTAAATGCATGATACTCTTTCCAATCTATATTCTTTTGAATGCACAACCCCTGCTATATAGACTGACCTTCATGTGGGCTCATTTTCCAAGATTACTTCAAATGTCAACGAGTTTATGATGAATATCTTGAAATTCACAGACAAAATTAGGTTCTCCCCTCATCCCTAAATTGTTAATGATACATTTTGGATGGTTAAAAAACACTTTGTCAACTTCCTCAATTTGCATTATTTGAGAAAAAGAGATAATGCTATTTTTTACTTTCAGATCCCTAAAATATGGTCAGGAACATAGTAAGCACAAGTACATCTTGAGAAAGAAGGAAATTGGAGAAAAAGGAGTTATCCAGGAAAGGAAAGGAAAGGAAAGGAGGAAATTCTCTATGAGTACTTCAAATTCATTTAAATTAAATTGGATGTGCAAGTGAAATTTATGATTTTGTGTTTACCAGACCTCCATCTGTAATGTGGATTTTCATATTCTCTGCTTCTTTTATGACTTTTTATTGACTAACTGGATACTACATTGTTTGAGATTTATTTAAAACTATGCCAGCAGTATATTATGAAAGAGGAAAAATATTTTCTCTACCTTATTATGTTCTTTTACTTATTCTATTAGTTAAATTGACATTAGGAAGATTAATAGGGGGAAATCATTTATTTATTTATTTATTTGTATGTTTGTTTGTTTATTTACTGGAGGGAACAAACTGAATTTTGTATGTGCATTGTCCCACAAAGTGTTGAGAGTTTCAAAGACAATCATGCAATTGAGGCATATGTGCTATCCTGAGCTAAGGGGTAGAGTGTAAGGGTCTGGAGCTTTTAAAGAAAGAAAGAAAGAAAGAAAGAAAGAAAGAAAGAAAGAAAGAAAGAAAGAAAGAAAGAAAGAAAGAAAGAAGGAAAGAAAGGAAGAAAGAGTGAAAAACAATTACAGGGGGATGAAAAGACCAAACAGTTCCTGTGAGTTCCAGCAGCTTACCAAACCTAGCCTCATCTTTGTGGTTATCTCTAGTGATAGCTCTATTCCTAGAGTAGGCCCTTCTATCTAAATTCTTTGAGGCATTTAAAGTAAGGTGGGCTACAGCTCTTACTTTGTCTTTTCAGTCTTGGTTGTCTTCAGCTCAAAATTATCCACATGCCAAAGTAGCACATTTTGGGGAGGTTTGTTGTGAACCCCATATATATTTGTATTTGTATGTATTTATGTGTGTATCAGTCTGAACTGCAATACCTGCTATTTGTTCTAATCAGGGAATTAGTCTCAGGGGAGTCATCTACAATTCAATCAGAAATTTCATACTCTGAAGGGATAGTGACATAAATATTTCAGTTATCTTTACCACCAAAGCTTTGCTAATTCTATAGCAAATATTAGAAATCAGTTTTGATTTATGATATCAGAAGCTTATTAATTATCAGAACAAATTTTAGAAATAGACTATCATAGGTAAAAATTATTGGTGCTCAGGGCATGTAGATTAGCCACATTTTTTTAGAGACAGTTTTTACTATTGCCTATAGGGAAACTAAGGGTCTGGACACTTAGGGATGGTGCATAGGAGTTACTTCAAAATGTTTTCTGTGTCTAGATCTTGATTTATTGGATTCTGGTTGCCTCATTCTGTTAGCTAAATCCTGCATCCAAAATATTATTGTATCTGACATAAATAACCTTTTCATTAAAAGTATGTTAGGAGAAGCTGAAACAATGGATAGATGGAATTTCATCATTTTATTGGACAAGTGGGAGCATCCTTCTTCTTAGTAAATATTTATTTAATAAATCTTATATGCAGCAGAATTTAGTTGGTGATGAGATTTTGGGAAAGTGACTAACTCTCATCCAATGTTCACTTTGGCAGCTGCCATTATTAAGAGTTGTCAAGACCAAATTGGCTTGAGTCAGCCTGAAACACTGAGCTCGTGTGAAAGTTCCTGAGCAAAAGCTCTGTGTAAGGGCCAGATGAGCAGAAAGAGAGATGACAGAACTTGGAAACAAAGTGTTTGACAGTCGCTGACTCTGTTGATGAAGACAAGTGTGCTTGCCAAGGAGTTCTTTTACAAATGTGCTGAGGTGTTCCGTAGCAGACAAACAAAACTTTCAAAGCTTAGGCAAGGGGGCGCCTGGGTGGCTCAGTGGATTAAGCCGCTGCCTTCGGCTCAGGTCATGATCTCAGTGTCCTGGGATCGAGCCCCGCATCGGGCTCTTTGCTCAGCGGGAGCCTGCTTCCTCCTCTCTCTCTGCCTGACTCTCCGCCTACTTGTGATCTTTCTCTCTGTCAAATAAATTAATTTAAAAAAAAAAGCTTAGGCAAGATAGAAAACCCTTCAATATAATGAGAATGAATCCCTTCTATGTGATTTAGCTCCATATCCTCTCCTCTATCTCAACAGACCATAGAGAAAAATTGTTCAAAGAAACAGAGACTTGAACATCCAAAGATTAATTATTCCTGGTCTAGATCTTTTCCATCACTTAACTTCTCTCAAATGTAGGCATTATAGCCTGTAATAAAAAAATATGTATATATTCCAGTTGCTTATTTGATATAACCTGTCTCAAGAGAGATTGCAAACTCTCTCTCAAGTTTGCTGGGATATATGAAGGACTCTTGACAAGGTATTGGAATTAGAGGATATGATAATTAACTGACCTTTTTCTCTTAGCCCCTATGAAGAGGTGTCTTTGCAGAATAAAATGCAATGATATCCTGAGAAAGCAGGATCTGTCCTAGGAATTCCACATTTGTGTGAGCCAGGTGCCTTGATGAAACTTAGCTTGTTTCCTGATGTACTGTGAATCTTCCCTTTCATCAATCTTCAGTCACAGCTCCCTCAGCATTACGCTCTGTGTAACTGGTGTTGTTTTAGACTGTCCTGAGAATTATTCACTTCTCCCCACTTAGGGACTTCCAGTTATCTCCCCAAAACAAAACACATAAACAAACAAACAAAAAGCCAGCAAAACCTTCATTAATTATGACAGAAGAAATGAAGGGTAAAATTTAACATTATGACTCTGTCACCTTACACAGTTGTTGGTGTTCTGGTGTTCCACAGTGTTCTCTAAACATGTATTGATGAGTTATTACATCTAATCATTAACATATCACCACAGTTGGTTTTTGTCACAGTTTTGAATTCTAACACAGTATGATTAACATACAAATGCTACAGAGCATGACTAGACCATGCATAAATTAATGGTAATACACCATGTGAAAAAATTCTTGTCCACTCCAATGTAACCTCCATTGAGGCAGAACAATGTATCCATTGCTACAGCAGTCAGAAAAATGCTTGTCCCCAGATGTTCACATTCTAACCACAGAAATGTGTAAATATCTTACCTTGAGTGGATAGAGGAACTTTGCTGATGTGAATGGCATTGAGATGGGAGATTACCCAGGTTTGCCCCTTCTAATCACATGTGTCCTGAAACGTAGAAAACCATTTCAGGCTGTGGTCAGTGAGAGAGAGAGATGTGACTCCTGAAAAAGGGCCAGAAATATATGATATTGCTGACTTTAGAGATGTAGTAAAGAGGCCACAATATGAAGGTGGCTTTTAGAAGCTGAAAAAGACAAGAAAACACATTCTTTCCTGAAGTTTCTATGGGATAAATAAATAAATAAATATCAGGCCTACTGACACCTTGGTAGTTGATGAGACTATTTGGGGCTTCTGACAATCAGGACTGTAAGATGATAAACTTCTTTTGTTTTAAATGACTAAGTTTGTGGTAGTTTATTTGTTGGACAAGTAACAGAAAAGACCAACGGCTTACAAAAAATAGAAAATCAGTAACTGTGGAATGAATGAGTGAATGAAGCCATCATGGAGCTACATAGAATTCCTCAGTATTATAAAGCACAATCTAATGTCTAGAGTACTAGAATGTTTTCATCGCAGTTCTCTATCGGACTGTATGAAATTGTGTTTAACTCATTTGTTGTAGTTATCTAACATTTTAATTATGATTTTATTTAATTAAATTTTCTCTTATATTCTTGACTGAAAAATCTGTTATTTTTTGGTTTACTGAATGGATGAATAAGTGTTATTTGCATCTGAATTATGCTCATCACAATTTCAGGAATTCCTATAGAGCTGAATACTCCTATACTAATATCTTGTAATTTATAAATATACATATATAATGTATATGTACTAGAAATTAGAAATTAGTTTTCTAAGCACTGAACAAGTTTTGCCTGAATATTTAACGTTTGTATATTCTTAGGTCTCCACTAGGACACAGTACTGGATACACCAAAGGGAATCACTAAATGCTTATTGAAAAATTGATTAAAATTATATTTAAGTTCCATAGTCATGCACTTCAATTTCTCCTTTGTATGTAAAATCAACCCTGGGCCTCTCTCAAATTTTCCTATATTCATATGGCCAAACTCCAACTCTGTTTAAATCGAACTCTGTACTTCCTCCCACAACCATTCTCACTGTGTATTCATGTTTATTTATCTCAAACAGGCTGTTAATATTGCTTGGTAAGCATATCCTGGGCTGTAGTGCATTAATTCCTCCAAAATCTTAAGCCATTACTCTCCTCTCCCCAACTATTCAACACCTCATTCTTTTTCTCTACTTTCACCTGGTGACTGTATTTCCTAGTTTAATGAAGAAATTAAAATAACTGGAAAAGAACATCCACCCAATTACACTTGTGCCCATATCCCTACAAAACCAATCTGTTCCTATGAATGAAAATCAGCCAAGGCTAAACCTTCATTTTAAACTTAAAAAAGAAAAAAAAATATTTACTTTAGAGAGAGAGGGAGTATACAAGGAGGGTCAGTGGTAGAGGGAGAAAGAGAATCCCAAGCAGACTCTATGCCAAGCATGGAGCTCAATGCCAGGTTCAATGTTTTGACCCCTAAAACATGACCTCAGCTGCTACCAAGAGTTGGAGATTTAACCTACTGAGCTATCCAGGCACCCTTCACTACTTAACTTTCTATACATTTTATTTGAGTTGTCTGTCATCTATACTCTCTATCCCCAATTATGATGAAATTAACTGGGGTGCAGGGATTTTTTTTTCTTTTACTCTCTTCTGTTGACACAATTCGAGAGCTTGGATTCTCAGTAAAACTTGGATGAGGGGCACCTGGGTGACTCCATCAGTTAAACGTCTGACTCTTGATTTCGGCTCAGATCATGATCTGGGAAGTGAGATTGAGCCTCATGTTGGGCTCTGAGCTCAGTGGGGAGTCTGCTTAAGATTCTCTCTCTTCCTCTTTCCCTCCTCCTGCTCTCCCTGCTTCTCTCCTTGTCTAAAATAAATAAATTAAATTAAAAAATAAATCTTGGATGAAAGGATGAATAAACCACCATAAAGAAAAAGGATATGTAAACTTTATCACTTTCCAACATGTTGCTGACAAAAAGCACCAGAATAAAAAATATGGTTTCAACTCTTTTATGTCAGATATATAAATAGATATAGTACTTCAAAGGAGAAGTTGAACTTCTCTTAGTCTTAATATCTTCATATTTAAAATGGAGAAAATTAACTTTCCAATATTCCCTTTATTTGAATACAATACAAGGGAAAATATGTTATTACCATAGCATACAGAAATTAATCTTCTTAACAGTCCCATTACTTTGGTAGGTCAGCTATTTTAATTCAAAGCAAAAAAAAAGAAAGAAAAATAATTCAAGACATAGAGAATAATTATTATCATCACCGCCTATGGAGTAGTTATGGGAAAGGCACTGGGAAGGGCTCTTCATACCTAACATAAGATATGTATACATTTCCAGTCCAGATACTTCTCTACTCAGCCTGGCCACACCCCTGGCAGAGGAGAGCTCAGAGACAAAGATGAAATACTGATTACCTGTGTAGGGTCTTTCTAGACTCCAGTTTTCCTTGAATAAAATTATCTTCTCTGTCTAGTCGTTGTATTCAGGAATAATCTCACTACCAAATGACTAACATCACGAAGTCACTGTGATTGTAAAATCAGACTTCCATCCTGCTTCCTTAAGCAAAGTTGATAAAGTAAACTCAGAAGAGCCTTTCACATGACATTTGTCCCTTGTTTCTGCTCCCTTCACATATGCTTCTATATCGATTTCCTTCACAAATCTGTAAGGGAGTGCAGGACAGGCACTGTATCTTATTCATTCTTGTTTTTGGTCCAGGAATCCCCTGCTCTTTGGAAGTTCCCATCAGGCCACTTTGCTTTTTACCAAAGACCCAGATGAATAACTATTTTTCACTAACTGAAGGAAATGCAAAGAGGAATTTCACGTTTATATTAAAATGAAAAGGGAAAAAGAAAAAATAACATATAGCGTTTGTTTTGCTGCAATCTGTTTTAGGGGCAGCACACGTCCTGAGAAACTGGAGCTGCCCCACCCAGCTCCTTTCTTGGGAACTACCATCAGCATCTCAGCATCAAGCCCCTGTGTCTGTGTGTCTTGAACTGTGTCTGTGAGCATCTGTGCTTTGTCTTGATGATTATGTACATCCATTAGCAAGATGTGTCCTAAGGTAGTAAGAAAGTGTAAGAGGGTTAGGATTTTTTGTTTTTGTTTTTGTTTTGAGTCTGGGAATGCTCAAAAATGTTTCCATATAAATTGATGATAATTGCTTCTTCACTTTACTCTATTTCTAGTTTACAAAAGATTTCATAAGAATGCTCTACTTTCAGAGAGTGGGGGAAACCTGTATTTGGAAAACAGCCTGGAATATAATTGGCATTGATTCATGTTTGCTGAATGAATAACTGTTTCCTGCATCTGAGTTATGTTCATCACAATTTCAGGAGACCAAATGGAGCTGAATATATTCTACCCTATACTAATGTCCTATAATTTCATATAGTTTTAAATTTTCACAAGATTTTCAAAGTTCCCATTTCTTTTCTTTCTACACCACTTCCTCAGTTGTTGCAAATGGCAAGATTTCATTTCTTTTGATGGCTGCATAGTATTCCATTGTGTATATATACCACATCTTCTTGATCCATTCATCTGTTGATGGACATCTAGCTTCTTTCCATAGTTTGGCTATTGTGGACATTGCTGCTATAAACATTCGGGTGCACGTGCCCCTTTGGATCACTACGTTTGTATCTTTAGGGTAAATACCCAATAGTGCAATTGCTGGGTCATAGGGCAGTTCTATTTTCAACATTTTGAGGAACCTCCATGCTGTTTTCCAGAGTGGCTGCACCAGCTTGCATTCCCACCACTACAAATTACATTTACTTCTATATTTAATGCAAAAAATCAGCATTTTTTTGTTTTAATAATGTAAACATCATAATGTTCTCTATAAATAAACTATAATTATAATGAGTGGTGTTTAGAAAAGATATGCTGCTTTAACCAGGTTATTCATTTTCCTATATAAGATGAATGTGTATTTACATACTTATTTTGAATATGGCTGCAAATTCTACACTTATTTGTATATCCAAATTATAAGTAGTAACATTCAAGATGCAAAATGAACAAACCTCTTTAAAAATTTTTAAAGAGGGAGGAAAAGAGCTTTATTTGTTTCCGACAGCTGGCTGAGATACACAGTCTTCACAAAGAGGAGAGTGCTCCAGAGAGGGAACATTTGGTGCATATATGTTTTTTTACATAAAGAATTACAAATCAGGGGCGCCTGGGTGGCTCAGTGGTTAAGCCGCTGCCTTCGGCTCAGGTCATGATCTCAGGGTCCTGGGATCGAGTCCCGCATCGGGCTCTCTGCTCTGCGGGGAGCCTGCTTCCTCCTCTCTCTCTCTCTCTGCCTGCCTCTCTGCCTACTTGTGATTTCTCTCTGTCAAATAAATAAATAAAATCTTAAAAAAAAAAAAAAAAAAAGAATTACAAATCATCATGACAAAAGACATCCTAGAAAGTTACAGAATTTATCTTATGTTTTTAGTATGTATGAGCAAGGCACTATGACTTTAATCTTATGGAAACCAGGAGGGTTTTTTGTTTATTTGTTTTTCTTAATGTTTGAAATGCTCCTTTTTCGTTGCTTTTTTTTCCCTTTCTTTTTTGAAATAAACAGACATACAATGTATACTCTGAGTGGAAATAGAGCCCATGCTTTGAGGTTTTGCTGATTCATTTTGACCTTGGTCAATATTAAACTACAACTTTCCTGGAACCCCAGGAACAGGGCTTAAAAACATTAAGTTTTGAAAATTTCCTTTATCAACACAGGGATACAATTATACCTTTGATAGGATAAATGCTTAATTCCTTATGGAAGAAACTATATTTGTGAGAAAGAATAATAATTAAACAAGAACTTAAATGTCCATAAAGCACTTTGAGAGTCTTATTCAGAGATGTCTCCCATTTGCCGAATTATTTTGGTTTGTAACAACTTTTTGATTCCATTTTAAAATGAGAAGTACATTTTTAATCCTTATAAAAACCAAAAGAGATATGTACAATTATCCCTATTATGCCCACAATGAAACAAACTCAATGAATTATGTTTTCTCCTTAGGCTGTATCCCTCTCCAGTGTGATAAAGATGAGATTCAAATTCCCATTTACTAAACCCAAATCAAATTCTAAATCATTATAACAAGCTGTCTGCTTAAAATTTAGTGAGTGCTTATCACTGAGCAATCAATTTCAAGCTCACTCTTTCTTTCCTTCTTTAAGATTTCATTTATTTCTTTGACACAGAGAGAGAGAGAGAGCACAAGCAGGGGAAGTGGCAGGCAGAGGAAGAAGAAGAATCAGACTCCCCGCAGAGTAGGGGAGCCCGATGTGGGACTCCATCCCAGGAGTCCAGAATCATGACCTAAGCCGAAGGCTCAGACATAACACTAGACATATAATCTCATCAGGCAGATGATGAGATGAAGGATTAATTAAGCAGGCTAAAAAATTGTTTAGTATCATTTTGTTAGTCTTACTTACAAGGTGTTATAATTCAAGTTTGTCTTACTAATAATCCTGTGTATTTAATCACAACATGTTAAAATATCATATGGATCACTTTCATAAAAATTCTCTGAAAAACATGCTTCTTATTACATTTCAAGGCTCTGGGCATTCTGAGATTATTGTTTGCTTTTCAATCTTGTTTTGGTTGGATGTTACATTAAAGTATCTGAATGCTGAATTCTAATTTCTTTTTTCAGGACCAGAAGATAAATTGCTTTTGAAGCTTTTGAAGTAATGCAATTCTATCATTGCAAATTGTCGGGATAAAATATAGTTATATACATTTACCATATTTAGTAATATATTTAGTATGTGTAGAAACCTTAGATCCCATGAAAATGTAAGCTGTCATATCATCAGCTTGGTCCTCCAAGTGGATTAAAGGCAGTTTATAATGTTGGGATGTATGTTGTAAGGGTCTTCATCAATTACATTTCAGGATAGGTGTTAGCAATGAATTAGTAAAGAGAATTCTAAACTTGGGAGTTATATTCTCAGATTCATGTTTCAGCTCTGTCATTTACTAGGTCTAAATTTTCAGAAGATCGTTTTCTTTTACTGGGCCTAGATAATCTGTTTTCTTGCTTGCTTGTTTTTATTTATCTGTTTGTTTTTCATCTGTCAAAGGGGCTGTCTTGAGCTGGTGATCTAGAGGTTCCTTTTTACCGATAGTCCCTGACATCACAATGTTGTATGGAAAACATTCTGCTAGGTCAATATTAGTAAAGCCGAATGAATATAAATGTTCTGTTCATTCTCCATGCACACTCTGGAAATCATGAGTAATGAATACTAAACTCACATTTCTTATTTATGTATTTCTTGATCTCATTTTGTGGATATTCCCTTTGCAATAGCCTCTGGGCACATTTACAGGATTTAATAAGAAGAGAGACGATATCTGCAATCTTAATTGTATAGCAGAATGATAAACTCACAGACGGAAAGCTTGTCTTGTAAATTTAATTTCCTCTAAGCTTGTTAGGAAGACTATACCAGAGAATATAACAGCTCTCATCTCAAGTCATTGTATTACATGAACTTTTCAATCCCCATGTCAACTAGTATTAATACATTTAAAGGCACATTGCCTGTTTTAGAAGAAGAGATATGATATGCATTTTAGCTTGATTTAAGATACTTCTGTGTGGCTTATATCTGCTATGGACCTATTTGAGCTCTGTGAATTAAATAGATTTTAATAAGTTGAACTTAGATAATGTCTAATTGCCATTAGTATTTGCATTCCTGAGGCCATGACAGATAATTCAATTTTCCATTACTTAAAAGCAATTGCTTTGTCCCATAACTAGGTTTACTGCACGTGGAGAAAAACCTTAAGCATTCTAAGTGCTCTGAAAATATGCAGGGAATGATCCCAATCTTTTGATACCGGTTGAGTCCTGATTTAGGACCGAGGATGTGATCTATTCTGGAGAATGTTCCATGTGCACTAGAGAAGAATGTGTATTCTGTTGCTTTGGGATGAAATGTTCTGAATATATCTGTGATGTCCATCTGGTCCAGTGTGTCGTTTAAGGCCTTTATTTCCTTGCTGATCTTTTGCTTGGATGATCTGTCCATTTCAGTGAGGGGAGTGTTAAAGTCCCCTACTATTATTGTATTATTGTTGATGTGTTTCTTTGATTTTGTTATTAATTGGTTTATATAGTTGGCTGCTCCCATGTTGGGGGCATAGATATTTAAAATTGTTAAATCTTCTTGTTGGACAGACCCTTTGAGTATGATATAGTGTCCTTCCTCATCTCTTATTATAGTTTTTGGCTTAAAATCTGGAAAACAGCATGGAGGTTCCTCAAAATGTTGAAAATAGAACTGCCCTATGACCCAGCAATTGCACTATTGGGTATTTACCCTAAAGATACAAACGTAGTGATCCAAAGGGGCACGTGTACTCGAATGTTTATAGCAGCAATGTCCACAATAGCCAAACTATGGAAAGAAGCTAGATGTCCATCAACAGATGAATGGATCAAGAAGATGTGGTATATATACACAATGGAATACTATGCAGCCATCAAAAGAAATGAAATCTTGCCATTTGCGACAACATGGATGGAACTAGAGCGTATCATGCTTAGCGAAATAAGTCAAGCAGAGAAAGACAACTATCATATGATCTCCCTGATATGAGGAAGTGGTGATGCAACATGGGGGCTTAAGTGGGTACGAGAAGAATAAATGAAACAAGATGGGATTGGGAGGGAGACAAACCATAAGTGACTCTTAATCTCACAAAACAAACTGAGGGTTGCTGGGGGGAGGGGGTTTGGGAGAAGGGGGTGGGATTATGGACATTGGGGAGGGTATGTGTTTTGGTGAGTGCTGTGAAGTGTGTAAACCTGGTGATTCACAGACTTGTACCCCTGGGGATAAAAATATATGTTTATAAAAAAATAAAAAATTATATTTAAAAAAAAAGCATTCTAAGTGCTTCTTAATATCTGTGTAATCATATTTTTATTTTATTTTAAATGATGCTTGTTCATATTTTTCATGGATTTCCATATTGCAATCATCATTGGGCTGATGTCTGCTTACAATATAATAGTTGATTAACACAAGAAAAAAATAAAACTATTTCTATTAATAATATCAATTTTTTCTATACTTGTAGAAGTCCAGAAAAGGCAAATAAAAGCACTGACGTAAGATAGTCTGTGTAAGGATAGAGTGAAGATAAAAGAAAGAAAATTCAGATGTGATCAACATTATCATGGGAAAAGTAGTAGCCTGTTTTTATAGATAACATTTTCATTTAACTTATGCCAAAACTCAATGTGATGATAAATTATATACTTTTGTGATTAAGAAACTAAAAACTGGCCCAGTTGTTAAGCTTCTGCTTATGGCTCAGGTCATGATCCTAGTGTCCTAGGATCAAACCCTGCATTGGGCTCCCCACTCAGTGAGGAGCTTGCTTCTCCCACTCCCTCTGCCTGCAGATTCTCCCCCTACTTGTGCTCACTCTTTCTCTCTGTCAAATAAATAAATAAATAAAACTGTTAAAAAAAAGTAAAAGAAAAACTAAAATCTGGGAAATGATGTTGTATGAGTTGTATGCTCAATGTCAAACGTAGTTAGCTGTTGAAAATGCTCACTGATAATCAGTTGTGACACTGGTACTTCCAACATACCACACACATTTTGTTATGTTTCCCGTTGCAATGTGAAGCTCATGTTCTTTCCCACAGAATCTGGGGTCTTTGACTTCTTGACCATTGAATGTGACAGTCTTCCATTTTCTGGTTCCAGATTTCAAGAGATTGACTTGAACTGTCAATTTCATCACTGTCATTTCCTGCTTGTAGAACAGTTGTTCTTGGATGTGTGAGCCATTATTTTAAAATTCCAGTTATTCTGCTAGAGAGACCATTTAGAGAATTTCTGAGACCTAAGGAGAAGAAACACCTAAATGATACGAATTTCACCCAATCTCTACAAGTAATGTACAGAGTAGCCCAGTCTTCAGCTGTGTGTGACACAAGGACTCCATGAATGCATGTAAACAAAAAAATCATGCAAGTGAGCTCTGCCTGAATTTCTAGCTCTCCCAGATCTGAACTGTAATAAAATGGCATTTATACCACTACGTTTCTGATATCTTGAGAAGCAGTTATTGATAAATAGGACAGACACCAGAGCACATGTTTGTTCCAAGATAAAATTGTGTTACCTGTGAAGAAAGAAATATGATAATAATTTTTCCAATTAAAAGGAAGTTTGAAAGGAATTATTGCCATTTATAAAATTAGAAAAATATGGTAAGAATGAATATAAATTCTAAAAATTCCAAATTATAAAATTGCAGAGAGCTATTTCATCCTAAAAAAAAATTAAGAACTTTAAAAAAAGGTCTTATTAAAAAAATAAATAAATATTAACAATTTTAAATATCTATGCCCCCCAACGTGGGAGCAGCCAACTATATAAACCAATTAATAACAAAATCAAAGAATCACATCAACAATAATACAAAAATAGTAGGGGACTTTAACACTCCCCTCACTGAAATGGACAGATCATCCAAGCAAAAGATCAGCAAGGAAATAAAGGCCTTAAACAACACACTGGACCAGATGGACATCACAGATATATTCAGAATATTTCATCCCAAAGCAACAGAATACACATTCTTCTCTAGTGCACATGGAACATTCCCCAGAATAGATCACATCCTCAGTCATAAATCAGGACTCAACCAGTATCAAAAGATGGGGATCATTCCCTGCATATTTTCAGACCACAATGCTCTAAAGCTAGAACTCAACCACAAAAGGAAGTTTGGAAAGAACCCAAATACATGGAGACTAAACAGCATCCTTCTAAAGAATGAATGGGTCAACAGGGAAATTAAAGAAGAATTGAAAAAAAATCATGGAAACAAATGATAATGAAAACACAACGGTTCAAAATCTGTGGGACACAACAAAGGCAGTCCTGAGAGGAAAATATATAGCGGTACAAGCCTTTCTCAAGAAACAAGAAAGGATCAGGTACACAACCTAACCCTACACCTAAAGGAGCTGGAGAAAGAATAAGAAAGAAACCCTAAGCCCAGCAGGAGAAGAGAAATCATAAAGATCAGAGCAGAAATCAATGAAATAGAAACCAAAAAGACAATAGAACAAATCAACGAAACTAGGAGCTGGTTCTTTGAAAGAATTAATAAAATTGATAAACCCCTGGCCCGACTTATCAAAAAGAAAAGAGAAAGGACCCAAATAAATAAAATCATGAATGAAAGAGGAGAGATCACAACTAACACCAAAGAAATACAAACTATTATAAGAACATACTATGAGCAACTCTATGCCAATAAATTTGACAATCTGGAAGAAATGGATGCGTTCCTAGAAACATATAAACTACCACAGCTGAACCAGGAACAAATAGAAAGCCGGAACAGAACCATAACCAGTAAGGAGATTGAAACAGTCATTAAATATCTCCAAACAAACAAAAACCCAGGGCCAGACGGCTTCCCGGGGGAATTCTACCAAACATTTAAAGAAGAACTAATTCCTATCCTCCTGAAATTGTTCCAAAAAATAGAAATGGAAGGAAAACTTCCAAACTCATTTTATGAGGCCAGCATCACCTTGATCCCAAAACCAGACAAGGATCCCACCAAAAAAGAGAGCTATAGACCAATATCCTTGATGAACACAGATGCGAAAATACTCAACAAAATACTAGCCAATAGGATTCAACAGTACATTAAAAGGATTATTCACCATGACCAAGTGGGATTTATTCCAGGGCTGCAAGGTTGGTTCAACATCCGCAAATCAGTCAATGTGATACAACACATCAATAAATGAAAGAACAAGAACCATATGATACTCTCAATAGATGCTGAAAAAGCATTTGACAAAGTACAGCATCCCTTCCTGATCAAAACTCTTCAAAGTGTATGGATAGAGGGCACATACCTCAATATCATCAAAGCCATCTATGAAAAACCCACTGCAAATATCATTCTCAATGGAGAAAAACTGAAAGCTTTTCCGCTAAGGTCAGGAACACGGCAGGGATGTTCATTATCACCACTGCTATTCAACATAGTACTAGAGGTCCTAGCCTCAGCAATAAGACAACAAAAGGAAATTAAAGGCATCCAAATCAGCAAAGAAGAAGTCAAATTATCACTCTTCGCAGATGATATGATACTATATGTGAAAAACCCAAAAGACTCCACTCCAAAACTGCTAGAACTTATACAGGAATTCAGTAAAGTGTCGGGATATAAAATCAATGCACAGAAATCAGTTGCATTTCTCTACACCAACAGCAAGACAGAAGAAAGAGAAATTAAGGAGTCAATCCCATTTACAATTGCATCCAAAACCATAAGATACCTAGGAATAAACCTAACCAAAGAGACACAGAATCTATACTCAGAAAACTATAAAGTACTCATGAAAGAAATTGAGGAAGACACAAAGAAATGGAAAAATGTTCCATGCTCCTGGAAATGGAAGAATAAATATTGTGAAAATGTCTATGCTACCTAAAGCAATCTACACATTTAATGCAATTCCTATCAAAGTACCATCCATCTTTTTCAAAGAAATGGAAAAAATAATGCTAAAATTTATATGGAACCAGAAAAGACCTCGAATAGCCAAAGGGATATTGAAAAAGAAAGCCAACGTTGGTGGCATCACAATTCTGGACTTCAAGCTCTATTACAAAGCTGTCATCATCAAGACAGCATGGTACTGGCACAAAAACAGACACATAGATCAATGGAACAGAATAGAGAGCCGAGAAATAGACCCTCAACTCTATGGTCAACTCATCTTCGACAAAGCAGGAAAGAATGTCCAATGGAAAAAAGACAGCCTCTTCAATAAATGGTGCTGGGAAAATTGGACAGCCACATGCAGAAAAATGAAATTGGACCATTTCCTTATACTACACACAAAAATAGACTCAAAATGGATGAAGGTCCCAATGTGCGAAAGGAATCCATCAAAATCCTTGAGGAGAACACAGGCAGCAACCTCTTCGACCTCTGCCGCAGCAACATCTTCCTAGGAACAACGCCAAAGGCAAGGGAAGCAAGGGCAAAAATGAACTATTGGGATTTCATCAAGATCAAAAGCTTTTGCACAGCAAAGGAAACAGTTAACAAAATCAAAAGACAACTGACAGAATGGGAGAAGATATTTGCAAACGACATATCAGATAAAGGACTAGTGTCCAGAATCTATAAAGAACTTAGCAAACTCAACACCCAAAGAACAAATAATCCAATCAAGAAATGGGCAGAGGACATGAACAGACATTTCTGCAAAGAAGACATCCAGGTGGCCAACAAACACATGAAAATGTGCTCCATATCACTCGGCATCAGGGAAATACAAATCAAAACCACAATGAGATATCACCTCACACCAGTCAGAATGGCTAAAATCAACAAGTCAGGAAATGACAGATGCTGGCGAGGATGCGGAGAAAGGGGAACCCTCCTACACTGTTGGTGGGAATGCAAGCTGGTGCAGCCACTCTGGAAAACAGCATGGAGGTTCCTCAAAATGTTGAAAATAGAACTGCCCGATGACCCAGCAATTGCACTATTGGGTATTTACCCTAAAGATACAAACGTAGTGATCCAAAGGGGCACGTGCACCCGAATGTTTATAGCAGCAATGTCCACAATAGCCAAACTATGGAAAGAACCTAGATGTCCATCCACAGATGAATGGATCAAGAAGATGTGGTATATATATACAATGGAATACTATGCAGCCATCAAAAGAAATGAAATCTTGCCGTTTGCGACAATATGGATGGAACTAGAGCGTATCATGCTTAGCGAAATAAGTCAAGCAGAGAAAGACAACTATCATATGATCTCCCTGATATGAGGAAGTGGTGATGCAACATGGGGGCTTAAGTGGGTACGAGAAGAATAAATGAAACAAGATGGGATTGGGAGGGAGACAAACCATAAGTGACTCTTAATCTCACAAAACAAACTGAGGGCTGCTGGGGGGAGGGGGTTTGGGAGAAGGGGGTGGGATTATGGACATTGGGGAGGGTATGTGCTTTGGTGAGTGCTGTGAAGTGTGTAAACCTTGTGATTCACAGACCTGTACCCCTGGGGATAAAAATATATGTTTATAAAAAATAAAAAATAAATAAATAAATAAATAAATAAATAAATAAATAAAAATTTAAAAAGGTCTTATTAAACATATGGTGAGGCAAACAAAAATAAGAAATCTATATATTATATATATTTTGTGAAGTTATGGAAGTTCAAGCACTAGATAATCAATTTGAAAGCAACATAAAGGGAAACTACCATATTATCCTAAGATATTTTAGCATCGTTCTTAGATGCACATTATTGCCTAAATTTATCTCACAAAATGTAGTATATCAAGTAATCATTAACTATTTATTGAGGAAAGCTTGAAATTAAGACATATAACTGACAAGCCTTGAAGATCAGTTAGCTCATAGACTACCTCCAGGCTCTTACTACTCATATCTAGTATGTACTGCTTCTAAATAAATCTTCCAAAAGGTCAGTTCTGATCATGTCATCGTCCTGCTAAAAAACTTCTATGATTCTCCTTTGGCTGTAGGAGAAAAAGAAAATATTTGGTTGCCCATGGATTATTTTATATAACTTTTTCTCCTTTAACTATTCTAGAATAAATTCTTATTTTTCCTTTCTCCTTACACACACACACACACACAAAATACAAAATACACAATACTAGAGAAGAGACATGATATCATAATAATAACTTTCATTAATATCATAAAAAAGGGGAAAGTAATATGAGAAACACCCAGCAGCCTATGATCCTTAAGAATAATTGAATTATGCCAGACAGGTATTGTGATTAACCTACAGGTTAGCAATGGAAGAAATTTCTTTACTAAACCCTGCATCTGCTGAAGGAGAAGAACTAGATTTTCTACTTTTTGGCTATCATGTATAAAACTGCTGTGGCTTTCGTGTATGTTTTTTTTTTCTTTGTTGTTTTGCTTTGTTTTGTTTTTCTTTAAAAAAATTTTTTTTAATTTGAGAGAGATAGAGAACACAAGTAAGCAGGGTAGGGGCACAGAGAAAGAAAAAAAAAACCTTAAGCGGACTCCCTGCTGAGCACAGAGCCCAAAACAGGACTTCATCCTAGGACTTAAGGTCATGAACTGAGCCAAAGTCAAGATTTGGGGGCTTAACCAACTGAGCCACCCAGGCACACCCCAGGTTTTTGTGTGAACATAAAATTTTATATATCTGTTTTAAATGGCCAAAGTTGTAGTTTAAAGATGCATGGTACTTACATATTTTGTGTGTGTGTATGTATCATACATTGTTGTTTAAAAAAAAAACAAAACCTGCCCAAGTATTTTCCAGAATGTCTATCCATTTTAAATTCCACCAGTAATATATTTGTTTTTCCTACCCTAACATTTGATGATGTCACTATTTTTTTTTAATTTTAGTCATTCTAATAGATGTGTGGTGATACCTCATTATGGTTTTAATTTTCATTTGTGTGTTATCTTCATTGAAGTATTTCTTCATAACTTTTGTTCACTTTCTAATAATACTGTTTTTGGTTTTGTTGTTGTGGGTTTGTTTTTAGTTCTTCATATATTTTAGATACTTGCCTTTCATCAGATATGTGGCTTGCAAGTATTTTCTGCAAGTAATTTTTTCAATCCTTTTAACAGAGCCTTTCATAGGGTAAGTCCAATTTACCGGTTTCCTTTTATGTTCTGTGCCTTTAAGTCACTCAAAGAATTCCCTGCCTGGTTCTAGATCCCAAAGATTTTCTCCTGTTTTTTTGTTTGTTTTTTTCTGTTTTGTTTTCTAAATGTCTTATAGTTTTGAAAATCCCATTAAGGTTATGATTCACTTTGACTTAAATTTCATATGATGTATGAAACTTAATTTAAGTGACTCCCTCACCCCCTTCTGTGAATGTCAAATTGCTACAGTACCATTTCTTGAAAAGTATATTGTTCTTCCATTGGGGATGGGTATTGATGTCAAAGTCCCTACTTGGTCTTGACTGATATTGGTTGGGGAAGGAAATTAAGAGGAAAGGAGAGTTTACAGACTGACAAGAATGACAGTCCTGGCTCCTTATTTAGTCATCCCTGACACCACCCCAATGGAAAAATTAGGCTGCTTCCTTATGATCCATAAATGTTCTCTATTTGACCTTTGTGATTATGGGTAGAAGTGGAGCCAGATATTTTTCTATGCTACTTGCTTGTACCATACCAGTTGTTTTATAAAACTTTTCCAACTTGAAAGTTTCTGCCATTTCCTGATCCTTTGGCTAGAGTTCAGGCTGTTGGGATTTTTTTTTTCTTGTTTTAATCCATTAGTGTAGAAAAATATAGAAAAAATCTAAAAATATATATAACAGTCCTGAAAAACAGACACCAGTACTTCAGAATAAAAAAAAAACAGGAATTTGCACTATATTAAAATAAAAATAGACTGCATGACACAATATATAAAACCAAAGTCAGTAACCATAACATATAAAGATTATCAGTTATGCAGATTATGGACAAAGAAATACTGAAAATATGATACCAAGAGTTTTTATAAAGTATTTGGAAAAAATGGTCAAATAGAATAACATGTTCAAAAATATGAATAAATATATAGGAACTATAAAATCCAAAAGCTAAATAAACAGATGGAAAGGTTTTCAAGTTCTAAGTATGGTAAAAATAGATTATTCAAATAATCAATCATAAACAAATTTAAAACAGGTACAGCTCCTATTAATTTCCAGGATGGTAAAATCTATTAAAGTAAAATATAAATATAAATATATATCTCTTCAATCAGCAATCTCCCTAATGAATATGGTTCATGACACCAAGTTTTATATTATGAAAAGACAATAAACTCTATATAAATTATATATTTACAAGTGTAACAGAGAATATATTTGTAACAGGGAATACAGGTACATATGTGATTCATATACAGTTGATTTTCATTATTTATGGATTCATCCACTCACTAAAATTTATTGTAACTCAAAATCAATATTCAGCTTTCACAATCATTTACAAACATAGGCAAAGCTGTGAAAAATTTGAGTTGCCCAACATACAAGTTCCCTATGGATGGAAAACAAAGTATTATTTGGTCACCTTGTTCAACTCAGATTTCAGGGTTTTTTTCCCCCCATGGCTTATTAAGTACCATATTTTTTGCATTTTATTGTGCTTTTTAAAAAAGACTTATTTATTTATTTATTTTGAGAGAGAGAGAGAAACTGCGCACAGGAGTTGGGAGAGGGACAGAGGACAAGCATTTCAAGCAGACTTCTTGCTGAACCCGGAGCCCCTCACATTGCAGGTCTTGATCCTAGTACCCATGAGATTATAACCTGATCAGAAACCAAGAGTCAGATGCTTAACTGACTGAACGCCCCAGGTGCTCCTGTGCTGTTTTTGTTTGTTTGTTTGTTTGTTTGTTTGTTTTATTTTTATTTTCACTGTTTGTTTATTTATTTTTTAAACATTTTTTTAAAGATTTTATTTATTTGTCAGAGAGAGAGAGAGTGAGAACACAAGCAGGAGAGCGGCAGGCAGATGCAGAAGGGAAGCAGGCTCCCTGCTGAGCAAGGAACACAATGCAGGACTCTATCCAAGGACTCTGGGATCATGACCTGAGCAGAGCACAGCTGCTTAACCGACTGAGCCACCCAGTCATCCTATGATTTCACTGTTTAAAATGGCATCGAAGTGTAGTATCAAAAGTGTAAGGTTTCCAAAGTGCAAGATGGGTGTGATGTGCCTTACAGAGTGTGTTAGGTAGGGTTTTTTCAGATACAAAGTATGGTGCTTTTGGTCATTAATTCAATGTTAATGAATTTAACAAAGTATATTAAATAAAATGTCTTCAAACATACAAAAAACAAGATTATGGGTTGATTGGTTGACAAAAATGTGAACAGAGACTCCTAGGAACCTAATGCTGTATTTCACCTAGGAGCAATGTTCATTATTTACTAACTTAAGTGATATCTCAAGGGTGATAGATAAAGACCAACAGACAAAAACGACACAGAATTGCAAGGGGTAGAAAATGGTAAATATATCAAAATGCTCTTCAAATTAAACATTTTAATGAACATATTTGCCATATAACTGACTATATTGAAAATTGAAATATTGAAATATAAAGAAAACTGCTAGAGATGAAGATATGAATATGTATATGGATGTATATATGGATGTATATATGTATATATACTTATGTTTTTGTTTGGTCTGGGAAATATCATATATATTAGATATAACATATTTATATGACTATTATAATATAATTTTATGAATTATATAATAATTTATATACATATTTTTTATAAAAGCCAAGCAAATGCATCCCATGTTAAATTTCTCTGTTAACTAGCTAGATGACCAAGCTCAAACCATTTCATTTCTATCAGGTTCAGTTTCCTCAAATGCATAATTAGGGGATTTATCTAGTTAATATCACTTTTCCATGTCCTTGAAATTATAACAATTGTGTAGAATGTCTTCTAAAAGATTATCAGCTAAACCAAAAGGGATTTTAACCATCTATGCCATAGATTTTCTGCATTAATAAATTTCAGTTCTTACTGACTTTTTTCAAACATTTTAGTTAAAGTGTGTATAAATACTCTTAACTCCTATTTTTGTTTCTCAAAAGAAAAACGGAACTGTTTATTATGCCCATGTATCTCCACAGGAAAAAGTAAATTCTGGTATGTATTTAAAATCTAAATGGCAAAAGAATGTACACATACATAGGAAAACAAACAAACAAACAAAATTTGATACCCGCAGTAGAACAATTCCCTAGCTATTTACTAAGTTACTGTTCCTTTCTCGGAAGCAGATTTTTTCAGTAGATCACTTAACCAGGCATGAAATTCATGCAATGCCTGGAATTGAAACACAGGCAGAGTATCTTGGTGTTCTAATTTTCTGTGGGTTTTCTAGTCCAAACTTCTTTATCCTGAGGTTCCTAGAGTTGTTCTGATGCTTCCATTAGACTGAAATCCCATTTTCTTTCCATAAAAGTGCCTTTTGGGGCTCCTGGGTGGCTCAGTGGGTTAGAGCCTTTGTCTTCAGCTCAGGTCATGATCCCAGAGTCCTGGGATTGAGCCCTGCATCGGGCTCTCTGCTTAACAGGGAGACCTCTTCCCCCTTCTCTCTCTCCCTGATTTTCTGCCTACTTGTGATCTCTGTCTGTCAAATAAATAAATAAAATCTTTTTAAAAAACTGTCTTTTTTACTAAAAATGGTTTTGGTGGGTTTTGATGACTTGCAACAAAGTGTTGTGACTAACACAAAAATTAATATCCTGTACTTTGTTTTACAAATTTTATTTTTTTAGTTTCTGTGTCTGCTCTATTAGAAATTATTTATGTAATATAAATTCTTTGTTTTAAAATCTTCTGTTTCCAAAACCAGGATTGAAATCTTGTTTCAGATATCTTATATGGATTTATGTCATATAAAAGTGATAATCATCTGTGATAATTATTCAGCACCAGCAAAGAGAAGTACATATATAATTCATATTTGTAAAGTTATTTATAATTTATAGTGTAGCATACAACCTAATGCTTAATTTATCATATAGCATATATTTTTCATAATTTATGATATAGCATATAATGCATGCATACAATATTTGGATGTTGTTCACTCAATTTTTAAAACCTCAAATGGTAATGTCTAATACACTTAGAATTGAATAAGACATCATTCAGAAATTCCCAATTAAAATAAATCTTTCATTGTTTCATATCATGGCTATAATGAAGAATCTGGATTTTCTATCTCTATGAGTGAGCATAATAATGGAACCTCAGTGCTGACATGTACAATGTCTTGCTGTTTCTTTGAGGAAAAACACTGTTTTCAACTAAATAAAATACAACTCTGTTTTGATGGCAAAGGTAAAGAAAGTTAAATATTAAATTTATGATCAGGTTCTGAAAAATTATATTTCACACACCTAGGATTTTCAAAATTGGATAATTTAATCATATCACTAACAGATGACTTGATTTCTCGGATACATTTTTGTTGACTCTTACATGCTTTAGTACTAATACCAGACTTCAGTATCTTATTAATTATTTTACTTTCTGCCATGTGATAATATGCTTGCTTTAAATGAATCAAAACGATATTTTAATATTTGGCAAGATAGCAGGCATCTGATTTGGACTTACTCTTTGTGAAATTAATTATACTTAATAAAACATGATAGCTAAATCACTCAATGTATTAAATATTTATAATCAAGATTTGGAAAAACAAAAGAAAACCCATGGAAGTCAGTGGGTATAAAGGAAAATTAGCCTTCATTTAGCCTCTAGCCATAATACTTCTATTGGCAGTTGTCGTCTGCCAACTTCTATTGAAGTCCTTGTCTATATATTTATTAAAAAAAAAAATCAGATGAGTTGTTATATGCTTTGCCAAGATACAATGGTGTAGACGTAAGTGCAGCACATACAAACATAAATAACATGTGCACCTATTATCCTAAAGTGTCGGGGTCGCACCCCTAAGATGGCGCCGACTACATAGCCCGAGGAGCACGGACAGCCTAAAAAACATCCGCCCTGGCCACATGTGACCTCGTGCTTGTCACATGAACACCATATGCCACCACTGCCTACGAGCCCCAGATACCTCCTGTTCACGTGAACGCCTCTGTGATCGGCTGTTATGCCCTATATAAGGCATGGGACCTTCCCCACGGGAGGAAGGAAAAAGATTGACCAGGGAATAAACAAGAGCTTGTGCATCGACCTGTGTGTGTGTTGGTGTTGCGTCATCTCTACAGGCAGGGAGGGCGCAACACTAAAAAATTTCGAAGTAGTTTATGGCTTACCTGATAAGATATAGGCATGTAAATTTACAAGTTCATTAAAACTGTAATTCAAGTGTAGCTGGGCTCCTATGCAACTGTTGCATTTTCTTTTTCTTTCTCTCTTTCTTTCTTTCTTTTTCAATCTATACTTGGGGAAGTAATTCTTATTAAGTAATCTATTCTTGTTAAGATTAGATGACTAGAAAACAACCTTAAAAGATAAGACTCAGAATTATAAATCCTATTGAAATGTCAAGGAATTGCAAGAAAATTATTTTCTTTGTACATCAGGTGATAGCACAGTATTTATAATAGGTGTTTAAATAGATACATAAACAGATAAATAATTTCTGTTCTTTCTCAAATGATGGTCTCTGGCCACTAGCTACATCACTGCATTACCTTCTACCTTACTCTTTCCCTGTCCGTAAATAGCATCTGAAGTTACTCTTCCTTCCTAAATAATTCAGTACTGTCTTTCTGCTTGCATATGCATCGGAGCAAAACAAAAGTTGTATAGTTACTGGCAAAACCCAGATTCTAGGAAAGCTTTCAATTGATTATGCTCTGTATCCTAAGAATCTTAAGACTGATATCACCTTCAATATATTCTTTTATTATGGGGATGGGGTGGAAGAGTAGTGAAAATTTGAATGCTAAGAAAAACAGGGTGTTTCACTTTATGTGTATTCAGTACATCATATTTGCTGGAAAAAAAAAACACTTTGAACTGGACACATTATAGAATTGTATATAGAGGGTACATTTAGCTGCATGTAGAGCTGAGATTATTTCCCAGCAAAGAAAGTGACAATGGAATTGAGGGCCAGTATTTACCCTTGACACTTGACTGAAAACTCTTTAAGGCCTTATCCATATTTCATTCACTTTTATATTATGTACTATCATAACACCTACAAAATAAAAATGGATGTTACAATATTTATGTGGATGAAAAGAAAGAGAAATAACTATACTCTCAGGGGCCTCTTTTCAATTATCTTGTTGGATTTAATGGTTCGTTATTTAACTGGGAAGGTCACTTGCTTCGACATGATGTATTTTGGAGTATATTGAGGGAGTGCCTGAAAGTTGGGAAAGAAGTCTTCACGGGACTCTGGCACTTCTCCATCTCTTCTGACAAAAACATGGTGTTATTAATTTCTTGCTGTGGTTACAGCAAGATTTGCTGTAAGATTTGCATACCCATTGTATGTGTGTGTGTTGTGTATGTTGTGATAAAATCAAAGGAGTGATATGCCATTACTTTTGCCACATTATATGGGTCAGCAGAAAGTCACAGACCCAGCTCAGCTCAGAAGAAGGGGATTATGATCACCTTAAGGTATGTTTGTCACAGGTTATAACAACTTCTTCCCAGACTATTCTTTGTAAAAGACATCTGAATAGCAAACAGCCTTGGAAGAAATAGTGATTTCCTCAAGGACAGAGGTTAGATTTGTTTCCTGAGCAAGATAATAAACACAATGCATTGCTTCAGGGCAATGGTTGGACAGAATCGCTTTGGCTCTTTTAAAATATTATGGTCTCTTATTCTCAGTGTCCCTCAACTGTGACAAACGCATGGTGTGCATGACATGACCGCGGCCTGTCTGTATTGTAGGCCTGGGATTCGAAGTGTGTGTCAGGATCATCCTCAGCTTTGATGATTTGCTAGGACTCACAAGACTCAGAAGTTGTTATATTCAAGGCTATAGTTTATTAAAGCTAATAGATACAGAGTAGAATCAACAAAGAGAAACAGCCCTGGGGCAAAATCTGAAGGAAAACAGTCCCAAACTTCTAAGCACAAAGTCTGGAGGAAATCAGGCTGCCCCCTCCTGGTGGAGTCACAGAGAACACACTAGTTCTTCCAGGAGCAGTGTGTGACAATACGGGAAAAGTGCTACCAATCAGGGAGATTCCTATGAGTTTGGATGTATAGAGTTTAAATTGAGTTTTGGTCATGGAGGGGTACAGTACCTGGGTGACCACCCTCAGTTACTCAAATGGAAGGCCCTTGGATAAAAAGCAGATGTTCACCCTAAATCACATTGCTAAGCACAAATTATCTGGACAGACTGGTATAGCATGTCCCCAGGCCTCAAGCATACAGAAACACTTAAATGGAACATTCCAAGAGCTCAGTTCCCAGCAGGAAACCAAGGATCCTGAAAATAGTTTTTTTCTTTTTTTCCTTAGGAATGTACAGAGTTTGAACAACCCATGCCTGCTGAGTTAATCCTTCCTCCTCAGGGTGAGGGGCTTGGCGGGGGGTGGGGGGCTGGGGGGTAGGGTGGGGGCTGGGGGGTGGTGGGGAGGGATGGGGGGCAAAAGGAACCGATGCTAACATGAAGCTCACACTGTCTGTGTGTGACACCATGATTAACAGAATCCTTTGTCTCAGAGCAACTGCTGCAATTGAACATGTCCTCTTACAAGCAAGGAAAAAATTCCAGACCCTTCATAGCTCTTGATGGACAGTCACACAATCCTGAATAAATAGTGCATAAGGTAGACCCCGTGCTACCCATCTCATGTGTGAAGTAGCCTCGTTTTACCCAAGTAGTTTTGCTTCATCAGCTGAACCACTATTCAAAATTATAAATTAATTTAAAAAGTTTTTTTTTCCAAGTAAGTTTTTTTTTTAAGATTTTATTTATTTATTAGAGAGACAGAGAGAGAGCATAAGCAGGCTGAGCAGCAGGCAGAGAGAGAGGAAGATCTTGATCCCAGGACTCTGGGATGATCCCCAGGACCCCGGGACAATCCCCAGGACCCAAGGATCATGACCTGAGCCAAAGGCAGCCACTTAACCTACAGAGCAACCCAGGCATCCCTCAAGTAAGGTATTTAATTGTGGTACAGCGAATAAAGTAGCATGGATTAGTTTGCATTTATAATTGTAAATGAAAGTATGTTCTTGCATTTCAATATTTTATTTCCAGTTGTACAGTATGTAAATGGTAGATTCTATTATGTAATGCATACTGCATCTAGCTATTTAGTAGAATTTTATTTAGCTTCTTATTTCATTGAACTATAAAACAATAGATGCAAATTATACTATGTACAAGATAATATATTTTTATATTTAATTAAGAACAACCATTATGGAAAAAAATAATTGCCTTTGGACATTTTGTAAATTTTGTTGTTTCCTTTTCTTTTCCTGAAGAGAGAGTTTCCTTCTGTACTTTGAGATGAAACAACATATCATAAATCTTAAAAAATATGTATTTCACTAAGCATAATACCCTCTAGTTCCATCCACGTCATTGCAAATGGCAAGATTTCATTTCTTTCGATGGCTGCATAGTATTCCATTGTGTATATATACCACATAGTCTTTATCCATTCATCTGTTGATGGACATCTAGGTTCTTTCCATAGTTTGGCTATTGTGAACACGAAATAATTCAATCAGAGAAAGACAACTATCATATGATCTCCCTGATATGAGGAATTGGAGGTTCAAATTGGGGGGGGGGGGTTGGGAGGTAGGAAAAGAATAAATGAAACAAGATGGGATTGGGAGGGAGACAAATCATGAGTGACTCTTAATCTCACAAAACAAACTGAGGGTTGCTGTGGGGAGGGGGGTTGGGAGAGGGGGTTGGGGTTATGGACATTGGGGAGGGTAGGTGCTATGGTGAGTGCTGTGAAGTGTGTAAACCTAGCGATTCACAGACCTGTACCCCTGGGGATAAAAATACATTATATGTTTATACAAAAATTTAAAAAAATTTAAAAAAAAAGAAATATGTATTTAACTTATTTGGACCTTGATATCATAGGAGTTTTTCCCCTCCACTTCCCAGTAACTCTGTCAAAATGTCTAGTTTGGGAGGGGGCTAGGTCTTCTCTTTTATTGGTGATATACTTACCCACAGATGTCTAACATATCTGCAAGTCTTTGGGGCATGGCTCTAACTACTCTTTCATATGGATTATCTTTTCATAGATGTTTGTATTGCAAATAGTCTTGAAAGATATAACAATTGCTTTTAGAACAAAAGGCAGGTGTGCTTAATGACCATTACAAAACATTCTGGTCCCCTACACTTAGAATTCTTCTCCTTTAACAAACCCATGACATATGCAGGTCTCTCCTGGCCCTCTTGTATAACCCTGTAGAAACTAGAAGCTAAAGAACAAATGCAAAAAATAAAAATAAAAGTGCTGATATCTTCCTGGCTAACACTATTGCTGTCATGAGTAAACTCTTCTTAGTCTATATTCTGCAACACCCTTAAAACCGTAGGCTAACTTGTTAGATTGCAAGTAGGTAAAATCTTATACACTTCACAGTGTATCAGTGGTCTTCACACTTTGTCTTATGACAGGTCATGTTACTCAACACATTGAGTCTCAGTAGCAATAATGATACTTAAAGTTAACAAGGCAGAGTAACCTCTTAGCCCTGTAATATTTGACTTTAACCTGACTAAACACATTTACATAGGTAAAGGTAGAAAATAACAACACTAAGACATGGGGAAGGAGGGCTTATCAGAACTGAAGAATAGAAGAAAGCCACTTTGGGATATAAAGCAAGGTGCATGCAGAAGGATACTTTTGATGGGAGAGTTTAACCCAGGCAAACAAATCAACAAGCCGAATGAGGAAGAATGTCTGTCCTGAGGAGATTAGGCATAAGACATGTTTATACAGGCTATTGAATTCATGAATCGGTCGATTCAGTCTGCCCATTGGCTGTCTATGGCCCTCAAAATCCATCTTCCCCTTATCGCCTTCTAAAATGGAGAACATCTCACAGCCAAAAGTTATACTGTGATACGCTTAGGAACAATGAGATGCACACTGAATTACCTGTGAAAGGAGTCCCCTACTATAAAAGACACGTCTCAATAAAAGGTCTTTTGTTATTAATATTTCCTTGATATTCATGCTTGGAAAAAGGAAATTAATTATAGTAGAAATATTTAAGATAAATTTTACAAGTTTCAAATTAAAGAGCAAGAAAATTTAAAAATACTTAAATAATTACTGTTAGCCTTGAGTATGTGTTACATGAGAAAACTAGATCCAAGTGAAATCCTGGTAGATAAGAAAGAATTAAATCATGGGGAAATCACCGAGATTTCCTCTTCTTATTTTGCCTATTGAAAGTATCAGGAGATCTACCATAGTTTGTTTTTGTGTACTTCCAAACCCAAGGCCACAAAAACATACACACAAAATAAAAAGCCAAAGCAATATTAAGATGTCATACAGTAATTCAATTTGAGTACATTTAGTAAGAAAATATGTTCTAAGATCTTCAATATTTTTATTTCTCCAAAGATTATTCTGGTTTGCATAAATTATTGGACCTGGATTTGTGAATCCCAAACTGGGCTTTCCTGGTGTGAAAATCTTAATTATTGAACTATATAAATGAGTGTCTCTTTTCTGCTTATTAACATACTGGCTGTGTTAGTTTATTTTATGAAGAAAAATGCTGGTCAGAAGATATGAGATTTGGTCTATTTCATGTTTATATACCTCATTCTGTAATAATTAATACATGCACACTTCGCTAAGGTTGCATGACAAAATACCACACACTGTATGGTTTAAACTACAAAAATTGATTTTCTCTTAGTTCTGGAAGTAGAAGCCCAAGATCAAAGTGTCAACAGGTTTGTTTTCTTCTGAGACTTCTTTTCTTGGCAAACAGAAGACTGCCTTCTAACGGTGTCCTCACACAGCCTTTCTCCATGCACGCACCCCCTGAAGTCCTTTCTTTTTCTTCTTCTTTTTTTTTAAATTAATTTATTTATTTTAGGGAGAGAGAGAACATGAAGGGAGTAGAGCAGAAGGAGAGAGAGAATCTCAAGCAGACCCTGTGCTCAGCACCAAATCTAAGACAGGGATCAATCCCAGGACAGGTGAGATCATGACCTGAACTGAAAGTAAGAGTCCAGGGCTCAGCCAACCGAGCCATCCAGATGTCATGAAGTATCTGCTTTTTATAAGTAAACCAGTCCAGTGGGATTAGGAACCAACTCTAACAGCCTCATTCTAATTTGTTCTCCTCTTTAAAGACTTTTTATCTCCAAGATAGTCATATTCTGAAGTTTTGGGGTTAGGATCCTAGAGCATGAATTTTGAGCTGATAAATAAACTATATATGTATAATAAAATTCTTCTAGAGAAAGCTGTTCTTTCAATTTTCTTTGGTCTTATCAACTCTGAATAAATGCAAAATAACCAACACAGTGCCTAAAAAATTGCAATTCAAACCCTGAACTGTGATGAATTCACCAGGGAAATACCCACATTGTGAATCCTTGATGTTTAGTTAGCAAGCCAGAATGCCCTTAAAAGCACCCAAATACCCCTGCCCCTTGTATTAAAATTCTAGTGTACAGATTTAAATATATATATATATATATACATATATATATATATATATGGTCAAGTTATGGTGTGCCTTTCAGCAAGAAGTACTATTCCAATCCCCCTAAATAAACAAAGCAATTAGCTTTCTACAATTTTGTTTCTCCTAGTTTCAAATTAGGTTCATTTACATTTTGTCTTCTGCTAATGTGCATTTATTTCTGTCCTTTGCATAGTTTGGCAGCAAAGGATAGAAGCAATACAGCAATATATAAACTAGCTTATAAAATCATTTTTATTTTCACAAGACATCATGTGGACATTGAATGAGCAGTTGGTAGTAAGGTTTCATCAGACAATATTTATTTCTTTGGTCTGCTTGAATATGCTCTTTTTTTTTGTGAGGTAAATAATTTATACATAAAATCCAATCTATACATAAAATTCAATTGTTCTCCTGAAACCTGAAGAGAAAGAAAAATAAACGTCCAATGAAAGTAAGCTGTAAATGTAGCACAGTCCCAAAGGTTTATTATTATTATTATTTTATTTTTTAAAGATTTTACTTATTTATTTTGAGAGAGAAAGAGAGGGGCACAAAAGCAGAGGGAGAGAGAGAATCTTAAGCAGACTCCATGCTGAGCATGGAACCTGACATGGAGCATGGTCTCACTATTCCCAGATCATAACCTGAGCCGAAATCAAGATTCTGGCACTTGGGGAGAGGCACCCGGGGCTTAGTCATTTAAGCATCTTCCTTCAGCTCAGGAGTCCCACATGGGGATCCCTACTTGCTGGGGTGTCAGTATCTCCCTGTATTCTTCCCCCATGCTTGTGCTCTCTCTCTCTCTCTCTCAAATAAATAAACCCTTACTATGAAAATATTGAGAATGAATCTAATGTTTAAAAGGGCCAAAAATAAACTGAGTTAGCCCTGAACAGCTCTTTTTTTTTTTTTTTTAGTTGAAGGTGCCTTGCTATGACTATTGGATTATTCTAAAATTACAACCAATGTAACATATCTCTGTCCTTTAGTGAGGACACAGATCAGCCTTAAATACAACTACACACACACACACACACACACACACACACACCTTTGAATCAAGAATCAGAAAACACAATTCTAGTCCTGGTTCTGTCATTTGCCTGGTTTGAGAAATTCGTTAAATAAAAAAACATCAATAAAATCTAAAGACTATGAAGCAAACCAATTTGGGCCTTAATTATCTCATTTTTAAAATAATGAAATATAAGCTCTACTCTCAAAAATCCTTTTCAAATTCAAAATCTATTACTGCCAAGAAGGAACTTCCAGAACAAACAGGACATGAAAATAAATAGCTTTAACTTTTTTTCCCTCCAACCCTCCAATTTCCTACCAGATTCTTCCACTGTGTGAAGCTTGCTGGGGAGGAAAAAAATGTATATGGCCTTTAAGTCTCTCCTAGCTGGACTAAGAGTTAAATGGATATGAGACAAGTTAACAGGAAAAAATAAAATTTAATTATATAGCTAATTTCTTTCTCTCCCATAAAGATACAAGAGGCTTCCCAACGGTCAGACAATGGTGGCTTATATGCCATCCTGAGCTAAGGAGAAGAGAATGGGTTTCTGGGACATTAATAGGTGGAAGACAATTCATAGGAAGATGTGGAGAACAAATGTTTGTAAAAAAATAAAAGAAAGAGTTTGTCATGCCATACTGAGACAACAGAACATAGAGAGGAATTTTAACAAACAGACTGGGGTAAACCCCTTCCTGTATACCACCCCTAGTTCATATTATAATGTAGCTATCTGTGATGGTAACTGTCTTTCTGGAGCAGGTCCTCTATCTAAATTATTTTTTGGCTGTAAGTGGGAAGGTGAAAATTCATCCTGAGTCCTTTGGTATTTAATTATTTTCAGCTCAAAATAATCTCTATGCAAAAGTGGAATATTTCAAGGTGGCCTTCCCTTGGCCCCTACAGCTCCACATTTCAGTCATCTGCAGAAGGTCCTGGTAATGCTACCTATAGGGGTCCACCTCCCTGGATGCAAAGTAAGTGCTTAAAATTTAAATGATAAATCTGGGGTGGGGGAGAAAGAGGGAGCCAGATGATGAAACACTTGTGTAATTGGCAAAACCATAGTCTTAGTGAATTCCACTCTCTACCTATTCCTCACCTGAATTTAGCTGGAGGAAAACCTTTAAAAACCACAATGAATAGAAGCATTTAAATTAATGAAGTCTATCTTCTGTGAACCCTTATTGTGGAAGGAAATCATACTGTACTCTTTCTAATCCATCAGTTTGCCAATATGCCTGATCCTTTTCCAGACTTTCTTTTTTTTTCCTTTTACATTTTCAATATCTCCTCTCCCTTCTTCATTCTTATCTAATAACTTTGCTTCATACTTCCATGAAAGATTGTAGGGTTCAGAAAATAATTTCTATAGACTTCTACCACTTCATTCATCTTTTAGTATCTGCACTCATCTACTGCTCCTTTCCCCTTAACTACCTTAATTTGGTGAATCATCGTATTGCTTATCACTATCTATAGCCAGTCTTTTGCCTTTGGGTTAGATCTTGTCTGATCATATATACTTAGAACCTTTGCTCCAGAAATTCTCCCTTCCCCCTTATACATTGTCAAAATTTACTCCCCAGTGGACTATTATTATCAGCATATAAAAATGTTATTTTATTTCATAGTTATGTGAACTTTCAGCAGGATTTGATAAAATCACTCATTCTATGTGTAGCAAAGAATTTGGCTTTGCCAAAGGAGTGGTGTGGTCTTTGTCCACTGCTTAGGGGAGATAATCTCAAATCCTTGGCACTTCCTGAATGATAAGAATGTCTTTATTTTTCTTGATAGGCTCTGGGGCTACACCTGATAATTTATGCTAACAAGGTGATTAGTGGGGGCCTATGATACCAGCTGAATCCCCAGGGAATAGAAGACTGGACACTGAGTTCAACCATGTGGAAAAACAATCAATTATTCCTACAATGATTCACCAATAAAAAGTCTTGGACACTGAAGCTCCATGAGTTTCTCTGGTCAGAAATATTCTTTGCGTACTGTTACACATCAATGTCAGGAAAGTAAGTTGTCCAGAAGACAATGGGAATTTCACATGTGGGAACCTCCCAGACTCTGCCCAATGTACATCTCTACTTGACTGATTTTAATGTATACCTTCCCTCTAATAAACCATGACTGTATGTAATAGCTTTCAGTGAGTTCCATAAACACTTCTAGTGAATTATTGCAACTGAGTGTGGTTTAGGGACCACCCCCTCCCCCCTCCAATTTGCAATCAGTGTTAGAAGTGATGACAGTTTTTAGGAACTGTTCTCTTAGACCTTGCAGTTTGGGCATGCTTCTTTGACAGTACTTTCTTCACTTTACATCCAAGGCACCAGGTTTTAATGGTTCTCCTCCTATTGTGTTCACTCCAGTCCAGTCTTCTTTTCAGGTTTTTTTCTTCTCTCCCTTACACTCTAATATTGTAGTATTCTCAGGCTAATTATTTTTCCCCTTCTCCTTCTTTCTGTGTATAGTGTCTCTTTCATGATGTAACCCAGTTTTAAGAGCTTAAATATTATCTGTTTGTCAATGTACTAATGATAGATCTTCAGGTTGTCCTCTCCCCTTAAACCCAGAATGGTATATATTGTGGCTTAATTAACACATCTGCTTAGAAATATGACAGATTTTGAAATTTAACACATCCATATGAACATCAGATCTCTACTTCCCTAACTACACCTCAACCCTTAAATTGCTTATTTATGGTTTTATTCAACTAAGTAGATATTAAGACAACATTTGAGTTACTCTAGTAAAAAATATAAAGAATGAGATTACATTGAACTCTGCTTATTCTTTCATGTGAAAATTGTCAAAAGAGATTTTATCCTCAAAATGTATTCAGGATCTGATAGTTTTTGTTTGTTTGTTTGTTTTGTTTTGTTTTGTTTTACTACATTCATTGTTATCAACTCATCATCTCTTTTCTTGGTCACTGTGAAAATAGAGTATTTTTCAACAGGTGGCTTCCTTGACTAATCTACTTAACCTAATCTCAAGGATGGAGTCAGAGTAATTTTTGAAAGAAAAATCAGGTCATGTCCTTCCTCTGCTCAAAACCTACCAGTGGCCTGCTATTTCATTTAGAGAAAAAAACCAGTCTGTATGAAGACCAACATCTGCTACATGATATGCCTCAATATTTACTCTCAGATCTCGTGATTGACTAATATTTCCATCACATTGTTTTCCTTGTTCTAATGCTCATTGAAAGTTATATGTCTACTTTCACCTTAGCTGCTGTGCATTGACAGAGACACTCTTCTCCCTTTCAGTTTTTTGTCAAATGTCTATTTTTCATAACTAATCTTTTTAATCTACTTAAAAATGTATCTGTATCCCATGGCTAGGGCTATAAATGTCCCTCATCATTGATTACATTTTATGGCCTCTTCTAAAGCACTTATCATGTTGCAAAATATAATGTGACTTATTTATAGCTTCTTGTTTGTATCTCCCATTTGAATTCCAGCTCCAGGATCTAAGGGTCCTTGTCTAGTTAGCTTTTGATAAATATAACCAATGTCAATGTTCTTCTCTTGTCATGGTCACAAACACAAAAATTCAAGTTTATTACTTACTGTCCTCTATCTTAGAATATCTGCTTCCCCCAGCTTAATGCAATTTTGAGAGTAAAGACAGAGTCTCTTAAACAATCAATTTCTGACCTCAGTTTTTTTTTTTTGGGGGGGGGGGTTGTTGTTGTTTGTTTTGTTTTGTTTTAATTTCCCTTTTATTTTCCTATTTTTCCCTCTTTTTTTTAAATAAACACTTTAAAGTTCCAAATTATGGGTATAAATCTGCACTGTAAGATGCAAGAATACCTTCTTTAGAAAATCTAAATTTGTTCCATCTATTTCTGCACACGGTTACATCCCAGCCTAATTTTATCTCTCTCTCTCTCTCTCTCTCTTTCTCTTTCAGGAATTTACTTTTAAAAAGCAAAAAAGAAAAACAGAAAATTACAACATTCTTAATTTTCCTAACATTTGCCTCAGTGTTTTAGCTTTATTCACATTTGGTCTGCCCTCTAGGGCTAACAGACATGGTAGAATTTACTAGTGTTTACCAATATATATGGTTTCTTCCCTTTCAATTTATCTTTAAAATTGCACATCCCACCCCCAGAAATTAAACAGTGCCATGAGAGTTTTCTGTTTTTAATGCAAATTAAGCAAATTTTACTTAAGTCATGCCTATAGGTAGAAGAGCTATTAAATAATACCCACTTCTCCTTTCCTGCATTAATATGGAATTACCCCCAAATCTATGTGGTGTGAAATGTGAAAAATAGCTGCTTAGAACCAAATATGAAATTTTCTCCCATAATAAACACTTACTGTATTGAAATACTGAGATTTTATTGTTTTTGTTTTGTAGCATGATCTAGCCAATCCCTATTGAAACAGTTGGAAACAATTTAACTAAATATTTTGCCAAGACATTAAAGATTTCTAGCTTTCCAAACTATAAGCTTCATATCTTCACTGACCTCCTTCTATAGAAAGACAGTAAAAACATTTTAGATTCTTTCTTAAGTAGCACAAACTGCTTATTTCATCTGTTGTTTGGGTCAATTAAAAAAAAAAAAAAAAAACCTCCTTCCATGTTCTAATATTCCAGACAGGAAAATACATTATATGATCACTCCACCAATAATAGAAGATAAAATTCCTGATGTCACTTCTGATTGTAACAGAAAGGAAGAAGAAAATCAGAAAAGAGCATGTCTTCATTCCCTAAAGGTATTTCCCATAAGATAAACAGAAAACCTTTTATGATGTCTTGTTGGCAAAATATTAATCACGTCACCCTACCAAGATGCAAGATGAGCTGAAAACCACACTTTTTATTCTAGTTGAGCTTGCGCTAGGGTAAATTATTGTGTGTCCTATTGATAAGAATAGGAGAACAGGTACTGGCAGGAATATATACTTCTCAACTTTAAAAATCAATAGACCAAATTTGATGAAAATTATTTTTTCTGATTTGTAGCTGTATTATTTATATATGTCTCAAAGCACTGGATTAGGGGTGTTGTCTTTTAGAGTAAAATTCAAAAGTTGTCTTTGATTAGACTAAATTTTACTTGAGGTTACAGAATATATTATTTCCTCTGGCAGGTTTGTATATGTTCTAGAACAAGTTGTTACAGATTTACTCATTAAGATAAAAGGTACACATGCAGTATTTTACCAAGCATGATTTGGAAAATTTAAATTTAGTGCAGCAATTATTTTGGGGACTCTAATAAATGTGTAAAATATCTTTACAGCAATTGTGGAAAATATAAAACAAAAAGCTTGTGCCTTGTTTATTGCTTCTCATTTTCTTATTTACAGTCAAGCCTCTAAATATCTGGAAATGTAAATGGGAAAATAAAAGCTCCTTAGTGTGGGAAAATGCTGTTAGAATAAGCTAAAGTCAACATTTTCCCCTAATGTGTACATCATATTATATAGGTTAGTTTTAAATTCTAATAAAAACAAGTATAATAATCACTTAACTCTCTATAAATGTCTACGATTATTTATATTTCTAGGATTATCCTGACTTTTGTTTAACTGAAGTTCAGAAATCTATTAACAAAAGAAGTATATTTTATTTTTTGTAAAAGACCTGTCTAATTCAATAATCTTCTAGATGCATCCTTTATTTCCAGCCAATCCACTAAAAATACAATGATTTGTATAAGTAGGAGAAAAATAAATTGTTACAAATTTTTGCTTCAAACTATATTTTTTAAAAAGCCTGTAATTGCACTACTGGGTATTTACCCCAAAGATACTGATGTAGTGAAAAGAAGGACCATCTGTACCCCAATGTTCATAGCAGCAATGACCATGGTCGCCAAAATGTGGAAAGAATCAAGCTGTCCTTCAACAGATAAATGGATAAAGAAGATATGGTCTATATATACAATAGAATATTATGCCTCCATCAGAAAGGATGAATACCCAACTTTTGTATCAACATGGATGGGACTGAAGAGATTATGCTGAGTGAAATAAGTCAAGCAGAGAGAGTCAAGTATCATATGGTTTCACTTGTGGATCATAAGGAATAACACAGAGAACATGGGGAGATGCAGAGTAGAAGTGAGATAGGGGAAATCGGAGGGGGAGACAAACCATGACATACTGTGGACTCTGAGAAACAGAGGGTTTTAGAAGGGAGGGGGTGGGGGGCGGGGTGAGCCTGGTGGTGGGTATTATGGGGGGCACGGATTGCATGAAGCACTGGGTGTGGTGCATAAACAATGAATTCTGGAACACTGAAAAGAAAAAAATGGGGAAAAAAAGCTTATTATGCACATTTTCAAATCTTTGGAATAAGGAAACAAGTATTGTAGTTTTGGAATAGATGGCAGATATTATGATAAATGATTTGAAGTGCTCAAGGAATGAATTTTGGATTTAGATAGACTGTGTGGTGTCATTTCTAAGCTCTGTCCTTTGTGACTTTGTCCACAGTCATTATCACTTATAAAACTTAGCTTTCCTTCTTGCTTGAGAAAGGGTTATTGATTGAGTAGTAAAAATATAAAAGTGTGAAAGTGTATAAAAAGTCCAGCATGAAGTCTTTAATAGACACTTGCTATTACTATTATTATATCAATAACCTAGAAAAAGATCATTATAACAATGCAAATTCTATTAGGAAACATACATAAACTCTTGAACATTATCTGCAAACTCACTGAAATAGCTTTGTCCTACTAAGCAGACATATGAGGGCACTCACTTGTGCAAGCAATGGTAATTAACCGAGCATTCCAATTCTATTATAGAGTCTTACATCCGTCATCAGAAATACTGGAGGAGGATAAGCTCTCTTGATTTCTGAGAAAAGGCAGCCATCCCATGCTTACTTCAGAAGATTGATTGGGTGTGGCTGCTTCATTTCCTTTAGAAGAGATCAAATTAGCGATTAACTCATTCACAGGTAGAAACAGCCTGAGTTTAGTGAAGCTTTATAAGGTCTTACCTGGTGAAAAATTAGTAATTGCCACAATAATAGATGAGGCTAAATAAAGGATTTGCCCTGAAGCAAGGAAAAACATGATTATAAATATATACTTTTAACAAAAAATAGGATGGCATTGTTGTTTGATGTGTTTTAAAATTATGTTTGAAAGACCATTGGCTTCTAAGGTATAATTCTAACATATAATTAAACACGTATAGAAAGGAAGTTGTCATTTCAGCCTATTAGTGTTAAAAGAAATGCAGCTTTTATTGTCATGTGATAAGAAAATTACATTGTAAATTTCATTATTAGTCAAAACAACTCTCAAATATAAAAAAGAGAGAGAGAGAGAGAGAGAGAAAAGAGAAGAAAAAAAGAAAGAAAGAAAGAAAAAGGAAAGCTTCTGAAGTTGACAAGAACTAAATAGAGCAAATTGCCCTGTAATGAAAATTGGAGACAGCTCTGTATTTATAAAATGAAATAACTGTTTCAATTTAAGATGTTCAAGCTGTCTTTTGTGATAATTTAATTAATTTTTGTTTCTTATTGGCATCCTATGTTTATTGTTCTCTTATAGACTCAATGTGTCTTTCCAAAATTTATTTAAGTTGAAATCCTATCCCCAATGTGATATTGGGACATGTGGCCTTTGGAGATAATTGGGATTAAACGAGGTCAGAAAGATGGAGCCCTCACCAATGGGATGAGTGTCCCTTTTAAGAGCCACAAAAGAGTTTTCTTCCCATCTCTGTTCTCCACCTTGGAAGGAAGCAAGGAGAAGCTGATCATCTGTAGCTCAGAAGAGGGGCCTCACCAGAAATCATCATGCTGGCACCCCAGTTTGAGATTCCAGCCTCCAGAACCACAAGAAATAAATTTCTGTTGTCTGTAAACCACCCATTCTATGGTAGATTGTTATAGCAGCCAAACTGAATAAAACTAAGATATCTCCTTTATGCTCTTAGCTTCTTTTCCTCTAATTCCCACTGAGTGAAATCAGTCCAGTCAATTAAGTTCCTAACCACATTTCTTGGCCATGATTCCCTTACTGTCCACTATACTTGGCATATTTTTCTTTTTGTGTTATAAATCCTCTGATTTCCTGTATCTCTTCTTAGTATTTCTATTGTGGGATTAATTATGCTATTCTTTTTTTTTGGCTTTTTTTTATTATTAATTTTTTATTTTTTATAAACATATATTTTTATCCCCAGGGGTACAGGTCTGTGAATCACCAGGTTTACACACTTCACAGCACTCACCAAAGCACATACCCTCCCCAATGTCCATAATCCCACCCCCTTCTCCCAAACCCCCTCCCCCCAGCAGCCCTCAGTTTGTTTTGTGAGATTAAGAGTCACTTATGGTTTGTCTCCCTCCCAATCCCATCTTGTTTCATACATGGGGGCTTAAGTGGGTAGGAGAAGAATAATTATGCTATTCTAATGAAGCTTTAATTTTTTAAACCTTCAAAGTCTGTTATGTGATACAAAGCTGTAAAATCAAATAACTTCCTGCTGGCTTCTGCTATCCATTTCTCTAGGTTGAATAATGCTCTCAGTGGGATAAAAAGGTAAGCATTCAAGTAGGTCAGGGATTTCCTTACAAATAGCATTGCCACTCTATTGCTCCACTATAGAAAATAACAAGAGCATGTTTTTATCTGTTTGTGAAGCCTTTGGCATCTTCTGTACACTTTCAAGGCTGCAGGCCACTGTGGAATAGGTTGAATTAATCTCTTTAGGTTTAAGCTTATTTATCAGAAAGGAAGAAGGCTGTATGCTAAAGTCTTAGGTCAAGCCCTCTGCTTGCACTACTCCTTCCACCTTCATACAACTGAAATGTGACTTAATAATGTTTTTACACACTGAATAATGCTTCACAGCTGCCTTATAATGGCAAAGCACAGTAAGACATTGTGTAAATGTTGAGAGATATAATACTATTAATCCAGGTATGAGTCCAGGAGCAAGAGTGTAGAAAGATTTAACAAATTTTTGGGAATTCAGTGAATAATGAAGTATAAATGTTGTTCAGTGTTTAAAATATATATATATATGCACACATATATGCTGCCTATATATAAATTCAGATTTCAGGTAGAATCATAATCCAAAATTCTGAGAGTAGAAATGAGATACAGCCTAACCAATAATTTCTAGAAAAAAAAGAAAGAAATAGTGTTAAATGATATGATGTCTTTGAAGTGCTTGACAGTTTCCACCTGTTCATGCAGTTGATTTCCTATTTTTTTCTTTCTTTCTTTCTTTCTTTCTTTTTCTTTTCTTTTCTTTTCTTTTTTTTTTTTTTTTTTTTACAATTTTATTTATTTGAGAGAGAGAGAGAGAACAGGAATGGGAAGGTAAAGAAAGAGAGAGAGAAAAGCAGACCCCCAATTGAACAGAGAGCTTGAGGCAGGATTCCTTCCTAGGACCCTAAGAACATGAGCTGAGCCAAAGGCAGACGTGCAACTGACTGAGCCACCCTGGTGCCCAGATGTCGTGTTTTCTAAGTGTAGGCAGTAGAAATGAATGACATATTTGTCAGAGCCGTGGTTGTCAATGTTAATTAGGTGAGTGTGGTTTTAGACAAATTCACCAAGTTTGCAAGATTAATCCTTGAACCATTACTTTTTAAGACTCTTTCAAGTCAGGACATCTCCCCTCATTGTCCCTAAAGCCAGCTCTAAATCACCTATTTCTCCATTCCTATCATTTACTTCCTTCTCTTCACCTGTGTCTTTCTGCAAATATTTACTGAAAACACACTATGGATAGTCATTACATGCAAAAATGATAAGTATACAACTCTTGTCCCCCCAAAATAAAATAAAAACTGGCTAATGATGTATATATTAATAGGAAAGATATATACCAACATGAAAAATGTCATCAATTTTTAAGTAGTAAATGCTTTTGGACAATAGAAAAATGAATAAAAAGACTTATGAAAATGGAATGTGAGCATCAGAAATTATTCACAGAAAGATCAATTATAAGGATCATTTGGAATTAACTATGAAGCTTATTAAAATGTGAATTTCTGGGCCAACTTCAGAGATTTTTGAAAGTGTAGATAGAACTCAATAATCTGCATGTTTGGGGCACCTGGGTGGCTCATTGGGTTAAGCCTCTGCCTTCGGCTCAGGTCATGATCTCAGGGTTCTGGGATCAAGCCCGGCATCAGGCTCTCAGCTCAGCAAGGAGCCTGCTTCTTCCTCTCCCTCTGCCTGCCTCTCTGCCTGCTTGTGATCTCTATCTGTCAAATAAATAAATAAAATCTTAAAAAAATAATAATCTGCATGTTTAACATGTAATAGAGATCAATAATAATAATGATGATGATGATGATGATGGCTAACTCACAACTGAGAGCTTATTAATAAGGAAAGGCATTCTGATTAATCTATCAATCATGATCTCAGGCTCTGATTTAAGTTCTGTTGTATTGTTGGGGTGAGTATGTTAATTATTGTGGAAAGGAACTACCCAGTAGAAACATTAAGGAAGAACATGTAGAAAAGTATTACATCAACAGACTGTTTTCAAATGATGTTAAGTAACCACCACCCCTATTGTCAGTCAATAGCAATGACTTATTCTCCTAGATCGGTGTTGGTTTCATCTGGCCAGTTCTGCTTTGGGTTATAGTGACTGGGCTGCACAGTCCTTATTTTAAAAAGTAGTCTTGAGAGGTAGCAGCTACATAAGGAAAGTTCTAAATTCTTATGGTAATTGTCTGAAGCTTAAGAGATAAGCACAATTACATCTTTGTCAGGTGAGCCACCATCACACTGGCCAAGACAAGCCAAACTGTGGAGACCAATATTAGTTGGGTGCTGTATGTGTCAAGGTCACTTAGGAGTTGGAATCCACACTAGTTATTCAACAATAATTTAACAAAGACTTGATGAGGTTTGGAGGTGTTTTCTAGATAATAGAAGGACTCAGGTCCACACCTAGAGAACAAAAAGAGGAGTTTCAGATAACTGAAATCTATAAACATAGATGAGTGGCCCTATAATGGATTGAACTATGTTCCCCAAAATCACTGGTGGAAGCCTATGGAGATAAGGCCTTTAATGAGGGTGTTAAATGAGTTAAATGAGTTTGGAAGGGGCTCTAATTCAATATGACTGTTGTCATTATAAGTAGAGGAAGAGGTACCAGGGATGTTCATGTACAGAAGAAAGGTCATGTGAGGACACAGCAAGAAGGTGGCCATATGTAAAACAAGGGAAGAGGTCTCATGAGAAATCCATCCTTTCAGCACCTTGATCTTGGATTTCTAGCCTCCAGAACTGTGAGCAGGTACGGGTGTGTTGTTTAAGCCATCCAGTCTATGATGTTTTGTTATGGCGGCCCCAGCAGACTAGCAAGGCCCTGTAGAGCTGAGATTCAGAGTTCTGAGGAGGTCCCATTCATCTCAATTCTGAGGAATATTTCCTTGAACATGTGATACACTTCTGAGGATGAGTATAATTTTGATAACATAAGAAATATTTCACATTTTGTGAAGTCATGTAACATCAAAATTATTCTGCAATTTTTTTGAAACTGTACAAGTGTATTTTTTTTATTTGATTTTTATTTTTTCAGTTATTTTCAGTTATTATTTATGCACCACACCCAGTGCTCCATACAATACGTGCCCTCCTTAATACCCACCACCAGGCTTGCCCATCGCCCCACCCCCACCCTCACCACTTCAAAACCCATATTTTGTTTCTCAGAGTCCACAGTCTTTCATGATTCCTTTCTCCTTCTGATTTCTGCCAACTCATTTCTCCTCGCCTTCTTCCAATGTCCTCCATATTGGTTTCCTTGAATGCATGGATTTATATGAAAATTATATTTAATAATTATTTAATTTTAGAGATAAATATTGTGGTTTTATTTTGCTCAAAGAAACTAAGTCAATTGATATTCAAAAAAAATAAATAAAATGAAGTAGGGGAAAAATAAGAATATTAGTATAATTCATTGTTTTATGTAAGAATATCTAATACTTCAAATATTACTAATTACACAATAATAATTGGATATATCTTCCTTCTTAATAAGACAATATTATAATAAATTTGCAGAGATGCTAACTAAGTGGAATGAAAATGGAATGCTGAATGTTTTTAAAATTCAGGCAAATAATTTTACTGATGATAAATACATTCAGCCTAAAGTAATAACAGAAGCCAGTGGGAAAATTTGAAGGAAGCCACTAGAGGACTCATTGTTCTCTGATGGTGGAATCTGACTAATAAATGGAAAAACTACCAAAATAACAGTAGCTTACATCTGGGAAGCCCGCAAAAGAAGCCATACAAATGGTGTCCAAATATAATGTGAACAGCTGTAAATTTTTGAATATTTGTAAAAATGTTTTAAAAATTTTATTACTATAGAAACTTTATAATCACCATTACCTACGACACATTACAGCACATGTCTTAGAGTTTCAGGAAAGCTTTATTCTGAATGTTAAAGGGTACCCAGCAAATGATTCCAAGAGCTGTAAACCATGAGGTTAACTGGAATAAACTATAAAAGAATTTAAATATTTTGCACAAAATCATTAAAAAATCACTAAAAAAATGCTTAGAGTAAACATTAGACAACTTTGCTTTTAAAAATCCTTTTCCAACCAAACATTTACTCTTGGGTTAATTCCTGTCTCCCATCCACTGACTCTTCACTTGTTAGTCTCCTGATTTCCTATCCCTTCTTTTCTGTTACTTTCTTCTCCTCTCGCTCTCCCAGCAAGAAACACAAATTTACCTGTTTTTGTCCTACAAAGCTTTTGCAAGTTCTCTGCTGTTTTCCTGCTCACATTTAAACTCTACATTAAGTAAGTTATCACAGTATATTTTACAAGAAACCCAATTTTATTACTTAAAGAAATAATGGTGCCAAACAGTGGTATGCTGGAATCATATCATACATATTACATGTACGTCTTCCCAACTCTACAGTTGGTGATGTTGCTCTGGCAGCTTTAAATCAGTGCACCTGTATGTGGGGAGTTGGGGAGGTAAATAATGGAAATGAGAAAGCGAGGGCTTTCTATGTCTTCTGGAATGTCAGTTGTTCAATACATACCAGCATTGCACTGGAGCTACTTGCTGTTATTAAATGATATTAACAATAATGATAGAATTACTTAACATTTACAGGTTTATTATGGAACAAAAACCTAAATACTGTATATATCTTAAATCAATTAATACCCAGAATAATCATCTGGGATATGTACTAAAATTATCCTTATTAAAAGATGATGATGCTGAGGTCAGAGATTGATCTCATTGAAGTTAAGTCTTCTGGAGAAGCAATATGAAACTTTGCCTCACCCAAAGTCTGCGCACAAAGTTAGGATATTGGAGAGGGAATGTCTGGGAGTAATAAGAACTGAGTTTAATTTCCTCTATTTCATCCTTACCCTTTGACCTTGGGTAGTTTATTTTCAGTCTAAGTTTCTCCAAATAAAAGACCTATCATCTAGGATGGTTTGAGAAATAGTTTTGTAAAACTATAAAGTGCCTTCATTAATCTAAATATGTAATATGTTTGGGAATTTTAGCAAAAATTTAAGTAAACTAAAATTTCAATTAAAAAAATTTGCTAAAATTGGGACTCCTGAATGGCACAGTCAGTCAAGCATCCACTCTTGGTTTTATCTTATCTTGTGATCTCAGGGTTGTGAGATCAAGCCCTGCATTGGGCTCTGTGCTTAGGGCAGAGTCAGCTTGAGATCATTGTCCTCTCTCTCTGCCCTTCCCATTCATGCTCTCTCTCTTTTTAAAATAAAGAAATAAATCTTTTTAAAAATATTGTGTTAAAATTTAAGGGAATTCGTATATAAATGGATATACACACATATGTGGATACACACACACACACAAACATTCATATACATACTTTTGGTTCTTTTTTTTTTTAAAGATTTTTATTTATTTATTTCACAGACAGAGATCACAAGTCAGACAGAGATCACAAGTAGGAAGAGAGGCAGGCAGAAAGAGAGGGAGCAACAGGCTTCTTGATGAGCAGAGAGCCCAATGCTGGGCTTGATCCCAGGACACTGGGATCATGACCTGAGCCGAAGACAAAGGCTTTAACCCACTGAGCCACCCAGGCACCCCTTTGGTTCTGTTTTAATGGAAAACTGTAATACATTCCCTAAACAATGGGCTACTTACAACTTATGGGCTACTTACCACCAGGCACAATTATCAAAAGAAGGAAATTCCATGCATCTCCATATTCCTTTACTCTGCCATATTACTGTGGCCCCTCACCACCACCTCATGGCACACAGTCTCTTCTTTGCTGTCCTCCTGCTGTTCCCTTGCAGTGTATTCAATACATTTCTTTTGTTCTGCCTTGGGTGAATTCTTTCACCTCCCACTGCACTAGCCCTCCCCAGCCGGTACACCCCAGAAATTACTTAGTAAGATTTTCACCTCCGATTTTGGTCTGGCCTGGTTTGTGACTCTATGGATATAGTCATGGAAATGCTGAAAGGTGCTATTAATCTCCTAGGTAATTCCCACAAGTTTGTTATTTTCTTTTTTCTTTTCTGTTACTGAGCATGTCACTCAAACCTCAGTATAACATAGTGATATAAATAGACTAATTAAAAGAACCATGGTAAGGAAAGGAATTCCACAGGAAGTAAAAAGTTTTAATAAATTCTGAAGCTAATTAGAGCAAAGATTTCCCAAAAAAGTATATCAGAAAGAAATATAAATCAAGTTTGTTGAAACATGGTCTAAAAGAGTTTAGTTTGTTATTAACATGGTCTGAAGAGTGAATTATTTTGATCTGATAATGTAAACAAGGATTTAATGTGTTTTTTTTTCTTTTTTATTGGCAATAGAGTGAAATTTTAAAAAAATTAAAAATTAGGTAAAAATTGACACCTAATAAAAAATTAAGTAAAAAGTGAAGATATTTTTTTCATGTTTTTCAAAAACCCACAAAATGACAAAAGCATTGAATGATAAATTTATTTCTCATAAATGAATGAATGACAAATTTATTTCTCATAAAAGTAGGTGTAAAACAGCCCTAACCTCCAGATGGTGAACTTCATATTATGATATACAGAATTATATACAAGGATACTTAGATTCTATAACTACTTCTTTAGATTTTACACAACACCTACATCTCTGCAAAGGTTATTAATATATTAGCCATTGAGGTAAACTAGTTTGAGAAATACCAAGAGCTTGGTCATGAATGTATTAAGTCTTTCAAGTGTATTAGACATTCAAAGGGAGCCATTGATTTTATAAAGGAAATTGTACAGTTGAAAATTCAGGAAGTATGCCAGAGTTTAAATTACACATTAAAAGTGAATCGCTTCTACTCAATCTCATGTGAAAACATAGATTTGTTGATGGAAATGTGAGAAAAAAAATGTAAAAAACTACCAGAAAAATAGTTTAAAGCTTGTGGATTTTCCAAGTAAATTTTCTCAGATTTTAATAAAGAAATCATTCTGATACTACTGAAAATATTCCAGAGCACAAAAACATTGGAAAAGATTCTAATTAAATTTTGGATTCAAGCTTTTCTATAAATACCAAAATTTCTAAAAAGTAACACAATCAAAACACAAAATCAGACACCATAGACTCAGTTTACTAAAAAACAACACAAAACACTTACCAAACATTTGGCAATTTGAATTCAATGATTTTATGTATAAAATTCTATAATTCCAAGGTTTTTATTACAAATGTATGTATATAATTCACCTGAACAATAAATCAAAAAAGAAAAAAATGAATAAACTCCATAAATTATAAATGTCTTCTGATGTTTAATTGGAAATCAATGCTAACTTTCATTTAATGAAAGAAGAACAGATGGATTCTTATTTAGTACATGGATATACATAGATATATTATAGGGATATAGATATATAAATAATCAAATGTCAGCTGCATTCTAAATGGAGAATTACTAATCTTTCCATCAAAGTGTAGGACAGCACAAGGATATCTATGCTGATCTTTATCACTTAACATTTTTCTGGGTGTACTAGTCAAGACATTTTGATATGAAAAGTAAATATGATACAAATATTATACAGGAAAAAGCAAAATTATCATTATTTTCACATGATAAGACTGAATATCTAAAAAATATAAAGGAATCAATGAGAAACATTTTTAAATAAGAAAATGCAGTATTTAAGTAAAAACACCATTGACTTCTAGCAATTTTTAAAGCTGTATAAAAATTGAAAAAGAGAAAAATCTCATTTTATTAGAAAAAATGTAAAATCACCAGGAGTGGGGGCGCCTGGGTGGCTCAGTGGGTTAAGCCGCTGCCTTAGGCTCGGGTCATGATCTCAGGGTCCTGGGATCGAGTCCCGCATCGGGCTCTCTGCTCAGCAGGGAGCCTGCTTCCCTCTCTCTCTCTCTGCCTGCTTCTCTGTCTACTTGTGATTTCTCTCTGTCAAATAAATAAATAAAATCTTTTTTAAAAAAATTAAAAAATAAATAAATAAAAATAAATAAATAAATAAATAATAAAAGTTTAAAAAAAAAAAAATCACCAGGAATGAATTTACTAAAATAAGTGTGGAGCATGGAGATAAATTTACAACTCTGTTGGATAGGAAAAAGACTTGAATTCAGAAGCTATCAAGAACAAGATTAATAAATCTGACTACATAAAACATAATCTTCATAGAAAGTAGGTAAGATACTGCAAAACATGAATTATAAAGTGATAATACACTTCCAGTTCATATGGAAAAAGTGCTAAGTTCATGAGTACATACAATGCTTTTAAGATTAATATACCATTAGACAAAATAGGAAAAAAAATATAAGCAGACAGTTCACAGAGTACACAAATACCATGAAACAATATTTAACATTAATTACTCAATAAAATACACGGCAACACATCAATAAATAGTTATTTAACTTAAATTGGTGAAGTTTGATACTAGAACATTTTGGAAAGATTTTGACTAGTACAATCACAAATCTATAACATTTTTATAAAATATTTTGGCAACATCTATCAACATAAACATGTATAAATAATCATTTTCAATGAATGAATTCTACAGGTAATCTCACATAAATTCACAAATATATACACCATATAGATAAATTTCACTGACCATTGTAATAAAAAAAAGTAACATGACTATCATAACATTGGTTAATTAAATTATGGTAGACTTAAAAATAATATAAAATTCACCCATTAAGAATAAGGAGTTGTATCCATGAATGGTCTGAATAGTAGTTGAGTTATCAGCACTGTAATAATAGTGATTTTGAGGTTTTGTTAATGAACTTGTTCAGATACTGGTTTTATATGATTGGGTAAAGTAGGTAAAGTATACTCTAAAATACTCTGTACTATATTTACTACATGTAAATTTGTATTTATGTGCAATAAAAATTTAAAAAATCCAGATGGTCTGATATGGAAGGATGAACAATATAATTTAAAGTATAAATATAAGTGGATTATATATTCTGTATATAAATATACAAATATATAAATATCTTATGTATACTATATGTGTTTGTTGGTCTGAAGCAACAGGAAATCCCTTTTGGAGAAACAATGCCATGTAGATCTCAAATTTTCCATAGACTTTTCATACATGATGTGGCATCTATTAAAAATTTACCAAATACTGGACGGGACTGGAAGAGATTATGCTGAGCGAAATAAGCCAAGCAGAGAGAGTCAATTATCATATGGCTTCACTTATTTGTGGAGCATAACAAATAACATGGAGGACATGGGGAGATGGTGAGAAGAGAGATGAGGGAAATTGGAAGGGGAGATGAACCATGAGAGACTATGGACTCTGAAAAATAATCTGAGGGTTTTGAAGGGGTGGGGGGTGGGGGGTTGGGGGAGCCAGGTGGTGGGTATTATGGAGGGCATGTATTGCATGGAGCACTGGGGTGT